>NC_056429.1:65783684-66392514 GCF_018296145.1 Oncorhynchus tshawytscha | reverse complement strand
CTCCACCTTCTCCTCCACAGATGCCTGTTTACAGATTCTGGGTTTGGCCATTGTGCCTCTGGTGGGAACCGTCAACTTGCAGTTAGGTTTTACCTGTAGGAAATATAAGAGTGGAAGTTGAAGGGTTAACATTCAACTGGAAGTGGGGGCTATTTAACGAATACATGATTCTGTCAAAAGTATTATCATATCACTCCATATAAATCGCAACCTTTACATTTTTTATTAAACCAAACTGAAATAAAGTTAAGTGGATGGCGAAGGCACACAAAGATGGAGGAATTCCGATATGATGTCATTGTTTTAAACTGCGGCTAGTGACATGGTTCAATGTGCAAATAAACCAGCATAATCTTTTTTTTTTTTTTTTTGCAGTCTGGGAACTAGAATTGGGATCAAGTTTACTGTGCTAATGCAGATACAAAAAAATGAGTAATGGAGAGCAGTGTATAATCCAACGAATTTAGCAAAATAGGTATTTGTGGTAAGTACATGGGGGCCATCATCTTTATGCATGTCTGCTATTAAATCAAATGTTACGTGAGTAGTGTACCTTGGTGTGAGACTTGTTCTCTGGGGTGCTGGGTTCTTGGGGTCCCTGAGGCCCCTGACTGTGGCCCTGGGAGTCCCTTCGCTGGGACACTGACAGTTTCTTCTTCCGTGGCCGACCCTTCAGGTTAGGGGCTGAGAGTATGGGGACAAACCATGTGCTGGTTAGTATTCCTAGTGACAATGTTTCTGGGGAAAGAAAGACACAACCACACACAGGGCCTAGGGAAGGAAGATAAGCAAGCTAATTCTGAATTATTTGTATAATAAGCATTTAGCAAATAAACATTTCCATTCTAGGTTTCAGGAGTGTAGCATAAAAACTATGTAAACATCTGAATAACAATTCCAATCCTCTAAAGTTACATCCATGAGAACATTAGGTGATGTTGTTGCACAACACATACACTGATCTAATCTTTATTTCCATTCTTAGTTCCCTTGTAACTCGCTGATTTGAGACCTTCAATATTGTCAGTTGTAAAACACATAAACCTGTCTGATTGGAGTCCTTTGTTAGAGGTATGCAGATAATTCCACAGTACACAAAGCATTTTCAAACCTCCAGAGTCTTTCTACGGTCACATTTTATGTTAACCACCAACTGTATTGTAACATCTTGGCAGACTGCCTTCCACTGTAACAATAACAATGATAAACTAAAAGGAGAGAGGAGGCACTCGATTTGAGCCAGGTTAAGTCAAGTCGTTCAGAGCGACATTCCGTGTGCAATGACAATTAAATTACGTCCAAGGTTAGAGGCAGCCAGGGGAATATTTTTTTGCAGAATCAAATTCTCATCATGGTTTGAAGAAAAAAAATGTTAAAAAAACAAACCCCAATGAAATCAAGGAGGAAGTAATTACAGTTGGTGAACGCTATTGTGACTCAATGACCTTTCACTTCACATTCTTTCGAAAACAGGCAGGGAAAAAGGCAAGGAAAATTACACCATGTTCTGTAATCAGCTTGGCAACTGCAAGTTTTCACAATACTTGGCCTGATTGTAATACAGGACAGTGCACTGTATTTTCTTTTCTCTTTCTTTCTTTCTTTCTTTCTTTCTTTCTTTCTTTCTTTCTTTCTTTCTTTCTTTCTTTCTTTCTTTCTTTCTTTCTTTCTTTCTTTCTTTTTTCTTTCTTTCTTTCTTTCTTTCTTTCTTTCTTTCTTTCTTTCTTTCTTTCTTTCTTTCTTTCTTTCTTTCTTTCTTTCTTTCTTTCTTTCTTTCTTTCTTTCTTTCTTTCTTTCTTTCTTTCTTTCTTTCTTTCTCCCTCTATAAAGTTGAAGTCTTACAATACCCTGAAGTCCAATCCTTTGCGTAATGGATGACTCATGAATGTTAATACAAACGAGCTGACCTGAGCTCTACCTCATTGAGATTTGTTTTTCACCATGTGACATCAGTTTAAACAAGAAATTCCACATCTAAAACAGGCCTACGTAGGAAACAGTGCATAAATAATACTCTCAGGCCTCTATTTTTCAGCTGGGGTTAAAGAGGTGCTAGTGTCAAACACACGTTAGTTTGCAATTTCGTCATGTAAAAACGGGCATTTTCCAGCCCTAAAACCAGGTTCGGCCATTTATATGTCTTATATCAGCTCGCTTGTGCTCAGATAGGCAGGGTGGGAATATTTGAGGTGTGTCCTTAAAAACATGATCCAAAGGGCTAATTTCTGGCAGTGTTGTTAGGGATATTTCAGACCAACCAAAAGCTGGTTTTAGCGGTAATGCAGTTGGTTACAGTGCAATTGGAAAGTATTCAGACCTCCTTGACTTTTCCACATTTTGTTACATTACAGCCTTATTCTAAAATTGATTAAATAAAAAAATGTCCTCATCAATCTACACAAAATAGCCCATAATGAATAAGCGAAAACAGATTTTTAGACATTTTTGCACATTTATAAAAACCCAAAACAGAAATACCTATTTACATAAGTATTCAGACCCTTTGCTATGAGACTCAAAATTGAGCTCAGGTGCATCCTGTTTTCATTGATCATCCTTGAGATGTTTCTACAAGTTGATTGCAGTCCACCTGTGGTAAATTCAATTGATTGGCCATGATTTGGAAAGGCACACACCTGTCTATATAAGGTCCCACAGCTGACAGTGCATATCAGAGCAAAAAACAAGCCATGAGGTCGAAGGAATTGTCCGTAGAGCTCCGATTGTATCGAGGCACAGTTCTGGGCAAGGGGACCAAAACATTTCTGTAGCATTGAAGGTCCCCAAGAACACAATAGCCTCCAACATTATTAAATGGAAGAAGTTTGGAACTACCAAGACTCTTCTTAGAGCTGGCCGTCTGGCCAAACTGAATAATAGGGGGAGAAGAGTGTTGGTCAGGAAAGTGACCAAAAACCAGATGGAAATGGGAGAACATTCCAGAAGGACAACCATCTCTGCAGCACTCCACCAATAAGGCATTTATGGTAGAGTGGCCAGACAGAAACCACTCCTCAGTAAAAGGCACATGACTGCCAGCTTGGAGTTTACCAAAAGGCACCTAAAAACTCTCAGACAATGAGAAACAAGATTCTCTGGTCTGATGAAACCAAGATTGAACTCTTTGGCCTGAATGTCAAGCATCACGTCTGGAGGAAACCTGGCACTATCCCTACGGTAAAGCATGGTGGCAGCATCATGCTGTGGGGATGTTTTTCAGCAGCAGGGACTGTGAGACTAGTCAGGATCGAGGGAAAGATGAATGGAGCAAAATACAGAGATCCTTGATGAAAACCTGCTCCAGAGCGCTCAGGACCTCAGACTGGGTCGAAGGATCACCTTCCAACAGGACAGTGACCCTAAGCACACAGCCAAGACAATGCAGGAGTGGCTTTGGGACAAGTCTCAATGTCCGTGAGTGGGCCAGCCAGATCCTGGACTTGAACCCGATTGAACATCTCTGAAGAGACCTGAAAATAGCTGTGCAGCAATGCTCTCCATCCAACCTGACAGAGCTTGAAGAATGGGAGAAACTACCCAAATACTGGTGTGCCAAGCTTGTAGTGTCATACCCAAGAAGACTCGAGGCTGTAATCACTGCCAAAGGTGCTTCAACAAAGTACTGAGTAAACGGCCTGAATACTTATGCAAATGTGATAGTTTTTTATTTTTAATACATTTGCAAACATTTCTAAAAAACTGTTTTTGGTTTGTTAATACGGGGTATTGTGTATAGATCGATGAGCGGGGGAAAAAAACAATTTAATCAGTTTTAGAATAAGGCTGTAACGTAACAAATTGTGAAAAAAGTCAAGGGGTTTAAATACTTTCACAAATGCACTTAATAGTATGAATCTTGACAGCGGAAACGGAGCCTATCGAGCCGTGATGCACACTGCCCATATGCACATGGAATGAGAGTAGCCTAATGTGCTTTTGGTGCCTGCATACTTCGTATTTAGTAACACCAAAAAACATGTTTTTTTCCATTAAAAACCAAAATTATCCTCCCCCCTCTCAATTAAGTATTTTTTTTGTCTGCCCATTGCAATCGCGTTGTAGTCAAAACTGTTGATAAAAAGTTTGTCTCCTGAGACCGCTTGGAAATAAATCTTAATTATAAATTAAAATATAAAGCAGTGAGCTGACATTCCCTTTTTATTTATTCATTGCAGGCAGGCCCACATTATGTTAGCGTTTTGGACCTGCATAAAACCCCTTCCGTGATGTAGGCTACGTGTCCACACCCATCATGAAATAAGAGATGAGAACCTCCGGTGAATACCGATTCAACATTGTATTTGGAAGATATCTGTAACCTGTAAAAATAGCTTGTTTTCCCAAGCCCTCCCTTAGGTCTACTATAACGACGGCTGGTTCAACAGCAATGCGTGATGATTTTATGATATCATTATATTTTAAATGTATTTATTGTTGTTGTTTTCATTTAATTTTATTACAACCAATATTATTAGAATGATTCACCTTCCTGGTTTTATGCTTACCACGTCCGTGGCGCGCATGCAATGCAACTTCTGATGTGTGAATGTGATCAGATCTGTAAGATGGTTCCGTCTATGTTCATAAAACATAGGCCTATTTGGGAGCAGACCCTATGTCAGTGTGAATGCTATAGAAGCCATGCAACTACTTGGAACAATGTGGACTGGATTCAAGTTAACTATTTATCCAAGATGGGTCTACATTTAGTTATTTTGTTTCTGTAAGATATCTAACAAACTATAACAGACTAACATTGGAATTGGAGTCGATTCCAAGGCAACATATAAAAGACCGTAAATACACAACTTGAAGCAACCACATATTTCGTCATGAAGCATGTTCTGATTGGCCAGTGCCTCGACACACGCACAACTTGTTTAGTCATCAAAACCCAGCCCTTTTGCACCCACGCCAGCAAGTACGTTGATAATTGTAATAGTGAAAATAGCTAAAATATTTCTGACACACCCCTGAACCTATAGAGCTACCGCCTGCGCTTAGAGTTACCATTGTGTTAGGTTTGTTAAAATAGAGCCCTCAATGTGGGTCTTTTTTAGAAACCCAATCTGTAAGCTTGAGCATGTAACTCAGATGAGAGCGTATTGTGTAATAACACTGTGTGCAGTGCACATTTCACACATCAAATGCTGCAGATGTGAAGACTGGGAGATAAATGTTACATGCTGTTTATGATCACTATGGCTGAGATTCACTGATTTCCAGATAGTGGTTTTAGAGGTTTGTTTGATTTTCACAGCAGTGTATCCTGGATGGAGGGAGTTGACACTTGATTTAGAAACCGATAATGCAATTCACTCTCAAGTTATAACGTGTGATTTGGTTATAGTGAGAAAAATACATTCTGGGGCAAAACTAATCGTGTGTGTTAACTCCTCTGACTACATCAGAGGTTTGTCTTTGAGCTGATGCCACGGGTTTGACATGGATCTGTCGACATCTGTGCTAGTTTAAAAACATCAGAAAGCCCCCCTCAGACTTTCAGCATATCGACTTCAAATGAGCCTCAAGGTCAAGTGGAGGAATGTGAGGAATCATTTTATTATTCTGAGCCTGTATGCCACTGATCATGTTCCCTGATGGCAGTTACATAAGGAAACCTCCTCACAATAACACACAGGCATTAGGTCTGCTCTGGCTTTTTTGGGGGTCACTGACCTAAGTTAAGGTTGAATTTGAAGGTTGCTGGTTCAAACCCCTTGAGGAATACACAGCTGTTTAAATGGCCAGCTGTAAAAAGTGGCAGAAATTTAGAGTGCAGGTCAAATGCACAAGTTACCTTGAATAAAAGCTTGCTCTCTTGGCAAAGGCAGACATAAAATCACACCCTGGGGAAAATCCATAATTTCTGTCATTGAGCAGCACCCCGGAGGCATGAAAGTCTCAATAAATTCAGCAGTGATGCAAGCTGACAACTTGATCTTTTGATGCAGTCCAATGCTCCTCTTAATGTCTGACAGTACTTTGTCTAATTTCTCCAATTCAATTAAGAACTAGCACTTCATTATCATTCCGCGGACGCCTTGTTTGAAAAAGCCATTAGACACCTCAGAATGGGTTCTGACAGTCCACATTGACAGATTCCCTAGGATTATGCAGCAATGAATATAAAGAACACTGTATAAAAGTGAAGAATATCATTCAACCTAAATACTACCATAATGATGTCTTTATAGCTTGAAATTATAGCTTCCATTCACATACGGTATGATCCTGTTTTGAACTATATGCACTGTAGAGCGATGGTGCAATAACACTAAAATGCTTCCTTGCTAAAATACACTGCTGCTGCAACAATGTCTTATGAAATGCTACTGTACTCAGTGAAATAAAAATCCACAACCACATATAAATGAGCTGCACTCTTTACTGAATCACTACTGATGCAAGTGCCACTTTGACTCTTGGTCCAAAATAGCAACTTCTTTGTTTTTATTCCCACATGACTTCGAAACTAATTATAGGGCCTATATTTCATTGACATCCAAATATGCTTTTGAGAGTCCGACATCTTCCCAGCAATTGGGAGAAATGATTTCACTACAACCCTGTGACCCAAATAAGGCCAAAGTTCATATACAGAGGAGGGAAGCACAGTGAAAAATCCATCAGGCTGAAAATCCCCTCTGACTGCCAGTTGTGTGTAAAGTGTTGGGTATTATTAGAACAATACAAAGGAGCCTCCCGAGTGTGGCAGTGGTCTAAGGCACTGCATCACTGTGCTAGAGGCAACACTACAGACCCGGGTGCTGGATGCGTCACATGGTCCAGTGTCCTCCGGGTTAGGGGAGGGTTTGGCCGTGGGGGCTTTACTTGTCTCATCGTTCTAGCAACTCCTTGTGGTGGGCCGGGCGCCTGCAGGCTGACGTTGGTCGTCAGTTGAACGGTGTTTCCTCCGACACATTGGTGTGGCTGGCTTCCAGGTTAAGCAGGCGGGTGTTAAGAAGTGTGGTTTGGCGGGTCATATTTCGGAGGACTGCATTACTCGACCTTTGCCGCCCGCGCCCGTTGGGGAGTTGCAGCGATTGAGACAAGATCGAAATTGGGGAGAAAAAGGGGGCAAATAACATGGCTAACACAAAGGCTAACAAGGCTAATACAAGGCTAAAAAAAAAACAGGCTAACACAAAATGTTCAGAAAACCACAATTTCAGATGCCACTAAATTGAAATCAAATAATATATTTACAAAATAATAGCAAATGTAACAGATGACAAAGTTTTAAAATCAGAACTATAAAAGGAATGATTTATTATTACAAACTTATTATGAATTTAAGGTTTTTCAAATGTATTTCACTTCTATACATAGACTTTGCAGGATAGTCGTGTACACTCGAATATTGGTAAGGTATTTCAGAAAAAAGGATTTGTTAGTGAACAGTCCATTAAGAATATAATGCAACCACAGCACAAGACATCATTTTGTTGCTGAGAGCTATTCTACATTTAGTGAAGAACGTGGTTTGCTTATTCTCATTAAACACTGGGTATGTTGACACACAACACATGCACATAATGCCAAGCATGCAAACACGCGTTAGTACTTACTGTTCTTCCTTCTCACTAACCAGTGAAACAGAGACATAAAGACAGTAAAATGGAGGAAGCAGGGCCGGCATTATGGGCGGGCTTTAAAGGGCCTGGCCTGCCCTACCATACTTCCTTGCCCATCCAAATAAAATATTGAAATATTGATCATATATTTGACTGAGACGTGCTCCGACAGAAAGACGCATCAGTCTCAGATAAAGCATGTGAGCAAGCGGAACAGCACCTCTCTGTCTCACTATGTGTACACCATGTATCTGATGTTGTCTGGACAAAAAGAGTATGGCATGTCATACTATTTTTGTCCAGACAGTGTCAGATACATGGGTTACATATAGTGAGACAGAATATGCAGACCTAAACTTGTCGTCTGCTTTCCCGCCTTTGGGACAACCACTCCGATTGTTAGGGCGAAGACATGAGCACTTCGTCATTATATCCCAATCTCTGGTGTCAACCACTTACGAATTGAAAAGGACTGTTGGCAGGTGCTGACTTCCCCTAAAGTAAATTGATATTTCGCCCAAATTATATAGTTACTCCTCTCTAAATAAAATACTTTACCATAGAGCATGACTTAGCCAGGATCATGAGCTTTTTTTTTGAATAGCTGTTGATTGTTTCAAATCGCAAGTACGTAGGCCTATGCCTATTTAATTAAGAAGCGTGGAATTTGGGCAGCGCACGTGGCAATAGGCCTAGCTGATTATTGAGTTGGGGGTGTCAGTGAAAAGCATCAAAATTAAGTGTGAAGATAATGTTTTTTGAGTATAATTTAAAATGTTGAGACAAGAAGAAGGGGAGGGGTGTGTGGCTAAGATACACTGTAAAAATAGAAAGTCTCAAAACACCATGATTGTGTAACGAAACCGTGAAAAGTAATGCACCTAAACTGAGATCTGGTGTTTGGAGGGTGTTTGAATGTCAACCCAATGTAAGTGTTTTAATAGACAGAATGTACTCAAATACCTAAAGTGGTTCTTCAACCTGAATATTGGTGTTTTTAAGAGAGTGTTGTGAAAACAATTTTAGGGTTTCAGTGCATGTAATAGGCATCATACAATCAATGGTTTAAAAATGCAAAAGGTTCATAATCTAAATATTTATTGATGATTAGGGCCTATGGATAAAAAAAATTGCGGAATTACACCTTCATTTTTTTCAATGCTTTATTTAGACAGACTAGAAACAGGAGGAGCAGATAGTTGGACTTTTTTCCACTCAACCACACAGCCACACTGTAAGAAATTATTCTGGGGTGAATAGAAATGTACAAAAAACATCTACTTAATATTTGTTGTAAATGGTGTGTAATTCAAAATGTTTATACTTTGAATCTTTCACACAATGGTGTATGCATGTTTGAAGTAGTGTTTGAAGTAGTGAAGCACCGATATTACATTTTGGGCCAATACTGATATCCAATATTTTCCTTGCCAAAAACAAATTATAACCGATATTACATTTTTTTGCGGCCTTTTAAACATTCTAGTACAGTTAAGTAGTTAACACACACACATGGACGCAACGGTCTAAGGCACTGCATCTCAGTGCAAAAGGCGTCACTACAGTCCCTGGTTCGAATACAGGCTCTATCACATCTGGCCTTGATTTCGAGTCCCATAGGGCAGCGCAAAATTGGCCCAGCATCGTCCGGGTTTGGCCAGGGTAGGCCGTCATTGTAAATAAGAATTTGTTCTTAACTGACTTGCCTAGTTAAATAAAGGTTACACACACACACACAAACACACACACACCACACTGACCCAAAAAGTATTGTTGGCATTTACGTGTCCCCAGTACCAGTAAAACATAATCATAACCTATTTCTTTCATAACTTGCTGTGCTGTTTCATTGTTCATTTCTTCAGTCATTTCATGACGTGTCAAATATGCTTGTTAACCAATCAGGATCTGAATATGACTGCACGTCACATAATAATTTAACGCTTTCATAAATGTTTTACATAGTTATTACACATTGACTACACTATCACCTGTATCTCATATGTCACAATGATTCATCGATACATATGCTATGATGTTGGTAAAGTTGTCTCGCGCACCTACAGTGCTGGTCATAAAAATTATTAATGGATGCAAACAGTGTTCTTCTTAGAAGTATGCTTGGGGTCATTGTCCATTTGGAAGACCCATTTGTGACCAAGCTTGCTTCAATATATCAACATAATTTTCCTGCCTCATGATGCCATCTATTTTGTGAAGTGCACCAGTCCCTCCTGCAGCAAAGCACCCCGACAACATGATGCTGCCACCCCTGTGCTTCACGGTTGGGATGGTGTTCTTTGGCTTGCAAGCCTCCCCCTTTTTCCTCCAAACATAACGATGGTCGTTATGGACAAACAATTTTTGTTTAATCAGATCAGAGGACATTTCTCCAAAAAGTACAATCTTTGTCCCCATGTGCAGTTGCAAACCGTAGTCTGGCTTTTTTATGGCGGTTTTGGAGCAGGGGCTTCTTCCGTGCTGAGCGGCCTTTCAGGTTATGTCGATATAGGACTTGTTTTACTGTGGATATAGATACTTTTGTACCTGTTTCCTCCAGCATCTTCACAAGGTCCTTTGCTGCTGTTCTGGGATTGATTTGCACTTTTCGCACCAAAGTATGTTCATCTCTAGGAGACAGAATGCGTCTCCTTCCTGAGCGGTATGACGGCTGCGTGGTCCCATGGTGTTTCTACTTCCGTACTATTGTTTGTACAGATGAACGTGGTACCTTCAGGCGTTTGGAAATTGCTCCCAAGGATGAAACAGACTTGTGGAGGTCTACAATTTTGTTTCTGAGGTCTTGGCTGATTTCTTTTGATTTTCCCATGATGTCAAGCAAAGAGGCACTGAGTTTGAAGGTAAGCCTTGAAATACATCCACAGGTACACATCCAATTGACTCAAATTATGTCAATTAGCCTATCAGAAGCTTCTAATGCCATGCCATGGAATTTTCCAAGCTGTTTGAAGGCACAAAACTTAGTGTATGTAAACTTCTGACCCACTGGAATTGTGATACAGTGAATTATATGTGAAATAATCTGTCTATAAACAATTGTTGAAAAATTACTTGTGTCATGCACAAAGTAGATGTCCTAACCGACTTGCCAAAACTATAGTTTGTTAACAAGACATTTGTGGAGTGGTTGAAAAATGAGTTTTAATGACTCCAACCTAAGTGTACAGTGCCTTGCGAAAGTATTTGGCCCCCTTGAACTTTGCGACCTTTTGCCACATTTCAGGCTTCAAACATAAAGATATAAAACTGTATTTTTTTGTGAAGAATCAACAAAAAGTGGGACACAATCATGATGTGGAACGACATTTATTGGATATTTCAAACTTTTTAACAAATCAAAAACTGAAAAATTGGGCGTGCAAAATTATTCAGCCCCTTTACTTTCAGTGCAGCAAACTCTCTCCAGAAGTTCAGTGAGGATCACTGAATGATCCAATGTTGACCTAAATGACTAATGATGATAAATACAATCCACCTGTGTGTAATCAAGTCTCCGTATAAATGCACCTGCACTGTGATAGTCTCAGAGGTCCGTTAAAAGCGCAGAGAGCATCATGAAGAACAAGGAACACACCAGGCAGGTCCGAGATACTGTTGTGAAGAAGTTTAAAGCCGGATTTGGATACAAAAAGATTTCCCAAGCTTTAAACATCCCAAGGAGCACTGTGCAAGCGATAATATTGAAATGGAAGGAGTATCAGACCACTGCAAATCTACCAAGACCTGGCCGTCCCTCTAAACTTTCAGCCCATACAAGGAGAAGACTGATCAGAGATGCAGCCAAGAGGCCCATGATCACTCTGGATGAACTGCAGAGATCTACAGCTGAGGTGGGAGACTCTGTCCATAGGACAACAATCAGTCGTATATTGCACAAATCTGGCCTTTATGGAAGAGTGGCAAGAAGAAAGCCATTTCTTAAAGATATCCATAAAAAGTGTTGTTTAAAGATTGCCACAAGCCACCTGGGAGACACACCAAACATGTGAAAGAAGGTGCTCTGGTCAGATGAAACCAAAATTGAACATTTTGGCAACAATGCAAAACGTTATGTTTGGCGTAAAAGCAACACAGCTCATCACCCTGAACACACCATCCCCACTGTCGAACATGGTGGTGGCAGCATCATGGTTTGGGCCTGCTTTTCTTCAGCAGGGACAGGGAAGATGGCTAAAATTGATGGGAAGATGGATGGAGCCAAATACAGGACCATTCTGGAAGAAAACCTGATGGAGTCTGCAAAAGACCTGAGACTGGAACGGAGATTTGTCTTCCAACAAGACAATGATCCAAAACATAAAGCAAAATCTACAATGGAATGGTTCAAAAATAAACATATCCAGGTGTTAGAATGGCCAAGTCAAAGTCCAGACCTGAATCCAATCGAGAATCTGTGGAAAGAACTGAAAACTGCTGTTCACAAATGCTCTCCATCCAACCTCACTGAGCTCGAGCTGTTTTGCAAGGAGGAATGGGAAAAAAAAATTGTCTCTCGATGTGCAAAACTGATAGAGACATACCCCAAGCGACTTACAGCTGTAATCGCAGCAAAAGGTGGCGCTACCAAGTATTAACTTAAGGGGGCTGAATAATTTTGCACGCCCAATTTTTCAGTTTTTGATTTGTTAAAAAATACAGTTTTATATCTTTATGTTTGAAGCCTGAAATGTGGCAAAAGGTCGCAAAGTTCAAGGGGGCCAAATACTTTCGCAAGGCACTGTATGTAAACTTCCGACTTCAACTGTAGGTATGCACGTCAGCTTTGACATCGGTTTTGCACATTTGGCGTTAAACTAGATATTTTCACTGATATATCATGCATCCCTAGTTTGAAGAAATATAATGATATTTCTATATTAGTATTAAGCTTGTTGCGTGAGCTGTAATGGATCATGATGAATGGATATCCAAACCGTCAGGCAAATTGACATTCAATTAATTTTACCCACTCAAACACACAGCCAGACTGTAAGAAATTAGTGAGTGTTGCAACTGAGGATAGACAATTTTTACTTGCTACGCACTTCAACACTCGGCGGTCCCATTCTGTGAGCTTGTGTGGCCTACCATTTCACAGCTGAGCCGTTGTTGCTCCTAGACATTTCCACTTCACAATAACAGCATTTGCAGTTGACCAGGGCAGCTCTAGCAGGGCCGAAATTTGACGAACTGACTTGTTGGAAAGGTGTCATCCAATGACGGTGCCACATTGAAAGTCACTGAGCTCTTCAGTAAGGAATTCTACTGCCAATGTTGTCTATGGAGATTGCATGGCTGTGTGTTAAATAGTATACACCTGTCAGCAACGGGTGTGGTTGAAATAGCCAAATCCACTAATTTAAAGGGGTGTCCACATACTTTTGTATATATAGTGTGTATTTCTGTTAGTATTAAGCTTGTTGTGCCATGAGGTGTAATGGATCATGATGAACGGCTAACCAAACCATCATTTAATGAGGACAGAACCCATTCCCACATTCATGATTGTTAATTCTTGCAGTTCAATCTCCAGTTAGTGCTGGTTGTTTGAGCACAATGCTTGACAATGCCTGCCAAAATGGTATAAAATGGCAAATGATCAAATACATAAAACAATGTTAAACATAAAGACAGGACTCTAAACACCAAAATAGTGTTTTAAAAATGTCTGTTTGTGCTCCCAGTCCCTGGCAAGGTGTTGCACAACACTTGAAAAAGTGGTATACAACACACCGTGTCATGTTTCAAAACATTCAGGATGATGTGATTAAATACTCTAGCTAAGTTAAGGTTGTGTCCTTCAGGTTGGTGGCAACTCAACTGGCACTAGTATTGGTGTTACAAAGTACTTAAATCTAAGTGTAAGGCTTGTCTCTCTCCAGAATGCATGCACTCAGCTCTCCAGAATGCGTTCAGCGGTCTCCCGCCAATTCATGTGCATTTATTGTTTCATTTTGTGCATTTGGTTGTTTATTTTGATAAATTCCCCATTACATACGTATGTCACCAGTAGGTCTTTAATGGCTGTCATTTGGTTTAATTTATTTATTTTAATGCAACTGTGCAAATACATAACAGTACCATCCAGTTTGGACACACCTACTCATTCCATGGTATTTCTTTATTTTTACTATTTTATACATTGTAGAATAATAGTAAAGACATCAAAATGCCGAAATAACACATATGGAATCAAGTAGTCAAGTAGTTAAAAAAGTGTTAAACAAATCAAAATATATTTGAGATTCTTCAAAGTAGCCACCCTTTGCCTTGATGACAGCTTTGTACACTCTTGGCATTCTTTCAACCAGCTTCATAAGGTAGTCACCTGAAATGCATTTCAATTAACAGGTGTTCTTCGTTAAAAGTTAATTTGTGGAATTTCTTTCCTTCTTAATGTGTTTAAGCCAATCAGTTGTGTTGTGACAAGGTAGGGGTGGTATACAGAAGATAGCCCTATTTGACCAAGTCCACATTATGGCAAGAAGAGCTCAAGTAAAGGCATTTAAAAGTGTCCCATACTGTTTTTATTTGTTGCTTTAGACCTTTGTATTTTACTTACACTGAACAAAAATATAAATCGATACATTCAACAATTTCCAAGATTTTACTGAGTTACACTTCATGTAAGGAAATCAGTCAATTGAAATGAATTCATTAGGCCCTAATCTATGGATTTCAAATGACTGGGAATACAGATATGATATTGTTGGTCACTGATACTTTAAAAAGGTAGGGCATGGATCAGAAAACCAGTCAGTATCTAGTGTGAGCACCATTTGCCTCATGCAGCGCGACAGATCTCCTTCGCATAGAGTTGATCCGGCTGTTGATTGTGGCCTAAGGAATGTTGCCCCACTCCTCTTCAATGGGTGTGCGAAGTTGCTGGATATTGTAGGGAACTGGAACACGCCAGAGCATTCCAAATATGTTCAATGGGTGACATGTCTGGTGAGTATGCAGGCCTGGGACTGGGACAGTTTAAGCTTTCAGAAATTGTGTGCAGATCTTTGCAACATGGGGTTGTGCATTATCATGCTGAAACTTGAGGTGATGTTGGCGGATGAATGGCACAAAAATGGGCCTCAGGATCTCATCATGGCATCTCTGTGCAATCAAATTGCCATCGCTAAAATGCAATTGTGTTCGTTGACCGTAGCTTATGCCTACCCATAACATAACCCCACCGCCACCATGGGGCACTCTGTTCACAACGTTGACGGTGGTTGTGAGGCCGGTTGGATGTATTGTCAAATTCGCTAAAATGAAGTTGGAGGCGACTTATGGAAGAGAAATTAACATTCAATTCACTGGAAACAGCTCTGGTGGACATTCCTGCAGTCAGAATGCCAATTGCACACTCCCTCAAAACTTGAAACACCTGTGGCATTGTGTCAAAACTGCACGTTTTAGAGTGGCCTTTTATTGTCCCCAGCACCTGTGTACCTGTGTAAATGCTCGCTAACAGGGATGTAATAAAATTTGTGCCCAGAATTTGAGATCAATAAGGTTTTTGTGGACAATTTATGGGATCTTTTATTTCAGGCCATGAAATATGGGACCAACACTTCACATTTTTGTTCAGTGTAGTTGACGATCTTAGTTATAGGCCTACTGCTGTGTTAGCCTATAAGCTATGTTTGAGCTCCATGCGCTAATTTCTTTAGTCAACAATGGATCCCGGGGTATCAATGTGTCTATATGACAGAGGCTGGTGCTCTCGCATTAGTTGAATTTTAACTTTTAGATTTGTATAATTTTAATTCAGATTTTTTATGATTAACCATGTGACAATATTCAGAATCCAAAACTTTGTTATGCAAATTAAAATCCTAACTGCCACGCAGATCGGTAGAAATGGTAGGATAAATTGTAAGCTTCCCAAAACTTGACACTTGTGTGCCGCCTATGGTCTTTACTATAACAAGCACGTGCACACACAAGAGTTCCCTTGAAAAAAACGTGCTCCTTATGGATATCGGATGCCCATCCAATTGATTTGTTCTCACACCGGCCCTGGGAGGTGGTTTGAAGAAAGATGACTGGCATACTATTTTCCTCCTCATTTCCATGATCTTTTAGTGAACACCCATTATTCATGATTTCTGTAACCCAACTAAATATGACAGATTACGAAGCGAACCAAGCACAAGTACAGCTTTACAGCCAATAAGCTTCTAACAAACAAAAATACGTAACAAATAACAACACATAACAAAATCCCACTTTCTGATTGTGTATGTTTTTCCTACTGGGTAGCTCCACTGTTGTGACATTTTCACAGTCACTGAGCCTGATGTGTTTGAAAGGGGGCTCTAACAGAGGGCAGCTCAGTACTCCTGACACATGTCAAGCCATGATATTACATGTACTGTAGGATTAAACAGACTTCTACAAATGAGCTAAATCCCCCGTAAACAACAGCCTAAGGTGTGACCCACCCAACCTAAAGGTCTATAACCTAATGTTTATACAAGTCTTTCTCTCTCTCCCATATGTAGGATGCTTTTTATCTTCATTTAGAAATGTCACACAGTGAGGGTAACACAGTGTGGGGGTGATATGGGGGTAGCATTGTGATCTTCACTCATCCTCTGGCATTATGTTATTCCCCAGCCAACCTCCCAATTTCCTATACAAATTGTGTAGCAGCCCTTTCCTGCAGTCAAATACCAAATTGCCCTCATGGGTGGTATGTTATTAATATTTTTCAAAATTAATACACCTTTTTTTTCTCCACTGACGAAAATCCGGTGTTTCTATGTCAAACGGTTGTTATATTTCAGTCTTATGTGATGTACATAAAGTGTAATATTGGGATGCAAACTCAAAATGTAATACATTCCAACTCTATATCAGACATGGTACAGGTGTACTTTTTTAAGCCCATAACCATACTGTATACTGTATGTTTCAAAGTAGATTTATTTAAGACTACTTTCTAAATGTAATCCATTACAATTACTAGTTACCTGTTCAAAATTGTAATCGTTAACATAACTTTTGGATTACCCAAACTCAGTACGCAATCTGATTACTTTCAGTTACTTTTAGATTACTTTCCCCTTAAGATGCATTAGAGGAAGACAAAAACAAATATTACCAATTGAACGATATCTATTGCAGGATAAATCAATGATAGAGTTTACATAGATCGCCATAAATGGATGGTGCATTTTACTAAATGTGTTGGTTATGTAGGCTTCTTCTAACCTCTTGCTGCCACTTCAAATAACACAATTAGGCTTCATCTTTACATTAAAAACCAAACTCTGTCAGATTTCCAGTCATTCCAATGAATGGAATACTCCTTGATCTTCAAGAGTAGGACTTAGAAATATACAGTAGATTAGCCAAATTGTTTTACCTGTGCATAACCCAAAAAGTAAGGAATTGTTTTCCTACTCTGTTTGTTGTTGTAATGGAGGACTTATTGGGCTTATTGCTTTGAGTTGAAAAATAAATGATCCTCTCATGGAATGGTAAGATCTGAGCACTGCCGAAAAGTGCTATTTGCATGTGAAAAATGTATGCCATATGCTGTTTACGTTTTTTTTTGGTGACACTTTGATATCTCGATCATTTGCAGCTGTTAAGTCTATCAAAAAGTATGCGAGTTTGAGCATGTGTACCATTTGGCCTATGGACATTTGTTTTTGAATCAGTATGAATTATATTGAACAATAAAAGCCCCACTCGTGGTCTTCTCAGGAACTCCCGCAATAGGCAGCTGTTGCAAAAGCGCATTTTTTACTGGCTGTCCACTGGTATAAAAAAACAATGATTGATAAGCAGCTTACATTTCAATTAAACCATTATTGGGTTAAAATACACAAACATTTGTGAATAGCTATCCACAACAACCACAATCCGTAATGCGCAAATAGCTAAATGAAAGAGTAGCAGTGTGATTAACATCAATGCTCTATGTAGATATCAATAACAAGTTATATTCGTATCACCCGTAGGCTACACCAGCAGTCATTACCATTGGAAGACATAGCTTGGACTGTAGCCTACAAAAAATCCTATTGCTGCTCTTTCCCACGATCCATCAAACCCATTTGGCGTGTCATCATTGGTCTCTGACGTGGTCAGACTCGATCAGGCAGAACAAACTTAAACTTGCGCCTTTTTTCAATGCTGATTTGAATATCATTGAGACAACGGAAAGGTATCAAATAATTTTTTCACAAACATCCTTTCTGAAGTTAAAAGTAAATTCTAGAAGTATCAGTTTAATGGAACGTAATTACTCCCCAAACCTGCTCACATGGGATGTTGAGTAATCATTATCTATTTAACAGAACCTGGGCATCTTTGCATTCCTACAGTCTTCGTAACTCATATAGAGTTTTGAGTTGGGACTATTTCCTCATTGTCTCACGTCAGCTAGCGTGACGTCCACCTGCACTGATTTGTCTGATAATTCGGGATAGCTTAAAATAATTTTGGCTACAATATGCTGTCCTAACATTTTAAAATGTTACCAAGGTGACATTGTCCACTGAACCACCTTTCATCCTCAAAAGAGTCAGAGTTAATTTGACAAATTCTGTAGCTAATATTGACTTTTTTAAGAGCAAGTATTCACTACCTAATTCTACATCTAGCTAAGGTGTTTTGTGGTGGTATAATCAGTATTTATGAAATCAGTGGTGTCAAGTACTTAAGTAAACATACTTTATAGTACTACTTAAGTCGTTTTTTGGGGGTATCTGTACTTTTCTTGACAACTTTATTTTATTTCACTACATTCCAAAAGAAAATAATGTACTTTTTACTCCATACATTTTCCCTGACACCCAAAATTACTCGTTACATTTTGAATGTTTCGCAAGACATGAAAATGTTCCAATTCAAGCACTTATCAAGAGAACATTCCCGGTCATCCTTACTGCCTCTGAGCTGACGGACTCACTAAACACAAACTATTTGTTTGTAAATTATGTCTAAGTGTTGGAGTGTGCCCCTGGCTATCTAAAAAATAAAAATAAAATACATGAAATTATCTGTACTATTCCTTTTACTTTTGATACTTAAGTATATTTAAAACCAAATACTTTTAGACTTTTAATAGTATTTTACTGGGTGACTTTTACTTGAGTCATTTTCTATTAGGGTATTTTTTACCTAAGTATGAACACTTAGTACTTTTCCATTACTGTGTGAAATTTGAAATTAAAATTTGCTACCTAATGAGTTAGCTAGCTAGTGTGTCTGCTTGCTGGCTGAACCAGTCTCAAATCAATCCATATGAAACGAAAGGCAGGGATGCTAACAACGCCAGTTGACACACTCAATGCCGAATACTCCCTCTAGCTAGCTAGTGTAGTGAAATTCTAGCTAATGCACAAACTAGTTTTCATGATATCTTCTCTGCCGTGATTACTGCACAACGTTCTACAGCACAGCGGACTGCTCTCTGCGACGTTATCGCGTTGGCCAATTGTTACAAAGTAGCGAGGCACGGTGCCAGCTGTCAGAGTCAGATACATGCTGATTTCTGAGAACAGTCCCATAACTTTGGTGCAGTACAACTTCATCAACAAGCTGGCAAACTAGTGTTAGGCGGATGGGCAAAATCTTGATTTTTAGAAATGAGTTCAACGTCCTACAAGACAGATCGTTTGAGGAACGAGCATCATGTAGGAGTGACGCCATCTGATGTGAGAAAATGACTATTTCCTCTCATCTAAGTGGTTTGCTATTACTGCAGGGTGTTCAGAAATGTGAAATATAGTGTGACAAGTAGCCTACTGTAGTATGCTAGTAAATGACAGTGGTAGTGAAATAATGTGATGGCTTGTTATCCTTTCAGAGCTGAATACTGTAATGAGATGGCTTCAAATTGCCTGTGTTTATGTGAGCTAACGAGTAGCACAATGCCATGCTCTTATCATGGAAATGACAAATTCAACTAATCTCATTTGAATAACAATAAAAGTAAATGCAATAGCCATTTTCAAATGCTCAAATTTCAATATGCGACTACCGACATAACACCCTCTATCCTTTTTTTTGTTGCAAGAATTTGTAAATTAAATTCTGCCACCATCCTGGATAAGTCACAAGTCACAATTGATTTTACATTGCATTTATTTCTGGGAAATATAATTACATGAGAAAATGATTGCTATACCCAACAAACATTGACTGTTGAACATTAAAAACCTATTATCAAAGGGAACAATTTGCCAGATATATCGTGGAGGGCAAATCTAGCCATATATTTGTGAAGATGAAGACCAAACGCCAGGTAGTAATTATCAATCATCATCAAATCCTGTCTGGACCGCAGTACCCATGGCAACAGGCCCACATCGCAGCATGTATGTTTACAGGAAATTGAACAGTCCTTTTTCAGTTCAGCCTCTCGCTTCCCTACCTCACAGGTGAACACAGCATTTAACTGCCAGCATTTAACTACATTGCCCTTAAGTGGGCATACACACTTCCATTATGTCCACTACTATTCCATCTGGTTGGCTTAACCACAGAGCCAAACGTTAAAAGCCCTGCAAGCTAATGATGCAGCTGAAGACACAAGTCCGTAATATCTCGATGTTGTTTAATAAGGAGACGGAGGTTTAAGTTTCCAAGCAAAGTTCAAGGCTCTTTTTTGTTGTTCATGCCTCTGTTCCTCAGTTTGTAGTTGTACATAAACTAAATGCCTTAGTGCAGAACTACATTCCATGTCATAAAGGCTCAAACTAGCTTAGATTGAAAAGTGTCTACTGTACGTCATTTTAAAAGGGTTGTGTGAAGAGAATATTTTTGTCACATCTTACCCAACAACCATCTGATACTTTACTTATACTGAATAACCATGCTCTTTCATCCTTCTGGAATTAATATTCAATTTACTTAAAACAAGATCTGCTAATTAACATGATTAGCAAATAAACCAAAAGCAATTTGAGCTAAAATTGGCAGGAGTGCGGATGAATTTGCCTTGTTTATTATTGCTGTCATTTTCCACTGCAGCTTTATTTATGCAGTGTTGTGTATGCCCCCCTTGGGAGGGAACATTACTCTTTCATCATATCAAATGAAGTGAAACGGAGTTATTCCAGGAAGAGCCAATTAAACTGTTCAAACACGTTTATTATGAAATCATTCTCATTGGATGGAGTGCGTTTGAGGGTGTGAATGTGTATGCTTTGTGCTGTGCAAACTCAAAGTTGTAGTGCTTGAGTGTACACTAATGTACACTAATATAAAGGTACACTCAAGCATTGAATTCCCCCTATACCATTTCCACATGTACAGTACAATACATTTAACTTAAACCTAGAGATTAACACGTTTTCTTTACTCTTTCAGAATCAAATCAAAATGTAACTTAAGCACACCTAAATCTCTCCCTCTCTGTCTTCCATTATTTTTGTCCACTTTCCTCTTCATGTGACACATTCATGCTCTTTGCAGTGTGTCATTGGGACTCATTAACACAGATCATTCTCTGAACTCTGCCAGCTTAAACCAAAACAAGGCTGACAAGCAGAGTAAGGAATGCACTGAACTCTGACCTCAATCTTGATAACATCACCCTACTCCATTTAGATCCAGTTACTGTGTGTGATTTTAACATACATAGGTTTTGCCCTCACACCACCATCATACATCTTATCTGCCCTATCCCATTAGCAAATATATGTAATTAAAAATATGAAAACAGATACATTAATAGTGTCATGATCTAAAAATACATATATGTAGAGTTTACATGTTGGAGAGTTTACCATGTCCAGTTTCAGATTTGCCTAGTGCCTTTGAGTTGGCAGTGTCGCTTAATGGCTTTTGTTTAAAGAGAAAAAAAACTTTTAAGGATGAAAGTCAAGCATAACAACACACAGAGGGGCTGTCCCAAATATGGCATGTCTTTCCATGAGCGCGAATGTAAAACAGACAAAATGACGTAATGTGGGATTTGCTAAAAACGGGCTAACCTTCAAACGTTTCCAGATTATTGCTATTGACAGAGTGAAACAAAAACTAAATGGCTCTGGGGTTTTAAATAACCAAACAATCTGTTTCATATATAACTACCGAGCAGTGAAGGAGCTCAAGACTTATGCTATTCATTACCGGAAGGGAGAAATCACAGCGACCTATAAATAAATGAATGCACGGATAAACGCACCCATACATCAATAAACCATATTTATTCTCATAGATTACGCTCTGGTTACATTTGATGGGATTGAGTTAACCAAAGAGCTATCGTTACGACTTTGTCATGTAAAATCTTCCAGCATGGTGATTATAAATAATCATATTCATTTCAAATAGATCAGGGCATGCTTTTCCACTATACCTATTGTCTGGTTGTAGGGCAATTTATTCTTCTGAGAAATAGTGAGATATTTCCCTCGATGACTAACACAGAGGCCTTCCTCCATTGTACTGTAATGAGGATGTGAGAGATTAGTGTAAGTAAGAATGATGCTATTTACGATACTCATAAACTATGTTCAAAAAGACCAACATGCCCCTACCTGCAAATATGAGGAGCAAAAGAGCCCCCTCATAACATACTTAAACTTCAAGGGTGTATAATATCATCCCTCATGACTCATGGATCTGACTCCAGGCTTCAGCATTCTACTCCTCAACCTCTATAAGTTGTGTTGTGTAGGAATTAAGCCACATCAAGAGCCTGTGAAAGTCTTCTCCCTCCTCGCTCTGTCCAGATAAATGATACCTCTCCAGGCTTTTTTTCTGTACAGACTAAAAGGACTATAATAATGTGCATCTGGGCAGCTTGTCCTGTATGTTTCTAATTAGGATGAAAAATAAGGGATATTATGCTTCACCACACAGTCATGCTAATTCAGTAGACTGAAAATGCTTTTAGTTCAATACCAATGTGAGGTTCTTGCTAACATCTTGTGGAAAAACTCAGTGTATATGAGAAAATAAAAGCTATATGATTACCCAAATACATTAAAACAGTGCCAGCTTTATAACCTGATCTTAGCTTTAAAAAAAGATTTCAGAGCAGAAATTATTCCAATCTATATGGGAGAGCACATGTTAACAGTTTAGCAGGATAAAAATGGGCCTGTCTTAGGCAATCTCCAGCTTTACTGGGATTCAGTGGAGGGGAGTGACACAGGCACACAAAGGAAATCACTCCTGTATCAGTGTGTTTACATTCTGGCCTCATACTGGCCATGCTACAGTGCTTTTACAGGAACATTAACACAGTTTACACTCCAGAGCAAGTGTCCTTCATTTCACAATACGTTAAAAATAGAATCTCTTTAGGGTCTATGCATCTGGTAAGCATTAATATCCAGCAATAAATCCCCCCTCGGGGATTACTAAAATAATTCAGATGGATTCCAGAAAATGCTCCTCTTTAATGAACATTAAAACAAATATGAGTGGAAACATCTCAAACAGGCAAACAATAACAACCATTTTTGCATAAATAGATATCGATTCTATTTCCTTTCCAGACATAGCAGCTAGAATAAAAGACTAAATGAAGGAACGTGCCTGTAGTTTCACCTCAAACATGAGTGCCTCATCAGCTTTCAAAACACTGTTTGTTTAAGCAACGGGTATTATGTTTCTCAGAGATGGGGGCAGGGAGGGTAAGCAACATTATTACTTTGTTGCAGGAAAAGAAGAATGACATGTCTCAAAATATTCTGAAAGCATGTTGCCAGGCAAGTAATTATACCAATGTTCAGGATAACATGTTCTCTCACAGCATATTCCAACCACATAATTGCAATTCTAATATGATTGCCAAAGAGCAAAGGTCATCATACTACCTCTATCTCTCAGTGGAACTGCCTTGGAACACTAATATTACTTCAAACTTTTCTTCCTAGATTATGTTATGTAATTCATCATTTTTGTTCTATCTCACAGAAAATGTGAGAATAATATGTGATAGTCACATTGTCAATACAGTCTCCGCAGTTTGGTAGAAATTAGGTTACATGAATATGGAAATAGGAAGAAAGTTGTTTGACATCATGTCAAGTTGCCTTGCTATTACTAGGGCCTTGAGTAACCAAACCATAATAAACCCTCAAGTTTATATAAATGACAGTGTCACTTCTCTAGATAGCAGAATTGTAATTATCAGCAGTGTTCCAGTAATTCTGCAGTGAAACAAATGACATTATGTCCACACACCCAGAGGTGGCTGTTTGTCAACAGAACGTCTGTTAAAGGGGCAACCCTAGAAAAAGATTTGGCCAATGATAAAGGTCAGGATTAGCATTGGAAAAGCATAAATACAATCATTTATGGTCACTTCTAGCTTTAACAACGGCCCATTATTCACTGCCCCTGGCACTTGACCTAATAAAAATCTGGATTAAACATGGGTGAATTTAATGTTTCCTAACATGAATAAAACACACATTAATGTGGTGGATTGAGAGAACTGGTGTTTACATAAAGGAATTTCAGTCAGAGTGTGAAAAAGGCTTGTGCCTGAATACGGTGTAACACTAACAGGCGCTGGCACTATGAGCCAGTAGTACGATCACTGGCACTATGAGCCAGTAGTATAAACACTGGCACTATGAGCCAGTAATACGAGCGCTGGCACTATGAGCCAGTAGTACGATCACTGGCACTATGAGCCAGTAGTACGATCACTGGCACTATGAGCCAGTAGTATAAACACTGGCACTATGAGCCTGTAGTACAAGCACTGGCACTATGAGCCAGTAATACGAGCGCTGGCACTATGAGCCAGTAGTACGAGCGCTGGCACTATGAGCCAGTAGTACGAGCGCTGGCACTATGAGCCAGTAGTATGAGCGCTGGCACTATGAGCCAGTAGTACAAGCACTGGCACTATGAGCCAGTAGTATGAGCGCTGGCACTATGAGCCAGTAGTATAAGCACTGGCACTATGAGCCAGTAGTATGAGCGCTGGCACTATGAGCCAGTAGTACGAGCGCTGGCACTATGAGCCAGTAGTATGAGCGCTGGCACTATGAGCCAGTAGTATGAGGGCTGACACTATGAGCCAGTAGTATGAGGGCTGACACTATGAGCCAGTAGTATGAGGGCTGACACTATGAGCCAGTAGTATGAGGGCTGACACTATGAGCCAGTAGTATGAGGGCTGACACTATGAGCCAGTAGTATGAGGGCTGAGCCAGTAGTATGAGCACTGGCACTATGAGCCAGTAGTATGAGGGCTGACACTATGAGCCAGTAGTATGAGGGCTGACACTATGAGCCAGTAGTATGAGGGCTCACTATGAGCCAGTAGTATGAGGGCTGACACTATGAGCCAGTAGTATGAGGGCTGACATTATGAGCCAGTAGTATGAGCGCTGGCACTATGAGCCAGTAGTACAAGCACTGGCACTATGAGCCAGTAGTATGAGCGCTGGCACTATGAGCCAGTAGTATAAGCACTGGCACTATGAGCCAGTAGTATGAGCGCTGGCACTATGAGCCAGTAGTACGAGCGCTGGCACTATGAGCCAGTAGTACGAGCGCTGGCACTATGAGCCAGTAGTACGAGCGCTGGCACTATGAGCCAGTAGTACGAGCGCTGGCACTATGAGCCAGTAGTATGAGGGCTCACTATGAGCCAGTAGTATGAGGGCTGACACTATGAGCCAGTAGTATGAGGGCTGACACTATGAGCCAGTAGTATGAGGGCTCACTATGAGCCAGTAGTATGAGGGCTGACACTATGAGCCAATAGTATGAGGGCTGACACTATGAGCCAGTAGTATGAGCACTGGCACTATGAACCAGTAGTATGAGGGCTGACACTATGAGCCAGTAGTATGAGCACTGGCACTATGAACCAGTAGTATGAGGGCTGACACTATGAGCCAATAGTACGAGCAGCAGCAGGATGTGAGCATGTTATTCATATAGTATTTTCCTAGGCATATAACAGTTTCCCTTCACCTCCTCGCCTTCTCTTTTAAAATTAAATTACCCACACTGACAATCTCTCCAAAAATGTTGACCTGTTCCACAATTACTATGAGTTAAGCTATACAACAGTGCTCTTTGTGGAAACGCACAAAGTTAAAGAAAGACTATCTCAAGGGCCGATGATACTCAGTCTGGTGTGTTTTGAAGGGTTGGGGTCAGTTCAATTTCAATTCAGTCAATTTAAGAAGAGAATTGAATCATCTCAGGTCCATAGGGCATTTTGAAATCATGAATTGAATTTCAATTAATCCCCTGAAGTGACTTGAATCAAAGTAGAAGTGACCCCACCCTGTGTGGTGTTTAGTCGGCGCAAAATTGGAGAAAACCTTTTGAAACTGAGCAGTTACTGAGCAGAAACTGAACAGTTACTACCTGCACCCTAGCGCTTTGGGATTTACCGAACTCTTCGCAGACACTCTCATTCTGCAGCAGGGTGGGGTGTTCGAAGGTGTCCCTGCAGTAGAGGATGCGTGTGGTGTTGTGTTGGGAGGCGATGCCGCCCAAAGCCAGCACGGTGTGGTCCGTCAGCAGGGCAGACGGCTGCTCTCTGAGCCGGGCCAGGACCGAGCGGTAACGACAGTACTGGGGGTAGCTCATCACCAGCACTTTCTTGCCGTCATCTTCCTGACCTGGAACAAAACAAATATAGAAACAAACAGTTAGCCCTAGTTTCAAACAAATATAGTTTAAACCCACACACACGCTGATAATGACACATTTCACTTGGATAGGGGAATGAATAATACTTTATGTATGACGTAAACTGATAATAGCAGAGGCAAAGGGAAAGCAAATGTCAAGGTAACAAAGATTTTCACATCTAGATTGACAGGTTTTAACAAGCAACATATAAGTAAATTCAAGCAGCAGTTTTCCCAGGATTGTTCATTTTAGGAAAACAAGCATTTAAGAAATGCCCCTTAAGGCAGTCTTGTCATTCAGAAACAGGCAGTTTATGTAGAAAATGTTGTAACCTTCTTAGAGAAAACCCTAGACAATCCATCAAAATCTACCAGCTGATATGGCTATGTATATCATGCAATATATGACAGGAAAAAAACATATACTTTATGATGGGGAAATATACTTGTATTGAGCCCAAACCGTGTACTGTTAGACATGAAATAATAAAATATACCCCTTGGCCCATATAAGCATAAAAATCCACCATGTATGCATTGCAACACATCTACAGAAATGTAAGGTTGAGTTGGCAAAACTGCTAGACCAGGGCAAGGGAAAGATAAATCATAAAGAAATGGAACACTCCCTCATTCACCCTCCCTTCCCTCTCCCTATTTCTCTTGTTCTCTCTCTTTCACTGCATACAGTATAGACTGAATATCTAGCTATTAGAATTTGTTGAACAATCCCTGGGTAGCATTACTTGGCATATATCCAGCCAGAGGTGTTATGCGTAATGAGGTGTTGAATGCAGGCATTCTGTAGTAGCACCTACTCAAACATTCCACAACATAACAATGGGGCTTTTTGTATGAGGTACTGTACATGTACTAGGTTTTGGGTGATACGGATAATAATTAAAATCATAATTGTCGATGATAATCATTGATATGAAATATGATCTGAATAGTCCAACAAAAATGAGCATTTCTATTGGACAGGGTCAGGTGGCACACCTCTATTTGACACCATTAATTTGCAGCCCAGCCCTACTTGGTACCATAGTCCAATAGAGCCACCCTTCACAGACAACCGAGCCAGTTAGTTAACTACACATGACTAATACTTCAAAAGGGAGGGAATGAAAGCCCCCTCCTCAAACACACACACCACAGATGTGTGTCTGTGGTCGCATGCAATTACTGCTTGGTGGCACTTGGTTTTTATCCAAATGTCAAGGATTTTATTTGAACTAGCCAACCCTGGAACCTGGCAATCTCCTGAGGGCCCTCCCAGCATTCTCTTGATTAGATTCAACTTGCTGGGGAAGAAGCCATGGGGCATTTACTGTATAGTAGGACTAAGTACCTGTGTGTGAATGCGAGTGCGTGTGTGTGTGTGAGCGAAACTGCGTGTGCATAATGGTATACACACCTTATGTCCCTTTGTTCGTAAAGTCTGACCTTTCCAAATAAAGGACATTGTTATCTTTACATAATAATTTAAATTGGCTGGGGCCTTAGCTCTGTCACTAGAGAGTTAAAATCCGGAGAGAAAGGACATTATGTAATTGATCTCGCTCTGTTTTTACTACTTTCGACTAAAACAGCTGGTTTTTGACAAGAAGCTTTTGTGTAGAACCTAGAGGCACTTCTATGATGATTAAACTACCATGTAACAGATTTTTATTTATTTTTATGCATCGTCAAGCAATCTCAAAACTAATAAACACAACACAGTGTCTGTATCATCAGCATAAACACAATGTGACAGGATGTAATCAAAACAATTCAAGACAGGTGATTACTATTCATAACCGAGGACATATAAGAGTGTATTACACAATATGCAATTCAACTGTAACTATACAGTAGACGGATTATAGTGCCTCCATAAGAAAATCTAAGTGCAGAACTCAATTACAAGGCAACTCAAGGACAAGGTCGATGAATCTGGGATATAGGCCTACTATTTATAATACCGCTGCTTCCTGCATCACCATTACTCTGAACAACCATAGGCAATGAGCGCATTTTTGCTTTTCACTTCTCCGGTCATTGATAACAACCCTTTCAAACCTACTTGTGGGTTTCCTTCCATTGAGATTGCCTGGTGAAGAGTAAAGGAAATTGTATTTTCAAACACAGACTCCAAAAAACTATTTTATGCTAGGAAAAACCCAATGCATTAACCAAATTGCTTTTGTAAACTGTATGGCTTACAATCATTATACCAGACAAAAGAACTGACAAGATCTTTCAAAAGACTGTGACTGAAGTTCTGTTCACTGAGGCAAAAATGCGGACATACATCATTCTCACACAATCACTCACTCAGCTGAAATTTGCTGTTGTCAAAATTTCCACATTATCTAACCAGCCAAGGAATTTACTGAAGCTTAATGTGATAGGATTTGAGAGATGTAATAAATGTATGAGCCAATAACGTCACTTTGATATCTGTTCTTACAGTAGGTACCCCACAGCTATCAAAACAACATGTAAAGCTTTTGAAAGTAGAGGGAATAAACGAGGGAAACTGGAGAAGGAGACTATTTTGTATTCTCTCTCCATCCACTACCTTTTTGCTGTTCAGCTCTGTATTGATTTCAGAGGTTGCCTTGTTTCCATTTACCAAAGACTTCTTTCATAATGTATAACACATAACGGATTCATCCTCCTCTCTTTCCTGCAGCATATACACTTTTCATATAAAGGACGACACAGAGAGCTATATGCATGCTGGCTCTCAAGCTGTTTGTTTTTATTGAACCAAAAAAATCACAGCATCTGCCAGTAATAAATACTGGAGAGAATGCAAAAAGACAATCATATTTCAGTAACGACTAGCTTGTCCTCCCTAAGGAAAAAAAAATCAAAACCCCTTCATATTCATGACGCATAATGTATCCACCATGATTCAATGGGCTCCAATCACCTCTGCTACATTACACTCAAGTATTGACTCGCATCTTCACAACAACCAATAATATCAGCTGCATCAAAAAATGGCCCGGTTTAGATCAGCCCTAAGAGAACTATTAGTCCCTGTTATATTCACAAGGCATGTCCGTAAAGCCTTCAAAGCGAATGGTATTCTCACAAAAGGCCACAAACACCCAGAGGAAATGTTCTATTGAAATGGTATGAAGGGCAGCAGAGGGCTGCTCTCTCTGCAAGTTGGTTCCTGTTCTTAATTATCTAACAGCACTAAAGTGCCTCTTTCTGTTCTAGATTTTTTAAGGAGTGGAGAGGGGGAGGGTGTCCTCCTGAGACAAAAATAAACATTTATATAATTTTCACCTCCATTTATTCAAGTGTGCTGCGCAAGAATTCAGGCCAGCTACATGCATACTGAAGAAAAAAACTGCACAATTACTCTACACACTGTTCTTAATTTGGTTCCAGATGTTCTCACAGTTCACATAATTTTTTTTAGCAATAAACGACATTTAAAAAAACATACTCCTATTTCAAAATGGTTTAGAAAAAGAACGCAGCACTTTCCCTTTGTTGATTTATGTGATTCTATTACATTAAACATTCCTTCCCCTAAGCGGGCTCTGCTCCCTAGCAACAAGCGCTAGCAGTTCTAATGTCGTTGGCATGGGGCCAGTGTAAGCTGTCTGCGTTATTGATTGCTAGATTGAAAAGTTTGCATTTAATAGGCTCTGTAATACATGATGAAATTATTCAGAGCTCCTTGTGCCAAATTGGTTCCTTTGACTATCAAAGACCATGGCTATTACAAACAAGGCAGCATCCAAATGTTCCAGAGGTTTTATGCCTGAACCAAATTATAGCTTCAACCCTGCATCACCACAACCATACTCCAAACATAAGACCCATAATTGCCTATACCAGAAAGGTATTATTGTTAGGAACAAGAAAGTTGACTTAGACAAGCAGAAACAGAGATTTTACCAAACTGACAGTCAATATCTTTTGTCCGTGGTAAACAGGCCCCAACAGCGTACCTTGGTCTTTGTTTTATTCATCCAGTGAGATTAATGGCTCTGTTTGCCTATCCCAATCCAGATATTGCAGTATAGCACTACTCCTCATTCACAAATTATTAACAGTGGCCAGGCTGTTATGTAGAAAACCTTACCCAAAGGAGATTATCAGTGTAAATGACTGAATCTAAGGATGAAAAGAAGGCCAGGGAAAATCGGAGGCATTTAATTCCACTAATTTTACAGTACCAACCAAAAGTTTGGACACACCCACTCATTCAAGGGTTTTTCTTTATTTTACTATTTTCTATATTGTAGAATAATAGTGAAGACACCAAAACTATGAAATAACACATATGGGATCATGTAGTAACCAAAAAAGTGTTAAAACAAATAAAAAATATATTTTATATTCTTCGAAGTAGCCACTCTTTGCCTTTGACAGCTTTGCACACTCTTGGCATTTTCCAAATCAGCTTCACCTGGAATGCTTTTCCTACAGAGTTCCCACATATGCTGAGCACTTGTTGGCTGCTTTTCCTTCACTCTCCAACTCATCCCAAATCATCTCAATTGGGTTGAGGTCAGGTGATTGTGGAGGCCAGGTCATCTGATGCAGCAATCCATCAATCTCCTTCTTGATCAAATAGCCCTTACATAGCCTGGAGGTGTGTTGGGTCATTGTCCAGTTGAAAAACAAACGATAGTCCCACTAAGCGCAAACCAGATGGAATGGCATATCGCTGCAGAATTCTGTGGTAGCCATGCTGGTTAAGTGTGCCTTGAATTCAAAATAAATCACTGACAGTGTCACCAGCAAAGCACCCCCACACCATCACCCCCACACCTCCTCCTCCATGCTTCACGGTGGGAACCACACATACTCCAAACGGGCTCCCGAGTGGTGCAGCGAACTAAGGCACTACATCTCAGTGATAGAGGCGTCACTACAGACCCTGGTTCGATCCTGGGCTGTATCACAACCAGCAGTGATTGGGAGTCCCATAGAGTGGCGTACAACTGCCCCAGCGTTGTCCGGGTTAGGGGAGGCTTTGGCCAGGGTAGGCCGTCATTGTAAAATAAGAATTTGTTCTTAACTGGCTTTCCTAATTAAATAAAGGTCAAATAAAAATATAAAATAAAATATGCAGAGATCATTAGTTCACCTACTCTGCGTCTCACAAAGACACAACGGTTGGAACCAAAAATCTCACATTTGGACTCATCAGACCAAAGGAAAGATTTGCACCGGTCTAATGTCCATTGCTCGTGTTTCTTGGACCAAGCAAGTCTCTTCTTCTTATTGGTGTCCTTTGATGTTGAGATGTGTCTGTTACTTGAACTCTGTGAAGCATTTATTTGGCCTGCAATTTCTAAGGCTGGTAACTCTAAATGAACTTATCCTCTGCAACAGAGGTAACTCTGGGTCTTCCTTTCCTGTGGCGGTCCTCATGAAAGTCAGTTTCATCATAGCGCTTGATGGTTTTTGCGACTGCATTTGAAGAAACTTTAAAAATGTTCCGGATTGACTGACCTTCATGTCTTAAAGTAATGATGGATTGTCGTTTCTTTTTCCTTATTTGAGCTGTTCTTAGCATGATATAGACTTGGTCTTTTACCAAATAGGGCTATGTTCTGTAAACCACCCCTACCTTGTCACAACACAACTGATTGGCACAAATGCATTAAGAAGAAAGAAATTCCACAAATGAACTTTTAACAAAGCACGTCTGTTAACTGAAATGACTACCTCATGAAGCCTTTTGAGAGATTGCCAAGAGTGTGCAATGCTGTCATCAAGGCAAAGGGTGGCTACTTTGAAAAATCTCAAATCTCAAATATATTTTGATTTGTTTAACTTCTCTAGGGTAGGGGGCAGCATTTGGAATTTTGGATGAAAAGCATGCTCAAATTAAACTGCTTTCTGCTCAGGCCCAGAAGATAGGATATGCATATAATTAATCAATTTAGATAGAAAACACTCTAAAGTTTCTAAAGTTAAATAATGTCTGTGAATATAACAGAACTGATTTGGCAGGTGAAAACCTGAGAAAAATCCATTCAGGAAGTAGGATTTTTGTTGTTGTTGTAGTTTTCTATTCAATGCCATTACAGTATCCATTGACTTAGGACTCAAATTGCAGTTCCTATGCCTTCCACTAGATGTCACCAGTCTTTAGAAATGGTTTCAAGCTTGTATTCTGAAAAATGAGGGTGTAAGAGCAGTCTGAATGAGTGGACCCTGCAGTGACACAGAGCTTTTTCATGCGCGCGACCGAGAGTGTCTTTCTTGTTTACCTTTTATATTGACGACGTTATTGTCTGGTTGAAATATTAACGATTATTTAGGCTAAAAACAACATGAGGATTGAATATAAACATCATTTGACATGTTTCTATGAACTTTACGGATACAGTTTGGATATTTTGTCTGCCTGTTGTGACTACGTTTGAGCCTGTGGATTACTGAAGAAAATGTGCGAACAAAGCGGAGGTTTTTGGATATAAAGAGAGACTTTATCGAACAAAAGGAACATTTATTGAATAAATGAATGTCTTCTGAGTGCAAACATATGAAGATCATCAAAGGTAAGTGATTCATTTTATCCCTATTTCTGACTTGTGTAACTCTTCTACTGTGCTGGTTTCTCTTTGTAATGATTTGTCTGCTGGGCTATATTCTCAAATAATTGTAAGGTATGCTTTCGCAGTAAAGCATTTTTTAAATCTGACACCGTGGTTGGATTCACAAGAAGTTAATCCTTAAACCTAAGTAAAATAGTTGTATCTTTTCAGAATTTTTATAATGAGTATTTTTGTATTTGAATTTGGCGCTCTGCAATCTCACTGGATGTTGGCCAGGTGGGACGCTAGCGTGTCCAAACTTTTGAGTGGTACTGTAAGTCCAAAGGGGTTTTCTCCCAGGTGATGATATACAATCTCTTCTGATGGGCCGGCCTTTCCATTTGTCACGCGGCATTGTCCGACACAAACTCAATTGAGCAGCTGTATTCTTGGATCATAACGATCATGAATGAGTTCATGGCCTATACATTTTCAGTGCATTCTAGAATATAATTGCTGAGTTTTCCTTTAAATATATCTTTAATGGGACACAGAGTTCCCATTTGGGCCAAAATTTGGAATTGGGTCAAAGGGAATTATATGTCATTCCTGATTAAACTTGCTGTGTATATTTCCTCAAAGAACTCCCCCCCCCCAATTGTAAAATCATGGCAGGTCACTGAGAGCATACAGAGTATAAAAAAGAACATGACTTAATATTTCAGTTAAAGACAGAAAGAAAGGGGAGTAAACTACAGACTATTGAGGACATGCATGTTTCCTATTCTAAGGACTATAATGAGAGAAGAGGGGGTGGGGGCTGTCACTCAACAGAGCCCATTGTGAATTCCTGTCATTATGTAAGAAACTCTCATATTAGCAGATCTGTACAGGGAAGCTTAAAATAAACAGTAGATAGGCTAAGCCAACTGGAACTAATTAAATAATTACATCCAGTACAATGAACAATTGACATGGATGAATGTAAGAACAACTACTGGAACATTAATTTCTAATAACGGAATAATGATATTAGTGCCATATTGATGAAACAATGTTGTTTTTTTGTCCACAAAATGTAAAACCTTGAACAGTTATATATACAAATATTCATATTGTCATGCAAAAATAATATTGTTGTGTCAAAATAAGATTGGCATAAAGTGCCTCCAAAAATCCATGATGTATGGCAAAAAGAAACTGTTCACTCTCCTTTTGAATTTGTTTTCACAACAATGACTGGGATAAATGTTGGAGAGTAAAAGGGCTAATGAATAAAACTGATTTTAACAAGTGGCCGACACATAGAAAACGTAAATGAAATAACTGCCAGGACAACACAATGGGAAAAAAGAGTCCATGAAGTATTAAGTCTATCAACTAGGCCTACAGTGTATGTCTTTCTTTGTTCTACCTGTGAGAAGTCTCACCCTTTTTAGAAACAACAAAACATTGCTCAAACTGTCTAAAGGTACGTTTGGTACTTCCCAAACGTAACACTTCGTATGGGTAAACTAACCGTAACATTTTAAAGGTAGACTCAGCGAAATGACGCAGGTGCACAAAGTAAACAGAATAGTGGGTCAATTTCCGCAACAACTAAGAGCGTTGAACGCAAGGCTAACCTTCTTAGCTGTTTTGGTCCTGTACCTACTAATCTCAAACAACATGAAGGGAACCCATGCACATGCTCAGATACTGTGTGTGACTGTGTGAGAGCGGAATCCTGCATCTCGCTCATCGCAATATCTGTGGTGCTGCTTGTGGCAACGTCATTTCACTGAGTCCACCTTTAAATATCCACAATATTCAATATGATTTACAAATACTGAAACTTTTCTTAAACAATGTCAGTGGGAAGGAAATCATTGACCCTGAGTTTAACAGCACTGACAGCCCCCCACTGACAAAAATAACTTTGTTCCTGTGCAGTGAATATGAATGGCAAAGCTGTTTTTGCAGTGTGGGTTTCCGCAGTGCAGTTCTGATTGAATTCCAGCGTGTAACTGTAATCTGCACAAAAAGACTGCAACTGGAGCAGCATGAAATGCATTCATAACACAGATGGACTAATATATGTTCTCATGAAATATTCAATGATATTATGGTGGGATGATGGGCTGGCAATAAAAACTAAAGGGCAAGGCATACTGACTCTACGAGCCTTGGCAACCTATATAATAAAAGCCACATTGTATATTCGCAAACAAAGTGAATGCCCTCAAGTTGAAATTAATAATGTCACTATGATGGCTTTAAGAAAAGGGTGTGTGCGTGTGTGTGTTTGGTTCTGTGTACGCCTGTGTCTGTGTATCGTGTCTGTGCATGTGCATGTGTGCATGTTGATGTCTATTTATCCTGTCTTTTTCTGCTCAACTTTAATGAAACGAATCCAATAAAGATAACTTGATTAGGGAATCTTTGAGTGGAGTAATGCTCCCTCTATGTGTCTAGCTGTTTGGGATGGCTTTCATGTTATAGGAGAGGTCACATCAATAACAGGTATGTTGTTTCAGAGCTGGTTAATGGACAGACAAAACCCTTCATTTCCTCTGTGAGATCACCCCTGGGTTTCCATTGTTTAACAGTCCACCAGAAAAGCCTCTCACCCCCTGAAGCACACAGGTGAAAAACAGCTTGAAATTACAAACATTATCTGACATTTTAAAAGAAAATGAAATGAATAAACTGGTTTTGCCATCGGAATCCAAATTTGATTACAAAGCACATGCCTGCTAGAACGTGCTTTTCTGGCCCATTCAAATTCGAGGCATGCTCAAACGCTCCCCACATCTAATAGATTTTTCCACCCCGCCACACAATTTACTGCTTACAGATTTAGAATTATTTGGCTTCCGGCCAAACTTCAGTCATAAGGGAATTAATGATATGAGCAGATCAGTGAGCGAAAAACAGCTTGTGATTCTCTCTCCAACAGGTTTGAAAATAATAAAGGACATGCCCATAAACCAAAACCCACTGCTATCAGAGTCACACAATCAATAGAACACTCCATTGAATTACTTCAAAGCTTAGGATAGTTCAAGAATTTGTTTGAGGAAATTGCATAGGGAGAGAAAATGACAAAGGGAGCGTATGGCATCTATCTGATTAATACACAGTTGAATGAAGAATATGCTTTACAACAAGACATCCTTTGATTTCAAATCCATTCCTTTGTCTATAAGGATCACAATATATGTGTCATAGTCTGTTTCCTCCCACAGTATAATAGAAAAGCTACATAAACTACAATCATATGTTTATTACTTGGATATTTTAAGCTAGAGAAAGAAATCTGGTTTCTATTCTCTTATCATTCCGCTGAGCTCTCTCTGAAAGATAATGTGAAGGTTATAATCTATAGACTGTATCAATTCAAAATATTTAAACTGAAACATTTTCTGAAGATTGCCAGTGGCAGCATCTCGACAGTTATAAATAATGTATAATGCTTTATGCAGTGGATTAATTATATTTATATGGAGCACCTGTGAAACATACCATTTTCATTCAAGTAGGAATGTAAATGTTGTTAACTAGAAAGCAGCATGGTTGACTGTTCTTCCTGTAAATAATTTAATCATCGACCTCCAGCTAGGTGAGAAGAGAGGGGGGTAGAGAAAGAGTAAAAAATGTGACCTTGCACAATTCATGTCATCATGTCACAGCACAAGTCTTTCTGGGTGAAAGAGCTGCAGTTGTGAAGAATGAATCATGACCCAAATGATCCACACATGTTCTCTCTTTCTTCTCGCTCTCGCGCTCTCGCTCTCTCTCTCTCCCTCTCCCTCTCTCTCTCTCTCTCTCTCTCTCTCTCTCTCTCTCTCTCTCTCTCTCTCTCTCTCTCTCTCTCTCTCCTCTCAACCCTCATTTCCTTCCTCAACATCGGGGCTTTTCTTAATTGTTGGAACATACAGTAGATGGCTAGATGCAGATACTGATGTCACAGTAATATACTGCATGTAAAAAGCTTGAAGTTAAATATATATATTAAAATAAACATCTTAAGCCATCTTAAGTCTCCTGTCCAGTCCAGTCCACTGGAATAGAACCAATTTTGACAGGCCCAAAATTGGGACAGTTCTCTTGGGGATCGATGTAAACTTTCCCTGATAAGGCTGCATGGTGGAATTGGTCTCTTTACACCTGCAAGTCCAGATAAGTGTAATTTTGCTCTTAACCCTGATCATTTAGTATGTGGAGAGCCTTGAAAGTTAATTCTTCCTCAAGACGGCACTTGAATTATAATAGTCATCTCCACTCTCACTTCACGCTGTAAAAAGAATCACTGTGGTCGATGCGGCGCTCTAGCTAGCAGGCAAGGCAAGGGCACTGTTTTTCAAATTAATTACAGTGGAGATCTCGGTTTTCCTATCCTTTGTGATCAGAGCACATAGCTTAGTTGCTATAATATATTATAATAATTATAATATAATTCACATAAGCAATAGCACTGTGATTCTGCTATTCATGACACATTTGTAGAGAGCATTATTTAAGCTTTCCATGCACTGCACTTCTCATTGACTGTCTGCCAGGAAATATTTGGATGCACTAGGATACAAAATGTTTCCATCGAACAATAGAACAGTGTATTACTATTTAGCGCACAATTGATTTCCATGCAATCTCTGTCAGTATCCTGTTCTTTCAATGAATAAATGGCTCTGATATATACTGTAGATCATCCATGTTATGAATAGAACTGATCAAGCACGAAAGCTCTATCCAACAATAAGAAACTCAATGGCTTATAAATAATAATTTCCCCAAAAATATCTAAAATCCAAATAATGATTCAGAAGCTTTAACAAAACCTACATTGCTAGCGGCAGGACACTCGAGGAAAGCGTGCAATATCTCTTGTTGATTCATATTTCATTTCAATCATCAGCTCATCACAGCCATATAGCCATCCAAACTGCAGCTCACTGGAATAGCGTGCCTTTGTTGAATGATTCCTCTCTTATCGTTAGAGAGCCAACGGCAGGCAAGCGAGGGAACACATGCCACAGGGCTAGGGCTGCTGGTGCCCTGCCAGGGGAGTTCTGCTGACCCGGCACATTCAGCTGGCAGCCAGTGAGAGACTCCACTGGAGAGACAAGTGCATTTACACAGCCTGATGGAGTCATTAATGGCTACATCGCTCATTAGCATCACACAGACAATATTAGAAGGTGACGAGACTGACATCAGAAAAATCGATACAGCTTTTTTTGTCCCTCTGATATTTTCTGCTATTCCTATTACACAATCACCACAAATGCACATATAGAGAAGCACTGGCGCGCGCGCACACACACACACACACGCACACACACACACACACACACACACACACACACACGCACACACACACACACACACACACACGCACACGCACACACACACACACACACACACACACACACACACACACTATTGATTCCTCATGTAGTAGAATGACAAGGCGGCCATTATTGATTCTCCAATCCACTTTCTGCATGAAAATGTAATGATATAGAGTGTATTCAAGGGCAATGTAACACTCAAATGAAAGAACTAGCAAGCTCTCCAGCTACTGGAGGATATATGCATCATACACATCACCCAAAACAATAACAACCATCAATAGCCCATTCTGAAGGACTTTTTCTCAATTTGCTTTGTCTATGTTGTACCTTCTTTCAGTTATTCTCTAGTCAAATGTTTTTGGTTGTGGAAAAAACTATTTTTTGCAAAACATTACAGCAGTATCTCTAGAAATCCCAAATTGATACAACTATGTATTACCTCCTCATGCCTTTTGCACACAATGTATATAGACTCTTTTTTTTTCTTTTTCTACTGTGTTATTGACTTGTTTATTGTTTACTTCATGTGTAACTCTGTGTTGTTGTCTGTTCACACTGCTATGCTTTATCTTGGCCAGGTTGCAGTTGTAAATGAGAACTTGTTCTCAACTAGCCTACCTGGTTAAATAGAAGTGAAATAAAAAATAAATAAAAATGTGTGACAAGACCTTCTACTTGTATTGACGTCAATAGGAGATTTTTATATGAAGACAGGGAGGACTCTGTAACTACGAATTAAAAGAAAAAACGAAATAGAAAAACATGAAATTGGAGTTAGAGAATGCGGAATGTGTCATTAACATTGTATGACAATTATGCTACTTCATCTGAAGGGGTAAAAACAAAAATATACTCAAAGTCCTTCACATTTCTTCTGTTTAAATAAACCAGCAAATATGTAATATCTGCAAGGATTAGCATGACTCATCAGCCTCCTTTATATCTTGTGATTCATGTTCTGTTCAATGCAGCAGTAAAATACCACAATGAGCAGTGTTGAACCGCGAGGGCCATCTATGCCATAAGAGAAGGCCTAAGGATTTATGAAATAATTGTCCTTTTGTATTTAATCTTTTCAATAATATTTTAATGATGTTCTGATTTAAAGATGCAGTCCGGGATCTTAATTAAAACCCCTTATACTGGCCTCCCGAGTGATGCAGCGGACTATGGCACTGCATCGCAGTGCTTGAGGTGTCACTACAGACCTGGGTTTGATCCCAATTTGGGAGAAAAAAAGGGGGTAAAATAAAAATAAAAAATTCAAACCCTTACACTCATGGAAAACGGCATATATGGATAGTTTGAAATGTTTCTAAAATAACTATAAAAAGCATATGCATGATCATGGTAGCAATTGAAAGAGAACACTTTATCAGACCAAAAAGTGAGGACACAACAGTTCAACTGACACACGACTGAATCCAAACATTACACTGTTGATTTTATGTGCATTTGACATTTACTCTACCTTTCACAGCATTTGTCAACAATTAAATCTGAAAATAGTCTGAATACATTCAGTAACATAATAAGAATATGGTTTGAATGAAAGGTCTAACTAATGTCTCTCCAAACTGGCCACGCACCTCTCCAAACTGGCCACGCACAACTCCAAACTGGCCACGCACCTCTCCAAACTGGCCACGCACCTCTCCAAACTGGCCATGCACAACTCCAAACTGGCCATGCACAACTCCAAACTGCACATGCACTCCAAACTGGCCATGCACCTCTCCAAACTGGCCACGCACCTCTCCAAACTGGCCACGCACCTCTCCAAACTGGCCACGCACCTCTCCAAACTGGCCATGCACAACTCCAAACTGGCCACGCACAACTCCAAACTGGCCACGCACCTCTCCAAACTGGCCACGCACAACTCCAAACTGGCCACGCACAACTCCAAACTGGTCACGCACCTCTCCAAACTGTGCACAGTTCCAAAGTCATTTCAATGCACTTCTATGACTCAAGGAAAGAGCCTTCAACTATAAGGTGCTTTTTTGAGCTCTCTTAACTTTTCCGTTGAGGAACTGAAGCAAGCACACTTGTAGTTTTTTGTTTGGAACACAGCCCCAAACATCATACAATTACTGTTGTTGTTTACACAATAAAAATTATTATAAATCACATTCTGGGCAAGGTGGTCATCATTCCAAAGCTTATTCTATTGCCAGCTAAATCATAAAATATGATCTTACAGTGTGAGGCATTCACAAGGCACTTCAGACAAACAAGACTAATTTGGTTGCGCATAAAATGGTCATTTAAGAACGTGTTCCGCAGCAAAATTTCTTCACAATACGACAAACATTGCGACCTGTACGCTCTCGTTGGTTGGCCCTCGCTTCATACTCGTCGCCAAACCCACTGGCTACAGGTTATCTACAAATCTCTGCTAGGTAAAGCCCTGCCTTATCTCAGCTCACTGGTCACCATAGCAGCACCATAGTAGCATACGCTCCAGCAGGTATATCTCACTGGTCAACCCCAAAGCCAATTCCTCCTTTGGTCGGAACAAATTGCAAAAATCTCTGAAGCTGGACACTCACATTTCCCTCATTAGCTTTAAGCACCAGCTGTCAGAGCAGCTTATAGATCACTGCACCTGTACATAGCCCATCTGTAAACAGCCCATCTATCTATCTACCTCATCCCCATACTGGTATTTTTATTTATTTTTATTTTGCTCCTTTGCACCCCAGTATCTCTACCTGCACATTCATCTTCTGCCGATCTACCATTCCAGTGTTTAATGGCTATATTGTAATTACTTCGCCACCATGGCCTATTTATTTCCTTAACTTACCTCATTTGCACTCACTGTATATAGACGTTTTTGTTTTCTTTTGTTCTACTGTATTATTGACTGTATGTTTTGTTTATTCCATGTGTAACTCTGTGTTGTTGTATGTGTCGAATTGCTACGCTTTATCTTGGCCAGGTCGCAGTTGCAAATGAGAACTTGTTCTCAACTAGTCTACCTGGTTAAATAAAGGTAAGTAAAGGTGAAATAAATTAAAACATTTAAAAAATAATAAAAACATAGGCTCCTTCTGTTCAAGACAACTCAGGATATACAGTTGAAGTCAGAAGTTTACATACACCTTAGCCAAATACATTTAAACTCAGTTTTTCACAATTCCTGACATTTAATCCTAATAAAAATGCCCTGGTCAGTTAGGATCACCACTTTATTTTAAGAATGTGAAATGTCAGAATAATAGTAGAGAGAATGATTTACTTCAGCTTTTATTTATTTCATCACATTCCCAGTGGGTCAGAAGTTTACATACACTCAATTCATATTTGGTAGCATTGCCTTAAAATGGTTTAACTTGGGTCAAACGTTTTGGTTAGACATCCACAAGCTTCCCAAAATAAGTTGGGTGAATTTTGGCCCATTCCTCCTGACAGAGCTGGTGTAACTGAGTCAGGTTTGTAGGCCTCCTTGCTCGCACACGCCTTTTCAAATCTGTCCACAAATTTTCTGTAAGATTAATGGCCACTCCAATACCTTGACTTTGTTTTCCTTAAGCCATTTTGCCACAACTTTGGATGTATGCTTGGGGTCAATGTCCATTTGGAAAACCCATTTGCGACCAAGCTTTAACTTCCTAACGGATGTCTTGAGATGTTGCTTCAATATATCCACGTAATTTTCCTCCCTCATGATGCCATCTATTTTGTGAAGTGCACCAGTCCCTCCTGCAGCCCACGACATGATGGTGCCACCCCCGTGCTTCACGGTTGGGATGGTATTCTTTGGCTTTCAAGCCTCCCCCTTTTTCCTCCAAACATAACGATGTTCATTATGGACAAACAATTTTTGTTTCATCAGATCAGAGGACATTTCTCCAAAAAGTCCGATCTTTGTCCCCATGTGCAGTTGCAAGCCGTATCTGGCTTTTTTTAGGCGGTTTTGGAGCAGTGGCTTCTTCCTTGCTGAGCGGCCTATGATGCATATATCCTCCAGGCCTTTCAGGTTATGTCGATATAGGACTCATTTTATTGTGGATATGGATACTTTTGTACCTGTTTCATCCAGCATCTTCATAAGGTCCTTTGCTGTTGTTCTAGGATTGATTTGCACTTTTTGCACCAAAGTACAATCATCTCTAGGTGACAGAACACGTCTCCTTCCTGAGCGGTATGACGGCTGCGTGGTCCCATGGTGTTTATACTTGCGTACTATTGTTTGTATAGATGAACGTGGTACCTTTAGGCATTTGGAAATTGCTCCCAAGGATGAAACAGACTTGTGGAGGTCTACAATTTTTTTTCTGAGGTCTTGGCTGATTTCTTTAGATTTTCCCATGATGTCAAACAAAGAGGCACTGAGTTTGAAGGTAGGCCTTGAAATACATCCACGGGTACACCTCCAATTGACTCAAATGATGTCAATTAGCCTATCAAAAGCTTCTAAAGCCATGACATCATTTTCTGGAATTTTCCAAGCTGTTTAAAGGCACTTAGTGTATGTGAACTTCTGACCCACTGGAATTGTGATACAGTGAATTATAAGTTAAATAATCTGCCTGTAAACAATTGTTGGAAATATTACTTGTGTCATGGACAAAGTAGATGTCTTAACCGACTTGCCAAAACTGTAGATTGTTGACAAGACATTTGTGGAGTGGTTGAAAAACGAGTTTTAATGACTCCAACCTAAGTGTATGTATACTTCCGACTTCAACTGTATATAGTTGATACTGTAAATGACATGAGTTTTCAAATATGGAAATGTGAAGTGCACATGTGTTTGGCTTGCTTGTATGACATCAAAGCAGTATTTATTATAATCTTCAACGTCTCATCTTTCAGAACAAAGACTCGTCTCTATTTACAGCATTTCCATTACTCACACAACAACAAATGTGCAAAAGTAGCCAATTAGAGGGAGGAATGGGGAATATTCAAGTCGCGCGGCGCTCAAGTTTATAACAGCTGTCAACACGAATACAGCGCTGTGAAACGGAGAACCTGCGCTCTGACATGTGTAGCATGTTACTCTACAGCCATTGCGTTCCAATTCAGGCGCTTATCAATCACAAAATCTGTAATTTTTAACATGTATACTGGATGACAGAGGTATTGAGTGGAAAAGGCTACACACAACAAATTCGTAAGATATTGTACAAATTGGATTCGTAACATATCATACAAATTGCTAAAAATATATATTTGTTGTGGATGACGTAGTACACAATTGGATGAGAGTGTACAAAAAACGAGGACCTGTTTTGGCTCGTGAGTACAACTTTCAAAACTACTGGCTGAAATTAAACAATAATTTTCATATCTTAATTTTGTGTTGGAAAAGAAAAGGGTTAACACTGAAAATAAAAAAATACCCAATCAGGAGTTTTTCTTCGGCAGTCTCTGGGGAGATACATTTAGCTATCTAAGTCAGCCATTGGCTGGGACCTCAGAAGCTACACTCTTAGTAGAAAATGTGCTATCTAGAACCTAAAAGGTTTCTTTGGCTGTACCCGCAGGAGAACCCTTTGAAGAACCCTTTGCTGACAGGTCATTGCACAATAGCAAGCACGGTCTAACTAGCTCACTTTTGTTGTAGGCTAGTGTGCAGCGGCTGCGGCAGGTGTTATCGAAGAGGATGTTGTTGCTAATTTGTTAGCTTTGCCCTTTTCAAAATTAACTTTCAACAAGATGTTAAGTTTCAAATTATTGTCATCTGGTAAGTGGAGGGCTCCTGAGTGACACAGCGGTCTAAGACACTGCATCTCAGTGCTAGAGGCGTCACTACAGACACCCTGGTATGATTCCAGGCTGTATTACAACTGGCCGTGATTGGGAGTCCCATAGGGCGGTGCACAATTGGCCCAGCATTGTGCAGGTTTGGCCGGTGTAGACCGTCATTGTAAATAAGAATTTGTTCATAACTGACTTGCCTAGTTAAATAAAGGTTAAAGCTTGCTTGCTGTTGTTAGCTCTCTTTGAAAACAACTTGTGTGTGAAACATTGTTGTATTTAAACTATAGATTTTGTGTGCTGAACGTGAAAAAGGTGTTTACAATGGGAAGTAATAGTTGTACATATCGACTGGGAAACACTCCATGGTGCTTGCTGCATATTACAGTCACTGTCCTTTCACCATCACAAACCTGTTTATTCTCACATCCTTTTACGTGTCACTGTTTTCTCTTTTGATGATAGTGTGACAGTGATGGCATTAGGCTACCAGTTTGGTTGTTGTTGCTGGTAGCATTGTCCATGCGGGTGCTGCCTCTGTGTGAGTGGCATCCCGAAGCATGGCTCAGCCTTAGGCCTGTTTGATTCAGTTGGGCGCATAAACTGTTGCTATATTGGTACAACGTGTTGGAATATTATTTTCCCCCACTGAAGACCTAGGTCCAATAGCCACGGTTCGCCACTGCTACAATGCAGCTATCAAATACCTCAATGACATCAATGATACAAATTAGGGATGTCAGAGGTCTGAGGCAATTATACAGAATGTACATGCAATTATAACTGTACAATTATGTAACATGAGCAAAAATAAATGCATAATGAAACCATTTTGAATTGGTCATACATGTATTATTGTGCATGTGTGGCTCTTACAGTGATGTGTAATCCAAACTGGTAACTATTTATACAAAGCCTATACGAGGTTTATAATTATAGTTATAATTCCATGTATAAATTATGTCAATCATAACTCTAGTGCTTGTTCAAACTACAGATCAACAGCCAAACAAAACAGCTTGAAAGACAGGAAAGCTGCTGCCCTCACCCAGTTGAGACCTCTCCCTTTGGATGTCTCTGAAGTTGAGGCCGCTGGTGAAGGTGCTCTCCCTGTATCTGTGGAGGGCCTCTCTGTGTCCGTTGGTGCCCAGCTCCCTCAGGACAGAGGGCTTCAGAGGCGCTGCCCGCAGCCCGTGGGACCATTCCGAAAACTCTGGGACTGTCCACTTCACCAGGTCCTCCAACCGAACAATCACCTTCTCTGACACAGCAATGACCTCATGCTATAAGAGAGACAAGAGAAGGAAAGGGAAAGGGGATACCTAGTCAGTTGCACAACTGAATGCATTCAACCGAAATGTGTCTTCCGCATTTAACCCAACCCTTATGAATCAGAGGTGCGAGGGCAGGGAGTGTGAGGTCAGGAGGAAAATAACTAACATGGATAGGTCAACTCCTAACACCACCTTAAGACTAATAGAATAGTTACTATTAGAGATGGGGTCATAACTTGCAATGGTAACTAGGGTGAACTTTTCTAAGCAACCTTTTGTTCAAATGTAATATTCTATTAGAGAGAGTCTACCACCCTTGAACAAGTTGTTTGAGGCAAACTAAAATAGCTTTTCAATCTTTCCCTTTTGAGGAATTGCAATGAAAAAATTGTAACATAGAAATGTTGAAATGTGGTTTCATTTTGAGGAGTAATGGGCACTGTTGTGCTTGTTATCGGGCCGGAGTGGTATGAGATTGTTATTAAGCTGCGGAATCTGGAGGACAGATGTCTCCATCTGGAGAAACACACTTTTTAACGCTTACCTTACATCTGTCTGTACACCTTTCCCTTGAAGCTATCTTTAAGCATTCACACACACACACACACACACACACACACACACACACACACACACACACACACACACACACACACACACACACACACACACACACACACACACACACACACACACACACACTCTTTTAATTTGACCACTTTGTCACAGCAGGAACATAATCCTGCAGCAACAGGAAATTAGAATTATTGTGTGGATTCTAATTTATGTAGGGGTCGATACATTATTTGTTAGGGCAAATCAAGTCTGAAATTTGAAAGCGGAAATTACAAACTTAAGAAGCCTTTTTAAACCTCAAACACACTACCAGTTTGCATTTCCTGCAACAGGGTGTCAAATTAAGATCCTACATCTGTACAGTGCCTTTACTACTCTTCATACAGAGTACATTTTCACAATCCTCGTCCACTGCTAAGAAAACTGAGTTAATCAAAAACAAATCTGTAAATAAGAAAAGCTGTAATGGTTAGCTTCCTATAGCAGTGTCTTCTCAGTAAACGGAAACATAAGACATTCGCTTTTTTCACTCCTATAATGAGCTGTCAAGTGGTGGTTGGTTGGTGGTTGAAACTGTTTGCGTGCTGGCGTGATGCAAGGAAGCATCTTTTTTTTTAGGTACACATTTCCATAACATAGACCTCCATTTTAGTAACAATCAACAGCAGATAGCTGAAATTCTTAAGCAGTGATGCCAGCAGCCAAAAATCCTCTGGAATTCTTACTGTGCTTTGAAGCAATTGCCTACGTAAAGATACTAAACTGGCAAATCATAGGGGATATATTATATTTGATACTGCGTCACTCAGAAGATTTCACAATGGATTATGTATTTTGAGTGAGTGTATTCATAACATACTTTAAAGTTTTCCTCACAGAAAGTATTCTCTAACATCATTACATTTTATGTGACAGGTGTGGGTGCCAGCATGGAACCAACTATCCTGTTTAGTAACTTGATTTACTTGAGTGACATGAGTTAGTTAATGAACAGACCACACATTCAAATGCAGTAAAAAATCCACAATGAGTTACCATAAAGAGTTAAGGTACTGATAGTGGAAGGAACTGGAAGATAAAACCACCAAGCTGCATATATAGGTCAGAGGTCTCATGAGGCTACCAATGGAAAGAAGTGACACTTCAAATAAAACAATTCACAAGAGGTTGCTGCTATATCATTTCATGCTCTTTATCATACGATACAATAGGTTTACAACAACCTTAGATGTTTATGGAGCAATAATATTACAATGTGATTTATTACAAAAGGTTCATGATTAATAATATAGGACATCAAGAGTGAAAGAAAGGCAATATGGTCTGTTAGAGTCACGGCAAAATAAATAGTGGAGGTACGCAGTACCGGTAAACGTGAGCCTATCAAAATGGATGAAACATGCCCAAAAAACAATAGGAAAGCGATAGGACACCTTAATTTAACATTACTGCATGTCAGCCACATGAAACATGTGCGAATTGACTGGAAACTGGGTGGTATACCCTCCAAATTGCGGTGGTTTGAGAAGAACACATTTTGTCAAGGCGGAGATGAGTGGCCGAGACCGAGGCATGCATGGACAACAATCGATGCATCAATTCAGGCCTAATGTAGGCCTAATGTTAATCGCAGAATGGCATTACAATACACATGGTGTTTTGTAACTGATGTCTCTTTCCATTCATCAAATTGCGGGTGCACTGTTGGGGTTTGGATGTTGAAATTATTTTCTGAGTGAACGAATATGCACAGGTAGCCTACCGGAGCACCTTTCTTAAGTGATAGTTTGATAATCAGTTGAAAATATAATGACTGGTTGTGTTTATGCCACATTAAATGGTATAGACAGCATGTCCATAAGGCTAGGGGAAGCTAAACTTTCTCTAAAGTAAATGTAAGTGCCAAAATTCTATAGCCTAATTAGCTTACTCCTGTATATACATAAATAAATAAAATTCAAAATAGGCTCCTACACCAGAAAGCATGATTTGGCCATAGAGGATAATCTGCTTAAATTTTTTTTTGCATAGCCTACAGTTAGAAGGGCCCGCAATTTAGATCCTTGTTGAGTTGCGACTGTCAGTGAAAAGCAGAGAGACCCAGCCAGGCATATAACAATATTTACAAACAGAATCACATTTTTTTAAAAATGAAAAGCATATGGCTATTGCTGTAAAGAGATGACAATGAAAAGACTGTCTATTAGTTATCAAAATTCATAACTTAATTGAGCAAACAGTAGCCTATCTTATTGGCACCGGTGGAGAATATCGGCCATATCCCCGGTGAGTGTGCATATTCACTGTCTTTATCATTGGGTCAGTGCCACTTTTGTTTGTTTTTGGACAATAATTTCCTCCTCCAGGATAGATGGACATCTTTGTATTTGTGTCTCCTCTTTTCATAGGCTGATTATACGGATCAGACAACATCGGTTTTTATTGATCTGTTTGTCAGTGTCAGCAGAGTAGGCTACCCTGTAATTTTTGTAGTTGGATATTTTTTTGTTAAATGCGTGCGTGCACTTGGGTGTTCCATACCTGTAAGAAACGTAATCTACTTTAACCCCTGCAGGACATACTGGATTTGATTGACCCCCTTTATTAAAAACTTTAAAACAAATCATATATGAGAGCTTATATAACATGTATAGAATGTCAACTGTGTAAGAGCAATTAACGTTCCCAGGACTACTAATAAATGATACAGTATATCAATTAGGTGATAATGAGTCATTAGCCAGTTTCAGATGTGCTTGAAGCTCCAGATGCATTGACATGAAGCAGAGGTCACAAGGGAAGTCTATATGTAATGTTAGGAAGACTAGATCTAAAGAGCAATCTTAGCGTCAAAGCAATCTAAAGTAGAGTTGAAGGCCCTATTGACTACAAAGAAACAGTGTGCTTTTATGACTGTTAAAATTCAACAATTAATGGTACTACACAATAATCGCATGATCTGTCAAGTTCCATAAAATCCATATTATTACATATCATTCTGTAAAAGGAACACCACAGTTTTTGAACTGTAAGGGATATTCCTTAATGTCACCATTGTAGGGCAAAGTGGTACATTGGTTGGACAGGTCTTTCAGTTAAGAGTCAAGAGTCCCACAGACAGCCCCTGTCATGCTGAGAAGGTTTCAGTCTGGTGGCTCAGGGGGTCAACCCAGGAATTCCTTGGGCCAAAAGGAGATTAGTAATTGAGTAATGGGCATGGTGACATGAACAATGCTCCATGGTGCGCTCGGCTGAGGGAGTGAAATGCAATATGAGTTCATTATCTTTCCTCCTCAGCACTGACCTTGGCTACAGTGTCTCAAAACAAACTCAACTATCTAAAAAAAAGAGGCCAGGAGATGCTAGGGGGCTAATATATTCTACTGAGACTGTTTAAAAATGGAACTGGGTTAAATAGTTGTTTTATGCCTGCAATGTATATGCCTGCAAGATATTGGCGATCAGATATGCTATAAACTATAAGCAGCTACCATGTTGTTTTGTACAGTGTGTCATTTCAAAAATACTTAAAACACACAGTACTGAATACTATCTGACTTAGTTTGACTGTGGGGTGTGGGGTGTGTAATCAAAGACTAAATCATATCAGGCTGAAGCAGTGCTATGAGCATTCACTAAAGAATGAAAATATGCTAAGTACATTCAAACATCTCATCTGTGGTTTCAGTCCTCTAAGGTTATAATGATCCACAATAGCTTGGGGCTTAGAGTCATGCATTATGGGAAATGTTTGATGTTAGTGGTTTGTCAATGACAAGGTGTAAACCAATCCAAATACCACCAATTTCTCATGTGTGGAGGGAAAAGTCACTGTTATAACACATCATTACATACAGTATATCAAAGAATAGCAGAATATAAAAAACTCATGTATCTGTATGGAAATAACATAAACCAAAATGATGTTTCTCTTTGAAGTGCATGACATCCAGTTTAAATTACATTTTAAATTACCACCAGTAATGCCATAAAACAAGATAATAATTTACATGTATTTTAGAAACGCAAAAGGAATTCACTTGAGGGCAACGTTCAGACTTAATGGCTTCTCCCTCCCCCTCTGCCTCAAATTCCTGCCATTGTTGAATGAATAGGGTGATTTGGTGTCATGCTCACTAAACAGTAAGCATCTCACATACACTATATATACAAAAATATGTGGAAACCCCTTCAAATTAGTGGATTAGGCTATTTCAGCCACACACGTTGCTGACAGGTGTATACAATCGAGCACACAGCCATGCAATCTCCATAGACCAACATTTGCAGTAGAATGGCCTTACTGAATATCTCATTGACCTTCAATGTAGCACTGTCATAGGATGCCACTATTCCAACAAGTCAGTTTGTCAAATGTCTGCCCTGCTAGAACTTCCCCAGTCAACCTTAAGTGCTGTTATTGTGAAGTGGAAACGTCTAGGGGCAACAACGGCTCAGCCACGAAGTGGTAGGCCACACAAGCTCCCAAAACGGGACCGCTGAGTGCTGAAGCGAGTAGTGCGTAAAAATGGTCAGTCCTAGGTTGTAACACTCACTACTGAGTTCCAAACTGCCTCGGGAAGCAACGTCAGCACAATAACTATTTGTCGGGAGCTTCATGAAATGGGTTTCCATGGCTGAGTAGCCGCACACAAGCCTAAGATCACATGCACAATGCCAAGCGTTGTCTGGAGTAGTGTAAAGCTCACCGCCATTGAACTCTGGAGCAGTGGAAACGCGTTCTCTGGAGTCATGAATCATGCTGCACCATCTGGCAGTCCGACGGACGAATCTGGGTTTTATGGATGCCAGGAGTACGCTACCCGCCCCAATGCATACTGCCAACTGTAAAGTTTGGTGGAGGAGGAATAATAGTTTGGGGCTGTTTTTCATGGTTCGGGCTAGGCCCCTTTGTTCCAGTGAAGGGAAATCTTAACGCTACAGCATACAATTACATTTTAGACGATTCTGTGCTTCCAACTTTGTGGCAACAGTTTGGGGTAGGCCCTTTCCTGTTTCATCATGACAATACCCCTGTGTACAAAGCGAGGTACATACAGAAATGGTTTGCTGAGATCGGTGTGGTAGAACTTGACTGGCCTGCACAGAGACCTGACCTCAACACTATCAATCACCTTTGGGACGAATTGGAACGCAGACTACGAGGCAGGCCTAATCGCCCAACATCAGCGCCCAACCTCACTAATGCTCTTGTGGTTTAATGGAAGCAAGTTCCCGCTGCAATGTTCCAAAATCAAGTGGAAAGCCTTCCCAGAAGAGTGGAGGCTGTTATAGCAGCAAAGGGGGACCAAATCCATATTAATACACATTGATATTGGAATGAGATGTACGACGTGCTGATGTACACATACTTTTGGTCATGTAGTGTAAGTCGTTATAACACCTTCTATTGAGTTATTGTTTGAATATCTGGACCACCAGATAACATAACTGGAAAATGACTTTTGCAAACATACTCCCTCCAGGAAAATCTGAGAAAAAGCAAATAAACAATATATCATCTGATTTCCCTACAAACATGTCCCAAGCACTCAAACACAACCCGTATGGATTTTTGCCTTGAACCAAAGCTGATTCTGGATAGATTCCACCATTTATTTCTACTGCAATCAATAAAACTGCTGCAGTCACTGCTTTCCTACCTCACTGCTTTGTCATTTATAGTAATAGAGTGGAGAAGCAGTGACATCCGAGATAATAACAAATTATTAGCTTATGATGCAAAAATACCACACTACTTGCCAATTTTCCATTTCCACGAAGGGTACCTGGAGTACTGCAAAGATAAGGCCTAAGCAATTAGCTGTAGCAGCACTTTGGCGGTTGTAGCTGTAAGTGTTATCTAAAACAGCTCTCTTGAAACATGAGCCAAATAAAGACAGTGTATTGAGCCAACATGTACCGGAGGGGGGCGTTGAGGGCAATACCGAATACTGTGTCACTCAATAAGTAGTTTAACGCATGTGACTGTTTTGCAATAGGCGGTTCTCAGACCACAGAATGCAGAGAGACACATAGAGGTTGTATGATATTCACAATGGGTGTGCCACACAACACAATGCCTTCTCACATTAGCATGCAGGCATTTTTTAGCTAGTGGAGTAGAGGGTTTGTCAGCGAATGCAAAATGAGCACAGTAGGACATGGGTTTCTCTTGTCCCTGCCTACACTGGGAGGGGCGAAGAGCATACAAATACCCGAGCCAGAGGGGAAATGACATAATGCGTGAGCATTGAACTCAAGAAGGGATATCCAGAGAGATTTATGACCTCCTTTTATCACACTGAGGAAAACACTTATTGTACTCATGACATGTGCACATTTGTGCTGTAAATATGTAGTCTTAGACATACCCATTAGTCAGAGGCTATAACTACGAAGTAAATCTTAGAAATTGAAAGCTGTCTCAGGCTATGCAGATTTGCATAAATATAATTAACTGACGAGTAATAACTGCAGCCAGTTTACCTGTTTGAGTAAATGTCCAATGTAATCAAGTTTAAAATCACATTTAATGGGGTCATGATTTTGGCATCAACATCACAGTTTTAGATATCATCATATGTTATGTCATACTCTACTTCAGCTGTGCTGTAGGCTATAACTATCAATTTACCACTACCAACACACTGGAGTCTCTCTGTCGTTTGATCCTGGAAGGAGTCAAATAATATTGTCCAGATATCCAATCATGTGGATGTTACCGCTTTACAATGTAAATCAGGCTTCTCAAGGGGTGGGGCTGACTTGTCCTTATTGCAGAAGTGTGTTTCTAAATGATGGACTGTGCATGCACTCAATGTAATTACAAAGTCATTACATTGTCTAAAGGATAATGCAAATGAAGGATTTGGATGATCCTGGTTGAGTAAAGAAGAAAAAAGGATTAAGTTACATTTATTCATAGCAACATCCACTATAAATACCTTTCTCATGAAAAGGAAATGTGATAGCTACTGTATTACTCAAGAGGAAAGAATGCTTACCATCAGCAAAGGAAAAGACGGTTATGTTTGCATTGCTAATCAAATACAAACCAGGCTTTGTCCTCCCTAATGGCAACTGCAGGCATATTTCATGTGACCATAAAATCAAGTGATCGAAAAAATATTTCAATTTGATGTTGTGTCGAATAGAGTATTTGGGTAGGTTACAGTGGCATATAGAAAATATGTGATTCTTTCGTATACCGCACAAGAAAAGCATATACAAAACTAACCCAAGCTTTTTCGCTCTCTGCCACGCGCTTATGAAATGTGATACAGGCGTCATATTTGGCCACTTAGCAAAATGCCTCAGTTAATCATATTGCTAATGCCAACATATCGGACTACAGTAAGTGTCCTTTTGTAATGCTTTGGCATTTCGACCTGTCCTGATCCTCGGGTAAGAGGGCAGTACATTTGATCTGACAACAATATCATATCGTTAGGAATGCGAATGATTTCATAGACATTTTTTAAATGATTAAGTAACGTTAGTTAGACATGTTAGCACTCGTTTTCAATAGGTCGTGTGCACGTATTCAGCAACCATTCATATGCTATGATGAAAGACTCTGTTGTTGAATCTAGGAGTTTTGATCTCATGCATTTCGCAATTTCCTCCTATATGTCACCATTATGAAATAAAATGACAAACGCTGGATTCGTAGGCTATAGGGTTTTTTCTTCCCCTAATACAATTATCCCCGCACCAGCGTTATTACGCACAGCTGGATAAGATTGAACTGCACATTCAGCAGTCGACACAAAGAACAAATAGGCTAAGTAGACAATAACACAGTAATAGACACATGCCGTTTGTGATGGATCGATGTGGGAATCACATAATGCATGCGCATATTATACAATTAATGACCAAAGAATGCAGAAAATGCCACATTGATTTATCAACACAGAATATTTGTTAGCCTATACGCTGTTATTCATTTGGCAGCATTAGGCACGTCATGAGAGCAAAAGAAGGTTATTACCTCTCCATGGCTAACTGTCCTTCCCGAGGGAGTATCTTCGGGTAAGAAATAAAGTTTTGAGCTTGATAAAAGTTGCTTAGTAGTCCTTTCCTCCCACAACAGCTGTAGCTCCGCTATGCAAATCGGATCCCCAGGCTTACATCGCACGAAGAAAAAGTCTCCGAGGGACAGAATTCTTGGTTTACCGTCCCGGTGAAATTTAAACGCCTTGTAGAATATATATGGTCCGTGTAAACCGCAAGAAGAGCCTACCCACTGTGGAGAAAATAACAATAAACAACTTAATTAATGACTTATTCATATTCAATAAATGAGGAAACCCATTAAATCGCACGACATGCGCAATGACTATGGCTTGACAAATCCTTAAATAACGCACTAATAACACCTGACTGATTTAGAACCATGTAACTATATATTAATATGTAAAAACAACAAAACATACAAGTATTGTAAATTAGCTGTCTCCAAATTGTTAATATTATGCGAAAGTAGAATATGATGGTGTATGATTATGTTAGTACGTTACCTTCGGTGAGTTGGGCTCCATCTCGACGTTCTGAATTGATTAAACTCAACACGCTCTCCAAACTTGTTGGATTGAATGGATTGCCGAAGGTCCTGTAAGGACCCTATATTTTTTAAGTTCAAAAACAGTTTGTTGTCAATATAGAACACTTGTAAAAATATTGAGTTCCTCCAAAATTACAAAAAATTGATGGCTTTTGTTGCTGTGCATCAGTTAAACTAATACAAATCCACAGTAGATAATCGTGTACCAATACAATCGTCCGTATTCAATCAGGAAAACGACATATGCCTATTACTATCATTGAATTCGTGGAATTCGACAAATATAACTATGGAATTAACACTGTGCATCAGTCCGATAATTCCTCAATAGTGTATTTAAATTATGCGCAATGGAAAAATGTGTGTTACCGTATAATTATTTTTTTTAAATATGAAAAAATATTTATTCCAGGACCTGTGTAAAGATCGTTTGTATGAAAGAACATTTCTCACAGTAATGATATAAGGGCGCTCGCTCTGGATGCCTTCGAGAAACAATGTTACACTCTGAACTACTTAAAAAGGCTATCAAATGTTTCCTCAAATGTTTTCTAATGTGGGAACAAAGACGTTCGGTTGTGCTCTCGAACTACGTAGTCTACAAATAATAAGTGACAAATGTTCAAACGCAAATTTGGCCAAGCGTCACGAGAGCCTATTGAAATGTATGAAGCATGCGATTATGCTGAAATAACAAACAATCAACTCTCTAGGTCATAGGTTGTGCATAGGCTAGTCTACTCTCAATTGTGCTGATGACCGATATGCAATAATCGATTAGGAGGACTATTAATGTCAGTGCCTGAGACAGATGTCTGATATGTGAGCCATGTAAAACGTAATATATTTTCCAATGGTTTTAAAATTAGTTAAACCTTTAAACTGTGTAGGGGGGTATAACAGTTTTGATAGCATTGTCTTTTGCACAGTTTGAGGTAGATATTTCTACGTTTTGTGCAAGTTTCAAATAAATTCTAATTAACACGATTGTCAATTGTGACCGTGATTTATAGTATGATAATGAAAAGTGCTTATTGAAGGGGTCATTCACCGATAGAGCCTTTTCCAGTCGCCAACTGTTGTTTTCATTCGTTATCCACCCTTGCCCTCCCTTTACCTGTGAAGCAACAACATGACTGACACCGGCTATTTTTAAATGCAGTCTTATGCAATAAGCTTTTTCAAATTATGGAGGCAGGGCATATTGATCCCATTCCAGTTATCAGCATTACTTTTTTTTTTTTTAAACGTATTGGGGAAATGACAAAGAATTATTCAGTGGATAAACATACACCAACAGATAAAAGGACTGACATTATACAATAGGCCTATGCAAGATGAACCTATAAGTTAGATCCCCTAACATTTTTGGACAATATGTGCTGGAAATGGGGTATGGCCTGCTTCAGTATCTGTGTCATTATAGATGTTGACAATGGGAGTGACCCGTCAGAGTATTTTTTTTTCCCGTTGCTTGTACATTTTTAGGGGAAGTACATACTGTCCGTAATGGGATTAAATTAAGATAGTTGCTTAGTGAAACTCCATATTTGGTGAGTTACGAACATATTTTTACATTATAAAGCTTGCAGAGCTGTCTAATGGGAGTTTGGTTATGTGAATAACCTTAATTCACAGATCTATGAGCTAGGGACTATGCTGGTCACTCAATGAGATACATTATATCTGGAACTAAGCACCTCCCTCTGCAACTGGATCCTGGACCTCCTGACGGGACGCCCCCAGGTGGTAAGGGTAGGTAACAAGAAACCTGCCACGCTGATCCTCAACATGGGGGCCCTTCAGGGGTGCGTGCTCAGTCCCCACCTGTACTCCCTGTTCACCCATGACTGCATGGTACATCACTGGGGCCAAGCTCCCTGCCATCCAGGACCTCTATACAAGGTGGTGTCAGTGGAAGGCCCTAAAAATGGCCAAAAGACTCCAGCCACCCTAGTCATAGACGGTTATCTCTGCTACCGCACAGCAAGCGGTACTGGAGCGCAAAGTCTAGGTCCAAAAGGCTTCTTAACAGCTTCTATCCACAAGCCATAAGACTCCTGAACAGCTAATCAAGTGGCTACCCGGACGATATGCATTGTCCCCACCACTCCCATTTTTACTCTGCTGCTACTCTCTGTTTATGTTCCATGCATAGTCACTTTACCTCTATCTACATGTACATATTACCTCAATTACCTCGACTACCCTGTGCCCCTGCATATTGACTCTGTACCGCTACCCCCTGTATATAGCCTCGCTACTGTTATTTTATTGTTGCTCTTTAATTATTTGTTCTTTTTATACATTTTTATTTTAGTAATTTTTTTATTTAGTTTATTTTCGTAAATACTTTAACACTTATTTTTCTTAAAATTGCATTGTTGGTTAAGGGCTTGTAAGGTAGCATTTCACTGTAAGGTCAACACCTGTTGTATTCAGAGCATGTGACAAATACAATTGTATTTTATTTGATATACACAAAAGTATGTGAGATGTTTGACAAGCAGGTTATTAATATCAGAGTAATTCCATCCGACGGGTGTGATACGCGTGACCCCACCCCCTATAAATACCTGGGCACATAGCATCACTCCCTCAAGACTCTTCCCGAAGCTACAAGGGAAGCGACATCTGGACTAGCATAGTCCCTAGCATAGAACCGTGATTGAGCTTGAGGGACTATGCTAGTCACTCAATGGGATGACAATACCAGAGTAAGTCAGTTCTCGTAGGGCACAGCCTAGAGTAACACATCACCATAGGTGTTCGAGACAGTACCCGGCCGAACTAAAGGATACTGTTGGGAGGAAAGGGCAGCACCAAGCACAGCTGAGCTCATACCATGAGGGTCAGACACATTCACCCAGTAAAACCTTGCAAAGGTACTGGGGGATGCCCAGCTGGCAGCCACACATATGTCAGAGAGGGGGACTCCCTTAAGCAGTGCCCAAGAGGTGGCAACTCCCCTGGTGGAGTGTGCTACCACAGAGGATGGCACTGGGCAGGCCAGCTAGGCTATATGCTTGCAGGATAGTGTCTACAGTCCTATGTGACAACCGTTGTTTTGAGAGAGGCTTAACCTGTATTCTATCTCCAAAGCACAGAAACAGGTGATCAGGGTGACGGATTGCCTGATAGGACACAGAGCGCACACATCAACACGATGAGCCCCAGGGGGCATGGAGGTGGACAAGGTTGTTAGCACCATTTCCCTGTTTACGTGACCTGGGGGCAGGACCTTTGCTAGGAAGGCAGGATTTGGCTGCAGAGTAACGCTCACCTTACCCAGGCTTAAACGATAAAACTCATCACTAACAGATAATGCATGGAGCTCGCCAACTGTCTTGGTAGAGGATATGACCACCAGAAACACAGTCTTAAGAGAGAGGTTTGAAGTCTATAACTTCTAACATTTCGAAGGGAGGTCTGGATAGTGTCCAAGAAACAGATCCAAATCCCATTTGGGAACTGAGGGGGCACTTGAGGGGCGCAATCGACGGACTCCCTTAAAAAACCTGCTATGAGTGGGTGGCTGCCAAGTGGACCATCCTGCTCTTCGTCATGACATGCTGAAATGGCTGCTGCATATACCTTATGTGGATGCAGCCCTGCCAGCATCTAACAAAGACCTTTATTCTGCAAGATTCTGGAGCAACCCCCTGCTCCCCACACCACTGGCAGAACACATGCCATCTCGTGTCATAGGTTGACATGGTGGATGGGGCCCTGGCACTCTGTAAGGTGTTAACAACAGAGGGCACAAGATCTAAACCAGACCATTTTCCCTGTTTAGCGGCCAGGCCCATAGCTGCAGGCACAAGAGATTCAGATGCCACAATGTGCCCTCCACCTTTGAAAATAGGTCTGGCTTCGAGGTCATTCCCATGCTGCCCCCGCTAGGAGTGAGGGTATTTGTGCTGAACCAGTGGCGTCTTGGCCATCTTGGGGCAATCAGAAGGACCTGGTGGCCCGCTTCTGTCCAGAGTCTCTGGAATTAGCGAGATCGGGGGGAAGGCCTCTTCCTAGACCAAGTGACCAGATTGAGAACCAAAGGAGGCACTGTATGTTCCTCTCTGAGGCAAACAGATCCACCTCCGCTTCCCCCACATGCAACTCATTATTTGGGGATGTATTTGCCACTCCACGGTCCAGAGGGCCTTCCCTGGACAGAATGTCCGCTGCAATGTTCTGGAACACTGGGAGGTGTACAGCTGTTAGTGAGGCCAGATTCTTATGTGACTACAGCAAAAGGGTATATGCCATCTGGGAGAGGTGGATGGAACCCAGACCCCCTTTGTGGTTTATGTACGCTACCAGTGTGGTACTGTCTGTCTGTACCAGCACATGTTTGTCCCGCAGTTGTTGGAGAAAATTTAGCAGAGCTAGTTGGAGTGCTCTCATCTCCAGCATGTTGATGTGGTGTTTGGACCAGCTGGTACTCCATGTCCCGCTGGCCTCCCTCTCCCTCAATATTGCTTCCAGCCTGTCAAGGAGGCACATCTTTGAACGTTCCCTCTGATGGACTCTGCCCAGGCGTATCCCGCCTGACAGGAATATCAGGGATCGCCATCTGGCCAGTGCTCACTTGCATTCCTTGGACACAGTCAGGCGACAATACCTGTGTTCCTTGGGGTGTAAACCTTGAGCATTGAACCACCTCTGCAGGGGCCTCAAGCGTAGAAGGCCCAATAGGGTCAAAAGAGAGGCTGCAGAGAGGAGACACATCAGTCTCTCACACTGAAGAACAGTCACCTTCTGGTCTTGGAGAAAAGGATTCAGGTGAACTATAATTTTCTAGACTCGCTCTTTGGTGATGTGAGCCCTAATTAGAGACGAGTCGATCCGCATGCCCACAAACACTACAGTTTGTGTGGGGACAAGGTGGCTTTTTTGCATGATCACCCTGAGGCCTAGCTTTGAGATGTGCTTCAGGAGAGATGTCGTGTCTGCTGCTGCCTGTTCTCGTGACTGAGCGCAGATAAGCCAATCGTCTAGGAAATGTTGTACTATCATCCCTTGTGATGTTAGGGGTGCAAGAGCAGTATCCGTGCATTTTGTGAATGTTCTTGGTGCCAGGTAGAGGCCGAAAGGTAACACTTGGTACTTGTATGCTATGCCTTTGAATGCAAAGTGCAGGAACTTCCTGTTAGCCAGGTGGAACAGTATGTGTAAGTAAGCATGTTTTAGTTCAACAGTGTTGAACCACTTGCCTGGGCTGATAGCCTGTAGAATGCTGGACAGAGATAACATATTGAAGGAGGGTTTTCAACCACTGGTTGAGAGGCCTCAAGTCCAGGATGGGGAAAAAGTCACCATTCCTCTTGGGGACTAGGAAATATATTCCATAGAACTCACTGTGCTGTTCTGATGGTTTGAGTTGTCTGATTGCCTCCCTGCTGGAGAAGAATGCAATTTCCAGTTAGACTGAGGGTGCCCATCCTTCTTCGGAGCAGAGGGATGGTGCTTGTTATGCCTCTGCTGTATGTACCACTGCTGACCCTAAACCTGTTGAGGTGGCTGATTATGGCAAGGGCCCAAGTGGCCTTTCAAGGCAGGGGAGGGCTGAGGTCTAGACTGAAATGGTCTCTGGGTATGGTAATGTGTTTGCAGGGGGCCCCATGAAAGACTGCAGGGTCTCTGTCCTTCCATAGCGTGGCCGTTTGGTCCAAAATGTCATCCACACCAGGACCAAAAACTTGGCCTGGGGAGATGGTTAGCTCCATAAAGGGTTTCTTCACAGAGGCCGACATCTTTTTTTTTGTGAGAACCAAAGCTGTCTACGTGACAAGATGACCATAGACAGGGCTATGCCATTAGCACGTGATATCTCAACATTTAATAGGGAGAGGAGTGTGTACCCCTGAGTCATTTCAGCCATCAGCTCTAGAGTCACCGTCGGTGGACAGGCAAGCTATCAGAACGTGCAGGTATGCCTGCAGCAGAGGGGTTGCATTCATGAGGTGAGCCACCATGGCCAAGGTCAGGAACATCCTTTAAGTGGTCGCCAGCAGCCCGATGAGGTCCTGGAGGCCAGAGGGGAGACCTATCAATGATCTCCTTGTCTGGAAGGACTATAGCTGCAACAATAGGGTCCATGGTCCAGTCCCAACTCCTCAGGAGAAGCCATGACGGTCCAAGGCTTGAAACATGGAACCTTGAGTTCACCTTAGGCCAAGACTAACACAGTTCATTGGAGAATTTGGGGCACTGAGGAATGTACAGTTGCCCGGGCTGCTGTTATGGTCTGGATTAATATCCAGAGCTTTCAGAACCCTAGAGAGGAGCTCCTGCATATCAGCTGATGAACAGGGTACTTCACTCTCAGCCCTCTCTGAGCCATGTTTTCGCTGACCCAGAACCAGCCTCAGAGGTCTCTTCGTCTAGGTCATTAACAGCAAGGATGGAGATATCATCAGGATCCAGTCTTAAATCTTCAATGGAGCCTGTCGGGCTGAGAGAGTGGAGCTGGGAAGACAGAGGCTGCCTGGGCCTCCAACTCATCCAGAGTAGGTCCCCACACATTCTCCCCTAACCTGGGTAGGCACAGTACCCATCCTCAAATTCCAGAAAGAAGAGGCTAGCATCCAGCTAACAAGCAACAGGTAACGCAATTAGCCGGGAAACTAACAAGCGGACAGACACAAACAAGACATCTAATCCTCATGCTGTGATCAGGTTGGCCCAACCTATTCATCCTACTTTGTAGTACAGCGTCGACCTGTAAAACAAACAAAAAAATTACGATGACAAAACACTGCAGAGCACTCCTGGGAGGAGCAAGGTTCGCCCAAAAATGGAGTATACTCTACACACAATGAAAAACTCACCAATGAAGTCTTCTACATCCACTTCTCACTCACCTGCGTAGCCAAGTGAAGAAAAGAGGAAGTGATGCTCAGGTATTGATAGGGGGTGGAGGCACACGCATCACACCCGAGGCATGGAATTACTCTGATATTAATATCTTGACTCATCCTGCCACCAGGTGGAAGGATATCCCATTGAGTGACTAGCATAGTCCCTCAAGCAAAATAGATTCGTAGCTTCCAGAGGCGTTGGAGGAGACACCATCGATATCAAACGGTTCCCTATAATTAGGCTATAATAAGGCAGTCTTACTTGTACTGTGGTTAATAACCCACACTTAATAAGATAAATTACATTGTTCCTGTGCCATAAAAAAGCATGTTTTAAGTGTTGCTGTTAGACAATAATAAACATGTCTATGACTTATTTTTGATTTTAATGAATGGTTACAACTTCTCTGTAGGGAAGGTTTGATTGAATCCTGCCCATAAGTCTTATTATTATCATCATATTTCCCAAATCCCTAACCTGTTTAAATGACTAAATCAATGGACCTACTTTAATGACAGAGGACATAATGAATTCCTAGTCAATCAATAAGACGACTTTACCCCTTATCTAGTAATTGAATGTGCCTGTTGTCAATAGAGAAGACTCAACAGTTATCACCACAGTGTAAGACAAATTCTTTCCCCATTTTATTTGCTTTGTAATGAAATGAGTCATAAACGTACATCTTTATTCACAGCAGTTATGAATAATGACTTGATAGGCTGTCTTATAACAATTCCAACCTTAATGTCATCACACTGGCACTAGAACAGAACACTTATGGTTATAGAGCTAAATTAAATTGTGGAATAACCATTAAGGACATTGACTTTGGGACATTTCTACCATGCTGGCAGAACATATGATAGCAATCTCCAGCATTCTCTAGAATAGAGTGTGGGAGCTACCGATTGATCTTGCAGTGTTTATCATAAAACACTGCAGTACCTTCTTTAGCATATGATACCACAATAAGATGGCACCATACACAAATGGTTTACAGGGGGTTATAAGTAGTTTATAATGACGCATTATTTGATAGCCTGCTTTATAACACATTTATAAAGTTATTGTATGGTCTTTGTTGTGTCGATAGATTGTAGATTGAACAACTCTTTCATTCAAGGACCCTACATAATCAGAACATAACTTCACAAATCTCTTATGTCAATAACCTTGAGTATGCTATTGCATCTGTGCAGGTTATTGAAATAAGCTGACAGTTGCATTCATGAATTATGAATGTGTGATGTAGTTAAGCCATGCCCATGACACTAAATTGTTTGCCATTGACAGCTAGTAGCTGCTATTATAGACTCCCTACTGTTAAGTTCCCCAGCAAGAAAACCAAATATTGTCTCTCAAACAGAAGGGGGAACAAATAAAGAGTCACTAACAACAACCAAAACGAAACAGGTGGGGTTTTAGGAGAGCTTCTGAAAGACAAAACATGGCGGTGTCCACTGAAAGTTAACTAGCAACAACAACCGGGACCTAAAAGACACCCACCATCAGCACCCACACAATTTGCCCATGAATAGGCAAACAAAAGAAAAACCCACACCAAACTAAGACAGGATGCAAAGCAAAAAGTGGAGCACAACAACAGTAAAGAAGATCAGATAAAGGATAATTTTTCTAGAAATCAAATAGGGAGAACAAACTAAAAATATGTTAATCCGCCACATCCCTCAAGGCAACTGGAGCACTAGGCCAGCCACTCTTAAATAGCACCTGGGCCAGCACAGGTGAAACACCTCCCGACTAACGAGATGGACAAGCCAGCACAGGTGTATCACTTACTGAATAACAAGGTGACACCAATCGGTGCGACCTATGTGCTAACATCCAACCTCGTTAGCACATGGGGCGCATAGAAAATGGAAAAGCCTGTAACACTACCAATATTAAGCATCATATGGACCACATACAGTAGGCTACATTTACACAAGTCTTAGTGATAATATTGTGTTTAAATTAATTGTGATGATTGCCAAAGTATTGGGTTTGAACTCCAGTATGACAGGTCTCTGTGAGAATAGGTTAATTTTGGAGTGTGGTATTTAACACTTAAACTGCTGGGTCTACCCCCTTTACAATGCCAATGAGAAGCCATTTTGATTGCAACATTATGACAGTCAAATAAATACATTTCATATACAATACCAGTCAAAAGTTTGGACACCTACTCAGTCCAGGTTTTTTCTTTATAACACATATGGAATCATGTAGTAACCAAAAAAGTGTTAAAACAAAAATATATTTTATATTAGAGATTCTTCAAAGTAGCCCCCCTTTGCCTTGATGACAGCTTTGCACACACTTGGCATTCTCTCAACCAGCTTCACGAGGAATGCTTTTCCAACAGCCTTGAAAGAGTTCCCAAATATGCTGAGAACTTGTTGGCTCCTTTACCTTCACTCTTCGGTCCAACTCATCCCAAACCATCCCAATTGGGTTGAGGCCGGGTGATTGTGAAGGCCAGGTCATCTGATGCAGCACTCCATCACTCTCCTTGGTCAAATAGCCCTTACACAGCCTGGAGGTGTGTTTTGGGTCATTGTCCTGAAGAAAAACAAATGATAGTGGGACTAAGCGCAAACCAGATGGGATGGCGTATCACTGCAGAATGCTGTGGTAGACATCCTGGGTAAGTATGTCTTGAATTCTAAATAAATCACAGTCAACATCACCAGCAAAGCACCCCACACCATCACACCTCCTCCTCCATGCTTCACAGTGGGAAATACACATGTGGAGATCATCCGTTCACCCACACAGTATCTCAAGAGACGGCTGTTGGAACCAAAACTCTCCTATTTGGACTCCAGACCAAAGGACAAATTTCCACCGGTCTAATGTCCATTGCTTGTGTTTCTTGGCCCAAGCAAGTGTCTTCTTTTTATTGGTGTCCTTTCGTAGTGGTGTCTTTGCAGCAATTCGACCATGAAGGCATGATTCACAGTCTCCTCTGAACAGTTGATGTCCTTTTAAATATACTTTTTGGGGGAAATGTCAAGGATGGAGGGGGCCATGAAAAAAAATTGCAAAGATATTTCAATTTGGAATTCATTTGGAGACAAAATGACTGCCTCCGGCGCTCTTGTGTTAAGCATCTCCCTCTCCTCACTGCCTCATTCAGAAATTCACTGCTGATTAGATATCCATTTACAATGGGCACCTCCTTTAGTTTAGGACTGTCATTAAAGATCCATCAGGCAAATTTGTTCCTCTGCACACGTTTCAGCTGTAACCTTATGCTTGTCTTTGTGCTTGCATAATTATATGACAATGGCAGGGTCAGCAAGATGCATTCAGAACAGGTAACAGGAGACCTGAATGGCATTGCAGGCTAAGTTTAGCACATAAGAGCTATCTTATGAGGTGCTCTAGCATTTCTTACTCAAGCATATAAGACCTGTCCATGCTTATGCAGTCTGTTATTCCCCATCCTTTGCTTTGGGGGCAGCATGATGAGTTAGATTGATGTACTGTAGCTCGCATTTTCCAAGTGCGAAACATGTTTTGCGTTGCGGAGGGGCTTTTAACCTTGGTTGACATTACATCAGTACACAGACTCAAACAACTTAATCTACCATTTCTTACCCTGAACAATAAGATACACTATTTCTGCATACAGTTCATTTTCTTAATAAAATTAATTCAACTCATTATATTTCACTGTTCAAATCCAACCTTGTAACTGGAAAGGCAGCATGCACACTCTCCAGCCACGTTTCACCAACATGGTCATTGCATTCCCACTACAGGCTGTAGTCATTGAGCATGCATGATGTTGTATGTCGACATGCATGTTAGTTATAAATGACAAACATTGGATGAAAGTATTCAAAAATATTGTCTGAACGACTGCCATTAGAATGAATGAATTGACTGCAAAATGCAATTTCATATTCACAGCTCTTATAACAGCTGAATTGTTTGATAATGACAAGTGAGTCATTTTACTATGCGTCACAGGAATATAATCATGCATCACAGAACACATATTGAAGTGAATATGTATTAACATAACTGCGGATATATTGCAGCGATATCAAATGCAAATTGCATCAGGAATGAAAGCACTGGATAAATCTGAATTTGCAAACTACCTACAGAATTCTCCCCAACCATAGACAGTATCTCTCCATCTGAAAATGGAATTAGCAGAATGATGAATAATGTATTGTGCAAATATCTGGTGTATAACTCTGTTGCCTTGATTTATAGCTGCTGGTAAATTGATAATTTACAATAGACCCTGATGACTCAAAAACCTCAACTGTGAAAACCTCATTAAAACGAGCTGGAGTAAAACCATCAAAGTTGACTTCTGAATGTTGCCTTAGTTGTATATATTATGCATTTGCACTACTCTCTGGCGGCTAATATAATATATAGATCATTAGTGGTAGGACCCAAAACCTCCTGCTGAACTGGGAGGTTTTGGGATGAGCATTTGGCTGTAGATTAAGGCACTGGTGGCAAGATGCAATGTCTTTTCCATTCTATATTATATGTTCAATAAAGTACAAGTGATGAAAAAGAGGGGCCTCCTCACCTTCAATAGGCATGTCACACATCTGCAGGTCTTTGTAGAATCAATTATGTTTTTTGTAATAGGTTTTAGAGTATTTTTTTATAGTCGTTTGAATTTTTTGCAATGGTTGTACATCTTATAGGGACCCACTGGGTACAGACATCAATTGAACGCCCATTCCACGTTGGTTCAACGTCATGTCATTGAAATGATGTGGAAACAATGTTGATTCAACAAGTGTGTGCCCAGTGTTGAGGAAACAAGTTATGAAAAATAGTTAGGTATTGTTTCAATGCAGTGGAAAGAAAAATATTGTGTTCAGAACAAAGCACATAAGCAAACCTCTCAGCATTAATAATTGATCTCTTTTTATATGGCAATTTAGGACTCACTTGAAGTTGCTATGGTGACAGGATATTTTGAGACAGCCAATGACCTATGCAAAAACCATTCACTTCACTGGAACTAAATTAGATTGGTAGTACTGCTGTCTAATATATGGTTGAGAAGAACATAATCCCTTCTTTGCTTCGGTTTTTCAACAGAGGGCAGATTTAGGTCGTTAATATCAATGTAAAACATCTGTGAGCTGTTTACTGTGAGGGAATATGAGCCAAGTAGCAACCCTCAGCCTTGTTTTGATTTCTAATGCTGACAATATAAGAGTTGTCAAGTTAATAATGATACAACAAGGAGTTAAGGAAAATACATGGAACACAATATTCTTTACAGCAAATCCCCTGTAAGTCTCTTTATTTCGGATTACGTAAAAATTCCACATTTGAAAAGCTTTGAGGAGTTGCTTTGAGGCAAATCATGTTGTCCAATAACTCTGGAGCCCATGCAGCTGTTGGCCTTGGCGAATGAGTCATGTGTTGCCCATTTATGTCCAATTTCTCCCATGCAAATGCTTGACATGTGTGACTTACAGTTTAAACACAGCCCTTTGACTAGGCAGAAGATCAATGCCAGTGCAATCAAACCATTAATGCCACCTGTTCAACCTTGACCCTGCTGTTTTAAGAAAGGTAATAAAGAGCCAGCCTATTATCTTTACAATAATAATTGAGTTAATATAGAGTTAGACAAAAGGGTAGATGGTTTACTATAAGGATCATCATTTTGTCAGCAGCACGTGTTGTTATTCTTTTGGAAACATGTGTGCTCTAGATTTCCTTTCCTGGTAATGAGAAACGAATGTTGTTCATAAATGTCCTCAGAGGGCATATTGCTGGCACAACTAATTCACATCAATCCAACTGACAAATATGTTGTGGAGAAGCTTTGCTGACTATAACATGACAGTCAAGAAAATTGAAATGGAATGCCTCCCATTTACCAACCACTCACCTGGCAGATCCCTTTCGGTAAAGTTAAGTGATCACTGCCACCTGTTGGATCACAGTAGAATTTCAACACAGAAGGAAGTGCACGTTATTATTTCTCTGAATATTTATGTGAAATATCAATGAAAATGTGGTTACATTCCACAATCATATTTGGATGTCCTATTCAGAATATGATCAGAACTCTCTCTGTACTACCCCTGTAATACCCCAAAAGAGAATTGAAGAGTGACAGTTATAACACAAATACAAAACATGTGTGCAGATAGATTGTACTGTAATTCAAACCTCAGTACATATTTTTCTGAACTCCCCTGACCAATACCACAGAGTGTTACAACCACACAGTACCCAACGAGACTACAATAAAATGGAATCTCCTGGTATTTTCTCCTTGAGGCAAAAGCCCTTGCACAGAAACGAGTTAGGTCAAGAGTCATGGTGGTGGATGCCCTTTGCTCCCAGGGCCAAAGGGCCAAGAGGATTAAAGTAACTTAAGTATCTCACAACCAAGTGAAATTAGCAATTAGTTGCTCAAGTTCCTTTACACGCTGTCAGAAGACTGACAAGGTCATTCAGTTCATCCCTGACACAGCAAATGACAATCTTCATTAGTGGTGTCATTATTATTACTGAATGAAGCACAGAGGAAGCCTTGTTATTGCAGGTGGGAATGTGGCAGCTGGGAAATCTATTTCTGTTTACATATCAGGGGGTTTGTTTCCTTGCTCTGCTCATGATCTCTCCCGATGAACTATGTACACTGAACAAAAAATTTGAGCGCAACATGTAAAGTGTTGGTCCCATAATTCATGAGCTGAAATAGAAGATCCCAGAAATGCTCCATACGCACAAAAGCGTATTTCTCTCAAATTTTGCACACAAATGTCTTTATATCCCTGTTAGTGAGCATTTTATCCCTTGTCAAGATAATCCATCCCACTGACAGATGTGGCATGTCAAGAAGCTGATTAATTATCATGGTCATTACACAGGTGCACTTTGTGCTTGGGACAATAAATGACCTCTCTAAAATGTGCTGTTTTGTCATAACACTATGCCACAGATGTCTCAAGTTTTGAGGGAGTGTAAAGTTGGCATGCTGACTGCAGGGATGTCCGCCAGAGCTGTTGGCAGAGAATTTCATGTCATTTGCTCTACCTTATGCCACCTCCAACGTTTTAGAGAATTTGGCAGTACATCCAACCTGCCTCACAACTACAGGCCACGTGTAACCACGCCAGCCCAGGAACTCCATATCTGGCTTCTCATCTGACTATCCCACAGGTTTAGGAGCTGGGTTGCTGAGGAGTATTTCTGTCTGTAGTAAAGCCCTTTTGTAGGGAAAAACTCATTCTGATTGGCTGGGCCTGGCTCTCCAGTGGGTCGGCCTGGCTTTCAAGTGGGTGGGCCTATGCCCTCCCAGGCCCAGCCATGTGAAATCCATAGATTAGGGCCTAATGAATTTATTTAAATGGACTGATTTCCTTATATGAACTGTAACTCAGCAAAATCTTTGAAATTGTTGCATGTTGCGTTTATATTTTTGTTCAGTATATTTATTCCAATGGAAAGTAGACACCAGTGCTAAGTGGCTACCAGGCAGGACCTGAGATGTCACTTTGGACTAGATCTAGGTGGGAATTATGTTCACCAAACTGTACCGTAAATTTCCCAATCCAAAACTTATCCAAATGGGAGGTCCATTTCACTTAAGTTTATTCTCAACCATTTTGTGAACACTAGCAAATGCAAGCAGGTTGCATGTGCCGATCCGCATGGTGCTGCAATTGTCATTGTAAAGTCATATCATAGAAGACCAAGCAGACAAAAAATCTGTAACAAAGACAGGAAAAGTCTGTCCCATTTCCAAGGTCACTACCCTTCCTACTGTTTCGTCTTTTACTGGCAGGGAAATTGAATATTAACACAACATGTAAAGTGTTGGTTCCATGTTTCATGAGCTGAAATAGAAGATCCCAGAAATGTTCCATGCACACAAAAATCTTCTCTCAAATGTTGTGCACACATTTGCTGTCACGGCCTTCGAAAGAACTAGACCAAAGCGCAGCGTTGTGAGCGTACATTTTCCTTTTACTATAAAAATTACAACAAACAAGAAAACAACCGTGAAGCTTACAGGGCACAATGCCTCAAACAAAGTTAACTACCCACAAACACAGGTGGGAAAAAGGTCTGCCTAAGTATGGTTCCCAATCAGAGACAACGATAGACAGCTGTCCCTGATTGAGAACCATACCCGGCCAAAACAAAGAAATAGAAAAAACATAGAAAATGGAACATAGAATGCCCACCCAAATCACACCCTGACCAAACCAAAATAGAGACATAAAAAGGCTCTCTAAGGTCAGGATGTGACATTTGCTTACATCCCTGTTAGTGAGCATTTCTTCTTTGCCAAAATAATCCATCCACCTGACAGTTGTGGCATATCAAGAAGCTGATTAAACAGCATGATCATTACACAGGTGCATCTTGTGCTGGGGACAATAAAATGCTACTAAAATGTGCTGTTTTGTCATACAACACAATGCCACAGATGTATCTAGTTTTGAAGGAGCATGCATTTGGCATGCTGACTGCAGGAATATCCACCAGAGCTGTTGCCAGAGAATTTAATGTTCATTTCTCTACCATAAGCCACCTCCATTGTTGTTTTAGAGAATTTGGCAGTACGTCCAACTGGCCTCACAACAGCAGACCATGTGTAACCACAGCATCCCAGGACCTCCACATCTGGCTTCTGCACCTGCGGGATTGTCTGAGACCAGACACCCAGACAGCTGGTGAAACTGAGGAGTATTTCTGTCTGTAATAAAGCCCTTGTGGGGAAAAACTCATTTGGATTGGCTGGGCCTGGCTACCCAGTGGGTAGCTGGCCCAGTCATGTGAAATCCATAGATTATGGCCGAAGGAATTTATTGAAATTGACTGATTTCATTATATGAACAGTTACTAAGTAAAGAAAATAATAATTATATTTTCTGATTCGTATAGAATCAGCTCTGCAGCCAAATAGGCATAGAGAACATTGCACAATCCTGTGTGCCTTACCATCCCTGGCTGAATTGAAAGTAGTGAATCATTTCTTGTGGCGCTCTAGTGATATTGAATTTGTGTTTGTACACATCAAATTGTAATCACAGTCAGAAATATCCATTTATACATGTAATTCAAATATAGCTTCAAATGTCAAAGTGGGTTTAGAGATGAGCTATTTTTTGTTATTGGAGGAAAACATCTAACCAAGGGCATATTTTTTGTGTTATAAGTGGTTTTAATATGTAATCTGTATACAGTATATGCATGCATGAATAAATCTAATTAATGCAAAGGACCAAAGGGACTTCATGACTCATAATTTCATGAAGAATTATTGCAAGCTGTTGATTTGAATCAAAAGTCTGTGCAACCATAGCTGCAGGAAGTAGGGGTACTGAGGGTGCTGCAGCAACCTCTGATTTAGTTTCCCTCCCTAGGCCTTTATTACTCTTTTATGAATGGAGAAAGATACCTGTCAGGAGAGCAGAGAAAAATACTATTAGTAGGCCTATGTTTTTTCCTTTATATAACAGTCTAAGTAGATCATATCTCTATTTCATTGTGGATTGTGTCAGTGAAATAGATATGGAATATAATGCTAACCATTTCTTAAGAGCCCCTTACTGCAAATCTACTCAATTTGGTTCAAATAGATGTGTTATGTTAGGTCTTTCTCAATTCCCTCTCTTCCCTTTGTCCATAAATGTGACAGTTTACAGCAAAGGAATTTCATGAAGCACACATGGTCACTTTGATGAGGCCTAGGCTATTGTATGCTAATTTTTAACATCTGATGAACAGTTCCAGTGAATACCATCTGCCTTTGAGCCTGTGTATAGCCTGATTATATCCATCAATCATAATCGAATAACGTATTGCCTAACAGAAGCATATACCACGTTGAGCACTGCAGTGCTGCCCTCTTCAGTACAAAGTTGCACATTTAAATCCCTTGACGTTAATAAAATGTGATACAATAAATAAATAGCCTTTTATTTGTGTGCGCAAATGTAGCCTTATCTACTCTTGGCTGCATTGGAAAATCACTATTGTCATGCAACTCCCATCAGTCAAAAACGAGACCCCAATTGGGGAGGAGTGTAAAGCTTTGGTGGCTCCGAGCGGGAGTTTACACTAGTTACCACAGTCACAACACCACCATTCATTAAAACGAAAATAAGCTTTTTAGTCTTAATTTAAAGTTAGTGCTAGGCATAAGGTTAGCAGTGTGGTTACGGTTAGGTTTAAAATACTATTTTTTTTAAATGGGCGTGGTTTATAACTTTGTGGCTGTGGTAACTAGTTACGACCGTGTGTGTGGTAGAGTAAGTTATTCATTGTCGACGGTCGACTGGAGTTTGAATCTTCAGGGATAACGGGACACTTAAGATGTCGAATTTTTACCATTAAGCGTCATGGCATTTGTCAAATGTTCATGTGCGATTGTTACTAGGTTACTGTTTATTCTGATCTCAGTCAGAGTTTGGAGATTGCTTAAAGATGACAATACTGGTTTCTTACAATCCTCTTTCTAGCCCTCATTCTCGAAATGATCCTAACTTTGAAAATAAGAACGGAAAAGGATTATAAATGGTAAGATTCTGTTCATTTATTCTAGAATAGCCTACGTTATTTTAACATACCGTCTATAATTTGTCATGTGCAGGCAATCCAAATATTTTAATCCTAAAGACATAACAGACAACAAATAAGAAGAAATTTACGTTTATTTTAACTGTAAAATGGGTTTTACATTGGATATTCGGTGATCTCCACGTCTTTTTGTTTAACATTTTGATTAATACTGTTGTCTTCTGGCTTTCAATCTTCAATAGCTCTTACACAAAGCATGCCATGACTATGGAAATGATATATTCTGAATCAGGGGAGGATGGACAAAAACCCACGCCTTCAAAATGTTTTAAATAATGTAATGTTCCTTAGCAAGAAAACCAATTAATGTCGCTCAAACAGAAGGCGGAACTAACAGAGTCACTGACAACAACCAAAACGAAATGTGTGATTCTGTCTTTCATCATTTACAGAACTGTTGTCTGTTTGTCTCTTCGACCAACTTGTAAACCTGAATGATAGCAGCTTTAACAGTGTCCTAGTCTGAACTCTGGTCAAGCAATAAAGCGGTGTACACTTTGAGCTTTTCCCATAAGAACACGAGGAGCAGTGACCAAATATCTCACTGCCATTTTAGGGATGTGACAATCCACTCAAACAGAGTGAAATATACATCCTCCTCGTTGTTGTTAAAAGGGTGTACAAGCCGGCTGTTCCGATCAGGATTCGGAGTGCTTGCAGATCAATTTCTATTAATCGAATGGTATGCACGCATTCTTCTTGTTTTAGTCTGGCTGCACGTTCTCATTCTTGTTGGGCTGCACATTCATCTTGTCTTCCCTATGCTCCAACTCTAATTTCTGTTGTTCAAGCTCTAATTTTTGTTGCACCAACTTTGCCTTCAGTTTTAACTCCCTTATTTGCACGTCTACGGGATGTTCTCTACTACCTGCAGTGCCCTTTTCATCAGCCTCACTCAACGAGAGGATTTCCTCTTCCACCAAAATAGTACCGATCAACTCTGGCTACTGCTTTTGGATCGCCAGATGCCACTTTGATGTCATAATGCTTTGCGATGAGCAGAGTCACCTACAGTGCCTTGCGAAAGTATTCGGCCCCCTTGAACTTTGCGACCTTTTGCCACATTTCATGCTTCAAACATAAAGATATAAAACTGTATTTTTTTGTGAAGAATCAACAACAAGTGGGACACAATCATGAAGTGTAACGACATTTATTGGATATTTCAAACTTTTTTAACAAATCAAAAACTGAAAAATTGGGCGTGCAAAATTATTCAGCCCCCTTAAGTTAATACTTGGTAGCGCCACCTTTTGCTGCGATTACAGCTGTAAGTCGCTTGGGGTATGTCTCTATCAGTTTTGCACATCGAGAGACTGAAATCTTTTCCCATTCCTCCTTGCAAAACAGCTCAAGCTCAGTGAGGTTGGATGGAGAGCATTTGTGAACAGCAGTTTTCAGTTCTTTCCACAGATTCTCGATTGGATTCAGGTCTGGACTTTGACTTGGCCATTCTAACACCTGGATATAACACCTGGATATGTTTATTTTTGAACCATTCCATTGTAGATTTTGCTTTATGTTTTGGATCATTGTCTTGTTGGAAGACAAATCTCCGTCCCAGTCTCAGGTCTTTTGCAGACTCCATCAGGTTTTCTTCCAGAATGGTCCTGTATTTGGCTCCATCCATCTTCCCATCAATTTTAACCATCTTCCCTGTCCCTGCTGAAGAAAAGCAGGCCCAAACCATGATGCTGCCACCACCATGTTTGACAGTGGGGATGGTGTGTTCAGGGTGATGAGCTGTGTTGCTTTTACGCCAAACATAACGTTTTGCATTGTTGCCAAAAAGTTCAATTTTGGTTTCATCTGACCAGAGCACCTTCTTCCACATGTTTGGTGTGTCTCCCAGGTGGCTTGTGGCAAACTTTAAACGACACTTTTATGGATATCTTTAAGAAATGGCTTTCTTCTTGCCACTCTTCCATAAAGGCCAGATTTGTGCAATATACGACTGATTGTTGTCCTATGGACAGAGTCTCCCACCTCAGCTGTAGATCTCTGCAGTTCATCCAGAATGATCATGGGCCTCTTGGCTGCATCTCTGATCAGTCGTCTCCTTGTATGAGCTGAAAGTTTAGAGGGACGGCCAGGTCTTGGTAGATTTGCAGTGGTCTGATACTCCTTCCATTTCAATATTATCGCTTGCACAGTGCTCCTTGGGATGTTTAAAGCTTGGGAAATCTTTTTGTATCCAAATCCGGCTTTAAACTTCTTCACAACAGTATCTCGGACCTGCCTGGTGTGTTCCTTGTTCTTCATGATGCTCTCTGCGCTTTTAACGGACCTCTGAGACTATCACAGTGCAGGTGCATTTATACGGAGACTTGATTACACACAGGTGGATTGTATTTATCATCATTAGTCATTTAGGTCAACATTGGATCATTCAGAGATCCTCACTGAACTTCTGGAGAGATTTTGCTGCACTGAAAGTAAAGGGGCTGAATAATTTTGCACGCCCAATTTTTCAGTTTTTGATTTGTTAAAAAAGTTTGAAATATCCAATAAATGTCGTTCCACTTCATGACTGTGTCCCACTTGTTGTTGATTCTTCACAAAAAAATACAGTTTTATATCTTTATGTTTGAAGCCTGAAATGTGGCAAAAGGTCGCAAAGTTCAAGGGGGCCGAATACTTTCGCCAGGCACTGTATGTGCATTCATCTAGCATCTTCCATGTATGGTTTTCCACAAATGCTTCCAACTTAAAGTCCATGTCTTTATTTGTATTTCATTAGCCTGCATGTTTATGTAACTTTAAAAATGACTCCACCAATCATATAACCCCTCAAGGTGGATGTCAGTGACAGAAACTCTACTACAAAAGTGTAATTTGAACACTCAGATATCTGGGCACAGCAGAGCTTCAAAGTAGGTGACTAGCGTGACTACCATACTCATGGGAAACAATTTCCCACATAAGCCCCCCCATTTTGTTACATTCCCCAACAAGAAAACCAATGATGTTGATCAAACAGAAGGGAGAACTAAAAAATAATCACTGATACAACAACCAAAATTAAACAGATGGGAGTTTAGGAGGGGTCCTGACAGATACTAATGGGGGTGTCCACTGAAAGTTGACTAGCAACAACAACTGGAACCTAAAGGACACTCAATTTTGTCCTAGAAGAGGCAAACTAAATTAAAACCCACACCAAACCTAAAGACAGAAAGCGAACCAAAAATGTGTGCAAAACAACAACAGGGAAGATCAGACAAAGGAATATTTTTTCTAGAACTCAAGTAAGGGCACGCCAACTACAGGTGTTGACGTTCCACATCTCCCAAGACAACTGGAGTACTGGACCAGCCACTCTTAAATAACACTGGGCCAGCACAGGTGAAACACCTTCCCAATAACGAGATGGCAACCAGCACAGGTGTAACGCATGCTGACTAACAAGGTAACTCCAAATCGGTGCGCCCAACTGTACGTGCTAAAGTGCTAAAAGTCCAACCTCAAAACATAAATGGAAAAACCAAAACCTGTAACAGTAAACAAATAAACAAAATATTAAGGCTTTAAATCTTTAATAGCTCTTACACAAAGTGTGCCATGATTATGAAAATGAGAGAGAGATGGACAAAAATCCACTGCTCATTTTTTGTTGACATGTTGAGGAAAAGATTTAAAGCCGTAAGAATTGTTTAAATAGCTCTTACACAAAGCATGCCATGACTATGAAAATTATATATTGTGAATCGGGAGGATGGACTAAAATCCAAAGCTTTTAAAACATTTATGTTGTTGTTGAGAAAAACAAGTATTAGTTCTTTAAATCTTCAATAGCTCTTACACAAGGCATGCCATGACTATGCAAATTATATATTCTGAATCAGGGTAGGATGAACCAAAATCCACAACTTTTCTCTTCATTTTTTTTGTTAACATTTTGAAGAAAAACATTTATTCCGGCTTTAATCTCCAATAGCTCTTACACAAAGCTTGCTATTACTATGAAAATTATATATTCTGAATCAGGGGAGGATGGACAAAAATTCACAACTCTTTAGCCCCCAAAAATCTGGTGGAAAAAGTAGACTCAGGCTTTAAATCTTCAATAGCTCTTACACAAAGCATGCCGTGACTATGCAAATAATACTGTATTTTCGGAATCAGAGGAGGATGGACAAAAATCCACTGTTTTCTTTATTTTTGTATTATTTATTAAAAAGCTAGGGTGGGATAGGGCTGTACCCATAGAATGAAGAATGACAAGTGCTTCCAAAATAATATGTGATTGTTTTGTCAAACATTCTGAAAAAATCATAAAGATAAAAAAGTGGTTAGAATTGGATTCATCCTGATATGTGTTGGTTCCATTTAAATCAGTGTTTTCTGGCCGTTCTTTGGGCTTAAAATCCTCTTTTATTTTTGTAATTACATATTTATTTTGTATTTTTTCCCACTGCTCTATCCTTTGTGTTTGATTGCTATTCTGTGGGCTTAAGATTTACAAATATATATATATATATATATATATATGTATTCACAGTGAATGGACCATAATTTGTGGATAATTTTGGATAGCTGCATGCATCTTTCAAATGCATGTGAATGGAATAAAGAGTTGTCACAATAATAAAGAAAGTACATTTTCTACTTCAACCCGAGGTTCTCGCCAGCCATCTTGCATTTCCTGATCATTATAATTCCTTCCATCTGGATTTTGGAACTACATCATCAGGAAAACAAATCTAGTGGCCCTCAGGTACAGAAAACAGAGATGGAGAGAAGTCGTACAGCTCCATGTTCAGTGCATGCATGAAAGTTATGAAACATTTACTTAGAACTTCACTTATCTAATTTCAGTGTAAGAAAACCCTTGACCCTTAATCCATAAATTAACATTCAGGAGACAAGATAAATTCACATGGCCTATCTACACAGATGCTGATGTATTCACAAATTCACAGTCAACAACAGGGTCACATCTAAGTACGTTCCATTATTAACATACCCTTAGTAGACCAAACATTAAGAACATCCCCTTTTGCCCCCAGAACAGTCTCAATTCGTCGGGGCATGGACTCTACAAGGCGTCGAAAGTGTTTTCACAGGGATGCTGGCCCATGTTGACTCCAACGCTTCTCACAGTTGTGTCAAGCTGGCTATATGTCCTTTGGGTGTTGAAACATTCTTGATACACACGGGAAACGGTTGAGCGTGAAAAACCCAGCAGATCTGCAGTTCTTGACACAAACCGGTGTGCCTGGCACCTACTACCATACCCCATTCAAAGGCACTTAAATATTTGTCTTGCCCATTCACCCCCTGAATGACACATATACATAATCCATGTTTTAATTGTCTCAAGGCTTAAAATTCCTTCTTTAACCTGTCTCCTCCTCTTCATCTACACTGATTCAAGTGAATTTAACAAGTGACATCAATAAGGGATCATAGTTTTCAGCTGCTCAGTCTATAGCTGTGTTCGAATACTCATATTAACCGCACCAACCATACTATTTGTGATGCAAATTGAGTATATAGTATTCTTATTGGTCATAGTATGGATATAGTTAATATGCCAGCAGTTCCTGGATGTCATACTACATTCGCCAAAATACGAAGTATACAAGCAGTGGACACTAGGGTCCATAAGGCAATTCTTCAGAAAATGGGGATGGCTTCACATCGTTTTCAGATTTGAAGAAAATGGCAGAAAATATGCAGCCGAAGTCCAACAAGAGTGGATACAAATTCATTGCTTTCTAATTATGACAAATGCTAAGAAAATGTTGAGCAATGTAATAAGGTAATGACTTTTCAAATAAGTTACCTTGCACGTTATGTTGGCTGACAATTTGTTAGCTACGCTAACCTTACAAACCACATAGCATATCATTACTGTAGTATGCACTGGTATGTTAGCTAGCTACCTAACATTCATTGGCTACTAATACATCAAACTTGCCAGTATATTAACTATATGCTATCTAACTATCTACCCAACGTTTATTGACTTGATTATTCCTGTCATTCTTAGCTTAGCTAAGTGGTATAAACGTTGTGCATTCTCAATGGACATTCGGGTGTTTTCGAAAATTCGCCCTGTCTATCTACTCCGATTTCAGAGAAGTCTCGCACGCAGAATAACTGATGAATTTACGAACGCTCAACACCCGTTGAATATGGCCGGTGTCAGTAAATGTTGGCAAAAAAGTGTAATTAAATTGTTGCCAGCAGCACATTTACAGTCACCAATGCTCTGATAACATGAAAACTGCCTAACCAGTTCTGCTAGGGCGAGTAAAATGGTCAGAGTGAGGTGGTCTCTCATTTGTGTCTGGAAGCAGCTAGCAAGCTAGCCAACATTAGACAGTTAGCTTGGGTGCATGACCATTGTTGTGAGGCCAGAACACTCGGGTCAACCCTACTTCTTGGCCAGAGCGTCCAGTGTGCGCTCTGAACGCTCCAAGAGCGAAATGCTCAGAATTTACAAACTGACAACACTCTGAATTTCCGAACGGCCAGATTGCACTCTGGCTCTCCAGATTGATTTTTAGAACACACCCAAAGTCGTAAAATGTCTAGCTAGTAATTTGTTATGCTTACAAGCTAGCAAGAGGTTGCATAGCAACAGCATCAACTTCCGGTAGACAGGCGAAGCGCTAGTACGCTCAACTGAAAGGATACCATTCATTTAAAGTATACTAAAATAATCTAATAGCGTATAGTATGTAGTATATACTCATTAAGTATGTAGTATACCGTATGTTAGTATGGGTATTCGAACACATGGAAAGAGCAGGTGTTCTTAATGTTTTGTATACTCAGTGTATAAGGTTATTTCAATCACAGTGACGGAGCTCTCAGGAGTCATTAGGGGACACTTTCCTTGTCCTATCACTACCCTGAGCCTTTTACTGTAGCACATTTTTGAGTGCTTATTATCTGTGGTTTGACCCTCTGTTCACTCTCTTGACATTCAAGGCTCTTTACCAATTCGTCCACGGTTTGCCTCATCGACTGGATCCTGGCTCTCCATCAGGTCCTGCTTATCCCTCTCATCATAGGGAAGTGGCTCCACCCACTGGGGAGCGGGGTCATGTGGGACAAACTTTTCCAGCTCCTGCTAATCTTCGTTGGCACTGCAGCTGACATCTTGGAGTTCACCAGTGAAATGCTATCTGATATCAAGTTTTCGACTGTTCGTGCACACAATTTCTTTTAGAGCATACTACAAGAAGTATAAATGACATGAATATATTGTCTATATTATGTACAGTTCACAGATCATACAGGAGGCATGTGCAGTGAATTCAGAAAGTATTCAGACCCTTCTTGTTTTCCACGTTACAGCCTTATTCTAAAATGGATTAGATACATTGTTTACCTCATCAATCTAAATAAATACCCCATAGTGACATAGCAAAACATTTTTGCTAATTTACAACTTGATGTTTCTTTAATTGTGGTAAATTCAATTGAAAGGACATGATGTGGAAAGGCACACAACTGTCTATATAAGGTCCCACAGTTTACAGTGCATGTCAGAGCAAAAACCAAGCCATGAGGTCAAAATAATTGTTTGTAGAGCATCAAGACAGGACTGTGTCACAGTGTCCTCCCATCAATCGTAAATGGAAGAAGTTTGGAACCACCAACTCTTCCTAGAGCTGACTGCCTGGCCAAACTCAGCAATTGGGGGAGAAGGGCATTGGTCAGGGAGGTGACCAAAAACCTGATGGTCACTGACAGAGCTCCAGTGTTCCTCTGTGGAAAGGGGAGAACCTTTCAGAAGGAGAACCATCTCTGCAGCACCAAACAGGCCTTTATGGAAGAATGACAAGACGGATGCCACTCCTCAGTAAAAGGCACATGACAGCCTGCTTGGAGTTTGCCAAAAGGCACCCACAGGACTCTCAGACCATGAGAAAAAAGATTTCAATCTTGGTTTCATCAGACCAGACAATCTTTGGCCTGAAGGCCAAGCGTCACGTCTGGACGAAACCTGGCACCATCCCTACGGTGAAGCAAGGTGGTGTCAGCATCATGCTTTGGGGATGTTGTTCGGCAGCAGGGACTGGGAGACTAGTCAGGATTTAGGAAAAGATGAACGGAGCAATATACAGAGAGATCCTTGATGAAAACCTACTCCAGAGTGCTCAGGACCTCAGACTGGGGTGAAGGTTCACCTTCCAACAGAACAATGACCCTAAGCACACAGCCAAGACAACGCAGGAGTGGCTTCGGGACAAGTCTCTGAATGTCCTTGGGTGTCCCAGCCAGAGCCCGGACTTGAACCTAATCGAACATCTCTGGAGATGTCACGCACTGACCTTAGAGATCCTTATTATTCTCTATGTTTGGTTAGGTCAGGGTGTGACTCAGGTGGGAAAGTCTATGTTTTCGGTTTCTTTGTTTTTGGCTGTGTGTGTTTCCCAATCAGAAGCAGGTGTCTATCGTTGTCTCTGATTGGGGATCATATATAAGTTGTCATTTTACTTTTGGGTTTTTGTGGGATCTTGTTTCTGTCTGAAAGAACTGTGTGCTTTCGTTTTTTTGTCTTTGTTATTTTGCTTGGTGTCATCAATAAAAATACGATGTACTCCTACCCCGCTGCGCCTTGGTCTCCTTCTCCCAACGAGAGCAGTTACAGGAGAGATCTGAAAATAGCTTGCAGCGACGCTCTCCATGCAACCTGACAGCTTGAGAGGATCTGCAGAAAAGAATGGGAGATACTCCACAAATACAGGTGTGCCAAGCTTGTAGCATCTTAGCCAAGAAGGCTCGAGGCTGTAATCGCTGCTAAAGGTGCTTCAAAGTAATAAGTAAAGATTCTGAATATTTATGTAAATGTTATTTCATTTTTACTTTTTAATAAATTTGCAAACATCTCTAAAAATCTGTTTTTGATTTGTCATTATGGGGTATTGTGTGTAGATTGATGAGGGAATTTGATACATTTTAGAATAAGGCTGTAATGTAACAACATTTTGAAAAAGTCAACCAGTCTGAAAACGTCCCGAATGCACTATATAGGTCTAAAAAGGGCCTTAAATGGCCACTTTCATAATAAATGGTATGTGATTCTAATGTAAAACCCATTTAAACATCCTGTCTCCCACTTGTTGCTGTGTGAGAATTACCAGAACAATGAGATACCAAAAACATTTTCCACTCCCGCTGGCGTAGAATCGGCCCATTGACTAGCTGAGCTGTGTGTTCTGTATTCCTCCCAGGGAGAACCGCCCTCAGCTGGTGTATATAATCCTAGTGGGGTGGACCTGTAGCATCTTACAGTTTCCTCAATCTGGCTGATGGGTCTACATTTAATTTAATTTTTCACATCTGCAGTGAACTTAACTCTCCTCGACACCGGCTATGGAGATCTGTTCGAATGTCGAGGCTCATATTCTTTAGGGTGAATTACAGATTTGATGATTTTTTACATGCAGATGCCAAGACTTTCATGGTGGGTTTGAGGGTATATGAGTGGGACAGCCATAATCATAGACAGCATTATGGATGTCACATCTATGAAGGTAAACCTTAAGATTTCTGTTGTAGACATTTAACTGCAGAAAGCCTCCCCCACAGCCCCACCTACTTTATCAAGTTCTCTTTGTAGCATGACTGTGGCCAGAAAAGACTCACCCAATAAGGGATATGTTTAGAATTTGGCTAACGAGACAAACCAGCGCTATCGTAGCCAAGTTGCAAAACAAACAGCTGAGCTGATTTGTGTGCATATCACCACTTCCTACACAAACTACTAGGATCTCAAAGATAATAGGAAGATGCAACACTTAAAGATGCACTCCGGGATCCATATTCATAACATTTTACGAATTGGATTCATAACATATGTAAATTGAAAAATGTGTATCCTACAAATTGCAAAAATCGTAACATATCACATGAAATGGATGACATGGTAAACTATTGGATGAAGTTAACAAAAAACAGGGATCACTTTTGGCTCGTGAACAACACTAACTACTGACTCAAATAATGTAAAAGCTAGATTGCATCTTAAAGGGATAGTTTGGAATTTTGGCAACTTCCCTTGAGCTAGTTAGCAATTGCACTAATGCTTGGTAGCAACTTCCTTCAAGCTAAATGCAGATACATAAAAATGGTATCCACGAGTTCATCTGACTCTGGGTAGATAAAGGGCTTCTTTACCAAAATTCCAAATGATCCCTTTAAGGACTTACTCAAAGTGATTCGGTTTCATCCGTCAGCTTTAAAACAGATTAAGGCCCACTTCTTCATTGCTTGGCTGATGGAGTAAGCTATTGTCAGGCAAACTACCAATAACGCAAACTTCCTGAAATCCATTGTAGCAGTGTGACTAAATAATTCTGGGTTGAGGATCATTAAGAGTTCATTACGGCCTCCTTTGTTCTCAGAAAATACCTTCCCCAATCTACTGAATTATTCACAACCTGAAAGGATGTACAATAAGTGGATAAGAAACCATCCACTCATAGCGTAGTGAGAATGCACTTACAAGATACAGTTGTAAGTTTCCACAATAATTGAAGAATAGGGGTAGGGTGGTAGAGAATCGACAGACCATGAATGTAATAAGAAATCTTCGGCGCTGGCTCAAGGCTGATAGCGACCACTACAAAATGTCAGTTCAGAACAAGGTTGAGGCGGGTGGTCAGGTTAAGGGGAGTTTAATGGAAGAAGATGTCCACATTCACTGTTCAGATAACTGAGAATCATGTCCAGGGAGTACTGACATTAACAATGTGGTCCTGAAAGGAAAGAGAAGGAACTTAGGCTATAGCACTGCTATAATATGAATTACATGAATTACTGTTTCATATTTTTGTATAACGTACTTTGACTACTGAAACCCCACCCGATGTGGTGTAAGTTGTATAACCAGATCAGAACGCCGTCGAGGACCACCTTCAGGAAGGTACTGAGAACGATGGAGGTTTTTGAACAGGTCAAAATGATTGTCCGCTGTTAATTTCTTTCCTGACCCGCCAAGAGATGTAAGAAATTCATTTGTAATATAATAGCGTTTATTCCTCTTATCGAGGGGAGACTGAACATTGACAAGGCGTAGGAGAGCTACCAGAGCAGGAATCAAGAAGGGGACCAAGTGCCACGACATCCAGGATAATTACTTCGTTTGGAAGGCGAGACCTGGGACACCTCACTGCTGTCGCTCCTATCTGGGTTCACCATCTGTTAAGGTGAATAACAAATCTCAAATATCTATTTGCATACAATATAACCTGAAGCTAGTTTTAGTTTCGTCCGCAAACTTGATGATTGAGTTGGAGGCGTGCGTGGCCACGCAGTCGTGGGTGAACAGGGAGTACAGGAGAGGGCTCAGAACGCACCCTTGTGGGGCCCCAGTGTTGAGGATCAGCGGGGAGGAGATGTTGTTGCCTACCCTCACCACCTGGGGGCGGCCCGTCAGGAAGTCCAGTACCCAGTTGCACAGGGTGGGGTCGAGACCCAGGGTCTCGAGCTTGATGACGAGCTTGGAGGGTACTATGGTGTTGAATGCCGAGCTGTAGTCGATGAACAGCATTCTCACATAGGTATTCCTCTTGTCCAGATGGGTTAGGGCAGTGTGCAGTGTGGTTGAGATTGCATCGTCTGTGGACCTATTTGGGCGGTAAGCAAATTGGAGTGGGTCTAGGGTGTCAGGTAGGGTGGAGGTGATATGGTCCTTGACTAGTCTCTCAAAGCACTTCATGATGACGGATGTGAGTGCTACGGGGCGGTAGTCGTTTAGCTCAGTTACCTTAGCTTTCTTGGGAACAGGAACAATGGTGGCCCTCTTGAAGCATGTGGGAACAGCAGACTGGTATAGGGATTGATTGAATATGTCCGTAAACACACCGGCCAGCTGGTCTGCGCATGCTCTGAGGGCGCGGCTGGGGATGCTCAATCATCAAGTTTGCGGACGACACAACAGTGGTAGGCTTGATTACCAACAACGACGAGACGGCCTACAGGGAGGAGGTGAGGGCCCTCGGAGTGTGGTGTCAGGAAAATAACCTCACACTCAACGTCAACAAAACTAAGGAGATGATTGTGGACATCAGGAAACAGCAGAGGGAACACCCCCCCATCCACATCGATGGAACAGTAGTGGAGAGGGTAGCAAGTTTTAAGTTCCTCGGCATACACATCACAGACAAACTGAATTGGTCCACTCACACAGACAGCATCGTGAGGAAGGCGCAGCAGCGCCTCTTCAACCTCAGGAGGCTGAAGAAATTCGGCTTGTCACCAAAAGCATACAAACTTCTACAGATGCACAATCGAGAGCATCCTGGCGGGCTGTATCACCGCCTGGTATGGCAACTGCACCGCCCTCAACCGTAAGGCTCTCCAGAGGGTAGTGAGGTCTGCACAACGCATCACCGGGGGCAAACTACCTGCCCTCCAGGACACCTACACCACCCGATGCTACAGGAAGGCCATAAGGATCAAGGACATCAACCACCGGAGCCACTGCCTGTTCACCCCGCTGTCATCCAGAAGGCGAGGTCAGTACAGGTGCATCAAAGCTGGGACCGAGAGACTGAAAAATAGCTTCTATCTCAAGGCCATCAGACTGTTAAACAGCCACCACTAACATTGAGTGGCTACTGCCAACACACTGTCAATGACACTGACTCTACTCCAGCCACTTTAATAATGGGAATTGATGGGAAATGATGTAAATATATCACTAGCCACTTTAAACAATGCTACCTTATATAATGTTACTTACCCTACATTATTCATCTCATATGCATACGTAGATACTGTACTCTATATCATTGACTGCATCCTTATGTAATACATGTATCACTAGCCACTTTAACTATGCCACTTGGTTTACATACTCATCTCATATGTATATACTGTACTCGATATCATCTACTGTATCTTGCCTATGCTGCTCTGTACCATCACTCATTCATATATCCTTATGTACATATTCTTTATCCCCTTACACTGTGTATAAGACAGTAGTTTTTTGGAATTGTTAGTTAGATTACTTGTTCGTTATTACTGCATTGTCGGAACTAGAAGCACAAGCATTTCGCTACACTCGCATTAACATCTGCTAACCATGTGTATGTGACAAATAAAATTTGATTTGAGTTTCCCTAACACTGATATTTCTCTTTGTCGTCCCTCAGTGGATATTGTAATAATAATAATAATGGCGCTGTGAGTCAGGTGAAACGTTTAATAAAACAAAACCAGTAATGACAATTACATAAGGCCACATGCCAGTAAACAAGAATACCAACTGATGAAAAAAAACATAAGGGAGTGACCTAAAGTGGAAGATAATGAAGTCCAGGTGGGAATCATGATTAACAGGTGTGCGTAATGATGAATCCCAGGAACGGTGGTTAGTATTCTGGTGACATCGTATGCCAGAGGGGAGAAGCAGATGTGACAGTGCCGGCTGGAAACCCAAAACACTGGAAGGGGGTCAACCCAGTGGAGTAGTGATGTAGGGAGTTCTGGGCGTACTCTGCCCAGGGAAGGAATCGTGCACTCACCCTGCCGATCCTGACAGTAAATCGTCGGGAATCTCACCAGCCCCTGGTTCACCCTCTCCACCTGCCTGTTAGGCTGATATCCGGAAGTGAGGCTGACCGTGACCCCAAGCTTCTCCAAGGCCCTCCAACCTTGTGATGTGAACTGGGTGAACGGTTGGAGATGATGTCCTCCGGAAGGCAATAATGCTGGAAGAGTGCCTCGGCGACCTGGAGAGCAGTGGGGAGACCATGAAGAGAGATTAAAAGCGACATGACTTAGAAAATCTATTCACCCCTCAGAGAGGGGGGGTTCGGTTACAAAGTAGATAGATGTGACTAAGGTCGCAGAGGCATGGGAAGTGCCAGGAGCTTCTCTGCTGGATGATTCTGGGGGAGGGGGGCTTGGTTTGAGCACATCTGTAACAGGCGTTGACATACCGAGTGACATTCTGCACCAAGGTGGGCCACCAGTACTTCTCAGTGATGGAGTAGATGGTGCGAGAAATACCTGGATGTCCAGCGACGACAACTATGTTCCCAGATCAGCAGCCAATCATCCCAAACCACTGGACCCACAACTCAGATGGGATTATGGATTCCCTCTGGCCAGGAACCTCTCCCGAATCATAGATAAGGGCCAGAGCATCAACCTTGATGTTCTCAGAATCTGGGCGATAGGTCAGCATGAAGTCGAACCTGGTGAAGAAAAATGCCCACTTGGCTTGTTGCAGATTCAGTCTCCTCGCTGTCCTTATGTACTCTAGATTCCGATGGTCAGTGAGGATAACGAATGGTTCCTTGGCGCCCTCCAGCCAGTGTCTCCATTCCTCCAATGCCAATTTCACCACCAGGAGCTCCGGATCGCCAATGTCGCAATTTCATGGATTTCATGGAGAAAAAGGACAAGGATACAATTACAATGGGTTATCCTGTCTTTGTTTTAAAACTGCTTCCACGCCCACCTCAGACGCGTCTACCTCAACCACAAAAGGTAGCGTGGGATCTGGGTGTTATAGCAAGGAGGCGGAGGTGAAATACTGCTTGGAAACAAAATGCCTCGTCGGTTGCTGGAGACCACACACCCCTACGAGGTCCACCCTTGAGGGAGGTGATAGCGGGCAGCGACAGCGCGCTGAAGCTCCTGATGAAGAGGCGGTAGAAGTTGGCAAACACCAGAAACCATTGTAACCCCTTGATGGGGTTTGGGACTGGCCATGACTTTACCGCATCTACCTTGTCCTCCATCCTCACTCCCTGTGGGCTGATTTGGTAACCCAGGAAGGATACAGCCTTCTGGTGGAATTGGCACTTCTCTGCCTCGATGAACAGGTGATTAACCAAGCAGCATTCCAGGACAGTGCGAACGTGGGTGGTGTGGTCTTTCAGGTTGGTCGAGAAGATCAGGATGTCATCGATGCATACAATCACCTGCCGTTCAAGCATGTTCCTGAACACCTCATTGCCGAATGCCTGGAAAACTTACGGAGCATTGGCTAAGCCAAAGGGCATAACCAAATACTGGTAGTGACCAAACACCGTGCTGAATGTTGTCTTCCACTCATCCCCCTCCCGGATGCGGATCAGATTGTAGGCACTCCGTAGGTCCAGTTTGGTGAAGAACTGAGCTCTGCGGAGCTGCTCTATGGTTGACGGCACCAACGGGAGAGGGTACCGTAATCCTCCCGCCTTTTTGGCCACGAAGAAGAAACCAGCCGACACAGGGGACGTGGAAGTCCGGATGAGACCCTGTTGGAGCGCCTCTTGAATGTAATCCTCCATGGCCTGGGTCTCAGTCACAGACAGAGTATAGATGCGCCTGTGCAGAGGTGTAGCACCGGAAAACAGGTTGATGGCACAGTCCCAGGGGTGATTAGGAGGGAAACAACTAGTGTGGGTCTTAGAGAATACCTCCTTAAGGTCCTGGTATTCCTCGGATGTTGGGCGGAAGGGCAACCATAGGACTCCCAAACGACGTGGAACAGGGAAGCAGGTCTTCCGGCATTCAGGTGACCAGTCTGATTTTCATCCACAACCATGAGATGATAGGGTTATGGTGTTGGGTCAAGGGAGGCCGAGGATGATTGTGACCTGGTGCACTTGTGATGAAGATGCTCTACTGATGATTGGACTCCATGGTGAGGGTGAGTGGTTGAGTGATGTTTTTAATTATTCCAGATTCCAATGGCCGACAGAGGAGTCGTTGAACCCTAAAAGGAGAGGAGAGCGGCTAGATGGTAATGTTGAGGGAGGAGGCAAGGGTCTGAGCCATAAAGTTCCCTGCAGAGTAGGAATCCACTAAAGCTGTACAGTACATGAGGGACAATCAGCCAGAGTGATGACACCGAAAAGTCTAGTAGGAAGAGCTGAATCTGGAATACTCACTCCTGGTCCAAGGCATGGAACATCACGTGACCATCCCTCTGCTCTAGTGGATCCTGAAGTACCGTACACTGCTGGAGCTTGTGCCCTTCTTGCCCACAATACAGACAGAGCCCCAGCTGTATCCGTCTGCATCGTTCTGCTGTGGAAAAGCATGTGACCCCTACCTCCATGGGGTTCAGGCTCTGATCCCGAGTACTCGCCAAAGTAGGAAGAGAAGCAATGAGAATGCCGACGATCCCAGAGAGGGTTATCCAGGCAGAAGGCCATCGCATGGAGTGCGTCCAGGATGAGATTGTCGTCCTGACAGGCCAGTTCCATCTGGACCTCCTCTCGCAGACCTCTTCTGAATAGCATGCAAAGAGTCTTCTCATTCCATCCACTGGGAGCTGCTACTGTCCGGAAGGTGAGCGCATACTCAGCAGCAGTCCGATTCCCCTGCTGTAGCAGATGCTCACCTCCCTCTCCGCGGAATGATCAAAATACATTTTAAAAAACAGAGCCATGAACCGCTCATAAGACTCTAGCTCCTCCTGTCCTTTCTCCCAGATGGCCGTAGCCCATTCCAATGCCCGCCCTGATCATTAGAGAAATAACCGAGGCAATCTTAGCCCTCTCGTGGTGGGGGCTCCCTTCTGGTGTGAAAAATAGAGGGAGCACTGAAGGAGGAAGCCACCGCATTTGGATGGTGTAATGTAGTATTTATCCGGGAGGGATGGGCATCGCGGAATCGGCCGTTGCGCTGGCTCGTTGGGTAGACTGGCTCTAGAGTATCCTCCGATACTGGGCTGCTTGACACTGCAAACTACAGAGAACCTCTTCCATGGCCGTCCCCAGTTCAGCCAGCTGGTCATGGTGTTGACGTAGAAGGTACCCTTGTTCGTTGACCGTCTGAGAGAGTTCCGACTTTTCTGCTGCTTCCATAGTTTGAGTTGGTATTCTGTAATAATGGAGCTGTGAGTCGGGAAGCAGGTGCAGCAGTTAATAAAACAACAAAATCAGCAACAAGTCAATTCCATAAGGCTACACGCCAGTAAACAAAAACAATACCAACTGATAAAAAACATAGGGGAGTGACATTTAAAGGGGAGGAAATCATGAAGGTAATGGAGTCCAGGTGTGAATCATAATGATTAACAGGTGTGCGTAATGGTGAATCCCAGGACCGGTGGTTAGTATTCTGGCGACGTCGTGTGCCGGAGCGGAGGAGCAGGAGAAGATATGACAGAGGCCAACAATCTTTTCCAGTTGAAGCAGTCAGATGGTCCACCACTGAAAGCACTGATGCGAAGCCCAATAGACAAAGTATTTTAAGCTTTGGTTGACATTTGAGAAAGCATGAAAATGTATCTCTTCAATTTACCTCTCCACATGACTTTAGGACCAAATCAAATCAAATCATTGACCATTGACTGTCCAAGCCCCCCAGGCATAATCCCATCCACCAGAACCACTGAGTTCGGATCGGTCTGAATCTCTGTGCTGAGTCGGACCAGCTTGCATTAGGCTATACCTTCCAAAAGTGTTGAAAAGTACATATCTCCCATTTATAACTCTGCACTAATCCATCAAATTGTCTCACAGTAAAGTATAACCTGCTTGTTTACATCTCCTACCCTGTTCCCTTTAACTCTGCTCCTGTTCTCCAGGGCCTAGGGGTTCTGCCCAACACCCAGACGTGGATCCACCTGATGTCCTCCATTACCAACACTCCAACTTTTCATTACATCACCTGCAGCTACTGTTATTGTCATGTTGTCATTATCTGCTAAGAAAGCTTTCTTGCTCTATCATACTGGGCACACAATGTGAGATAGACAGATTAACTAAAAACACTAGCATTGCAAACACTCAGATCAAAGAAAGCAGCAGTGCCTGGACTTTGCAGGATCCTACTTCAAGTTCCCCTTCCGAGACTGGCTGCCTGTTGAAAACAAGTGACAGGCAGAACCTCCCACCCACACAGCAAGCACCTCAATATTCCACACACCAGAATTCAGTATTTTAGTCCATTATTGCCATGTGAGTGTACAACAAAAATATATAATCTGAAAATGACACAACTGTACCAAAAAATATGAAGTTAGTTTTAAAATCTTAATTATTGCCAGGTTAGTTTTCACAGCTGTTTCACAAGGTGTTCATTATAAGTTATCCTTTGATGGTATTTATTTGTTCCACATTATTCATTGTATCCTAGAATTTACGATACATATATTCAACCACAAGGTGTACTAATGAGCTATGAGATAGAAAGAAATCATAGCAGACTACTAAAATTATTTCAGTGTAGATAAGGTTCAAATAAAAACATGACAGGCAGACAAGCCTGTGTATGAATCAAACAGATTTGCCAAGGAATGGAGTGGAAATTAGCTAACTTCGTGATCTGTAAGGTAAGTAACTAATGCGTCAAGCAGATTACAGGTTCTTTGCCATTTCTGAAACCTGGCAACGTTTAAGACATGGATTTCATGTTGTAATGTTAACAAGGTACCCAAAAGTAGTTTGAAGTAATGTTTTAATTTTATTAGCTAAACAATACCTGTTTAAACAGCGAAATTGTCACTGAAATCAGCCTTGCAGTCTACCAATTATTTGTAATTATGTTCCAGCTCCCCGCTATCCCCAATCAGAAAAAAAACTGTCCCGCAGTTGAATATAGTTGATCCTTGTGTTAAACCCTGATAAGGTATGACTTGCTAAAAACTGAAATATACACTTGAAAGCATCAAACTGAAGGCAGGAATGCAGAAACATAGTGACAGATTAACAGTATAAAACAAAACAATTTAGAAGTATCAGTTCTGCAAAAGTGCAATTTATTGAAAATATACTGTCACTTTAGATCCAAACTTTTAGTTTTTTACATAAAAGTTATTTACAGAATAGTTATTCATATTAGATAGAAAAAGGACAAACAAAGAAAGAACAAAGATACAAAAAAAATCAAATTAACAAATTCAATACACATCCATAATTGTACTCTTTTTCAGGTCCTTTTGAGTAGAGCCATGTGACATTTACATCGTGACCGTGCTGGCAGGTAGAGTGGTTTTATCCAGGTCGTCAAAGTATGGATGGCTCATAGCCTGTCTAGCAGAGATCCTCTTGGGTGGGTCATAGATCAGCGTTTTCTACAAATGAGGACGATAGGAAATTATGAAGCGACACATTCTACAGAAGGTGGGACATGGTCACTTTCATTTGTATCCTAAAGACTACTGCTGTGCTGACAGAACAATAGGGCACTTCAATATCACTAATACTACCCAAAACACAACCAGCCCCTTGAAAGACAGGTGTACACCGGGCTTCTACAGTAACAATGTTTCATAATCAATCTGAATAAATATTAGGAGAACAGGGAAATTGTCTTACAGTGAGCAGATCAATGCCATTCTTATCTAGGTTTTTCACCATGGAGGACAGATTCCCTGACTTCCACTTGGGGAACGTGTTCTTGTAGTCAGGCAGAGATTCTACCTCTGGCCAGATGTCATTGTTGGGAGTACCAAGGGCCCTGGAAAAGAAAGAAACCATGCTTGATAAATACTTAATTCAAAGAGATCATAAAATGTCATACAGTATGCCCAACATGGAGCAATTATCTCAGTGTTGACTGTTAATCACTCAATTTGTCTGCCTGTCAATTCTGGATGGCTCATTGCCCACCACAGCTCAATCAAATGTCCTAATCTAGCATCAAATAGCTACATTGTCTACAACAAAAACATTCAAATTTATTGATTAACCAACCTAGATGTTGGTAGCAGTAGGATTTGTTATATTACAGATGTGTATATTCACATGCAAATATGCTGTGTACAGAACATTAGGAACACCTGCTCTTTCCATGACATACTGACCAGGTGAATCCAGGTGAAAGCTATGATCCCTTATTGATGTCACCTGGTGTAACTCAACATTAGAAAGGTGTTCTAAATGTTTTGTACACTCAGTTTATACCTGAAGATCCTGAAGAGCTGGTCAATCTCTGAGTCTCCATGGAAAAGTGGTTTCTTTGTGGCCAACTCCGCAAAGATGGTCCCGATACTCCAGACATCCACAGGGGTGGAGTACCGTGCGGCACCCAGCAGAACCTCAGGAGCCCTGTACCACAGTGTCACAACCTGGACACAAAGACACAGTTAATGATGCCATTAAAATGTATGTGTACACACACACCTTATGATAGCATTACTTTACATGTGTATCTGCTAATGCTCTTTGGAAATTAACTATGTGGTGTTCTGGCTTACCTCGTGGGTATATACCCGGACTGGCACCCCGAAGGCCCTGGCCAACCCAAAGTCTGCCAGCTTGATCACTCCCTTGTTGTCAATCAGCAGGTTCTGGGGCTTCAGGTCTCTGTGGAGGACCCTTCTACAGTGGCAGAACAGGATGCCCTCCAAGATCTGGTACAGATAGCTCTGGATGGGAGAGATAGTAGCAGAGGGTTAAAATTCACCTACTGGCAAGAAACACTGTTTACAGTCCAATACAACTTGGACTAAAAACACTAAGTTGGTATACTAAGAGCAGAAAGTGAAAAAAAAAAAATACAAACAAAGCTATGTGCATCATGACTGCCCCGCCCTCAGTGGGGTCGATACCTTCACAAGCATGGGGTCCATGTACTGGCCCGAGGGGATAGAGTCTAGGTATTTCTTCAGGTCCATGGAAAGGAACTCAAAGATGAGGTACAGTCTGGACTCCTGCATCAGCACATCTAGAAGGCTGTTTGGAGACAAAATACATGTTATTTGTTTATGTAGACACTAGACAGCTAATATGATATGGCAATTGCAAGACTTGCTCAGAGCCTATTTGATGCTGTGTCTGAGCTTTGAACTGTTAAGACATCACATCAACTTTCTTGCTGCCTGGCTACTGTAAACTCTTTAGGAACCCCAGACACACTACATACCGTACAACATTAGGGTGCGCTAGCTCTTTGAGCAGAGAGATCTCTCTGACAGCTGTGCTTGGCACTCCCTCCTCCTCACTCTCCAGTCGGATCTTCTTCATGGCCACTACCTGGCCTGTCGACTTGTGTCTGCCTTTGTACACAACCCCATAGGTACCTGGAAATCACAGCAACAATCATGCTTTACTATGTTGTGTAGCCACCCTGATGAATAACGTATAGCGGCAAATGGTTATGCTACACCAAGTCTGGAATCAACAGGACCCTGAAGTTTAACTTTTTTTTTTTATACCTTTATTTAACTCGGCAAGTCAGTTAAGAACAAATTCTTATTTACAATGGCAGCCTACCCCGGACGATGCTGGGCCAATTGTGCGCCGCCCTATGGGACTCCCAATCACGGCCGGATGCGATACAGCCTGGATTCAAACCAGGGAGTGTAGTGACACCGCTTGCACTAAGATGCAGTGCCTTATACCGCTGCACCACAAGTGTCTACCCCCAAGCAATAAGACTGCTAAATAGTGAACAGAAATATCTAGACTATCTGCATTGACCCCCCTTTGTACTGACTCTTGACTCATCACATATGCTGCTGTTAGCTATCCTGTTGCCTAATCACTAACCCCTACCTGTGTATATATCTACCTCAATTACCTTGTATCCCTGCACATCGACTTGGTATTGGTACCCCGTGTATATAGCCAAGTTATCGTTACCCGTTATTATCGTTATATATATATATATTTTTTTATCTCTGCATTGTTGGGAGGGGCCAATAAATAAGCATTTCACTGTTAGTTTACGAAGTATGTGACAAGTTAAATTAGATTTGATTAACAGGTTGGAAGAAAATACAAAGAAGAAAATCTAATGACATGCACACAAATCTAGCAAGCTAGATATAGCAGGTTCAAAATTATATACATATTAGTCTAGATAGATAGCAAGTTTGGGGGGGGACAAATCAGAGTTGAGGAAATAACATACCTTCTCCGATTTTCTCTATTTTCACGTAATCATCCATTGTTCCCTGAAAAAAAAAAACAGTCTAGGTTACGAAAGCCATTCATGCAACTTAAAATGAACGATAGGTCAAAATAGCCAACTTAGTTTGTGTTTGTTGGAGGTAACTACAGTAGCTAGAGTTAGTTAAGAAACCTCCCGCAATCTAACAAGCGCTAGAGAAAAAAAGCATGACATCCGCGTTAAGAAAATAGATAGTCAACTAACGTTACCTACCTAACTTCGGTAGCCAGCCAACAATGAACATTATAGTAGTATCATTACTCGATAAAACAGTATAACATTACTTTGTGATATTTAATGTGACGCCTTGTTAGTAATAATTTCCAATATCCTCGTTTTCAAAAGCTGTGCATTGTGATAGCTAGCTAACGAATGTTTCCCTTAATGCTAGCTAGTTACATTTTCAATTTCATGACAACTGCTACAATACAATCGATCAAACAAAGAATACATGTTGCTAAAAATGTAAAACTTTTATACCGGTTGTGCCATGTCGTTGTGTAACGCGACTGTTGAATGGAAAATGAGTGTGGCTCTATTACAGTCACCTAGCTAGAGTACTACTGCTGGGTACACTCTTTTCGAATTGGCCGCGGGCATGCTAGCTTTCAAAACCAAGCAATCACGTCGCTGGGTGTCTTTCAAAAGCGCCAATCGGGAGGAGGCCAATTCGAAGCAGGATATGATGGTTTTAAAGTTTAAACAGAGAGGAAGGGGCGAAGCGAGATGGAAACTTAAATATGTCTCCTGCAGCAAGGTGGCTTTTTTTCCCACCAAGCAGAGTTTTTGTATGGAGGTCAATTAGAAGGTCGAATTTGGTCAACAAAAAAATGCAATGTCTTATGTGCTAGTCTTATTTGATCGAATATAAGTTCCGTAATGGTTAAGTTGTTACGATTTTACTGACATCGTAGCAACTTTGAGAAAAAACACTATATTCGAGTTGTGCCTGGGTTATTGCTATACGGTATCATTGGGGCGTCCCTACCCTAAACACGAACCTTAATACCTACCTTTACTTTAACAATAAACCCCTGGCCCCTTGATAACGTCAGAGTTGGGACGTCCCAAGGATTCCATATAGCAAGAACCGGTGTGCCTGTTGTTCAATCAAATCAAACTTTATTTGCCACATGCACTGAATACAACAAGTGTAGACTTTACCGTGAAATGCTTACTTACAAGCCCTTAACCAACAGTGCAGTTCAAGAAGAAGAAAATATTTACCAAGTAGGCTAAAATAAAAAGTCATAATAAAAAGTAACAATGAGAATAACTAGGCTATATACAGGGGCACAGGCTAGTTGACGTAATCTGTACATGTAGTGTCTATGCATAGGTAACAAACAAACAGCAAGTAGCAGCAGTGTACAAAAATAGTCTCTGACAATTTTATGAGTATTCCTCTGACACTGCCTATTATATAGGTCCTGGATAGCAAGAAGCTTGACCCCAGTCATGTACTGGGCCGTTCGTACTACCCTCTGTAGCACCTTACGGTCAGATGCCGAGCAGTTGCCATACCAGGCGGTGATGCAACCGGTCAGGATGCTCTCTATGGTGCAGCTGTAGAACCTTTTGAGGATCTGGGGACCCATGTCAAATCTTTTCAGTCTCCTGAGGGGGAAAAGGTTTTGTCGTGCCCTCTTCACAACTGTCTTGGTATGTTTGGACCATGATAGTTCATTGGTGATGTGGACACCAAGGTGAGAGCATGGGAAGCTCCATTGAGGTCATCTCCATCTTGAAATAGTTCATTTTCTTCTTCACAAGTAAAATTCATTGGCTGATCCCCCACCACCAGCACAGACCACCACGCTAGTTAAACCTAGGAGTCTCCTCCAAATGGCAAAACAGAGGAACACAAGAGGATCAACCAGTCCAATGAACTCGAATTCAAAAGACACCAACCATCACTAAACTAATTCCAGAACTGTAAACAGCAATTGCAGATCAGATCAATAAAGCGCAATTTGTGTTTTACTTTCAAATTATATTCTGTTCTCCAGTGAACTGATGACATTGAATATAATCCATGTGTGTTATTTATTTATTTAGTTAAAACATGTTGGTATTACAGACTCGGACAGGTAGAGGTTGAAAATGTCAGTGAAGACACAGTACATTTAAATGAGATCTTCAGAAAGATGAGAGGTGCTGTGATACAATGTTTTTCAAAGCTAAACTAGCTTTTTTTTGTTGCCCAGGTCGGCCTTATGAATAATTATTTGTCTTCTAAACAACTACACAAAAATGTGAACGATTACATGGCAATAACAACCGATCTGCAAATAAATTATGCTATGCATTAGAGAATTTAGGAAAATGGCTTAGAGTTAATTACTAAGGAAGATGAAAAAAGGAGCTCAATAGAGCATACATTATTGCTGCTTTTGAGGTTGCATTAATTATGCATGGTGAAGTGCTTTCTAGTCACCCATTATGCAACATTCTTAAGGAAAAAACATTAGCTAATGATTAAAACACTCCACATAGCCATATTAATAATGGCGATTAATCTGCTGGCTGGGTGCATGGTGAGGAAAGTTCACAGTCAAACATGAAGATACTGGGAAGCCGATGTTCATATTTTTTTTACATAATGTACTCATCCATATGCTCATTGCTCCAGTGGGTTTCAAAGTAAAACAACAAAATGGAAAAGCGATCAGCACCATTTGCAGGGTAGTGATCAATTACTTCTAAATATCTGCTTGTTGCTTTGTGTAATATGCAGTATGTCTATCAATTTATATAGGTTTGAAGATGTCATGTTTCAGTGGGGATACAGTATGTCATATTCTCATATTTATCACTCTCAATGATATTTCCCTTATCCAACACTGGTTTCTTCAGTACAGCTTTCCAACGCAAGATGCTCCCATTGTTTCATCAGCTTAGTCTCGTTACATGTCTGACATGTATCATATTGTATTGGCTAAACCATAGCTGAAGACATCAGATATGAATGTCCTATAAAATAAAAAAATATAGCATGTAATTTGTTCCCACACCTTTTATTAAATTGTGTAATATGACATACATTTATAATAGCCTAACAGTCTATCAGTTTTGTAGGCCTACCTATTGTAATGGGAGAGGGAGGGTTTAACCCACCTCACGACATGTCCAAGGCTAGAATTATTACAACGCTACTACCCTAGTTGTCCTATTAAAAACAACAACCCAAAACTCTTTACTAGACCTTCATGTGTTATTTTTATAAGTAGAGATGCAAATATTCAAAGGTGGAAACTTTTGGTGGGGATTAACGGGAATATATGGGAATTAACGGGAATATTTGGGAATTAATGGAAATATTTGCAAATTAATATTAATACCATTTAAATGTCATTTTTTTTGTATTGGATATATCAACCATATCATATGGAGACAGAAACATAAACCGTTACCTTATCATAAGTAGACACAATTGCAAATGATTAAATCCTTCCAATAGAAATAAAAAAATACAATTTAGTTACGAATTGAACTTTAATTAAATTAGTTGACTCTTCACATTGAATGATTTCACTAAACAACAAAATAAAGGGAATATTGAATGCTCCCTTGTCACACCCTGATCTGTTTCACCTGTCTATGTGCTTGTCTCCACCCCCCTCCAGGTGTCGCCCATCTTCCCCGTTATCCCCAGTGTATTTATACCTGTATTCTCTGTTTGTCTGTTGCCAGTTCGTTTTGTTCGTAGAACCTACCAGTGGTTTCCCCCTTGCTCCTGACTTGTATTAGTTCCTGTTTTCTAGTTTTCCCCGGCTTTGACCCCTCTGCCTGACATGAACCTGAGCCTGCCTGCCATCCTGTACCTTTGCCCCACTACTCTGGATTACCGACCTCTGCCTGACCGGACCCTGAGCCTGCCTGCCATCCTCTACCTTTGCCCTTGTTGTTGTAATAAAATTGTTACTTTGACACAGTCTACATCTGGGTCTTACCTTGAATCGTGATATCTCCAATGATCTATCGCATCTCCCAAAAACGTTTTCAACATCTGTAAAAGGATAGTCTAGAAACTAAAGCTTCAGTCGTCTTCCTCTCAGGCTTCCATGTCTTCTCCCTGGACCTCCTCAATGTCCACCCCTTGAACATCAGACTCTGAGGCCTCATCTTCATTTTCCAACCTTGTTGAGGATGGCTTGTTGTCAGGTTTAAAAAGACTCAAATTTGCCCGGATGGCTACCATATGGCACGACTGCCATATTGTATCTCCATCCCAAAGCCCTTGCTTGGAAGTGTACTTCACCAGACTGCCAAGAACCTTGCATTCATCCAGGCTAAGGTTGCGAGACATGGTAGTGATGACACCGTAGGCCTTGTTGATCTCTACAACAGACAGGATTGCTCTTGCCAGCATACTTGGGGTCCAACATGTACGCTGCAGCATGTATGGGCTTCAGGCAGAAGTCTTCACACTTTTTGATGTATTTCAGAACTGCAGTTTCCTCTGCTTGGAGCAACAGGAAGTGGGCAGTGCAGTACGGATTTCTTCTCTTACATCTGCAAGCAGAGTCTGAACATCAGACAAGATGTCATTGTCTCCCTCAATCCGTGCAATGGTTACTGCTATAGGTTTTAGGACTTTCAGGCTGCTTACCACTCTCTCCCAAAATACATCATCCAGGAGGATCCTCTTGATGGGGCTATCCATATTGGCAGACTGTGATATGACCATTTCTTGGAGAGACTCCTTCAAACATGATGACAACACCACCCCAACAGGTGTTGCTGGGCAGCTTCAATGTGGTGCTCTTATTCTTCTCACTTTGCTTGGTGCTGCTATAACTTCATGACCCTTCACATACCTAACCATTTCCTTGGCTCTCTTGTAGAGTGTATCCATTGTTTTCAGTTCCATGATGTCCCTGAGGAGCAGATTCAATGCATGAGCAGCACTGCTAATGGGTGTGATGTGAGGGTAGGACTCCTCCACTTTAGACCAAGCAGCCTTCATGTTCGCAGAAATGCCTGTCACCAGTGCAAATACCTTCTGGGGTCCAAGGTCATTGATGACTGCCTTCAGTTCATCTGCAATTTAGAGACCGATGTATCTGTTGTCCCTTGTGTCTGTGCTCTTGTAGAATACTGGTTGAGGGGTGGAGATGAGGGGTGGAGAATTATTCCTTGCCCACAAACATTCGACCTCCCATCAGAGATTATTGTAATACAGTCTGCTTTCTCTATAATTTGCTTGACCTTCACTTGAACTCTGTTGAACTCTGCATCAAACAAATTAGTAGATAAAGCATGTCTGGTTGGAGGGGTGTATATGCTGAGCGAAGAACATTCAGAAATCTCTTCCAATACACATTGCCCGTGAGCATCAGAGGTGAACCAGTTGCATACACAGCTCGGGTAAGACATTCATCAGCATTTCTCTGACTACATTCCTCCATTGATTAAAAATAACTTCTGATTCCAGGAGGACCATGAGCTGTTGCTTATCGATAAGGTGTCTGATTCATCATTTCCACCTCGAATAGAAGTAGAGGGACTTTTGTCAGAGGTTGCTTGTTGTGAGCGCTGAGGGAACTTTATGCACTTGGCCAAATGATTCTGAATCTTTGTTGCAATTCTTCAAATATGATTTGGCACAGTATTTGCAAATGTACACAGCTTTTCCTTCTACATTAGCTGCAGTGAAATGTCTCCACACATCAGATAGTGCCCGTGGCATTTTCCAGTAAATTTTTTTTTTAAATGAGTAAAAAAAAAAACTGAATACAATTCTAAGTACAGATAAATAGTTAAGCAGTTAGATTAAACAACTCATTTGTAAGATAAATGTTTTAAAATTAAACATGTATGGAACCAGGTAAAGTAACACTCCTCACTTAGCAGGGTCAAGCAAGCTAAAACCCACATAGTAGCAAAAACAAACTATCAGAAATTATTAACAAGTTAGATTTGATTTAAACACACTTTGCTGTAGGATACTATTTACTAGTTAACATAAAATCATGCATGTATGTCATATACAATACACTGCTCAAAAAATAAAGGGAACACTAAAATAACACATCCTAGATCTGAATTAATGAAATATTTTTAATTTAAAAAAAAAAACGTTTTTCTTTACATAGTTGAATGTGCTGACAACAAACTCACACAAAAATTATCAATGGAAATCAAATTTATCAACCCATGGAGGTCTGGATTTGGAGTCACACTCAAAATTAAAGTGGAAAACCACACTACAGGCTGATCCAACTTTGATGTAATGTCCTTAAAACAAGTCAAAATGAGGCTCCGTAGTGTGTGTGGCCGCCACGTGCCTGTATGACCTCCCTACAACGCCTGGGCATGCTCATGATGAGGTGGCGGATGGTCTCCTGAGGGATCTTCTCCCAGACCTGGACTAAACCATCCACCAACTCCTGGACAATCTGTGGTGCAACGTGGCGTTGGTGGATGGAGCGAGACATGATGTCCCAGATGTGCTCAATTGGATTCAGGTCTGGGGAATGGGCGGGCCAGTCCATAGCATCAATGCCTTCCTCTTGCAGGAACTGCTGACACACTCCAGCCACATGAGGTCTAGCATTGTCTTGCATTAGGAGGAACCCAGGGCCAACCGCACCAGCATATGGTCTCACAAGGGGTCTGAGGATCTCATCTCGGTACCTAATGGCAGTCAGGCTACCTCTGGCAAGCACATGGAGGGCTGTGCGGCCTCCCAAAGACATGCCACCCCACACCGCCAAACCGGTCATGCTGGAGGATGTTGCAGGCAGCAGAACGTTCTCCACGGCGTCTCCAGAGTCTGTCATGTCTGTCACATGTGCTCAGTGTGAACCTGCTTTCATCTGTGAAGAGCACATGGTGCCAGGGGCGAATTTGCCAATCTTGGTGTTCTCTGGCAAATGCCAAACGTCCTGCCCGGTGTTGGGCTGTAAGCACAACCCCCACCTGTGGACGTCGGGCCTTCATACCACCCTCATGGAGTCTGTTTCTGACCGTTTGAGCAGACACATGCACATTTGTGGCCTGCTGGAGGTCATTTTGCAGGGTTCTGGCAGTGCTCCTCCTGCTCCTCCTTGCACAAAGGCGGAGGTAGCAGTCCTGCTGCTGGGTTGTTGCCCTCCTACGGCCTCCTCCACGTCTCCTGATGTACTGGCCTGTCTCCTGGTAGCGCCTCCATGCTCTGGACACTACGCTGACAGACACAGCAAACCTTCTTGCCACAGCTCGCATTGATGTGTCATCCTGGATGAGCTGCACTACCTGATCCGCTTGTGTGGGTTGTAGACTCCGTCTCATGCTACCACTAGAGTGAAAGCACCGCCAGCATTCAAAAGTGACCAAAACATCAGCCAGGAAGCATAGGAACTGAGAAGTGGTCTGTGGTCACCACCTGCAGAACCACTCCTTTATTGGGGGTGTCTTGCTAATTGCCTATACATTTCCACCTGTTGTCTATTCCATTTGCACAACAGCATGTGAAATGTATTGTCAATCAGTGTTGCTTCCTAAGTGGACAGTTTGATTTCACAGAAGTGTGATTGACTTGGAGTTACATTGTGTTGTTTAAGTGTTCCCTTTATTTTTTTGAGCAGTGTATATTCACCCCACCCAGTATTGTAATCAAAATTTACCAGAAAGCATGTAGTCCTTGGCTCAAACAGTGTAGTAGTGTGGTCTCAATAGTATCTCATTAGTGTGCTAGGTCTTGAGAATCAGCTGTACATGTGATGGAAAAGTGCACTGCACGTGATGGAAGAATGCACTGTGCAAGCAGAGGGTTGCAATTCCTTTGAATTGGGGATAGGTTAACCAAAATATGCCACAAGACCTAGAATTGCCTAATGTGTATCCCACAAAAAAAGGTTCACTATTATAAGCTAACTTTTTTGATGAATGTAAGCAAAATTCCTGGGCTTAACTTCCCATGGAACACTTCAGGGAAAATTCTGGAAATTTACCAGAAAGTTTACGCCCTTTGCAACCCTACTGGCAGGTCAATTCACTGTTTGACGGAGTCCTGCTGGACACCGCCTGCTAGAGAGAGATAGTGTTGTTGAGTTTGTTCACCACATTTTCTATTCAGAGAGTGTGCTACCTCTCCATAATGACAGAGAGCTTGGATGAGTGGATAGCCTGTTGAAACAAAAACTGCTACATTTCCTAACAAAAGTTACCTGTTGATATTCTGTTGAACCAAATGTTGTCAGTCAGACTGCATCCCTTATGACATCCTATTGTATCCTATTGACAAATGCAGAAATAAAAATGCAAAATTAATTATTTTTGGGATACATTTGCCCCTTGACTGAAACTATGTGAGCTCCTCTATCAAACCTCACACACTGCCTTTTAAGGAGCCAAACCATGCCATTCACTCCTCTTTTGAGCTATGTGCTTTTCGTGTTGAGGTACAGACAGCAACAAGTGGAAATAAACCATGACTATTTGGTCTGTGTTTGGATCAGCTATTTTTCACATTGACCTCTTTATTGGCCCTCATGTACAATTCAGACTCTTACAGCCCGTAGGAGTCCAGGGCCACTTTCCCTGGAAGACACTTAGTAGGCTCCTCTTGAGCTGTATGAGGGTGTCGTCAGCTTTTTTTCCTACTCCATATTTTATATTCACAGTGGGCTATGTTTCCAGGGAAGTTTACATACACCTTAACCAAATACATTTAAACTCAGTTTTTCACAATTCCTGCAATTTAATCCTAGTAACAATTCCGTCTTAGGTCAGTTAGGATCACCACTTTATTTTAAGAATCTGAAATGTGAGAATAATAGTAGAGAGAATGATTTATTTCATATTGTATTTCTTTCATCATATTCCCAGTGGGTCAGAAGTTTACATACACTCAATTAGTATTTGGTAGCATTGCCTTTCAATTGTTTAACTTGGGTCAAATGTTTTGGATAGCTTTCCACAAGCTTCCCACAACAAGTGGGTGAATTTTGGCCCATTCCTCCTGACAGAGCGGGTCTCAGAGCTGAGTCAGATTTGTAGGCCTCTTTGCTCACACACACACACTTTTTCAGTTCTGCCCACAAATTTTCTATAGGACTGAGGTCATACTACCAGCGTACTACCAACTTTGGAAGTATGCTTGGGGTCATTGTCCATTTGGAAGACCCATTTGCGACCAAGCTTTAACTTCCTGACTGATGTCTTGAGATTTTGCTTCAATATATCAACATATTTTTACTGCCTCATGATGCCATCTATTTTGTGAAGTGCACCAGTCCCTCCTGCAGCAAAGCACCCCCACAACATGATGCTGCCACCCCCGTGCTTCACGGTTGGGATGGTGTTCTTCCTCTCAGGTTGTGTCGATATAGGACTCTTTTACTGTGGATTTAGCTACTTTTGTACCTGTTCCTCCAGATTATTTCACTTATTCACAAGTAGAGTGGGCCAGAAGTTCACATACACTAAGTTGACTGTGCATTTAAACAGCTTGGAAAATTCCAGAAAATGATGTCATGCCTTTAGAAGCATCTTCACAAGGTCCTTTGCTGTTGTGCTGGGATTGATTTGCACTTTTTGCACCAAATGACATTCATCTCTAGGAAACAGAACGTGTCTTCTTCCTGAGCGGTATGACGGCTGCGTGGTCCATTGTGTTTCTACTTGTGTACTGTTGTTTGTACAGATGAACGTGGTACCTTCAGGCATTTGGAAATTGCTCCCAAGGATGAACCAGACTTCTGGAGGTCTACAATTTTTTCTGAGGTCTTGGCAGATTTCTTTTGATTTTCCCATGATGTCAAACAAAGAGCCACTGAGTTTGAAGGTTGGCCTTGAAATACATCCACGGGTACACCTACAATTGACTCAAATGATATCAATTAGCCTATCAGAAGCTTCTAAAGCCATGACATCATTTTCTGGAATTTTCCAAGCTGTTTAAATGCACAGTCAACTTAGTGCATGTGAACTTCTGGCCCACTGGACTTCTGGACTTGTGATACAGTTAATTAAGTGAAATAATCTGTCTGTAAACAATTATTGGAAAAATTACTTTTGTCATGCACAAAGTAGATGTCCTAACCGACTTGCCAAAACTACAGCTTGTTAACAAGAAATTTGTGGAGTGGTTGAAAAACGAGTTTTAATGACTCCAACCTAAGTGTATGTAAACTCCCGACTTCAACTGTATATGTATTGTCTGCTCCCGCTCTTCCCTCCCCCTGTTTATTATCACCCCAGCTCTGTTCCCCGCAGCTGCATTGTATTGTTTTTGTCTTTAGTATTAGTTTGCTGATGCTGTTCCTGTCTCGGTCCATGTCCATTATTCATTGAATGTTTTACTCCCCGTACCTGCTTCATCTCTCCAGCGTCAACTAATTCGACAGAATGCAGCCTCCATACATACGAAGCATCGGGGAGTACTGGCATTCCGGTTGGCATGGTGGCATCGGCTCTGGGTTGCCACCGATGGAACCGTCGGGCTTCCACACCCTAGCTGGCTCGAGAGGTTTCCTTGCCCCGGTTGGCTCTTATTGCGCCCATCCCACGTCAGGCCTCAGCCGGATCGTCAGTTATTGTTCGCCCAGCCGGTCCAGGAGTTTTTTTGTTTGTCATTTGTTTTGTTGGTGATGTCGGGATGGATCCCGCAGCCGATGGAACCGGGAGTGCCTAAGCTAGCCCGTCGGGCTTTCACGCCCTGGCTGGCTCGAGAGGTTTCCTTGCCTCGGTTGGCTCGGCGGCTTCCCGTCCCACGTCACATTCCACTGGATCTTGAGGCTCCCTCTCTGCAGCGGGATCGACAGGCGTCTTGCCTCATCCGGATCGTCAGGCTCCCATGCCTCAGCCGACTAGCCAGGCTCTCACGCTCCTGCCGGTTCGTTGGGCTTCCACGCCCCACCGGCGGCGCCCCAAGAGTGTGGGGGGGTACTGTCACGTCTGCTCCCGCTCTTCCCTCCCCCTGGCGCTTGAGGGCGCCAGGTTGCCCTGCATCACGCACTCCTGCCTTCCCTCGTCATGCACATCAGCGTTATTGGACTCACCTATCGCCTGTTTATTTCCTCCCTTATATTTGTCAGTTACCCAGCTCTGTTCCCCGTGGCTGCATTGTATTGTTTTTGTCTTTAGTATTAGTTTGCTGACGCTGTTCCTGTCTCGTTCCATGTCCGTTATTTATTAAATGTTTGACTCCCTGTACCTGCTTCGTCTCTCCAGGGTCAACTCGTGATAATATAGTTATGGAACGAAAACAACAGTTAACCCTTTAAACCTTTAAAGCAATAAAACAATGCTAATGTTTTCATGATAAAAAACATGCAACTCAATTAAAACTCAAGTTAAAAAAATGATTCCAACAACCGTCCTGTGGCACATCATCGAAGGGTAAATAACTGCATGTTCAGTTCCCCACTCTTTAATGGCATAGATTTTCAAGACATTTTTCAATTTAAAATGTTAAATATTTTCAGGCCAACTGAGAGCCCATTAGCTACATTGAAAAGTTAGTCTGGGTAAAAGGTGACTAATCACAGCGATTAAGTCAGAGATGGACTATTATATTGATAAACTAGTCGAGTGATCGCTCTAATAATGGAAATACATGTCCTCCACAATGGAAGGCAGGTGGGAGGAGGCAAGATCAGATTGGACTATTCTAGCCAATGAGAGGGCAGATACGCGCGTGAACAACGGGCCACAGAGATAGAGGACTCATCTTTATATCTGTGCCATTATAGCATCTGTGACAGCATGGGCAGCACCATTGAGGCTATCTCCGTTTTAAAGTACTACATTTTCTTCTTCTTCGTTGGCTGACTGCTCCCACCTCATAGGAATCCCCACCCAGTTGATTACTTTAAAATCGTGGAAGCCCTCAATTAGGGTTGAGTGGGTTACTTTTGAAATGTAATCTGTTACCAGTCCCAATTTTCTTTACAGTAACAATTTACGGATTACCAAAACTCAGTAACATAATCTGATTACTTTCAGTTACATTTGGATTACTTTCCCCTTAAGAGGCATAAGAAGACAAAAAGGATCCATCAACTGCATTTGCTGTGTCATCCTAGTGGTCTCTGAATTGTGGTCACGCTTGCTCAGGTGGCACAAACTTAAACGTGCGCCTTTTTCAATGCTGAATTGAATGCCATTGAGAAAACAGAAAGGTGTCACAACGTTATATATTTTTTTAAACATCCTTTCTGAATTTGGAAGTTATCCAAGAAGTAATCATCTAGATTTCAAAAGTATCTGTAATCTGATTACAATATTTCTTGCTGGTAACGTAACTGATTCATTTTTTGTAATCAGATGGCATGTAGTCAGTTACTCCCCAACCATGCCATCAGTGGCAATGTCCATGCTAAAACTGGTTATATCCTTAATGAGTTCTATCTCTATGACAACAGGCACAACTCTGATATAAAGTCATTTCAAAGTTGGCGATATGCCACGCGCGTCCACTAATATCAGTGCCTAAATATGACAAAACGTTTATTCAATCAGAATTAGCCTCATGTAGGAAATTAGCCATTCTTGTTTTACTTTCTCATTGACCATACAAAAATTCCTCACTTTGTGGGCTTATTGGCAGAATTAATTAGAAAGAGAAATGTCTCTTGGGCTCAAGCTAGACCTACTAATGCTTCTCCTTCATAGCACTAAGAAACAAATGTACAGGTTTGATCAGGAAGTCCAAATCCAGTCACAGAGAACCTAAACAACCCACCGAGTTCTGAAGGGCTAATCAAATCAGTGTCAGGTTCTAATGTATCCTCTGGCCTTCCTGGCCATTTAATGATGGATTCTAATGAAGTGAAGGATAAAGCTGATATTGTAGGGGTCTTTAACATGTACTTCATATCTGCTGGTTCAGTTTTGATAATGATGGGGCCCACCTCTAATGTAAGCTCTGTTACAGTAAATTATGATATAGGCCCTCATGTGAACCATTTTAACGTTGAGCCTGTTTCATATGCTGAGGTCTATAAAGCACTAATGGCAATAGACACTAAAAAGTCTTTAATTCCAGACAACGTGGATCCCTACCTCTTAAAGATAGCAGCTGGTATTATTACTGAACATGTGGCTCACATTTTCAACTTGAGTCTCTTGACCAATTCCATACCCAGCATTTGGAAATTAGCTTATATCCTCCCACTACTAAAGGGTGGAGATCCCTCAGATGCTAATAACTATTGTCATATATAAAACTCCCTATCCTGGCCAAATCTATGAATCAACAGTTAAAAAATGTCTTCATTAAAAATAACATACTGAGCGGGGCACAGCATCACAATGGCAGCTATGGCAGTGGCAGATGACAATCACAAGTCTAGCTTTCTTGAAATAAATAGAGGTGTGCCCCAGGGTTCCATTTTAGCTCCTGTATTGTTCTAAATTTTTATTAATGATCTGGGAAATGGGATGCAACCCGCAAAGTTGCATCTACAGTATATGCAGATGATACAGTAATATAATAATGTGTTCCTTCTCTGGTTCAGGCTGTTGACGAGCTCCAGACTGCTTTTCAGTCACTGCAGGCCTCCTTTTAGGCTCTCAAACTCGTCTAGAATGTCCAAAAAACAAAATTAATGACCTTTACCTGAGCTCGCACTCAGCCAGAGAAGGTTAGCATTGTCACATTTGGTTGCTTATCCATTGAAAAAGTGTTCTCCTACAAATACCTAGGTATGTGGTTGGATGACAAGCTGCCCATTAAAGTTCATATGGATAATCTTGTGAGGGAGCTTAAACTGAAATTGCGTTTTTATTTTCGTAATAAGGCTTGCTTCCCGCTTATGGCCAGAAAGAAGCTTATTCAGGCCACTTTTCTCTCTGTAATTGATTATGGTGACTTGTTGTATATGCATGCAGCCTCCTATGTCTTACAGAGACTGGACTATATTTATCATGCATCCTTGTACTTTATTACAAATGCCAAGTCACTCACCCACCATTGCAACTTGAACCAAATGGTGGGTTGGACCTCACTTTATATGCGCAGAAAGCTACATTTCTATGTGTTCATCTACAAAGCCCTTTTGTGTAAACTCCCTCTTTACCTCTGTAGTCTGGTCTCCTTCACCACCAGCAGTTACCATACCCAGTCTGCTAGGTGGTTGCTACTTGAAGTCCCCAGGACATTTACAGTATTAGGCAAGACTGCCCTCTTGTCTTGTGCACCAGAGGCATGGAATAGTCTACAACCCATGCTTCATTTAGATATGTTATTCCCACTGAATGAATTAAACATTTTGATGGTAGACTCTGTTACAGAGGAGTGTAAATGCTTTTTTTGGATCATGTTGTTGAATTGTATTGTTGTGTGTTTTAATTATGTAATGTATTGATTGTTGCTGCCTTCTTGGCCAGGTCTCCCTTGAAAAAGAGGCTCTGGGTCTCAATGGGCTTTTTACCTGGTTAAAAAAAAAAGTTTTTAGTTGTGGACAGATTTAGGACAATTCCTCTCTGATTAAGTCTTAAATAATTTTCCCTCTCTGAAGCTAGATGGAGACATTGAGTCTAGTTGCCGTTGTTATGGTCAATTGACACACCTACTCAGTCACACTGTCGTGTACAATCAGACACTCGTCCACAGTGATTGTAGAATGGATTGAAGGAGATTTCTGCATCTCCTAAGCATTATAGCACCTCCTTGTATCTCTTTCTACCTGTGGAAGTGAAATTGCTCTTGGAGTTTGTTTTATTTTATTTGTTAATTGACCTGACTGAAAATATGATAATATTATTCAAATTCAAGATGATTCACAAAAATAACAATTTATAATGAACCTTATGTTAGAAAGTATTCACACCTCTTGACTTTTTCCAAATTTGGTTGTGTTACACAGTGGGATTAAAACTGATTTAATTGTACATTTTTGTCAATTATCTTCACAAAATAATCTGTATTGTACATTTGTAAAAAATGTATGAAAAATAAAACATTAATATATCTTGATTAGATAAGTATTGAACATCAATACATGTTAGAATCACCTCAGCAATTACAGCTGTGAGTTTCTGGGTAAGTTTCAAAGAGCTTTCCACACCTGGATTGTGCAATATTTGCCCATTATTCTTTAAAAAAATTCTTCAAGCTCTGTCAAATTGGTTGTTGATCATTGCTAGACAACCATTTCCAGGTCTTGCCATAGATTACAAGCAGATTTAAGTAAAACCTGTAACTCGGACACTCAGAAACATTCACCGTCTTCCTGATAAGCAATGTCAGTGTAGATTTGGCCTTGTGTTTTAGGTTATTGTCTGATTGAAAGGGGAATTAATCTCCCAGTGTCTAAACAAGGTTTTTCTGCCTGTGCTTAGCTCCATTTCATTTTTTATCCTGAAAAATGTGCCAGTCCTTAATGATTACAAGTATACCCATACCATAACATGATGCAGCCACCACTATACTTGAAAATATGGAGAGTGGTCCTCAGTAATGTGTTGCATTGGATTTTCCCCAAACTTTGTATTCAGGACAAAATGTTAAATTGCATTGGATTTTCCCCAAACTTTGTATTCAGGACAAAATGTTAATTGCTTTGCCACATTTTTTTGCCATATTATTTTAGTACCTTGTTGCATCTTTGTGAATATTTGTTATTGGTACTGGTACTGGCTTCCTTCTTTTCACTCTTTCAATTAGGTTAGTATTGTGGGAAAACTACAATGTTGTTGATCCATCCTCAGTTCTCCTATCACAGCCATTAAACTCTGTAACTGTTCTAAAGTCACCATTGGCCTCATGGTGAAATCCCTGAGCAGTTTCCTTCCTCTCAGGCAAATCAGTTTGGAAGGATACCTGTATCTTTGTAGTGACTGGGTGTTTTGATACACCATCTAAAGTTTAATTAATAACTTCAACAGGCTCAAAGGGATATTCAATGTATTTTTCTTTACCAATAGGTGCCCTTTCCGAGGCATTGGAAAACTTCCCTGGTCTTTGTGGTTGAATCTGTGTTTGAAATTCACTGTTCGACTGAGGAATCTTACATATAATTGTATATGTGGGGTACAGAGACAAGGTAGTCATTCAAAAATCTTAAACACTATTATTTAGGCTTGCCATAAAAGGGGTTGAATACTAATTGGATTCAAGACATTTCAACTTTTCATTTTTAAAGAATTTGTCAAATTAATACAAATAAAAAGCATTATTCCACTTTGACATTATGGGGTATTGTGTGTAGGCTAGTGACAAAAAAAATCTAAAATTGTAGTTCAGGCTGTAACACAATAAAGATGTGGAAAAAGTCAAGGGTTGTTAATACTTTCTGAAGCCACTAACTTCCATTATTATTTAGTTTACCAGCCAGTTATCTAATCAGTCCCCTGTAACCCAGGTGTTTTTGTGATACTGCAAGTTCAAGCTTTCACTTCAAACGACTCAAGGAGACAACTTCAGCCAAGCACTACAAGCTTTAATGACTGTTAAATTGAACAGGCTTAACTAAGGAGGATAATATCTCTTTGTTTAAATGTGCCCCTTCGGTATTCTGTTTAATTAAAGGAGATGGTTAAAAAGCTTTAAATGCAGTCATGCTCATTATGAGTTCTCTGTTAATAGAATGTCTAGTTGATATGAAAGTAAAAACCCAAGCTATTACAGATACTCTAAGCAGCCAATGGAAGGAGCTTTTTTGTGTTTGATTGGTGTAAGGGTCATTGCAACGAGCATTGTGGATTTTGCTGATCACCACCTTTATAAGTGTGAGCTCTTGTTATGATTGTGAATGTCACGTCCTGACCTTAGTTTTTATGTCTCTATTTTGGTTTGGTCAGGGCGCGAGTTGGGGTGAGCATTCTGTTTTGTTCAATGTTTTGTATTTCTGTGTTTAGCCAATCAGAGGCAGCTGTCTATCGTTGTCTCTGATTGAGAACCATACTTAAGTAGCTCTTGCCCACATGGGTTTTGTGGGTGGTTGTTTTCTGTATTGCACCTTGCAGAACTGTTCGGTTTTTGTTCAAGTGTTTGTATTTATTAAACGTATTATGAATACTTACCACGCTACACCTTGGTCTTCTTCTCCTGCTCCCGACCACATTCGTTACAGTGAACATGTCTAGCTGCATGAAAAAGTTCTTCTTTATTTTGACTATTTTCTACATTGTAGAATAATAGTGAAGACATCAAAACTATGAATTGACAAATATGGATTCATGTAGTAACCAAAATAGTGTTAAATAAATATATTTTATATTTGAGATTCTTCAAAGTAGCCACCCTTTGCCTTGACAGCTTTGCACATTCTTGGCCTTCTTTCAACCAGCTTCATGAGGTAGTCACCTTGAATGCAGTTCAATTAACAGGTATGCCTTCTTAAAAGTTAATTTGTGGAATTTATTTCCTTCTTAATGCATTTGATCCAATCAGTTGTGTTGTGAGGGTGGGGGGGGGTATACAGAAGATGGTATTTTACCAAATAGGGCTAAGTCCATATTATGGCAAGAACAGCTCAAATAAGCAAAGAGAAATGACAGTCCATCATTACTTTAAGACATGAAGGTCAGTCAATATGAAAAATCAAAAACTTTGAAAGTTTCTTCAAGGGCAGACGCAAAACCATCAAGCTCTATGATGAAACTGGCTCTCATGAGGATCTCCACAGGAATGGAAGAACCAGAGTTACCTCTGCTGCTGTTACCTCTGCTGCTGTTACCTCTGCTGAGGATAAGTTCATTATAGTTACCAGCCTCAGATATTGCAGCAAAAATAAATGCTTCACAGAGTTCAAGTAACAGACACATCTCAACATCAACTGTTCAGAGGAAACTGTGTGAATCGGGCCTTCATAGTCTAATTGCTGCAAAGAAACCACTACTAAAGGACACCAATAATAAGAAGAGACTTGCTTAGGCCAAGAAACACGAGCAATGGACATTGGACCGGTGGAAATATGTCCTTTGGTCTGGAGTCCAAATAGGAGAGTTTTGGTTCCAACCTGTGTCTATGTGAGATGCGGTTTGGGTGAATGGATGATCTCCTCATACAGTATATATTTCCCACCGTGAAGCATGGAGGTTTCATGGTGTGGGGGTGCTTTACTGGTGACACTGAGTTATTTAGAATTCAAGGCACACTAACCAGCATGGCTACCACAGCATTCTGCAGCGATACACCATCCCATCTGGTTTGGACTAAGTGGGATTATCATTTGTTTTTCAACAGGAAAATGACCCAACATACCTCCAGGCTGTGTAAGGGCTATTTTACCAAGAAGGAGAGTGATGGAGTGCTTTATTAGATGACCTGGCCTCCATCATTCCCCGACCTCAACCAAATTGAGATGGTTTGGGACGAGACGGACTGCAGAGTGAAGGAAAAGCAGCCAACAAGTGCTCAGCATATGTGGGAACTATTCAAGACGGTTAGAAAAGCATTCCAGGTGAAGCTGATTGAGAGAATCCCAAGAGTGTTTAAAGCTGTCATCAAGGCAAATGGTGGCTACTTTGAAGATTCTCAAATATAAAATATATTTAGATTTGTTTAATACTTTTTTGGTTACTATATGATTCCATATGTGTTATTTCATAGTGTTGATGTCTTCACTATTACTCTACAATGTACAGAATAGTACAAATAAAGAAAAACCCTTGAATGAGTAAGTTCTAAAACTTTTGACCATTGCGTATCCTTGCTTTTTCTTCTCTGCGTGAACAGTGTACAGTAGGCCAGCCTTGAAGCAGCTCTTTATAAATCAGTGTCAATCTCTTTCTTATAGGCCAGCTGTCTGTAGCTCTATTTACCAAACCTACATCATGATAAATTATGTCTGGTGAACGACTAAGGCTGTCAGATTTTGTGCCTGTATTGTTATTGTGAATATATATTACATGATTATAAACATCACTATTAAGTATTTAAATGTATATTTATATTTATACTCGTTTTTTGTAAAATACCCAGTGATGTTTCTAATTTCTTCACAAAACGTAACAATAGTAACATTTTGTGTAAATGTTCTTTATTCCTGTGTTTCAGACAGCCAGAGGCCAGACTGACGTGCACCAGTATTCCCAAATCGTCTTAGTTGCCATGGAGAGTGCATGCTTGACATGGTTAACCGTTACCATGGGGACTCCCTATCACAATATATCTCATTTGTATGCTTCTCTTGTTGCCTTCACATACATTTTAGATGCTCAGGGGAGAGTCTTTTGGGATCCTATGAAAAACCTCTGTAGGCTTCCCTGACACTGCTTTCCCTATTCACTCAACACAATGACACATTTTAATTTCCATGATACATTTTTAGTAAAGATGAAGTATGATCATTATACAGAACAATCTGTCTCATGCTTACATTTACATTTTAGTTCGCAGACGCTCTTATCCAGAGCAACTTGCAGGAGCAATTAAGGTTAAGTGCTTTGCTCAAGGGCACAGACAGATATTCGACTCAGGAATTCGAACCAGCAACTTTTCGGTTACCGGCCCAGTGCTTTAACCACCATGCTACCTGTCGCACTGTTCATTAAAGAGTAGGTTGAGGGGGTTGACAGAATGCTATAAACACCCGCAAATGTGTTAATTATATACAAGATGATTTAATTTAGCTTGTTGTTCCCTCCAACAATCCTCGCCTGTACAAGGTTTTGATTTTCTCAGGTTAGTTTGTGTGTTGTGTTCGCACGCGAATGCAACGGTGTTTGTGTAGGTGTTATAGGCTATGCTTATATAGGCAGCCCAATTTTTTCCACTAATTGGTCTTTTGACCAGTCAGATCTTTTCACATCAGATATTTTTCAGAACTTGATCTGATGGTTCAAAAACCAATTAGAAGAAAAAAAATATCTCAATTAGGCTTCCAGTGTAAACCCCACCCTGTGCAATTGGGTCCTGGACTTTGATGGTGGTGGTGGTGAAGGTAGGAAACAACATCTCCACTTCGCTGACCCTCAACACTGGGGCCCACAAGGGTGCGTGCTCAGCCCCCTCCATGTTCACCCACGACTGCGTGGCCATGCACGCCTACAACTCAATCATCAAGTTTGCGGACGATAACAGTAGTGGGGGGGGGGGAGAAAGTCTGTCGCCCACTCGGAGTGTGGTGTCAGGAAAACAACCTCTCACTCAACGTCAACAAAACAAAAGGAGATGATCGTGGACTTCAGGAAACAGCAGAGGGAGCACCCCCCTATTCATGTCGAAGGGACAGCAGTGGAGAAGGTGATAAGTTCCTCGGCGTACACATCACAGACAAACTGAAATGGTCCACCCACACAGACAGTGTGGTGAAGAAGGAGCAACAGTGCCTCTTCAACCTCGGGAGGCTGAAGAAATTTGGCTTGTCACCCAAAACCCTATCAAACTTTTACAGATGCACAATCGAGAGCATCAACTGCAAGGCTCTCCAGAGGGTGTTGTGGTCTGCACAATGCATCATTGGGGCAAACTACCTGCCCCCCATGACACCTACAGCACACGATGTCACAGGAAGGCCAAAAAGATCAGAGGACATCAACCACCTGAGCCACTGCCTGTTCACACCGCTACCATCCAGAAGGTGAGGTCAGTACAGGTACATCAAAGCTGGGACTGAGAGACTGAAAAACAGCTTCTATCTCAAGGCCATCAGACTGCTAAACAGCAATCACTAACTCAGCGGGGCTGAGTGAGACCCAATCACTGGCCACTTTAAATGGATCACTAGTCACTTTATACAATGCCACTCTAAATAATGCCGCTTTAATAATGTTAACATATCTTACATTACTTATTTCACATGTATTTTATATCTATTGCACCTTGCCTATGCCGCTCGGTCATCGCTCATCCATATACTTACACGTACATATTCTCATTCACCCCTTTAGATTTGTGTGTAGTAGGTAGTTGTTGGGGAATTGTTAGATTACTTATTACACATTACTGCATTGTCAGAACGAACACAAAAGCATTTCGCTACACTTGCATTAACATCTGCTAACCATGTGTATGTGACAAATACAATTTGATTTGAGAAAGCAAGCAAAAAAAGGACATTGATCTTTTCTCCAGTCAATTTACGAGGACTGCACTGAAAATGGGTTACAATAATTCCCTTCAGACCTGGGGCTTGACATTTGTGCTATTTCACATTAGTGGAAATCAAGACTGTTCTCAGGGCAGGTTTGCCGATTTTGACTAGCATAAGTTACTTTTCGCAGCAGGTTAGGTGAATTTACGCAGAAGGTTAGGGGAATTAACGTGGAAGGTTAGGGGAATTAGGTTAAGGAAATGTTTAGGTGAAATGCTAAAATTGACCCCAAAAGGGACTCACATATTTAGCTACATTCAGACCTGCCCAGAGAACAGTCTTAGTTTCCTCTAATGAGATGTTGCGACATTTGGCAAAGTCTGCTTGCTTCAATAGTATGTCTCGATTTAACTGTGGTTTCTGTCAAACCTAGCATTAATTATATTAATACTGCACAACCTATTTGGACTATTAGGTTAATTAAAAGACTACATTGATCTTTAGATAGGCCTACAGGCTACAATTTAACCAGTTTCATGTTTTCGATGGGCTTTATTCCAGTTCTTTGAAGGACCTGACCAGTTAATCCTTCCTTATTTTCCTGACATCCCTCCGTTCCAACCTGTTATGGCCTAATTAACCAGGGTCCCCCCAAGACCTCGTCAAACCTGGCCAATCATCTGTGCCTCACTCAAAACCAACACCACTGACAGGAGAGAGATACAGATCTGGGCCTCACTGTAACCCATCTTACATATGTTGTGTTTCTACATCTGCATTGCTTGCTGTTTGAGGTTGTAGGCTGGGTTTCTGTATAAGCACTTTGACAGCTGCAGATGTAAAAAGGGCTTTATAAAGACATTTTATTTCTGACTAAAGTTTGCATGCTTTACACCTGTGTGTTAAGTGAGTCTTTTTGTTCCACCACCATGACCAAAGTAAACCATGTGAACCGTCGCCCCAGTCTGAGGCCCTGAAGACTCTGTTAATGAATACTAAGGGAGAAAAAGGTGTAGATTCACGTGCAGAGCACGGCAAGTGTTTATTTCGCCTTCGCAGAAGGCTGGAATCGTGGTCACAGGCAGGCAATGGTCATACACAGGTAGGCAAACCAACTAGGACTGAATGCTAGAATTGGTTCTCACAAACAAGCTAGGAAAAGGCTTAGTAGAGTCAATACCTCAAAGCCACAAACAGAATGAACTGAACTAAATAAGGAGCTAATCAGAACAGGTGAGTAACTAACACAGGTGAAATCAATGAACAAAAATGAAAGACAGGGCTACGTTCAATAGTAGTTGGAGAACCCAATGAAACGTTGGAATTCCTTAACGGTGGTGGGTTTGGGTTAGTTACTAACAGCGGTGACATTGTTCTCATCCATGCTGACCCCCCAGGTGTCAGTACGAAACCGAGAAAGTTTACCAAGATTACATGGAAGGTGCTCTTTTTAGTCTTCACACAAAGGTTATGGTCAAGGAGCCATTGAAGAACCTTTTGCAAATGCTGTATGTGTTCCATCAGGGAGTGAGAGTAAATCAGGATGTCAATGTAGACGATGAGAAAGTAGTTGATCATATCCTGGAAAACCTTGTTCATAAAGGATTGGAAGACGGCGGGGGCCTTAGTAAGGTCGTAGGGCATGACCAGATATTTGTTGTGCCCTCGTGCGGTGATAAAGTCCGTCTTCCATTCACCGCCTTCACATATATGGACAAGGTTATGTGCACTTCGAAGGTCAGGTTTTGTATAGATGTTGGCACGGCCCACTAGTTCAGGGGTCGCTGGGGTCAGAGGAAGAGGGAAATGGTTCTTGACCGAGATGTCATCCAGGGAACGGTAATCAATACATGGACGGAGACCACCATCCTTTTTTCCATCAAAGAAGAAGCTGGATATAGCCGGGGAAGAAGAGCGAATTAAACCATTTGAGTGTTTCATCAATGTAGTTCTCCATTGCCTCATTTTCCGGGATAGATAGGGGTAAACACGGCCCGTCGGTGGGGACAGTCTAGGGAGTATTCAGATGGTATGGTGGGTGGCACTGCAGAAGCAGAGTCCTCAATGGTGGTGGCTCTGCAGGGTAGGCTTAGACAACCTGTGAAGCAGGTAGAAGACCAGGACAGTAGTTCAACTTGTTGCCACGAGATGGCAGGGTCGTGACGACAAAGCCAGGGGTGTCCAAGGAAGAGTGGCGGTTTGGGTAATAAGAGTTCTATAAGTTGAATGGTTTCGGTGTGGAAGACTCCAATCTGGAGGGTGACGCTCTGGGTCAGGTGCATAATGAATCCCATGCCCAATGGCTACCTGTCCAGGGTGTTAATCCTTAAGGGAGGGGGTGACAGGTGTTAGATCAATGTCAAGCTCTTGTACTAGCTGGTGATCGATAAAATTACCTGCTGCTCTTAAGCCCACTATGTACTTAGTAACCCCCATCACGGTTATCAATACTGGGATGGAGAATTGCTTCTGGGAGATATTTAGAAATAAGAACACGCCTACCTGCATGGCAGTGGAGGGTCCCTTCTCATCTCTCCGTGGGGGGCGAACAGGGCAATGGCTGAGTAGATGATATTTTCCTCCACAGTATAGGCAGAGCCCTTCTTGGATCTGCCTTTGACGTTTGATACACGGGAGAGGAGCATAGCCCAACTGCATGGGCTCTGGAAGACTCGGACGGGATGACGGAATCATGGAAAGAGAAGGTTTTGGGTTCCTGGGCGGCAGAGTTCTTCGGCAGTCAGCGATTGATTTAAATCCGGAAGGTCACCTCTACAGGCCAGCTCCGCCTGAAGTTCCCTGTTGAGCCCTCTTCGGTAGATGGTAAGTAAAGCAGCCTCACTCCATCCACTCCCTGCAGCCATGGTGCGGAACTCGAGGGCATACCCGGCAGCTGAATTGCGTCCTTATTGAAGTTCTATGAGGAGGTCTCCTATAGGATGACCGGAAGGAGTGTGTACCTCTTTGAAGAGGGTGTGGAAATGGGTCTCGGATCCGAGTTCTGTGCTGTTGGCAGTCTATATGGCAGTGGCCCAATCCAGGGCTTTGCCTGTGAGTAGAGACACAACAAAATCCACCCGGCTCTTGTCGGTGGCGAAGTTAGTGGGGTTGTGCTTAATGTATTTGCTGCATTGCATGAGAAATCCCTGACATTTCCCAGGTGAACTGTCATATTTTCCAGGCATGGATATGAATGAAGGAGGGCTATGGGTTACGATACCTGGCATCGGAGGAGTAGGGAGAGGCTTGCGGAGAAGATGGCAGATTTCCTCCATACTCTCGTCTTGCTGGGTTAGGTGCCGCTGTAGCTCCGCTGAATACATTCCGTTTTTTGGGGGTGAGGTATTCTGTAGTGAATACTCAGGGAGAAAAGGGTGTAGATTCTTGTGCAGAGCACGGCAGGTGTTAATTTCATACACAAGTGGGCAAACATGCAGGTGAATCAAAACTAGGACCGAAGGCTATAACTGGTTCTCACAAATGAGCTAGGAAAAGGCTTAGTAGAGTAAAAACTAACAATACCTCACAAAGGCACAAACAGAATGAAATTAACTATATGAGGATCTGATGAGACCAGGTGAGTAACTAACACAGGTGAAATCAATGAACAAAAATTAAAGACAGGGCTATGTTCAAGAACACAAAGAAACAGGGCTGCGTTCAAGAACACAATGAAGCAGAACACAAGGTTGACAAAGAAAATAAATACAGAACCTTTACAATTCTGGAGTAGGTTTTCATCAAGGCTCTCTCTGTACTTGCTCCGTTCATCTTTGCCTCGATCCTGACTAGTCTCCCAGTCCCTGATGCTGAAAAACATCCCCACAGGATGATGCTGCCACCACCATGCTTCAACGTAGGGATGGTGCCAGGTTTCCTCCAGAAGTGACGCTTTGCATTCAGGCCAAAGAGTTCAATCTTGGTTTCATCAGACCAGAGAATCTTGTTTCTTAGGTGCCTTTTGGCAAATTCCAAGCACGTTGTCATGTGCCTTTTACTGATGAGTGGCTTCCGTCTGGCCACTCTACCACAAAGGCCTGATTGGTGGAGTGCTGCAGAGATGGTTGTCCTTCTGGAAGATCCTCCCATCTCCACAGAGGAACTCTGGAGCTCTGTCAGAGTGACCATCGGGTTCTTGGTCACCTCCCTAATCAAGGACATTTTCCCGATTGCTCAGTTTGGCCTGGCTGCCAGCTCTAGGAAGAGTCTTGGTGGTTCCAAACTTCTTCCATTTAAGAATGATGGAGGCCACTGTGTTCTTGGGGAGCTTTAATGCTGCAGACATTTTTTGGTACCCTTCCCCAGATCTCTGCCTTCAATCCTGTCTTGGAGATCTACGGACAATTCCTTTGACCTCATGGCTTGGTATTTGCTCTGACATGCACTGTCAACCGTGGGACATTATATAGACAGTTGTGTGCCTTTCAAATCATGTCCAATCAATCAATCAATCAAATGTATTTACAAATCCCTTCTTACATCAAATCTAATTTTATTTGGCACATACACATGGTTAGCAGATGTTAATACGAGTGTAGCGAAATGCTTGTGCTTCTAGTTCTGACAATGCAGTAATAACCAACAAGTAATCTAACTAACAATTCCAAAACTACTGTCTTATACACAGTGTAAGGGGATAAAGAATATGTACATAAAGATATATGAATGAGTGATGGTACAGAGCAGCATAGGCAAGATACAGTAGATGGTATCGAGTACAGTATATACATATGAGATGAGTATGTAAACAAAGTGGCACAGTTAAAGTGGCTAGTGATACATGTATTACATAAGGATGCAGTAGATGATATAGAGTACAGTATATACGTATGCATATGAGATGAATAATGCAGGGTATGTAACATTATATAAGGTAGCATTGTTTAAAGTGGCTAGTGATATATTTTACATCATTTTACATCATTAAAGTGGCTGGAGTTGAGTCAGTGTCAGTGTCAGTGTGTTGGCAGCAGCCACTCAATGTTAGTGGTGGCTGTTTAACAGTCTGATGGCCTTGAGATAGAAGCTGTTTTTCAGTCTCTCGGTCCCAGCTTTGATGCACCTGTACTGACCTCGCCTTCTGGATGATAGCGGGGTGAACAGGCAGTGGCTCGGGTGGTTGTTGTCCTTGATGATCTTTATGGCCTTCCTGTAACATCCGGTGGTGTAGGTGTCCTGGAGTGCAGGTAGTTTGCCCCCGGTGATGCGTTGTGCAGACCTCACTACCCTCTGGAGAGCCTTACGGTTGTGGACGGAGCAGTTGCCGTACCAGACCGTGATACAGCCCGCCAGGATGCTCTCGATTGTGCATCTGTAGAAGTTTGTGAGTGCTTTTGGTGACAAGCCGAATTTCTTCAGCCTCCTGAGGTTGAAGAGGCACTGCTGCGGCTTCTTCACGATGCTGTCTGTGTGAGTGGACCAATTCAGTTTGTCTGTGATGTGTATGCCGAGGAACTTAAAACTTGCTACCCTCTCCACTACTGTTCCATCGATGTGGATAGGGGGGTGTTCCCTCTGCTGTTTCCTGAAGTCCACAATCATCTCCTTAGTTTTGTTGACGTTGAGTGTGAGGTTATTTTCCTGACACCACACTCCGGGCCCTCACCTCCTCCCTGTAGACCGTCTCGTCGTTGTTGGTAATCAAGCCTACCACTGTTGTGTCGTCCGCAAACTTGATGATTGAGTTGGAGGCATGCGTGGCCACGCAGTCGTGGGTGAACAGGGAGTACAGGAGAGGGCTCAGAACGCCCCCTTGTGGGGCCCCAGTGTTGAGGATCAGCGGGGTGGAGATGTTGTTGCCTACCCTCACCACCTGGGGGCGGCCCATCAGGAAGTCCAGTACCCAGTTGCACAGGGCGGGGTCGAGACCCAGGGTCTCGAGCTTGATGACGAGCTTGGAGGGTACTATGGTGTCAAATGCCGAGCTGTAGTCGATGAACAGCATTCTCACATAGGTATTCCTCTTGTCCAGATGGGTTAGGGCAGTGTGCAGTGTGGTTGAGATTGCATCGTCTGTGGACCTATTTGGGCGGTAAGCAAATTGGAGTGGGTCTAGGGTGTCAGGTAGGGTGGAGGTGATATGGTCCTTGACTAGTCTCTCAAAGCACTTCATGATGACGGAAGTGAGGGCTACGGGGCGGTAGTCGTTTAGCTCAGTTACCTTAGCTTTCTTGGGAACAGGAACAATGGTGGCCCTCTTGAAGCATGTGGGAACAGCAGACTGGTATAGGGATTGATTGAATATGTCTGTAAACACACCGGCCAGCGCATGCTCTGAGGGCGCGGCTGGGGATGCCATCTGGACCTGCAGCCTTGCGAGGGTTAACACGTTTAAATGTTTTACTCACCTCGGCTGCAGTGAAGGAGAGTCCGCATGTTTCTGTTGCAGGCCGTGTCAGTGGCACTGTATTGTCCTCAAAGCGGGCAAAAAAGTGATTTAGTCTGCCTGGGAGCAAGACATCCTGGTCCGTGACTGGGCTGGTTTTCTTCTTGTAGTCTGTGATTGACTGTAGACCCTGCCACATGCCTCTTGTGTCTGAGCCGTTGAATTGAGATTCTACTTTGTCTCTGTACTGACGCTTAGCTTGTTTGATAGCCTTGCGGAGGGAATAGCTGCACTGTTTGTATTCGGTCATGTTACCAGTCACCTTGCCCTGATTAAAAGCAGTGGTTCGCGCTTTCAGTTTGACGCGAATGCTGCCATCAATCCACGGTTTCTGGTTAGGGAATGTTTTAATCGTTGCTATGGGAACAACATCTTCAACGCACGTTCTAATGAACTCGCACACCGAATCAGCGTATTCGTCAATGTTGTTATCTGACGCAATACGAAACATCTCCCAGTCCACGTGATGGAAGCAGTCTTGGAGTGTGGAGTCAGCTTGGTCGGACCAGCGTTGGACAGACCTCAGCGTGGGAGCTTCTTTTTTTAGTTTCTGTCTGTAGGCAGGGATCAACAAAATGGAGTCGTGGTCAGCTTTTCCAAAAGGGGGGCGGGGCAGGGCCTTATATGCGTCGCGGAAGTTAGAGTAACAATGATCCAAGGTCTTTCCACCCCTGGTTGCGCAATCGATATGCTGATAAAATTTAGGGAGTCTTGTTTTCAGATTAGCCTTGTTAAAATCCCCAGCTACAATGAATGCAGCCTCCGGATAAATGGATTCCAGTTTGCAAAGAGTCAAATAAAGTTCGTTCAGAGCCATCGATGTGTCTGCTTGGGGGGGATATATACGGCTGTGATTATAATCGAAGAGAATTCTCTTGGTAGATAATGTGGTCGACATTTGATTGTGAGGAATTCTAAATCAGGTGAACAGAAGGATTTGAGTTCCTGTATGTTTCTTTCATCACACCATGTCTCATTAGCCATAAGGCATACGCCCCCGCCCCTCTTCTTACCAGAAAGATGTTTGTTTCTGTCTGCGCGATGCGTGGAGAAACCCGCTGGCTGCACCGCCTCCGATAGCGTCTCTCCAGTGAGCCATGTTTCCGTGAAGCAAAGAACGTTACAGTCTCTGATGTCCCTCTGGAATGCTACCTTTGCTCGGATTTCATCAACCTTGTTGTCAAGAGACTGGACATTGGCGAGAAGAATGCTAGGGAGTGGTGCACGATGTGCCCGTCTCCGGAGTCTGACCAGAAGACCGCCTCGTTTCCCTCTTTTTCGGAGTCGTTTTTTTGGGTTGCCGCATGGGATCCATTCCGTTGTCCTGTTTGAAAGGCAGAACACAGGATCCGCGTCGCGAAAATCATATTCTTGGTCGTACTGATGGTGAGTTGACACTGATCTTATATTCAGTAGTTCTTCTCGACTGTATGTAATGAAACCTAAGATGACCTGGGGTACTAATGTAAGAAATAACATGTAAAAAAACAAAAAACTGCATAGTTTTCTAGGAACGCGAAGCGAGGCGGCCATCTCTGTCGGCGCCGGAAGTATACACCAGCTGATGTCACAAAGTGCTGTACAGAAACACAGCCTAAAACCCCAAACAGCAAGCAATGCAGGCGTAGAAGCACGGTGGCTAGGAAAAACTCCCTAGAAAGGCCAGAACCTAGGAAGAAACCTAGAGAGGAACCAGCCTATGAGGGGTGGCCAGTCCTGGTGGAGATTAAAACAGAACATGGCCAAGATGTTAAAATGTTTATAGATGACCAGCAGAGTCAAATAATAATAATCACAGTGGTTGTAGGGGGTGCAACAGGCCAGCATCTCAGGTGTAAATGTCAGTTGTCTTTTCATAGCCAATCATTCTGAGTATCTCTACCCCTCCTGTTGTCTCTAGAGAGTTGAAAACAGCAGATCTGGGACAGGTAGTCTGAATACTTTGCGAATGCACTGTACCCTCAAATTAAACCTGACATTCCGCACTTTAAGCTTCTAGTCATTGTATCATTGAAAATCCAAAGCATTGGATTACTGAACCAAAACAAAAAAAATGTCACTGTCCCAATACTTTTGGAGCTCACTGTATATGGGTGGCTGCAGGGGTGGATACATACACACTCCTAGGACTCCTTATTCGGGATCGGTGTCCCTTCCACGGGACGGTTGAGCTAACATAGGCTAATACGATTAGCATGAGGTTGTAAGTAACAAGAAAATGTCCCAGGACATAGATTAACAAGAATATGAGATATGTCTAACTGTGCTGTCCAATTTACAGTAGCTAGTACAGTGAAAGAATACCATGCTATTGTTTGAAGAGAGCGCACAATTTTGAACATGAAAAGTTATTAATAGACAAATTAGGCCTATTTGGGCAGTCTTGATACAACATTTTGAACAGAAATGCAATGGTTCATTTGATCAGTCTAACACTTCACATACACTGCTGACATCTAGTGGCCAAAATCTAAATTGCAGCTGGGCTGGAATAATACATTATGGCCTTTCTCTTGCATTTAAAAAATGGTACAAAAAAATACAAAAAACGGTTGTTTTGTTCTATGTATTATCTTTTATCGGATTTATTGTGTTATATTCTCCTACATTCCTTTCACATTTCCACAAACATCAAAGTGTTTCATTTCAAATGGTACCACGAATATGCATATCCTTGCGTCAGGGCCTGAGTTACGTGTAGTTAGATATGGGTATGTAATTCTTGGCGAAAATTGAAAAAAAAGGGGTGGATCCTTAAGAGGTTTTAAGGTGAGGGTGCTAAGCTGACAAGGTTTGTCTTTCCCCTCTCTACAGTGATGTTAGGGTCGTCTACCCCTCACGCGGCCATTACATTCTCACGACCACACTAAACACTTCCCACATCGACTCGACTGTGGAAGTGTCCAGCTGGTAGACATTTATTACACAGCTTATAGCTGAGTCCCACTGACTTTCTGCAGTGTTGACACGGCAAAGCACAGGACACTTCCTTGACAACTTGGGTCAGCCCTTTATCAGAGCCCCACTCTTTTCCACCCAGACCTCTGCTAAGCTTTTTCCCAGTCTTTCTTTCTCGTTAGTGCTAGCTGTGCTTCTATTCCGGTCAGCCGTAGTGGACAGCACTAGCTCAGCGATACTGCAGGTTAGGTTGGAGGAAATGTTCAGACGGCAAGATAGTTTATGGTTATAAATGCTTATTGTTCCCTTGAGTAAGGCCTCAGTGGTGGATATATTCAGTAATAGAAAGAACAAGGGTGTAAAATGCGAACCATGTAAGTGGCCTAGGGTAAAGGCAAGTGTAGAAATATAGAGAGACTGTGTGAGTGAGTCTTTGTGAAAGAAATCAATAGGGTCCGTCTTCTCTAATGGAGCACAGATGAGAGAGGGCAAATTGTTAATTTCTCTTAGCCCCAATAAAAGATACAACCATATTAGTATATAAAAATATAAAAAATTCTACCAGAAATAAACTGCTGTCTAATGACTCATTTTGTAGTCTTTTAAAGGTGACTAGTGGAAAGAATTTGGGCAGTGACCACCATACACGCTCTTTCCTGTTATGGAAACCAACTTTACAAATGTCTAAAGGCTTTATCCTCCTCTGTCTGGGCAGGAGATTAGATGCCTTCCCTCCACTCTCTTTGTGAGACCCCTTTTTCCCATGAATCCCAGACAATGTCTGTCTGTCTGTCTGTCTGTTGAGAATATAATGGCGCTGGAGGAGATGGCTGCCGTTTTACAGGCTCTAACCAATTGTGCTATTTTGTGTGTTTTATTTGCATTATTTGTAACTTATTTTGTACATAATCTGTCTCCACCATCCCTTAAGACCGAAAAGAGCTTCAGCATATCAGAACAGCAACTATTCACCTCAAACTTTTCTTTAACGAGTAGGACGCAAAGGATTTACTGCTGATTCCAGACCAGGCCCAAATCTTCATCATTCTTATGAAGAAGAGACGCAGGGAACGCAGGTCTGGGTGTCTTGTGAGAATTTATCTCCGAATGGGTAACCCGCCTCAACCATCCATCCTATTGGCAAACATTCAATCATTGGGGAATAGACTGGATGAGATCCGTTCAAGACTACCCCAACTGTAATATCTTATTTTTCACTGAGTCGTGGCTGAATGACAATATGGGCAATATACAGTTGGCTGTATTTTCCGTGCATTGGCAAGACACAACAGCTGCCTACGGTAAGATGAGGGGTGTTCTTCAAGGGAAGCAACACTGAAGCATACATGAGAGCACCAGTTGTTCCAGATGACTGTCTGATCGCGGTCTTTGATGTGAGAAAAACCTTTAAACAGGTCAATATTCACAAGGCCCCAGAGCCAGACAGACTACCAGGACGTGTACTCAAAGCATGCACTGACCAACTATCAACTGTCTTCACTGACATTTTCAACCTATCCCTGACCAAGTCTGTCACACCAACATGTTTCAAACAGACCACCATAGTCCCTGTGCCCAAGAACGCCAAGGTAACCTGCCTAATTGACTTCCGACCCATAGCACAAATGTCTGCCGTGAAGTGCTTTGAAAGGTTGGTCATGGCACATCAACACTATCATGCCAGAAAGCCTAGACATACCGCCCCAACAGATCCACGGAAGACGCTATCTGTATTGCACTTCACACTGCATTTCCCACCTGGACAAAAGGAACACCTACGTGAGAATGCTGTTCATTGACTACAACTCAGCGTTCAACACCATAGTGCCCTCAAAGCTCATCACTAAGCTAAGGACCCTGGGACTAAACACCTCCCTCTGCAACTGGATCCTGGACTTCCTGACAGGCCGTCCCCAGGTGGTAAGAGTAGGCAACAACACTACTGCCATGCTGATCCTCAATACATGGACCCCTCAGGGATGCGTGCTTAGTCCCCTCCTGTACTCCCTTGCTTGGCTACCCATGACTGCATGGCCAAGCAAGACTCCAACACCCTTATTAAGTTTGCCGACAACACAACCGTGGTAGGCCTGATCACTGAGAACGATGAGACAGCCTATATGAAGGAGGTCAGGGACCTGGCAGTGTCATGCCAGGACAACAACCTCTCCCTCTACATGATCAAGACAATGGTGATGATCGAGGACTACAAGAAATCGATGGGGCTGTAGTGGAGCGGGTTGAGAGCTTAAAGTTCCTTGGTGTCCACATCACCGACAAACTATCATGGTCCAAACAATCCAAGACAGTTGTGAAGAGGGCACGACATGCCTGTTCCCTCTCAGGAGACTGAAAAGATTTGGCTTCGGTCCTCAGATCTTCAAAAAGTTCTACAGCTGCACCGTCGAGAGCATCCTCACTGGTTGCATCACCCCCTGGTATGGCAACTGTTCGGCCTCTGACCGCAAGGCGCTACAGAGGGTAGTGCGTACGGCCCAGTATGTCACTGGGGCCAAGCTTCGTGCCATCCAGGACTTCTATACCAGGCGGTGTCAGAGGAAGGCCATAAAAATTGCCAAAGACTTCAACCACCCTAGTCATGGACTGTTCTCTCTGCTACTGCATGGCAAGCGATACTGGAGTGCAGCTTCTACCCCCAAGCCATAAGACTTCTGAACAGCTATTCAAATGGCTACCTGGACTATTTGCATTGGCCCCCTTTTTTCTTTTCTTTTACGCTGCTGCTACTCACTGTTCATTATCTATGCATAGTCACTTTACCCCTACCTACATGTACATATTACCTCGACTAACCTGTATCCCCGCACGTTGACTCGGTATCGGTACCCCTTGCTATTTAGCCTCATTATTGTTATTTTATTGTTACTCTTATTTTTTTAAATGTTTGTTTATTTAGTGAATATTTTCTAAACTCTTACTTTTCTTAAAACAGCATTGTTGGTTAAGGGCTTGAAAATAAGCATTTGTATTCGGCGCATGTGACAAACAAAATGTGATTTATTTTGAATTCATAGCGCTCTAGAACCCAGCCAGCCTGCTGGATGCCCGTCACCATGGAGACAAGGGTGGGAAGGAGAGTGATGATGTTGTGTAGAACAGCACAGCAGCCTGCCTGTGTCTGAATGAACTGTGTTGTTGTGTGATTGCTTCGCGTCTTGCTCAAAGAGGGCCATGTAATTGGCCCATGGCTGACTAGCACCATACAGTATGTGAGCCATGTCAATCCACACACAATTGCTTGACTTGTTAATGTTTGATTTTGAAAACTGGATAATTTTGTGAGCAGGGCAGAAATTGTGTCAGTGCAGAAATGACATGCATGAAGTATCACTAATTTTGAAAGCATATTCTGTATTTTTCTTCCATCTGAGATCTCACTGCACCAAAGAAAGCATGATTGATCAACTGTGTCTTGACAGTCCTACCCTGAAGGATAGCTGTCAACACAGCACACACAGTATTCATTTTAGTACCAGCTCTGCCGCTGTCATATTAGACAGTGATGACACACAGACACGGTGTCTGCAGCAGTAAGTACCAGAATACAAAGCCCAGCCATTATTTGGGATGATTATGCTCTTCTGCCTTAGTTCCTATAATACACTCTGGCCATCAAACACAATGCAGATGAGTCTGTCTTTGTCACAGAAAAGGAAACAAAGATTTTATAACGACCTGAAATTGTTGTCATTGGTGACCTATCCTCAACCCAGCCAACCAAATTGAGGCACTGGATACCATGGCGACAGTGGCTCTGTGCGTAGAGAGGTGATAATGGAGATTTTAGAGGTGGGGAGAGGGGGGTTCCGAGGAATTGCCACACTGTCAGAGGTGTCACACGGTCTGTGGGGTTTCTCAAAGGACTAAAGGGGGGAAAACGTCCACTGATCAGAAATGAGCCAAATGTCTGAGTAACAGCAATATGATGTTTTTAATAATGGCAGACAAATAAAGGCATTTAATGTAGCCTCTTCTGTACCATTTGTCCTATTGTCAAAATATGTATTGAATTGTATTAGCCTCTCAGGTAAAGGGCCTAAATCATTTCAATTTAATTTTAAGACTAGCCAAACCAGCGTAATGTAATTTTTGGCCAATCATGCTGCCAGTCAGGCAACAGATGCTGGAATTTGTTGTGGATGATATTTGAAGTGTTCGATGCTGCTGAAGAGAGAAGACTGGAATAATGTGCTGTGATTGCTGTGGTTTATCTTAGTAACTCTCCTCTCAGTGGCTATCATTGCTGTGCTGAATTCTTTCTGTTTGAACACAACTTATTTATGACGACAACTGTCTTCACCATCCCCAGTGCCCTACATGTCTCCTCCGTCCTACTAAAATGATTGACTGACATTAATAGTCCACTTTAGAAGGTACATTTAATTTGACCAGAGTTCCAAATAAAATTATGTCAAAATGTAATAGCACGTAATGGGTTGTATGGCATGCTAAGTCCGAGGGAGAAGTCTTTTGTTTCCCAATATGGCATGCCAGGAAGAGTGAAAATAGTGTGCTATTTCATGCAAAGGCACAATTAGGCACTAGGAAACAATGAAAGTATCAAATAAAAACATAACACCTTAGTTAACGCCTAACACGAGTGGCTGGTATCCAATATACATCAACAATAAAACGCTCGTTAGACCATTTTGGAATTATTATTATTCATTTTTGGAGGATGGTAATTATCACAGTTCAGTTATTATTTTCTTCCATAGCTTTATAAAAAAAACTAACACATGAAACAGTTCAAACCAAGAGAAAAGCTTCAAAACAATACAAACATATACTACATGACCAAAAGTATGTGGACACCTGCTCGTCGAACATCTCATTCCAAAATTATGGGCATTAATATGGAGTTGGTCCCCCTCTGCTGCTATAACAGACTGCACTCTTCTAGGAAGGCCTTCTACTACATGTTGGGACATTGCTGCCGGGACTTCCATTCAGCCACAAGAGCATTAGTGAAGTCGGGCTGTTAGGACTGATTCGTGGTCGGCGTTCCAATTCATCCAAAAGGTGTTTGATGGGGTTGAGGTTCTTCCACACCGATCTAGACAAACCATTTCTGTATGGACCTCGCTTTGTGCACAGGGGCATTATTATAATGAAACAGGAAAGGGCATTCCCCAAACTGTTGCCACAAAGTTGGAAGCACAGAATCGTCTAGAACATTGTGTATGCTGTAGTGTTAAGATTTCCCTTCACTGGAACTAAGGATCCTAGCCCAAACCATGAAAACACCCACAGGCCATATTCCTCCCCCACCAAACTTTACAGTTGGTAGCGTTCTCCTTGCATCCGCCAAACCCAGATTCGTCCATGAGACTGCCAGATAGTGAAGCGTGATTTATTACTCCAGAGAACACGTTTCCACTGCTCCAGAGTTCAATGGCAGTGAGCTTTAACCCACTCCAGCTGATGCTTGACATTGCTCAGTTGAACTTGTGCTTGTGTGTGGCTGCTCGGCCATGGAAACCCATTTCATGAAGCTCCCGACGAACAGTTGTTGTGCTGCAGTTGCTTCCAGAGGCAGTTTGGAACTCAGTAATGAGTGTTGCAACCGAGTACAGATGATTTGTATGCACTACTCGATTCAGCTCTCGGTTGTCCCGTTCTGTGAAATTGTGTGGCCGACCACTTTGCGGCTGAGCCGTTGTTGCTCCTAGACGTTTCCACTTCACAATAACAGCACTTACAGTTGACTGGGGCCGTTCTAGCAGGGCAGATATTTTATGAACTGACTTGTTGAAAAGGTGGCATCCTATGACAGTGCCACATTGAAAGTCACTGAGCTCTTCAGTAAGGCCATTCTACTGCCAATGTGTGTCTATTCAAATCAAATTTTATTTGTCACATACACATGGTTAGCAGATGTTAATGTGAGTGTAGCGAAATGCATGTGCTTCTAGTTCCGACAACGCAGTAATATCCAAAGAGTAATCTAACCTAACAATTTCACAACAATTACCTTATACACACAAGTGTAAAGGAATGAATAAGAATATGTACATAAAAAAATATATGAATGAGTGATGGCCGAATGGCATAGGCAAGATGCAGTGGATGGTATAGAGTACAGTATATACATAAGAGATGAGTAATGTAGGGTATGTAAACATTTTATGAAGTGGCATTGTTTAAAACCTCTTATGGCTGCGATCCCCGTACAGGGATCAACATCAGGGGACATTTCAGAGTGACAACTAAAAATACAACGTCGTAACATTAAACATTCTTGAAAATGCAAGTGTCTTACATCCTTCAAAAGATTAGAATCTTGGTAATCAAACTACGTTTTCCAATTTAAAATAGCCATTACAGAGAACAAATGCCATGCTTTTGTTTGAGAAGAGTGATCATCAACAACAAACATTTTCCGCCATGACAGTTTTGACACATTCCCATCTGAAGGTAAAATTATGACTTACATTCTGATATCTTGCTCTTATTTCTCTTCCGGAGGGTCCCAGTGATCAAATGAAGTGCCGTTTTCTTTGATAAAATCCATTTTTATAGCGTAAAACTAAACATTTTGTAAACCGCTTGTGTGGTGAATTCCATCTCTATCAACTTTTGACGGAGCATTCAGCGTAATTACACACACTAAACAATTGTTTATCTAGTCATAGTTGGTTTCAGTGCAATCCTCTGGATGTTTGCAACACAGCCAAACGTGATAGTTTTTTTTGCGGGGAGTATTGACCGAAGTGAACTGATTTGAAGACAATGAGCAATGACTTCGTTGATTGACTGTATTTCTGCCCAATGACCACTGATCTTCTTGAAATCTAACTGGGTAGATAGCCAATGAGCTGAGGTAAATACCAGTATGTGATGGTTATGGGTTGGACCACCATCCCTTGTTTGTAAATGCACACGTAACAAACTTCATTCTCGCCATTGACCATCAGAGTAGTTGCAGTCACGCTTGTTACACACAGCAGTGTTTTGGAAAGTAGTATAATGCTGTTTTATGAAGTATAATTATTATATATATATTTTTTGCAATAAATAAATATATATATATATATTTTTGCAATTTGCAATGAAATGTGTGATGAAATGTGTAAAGTACTGTCACACCCTGACCATAGTTTACTTTGTATATTTCTATGTTTTGGTTGGTCAGGGTGTGAGCTGAGTGGGCATTCTATGTTTCATGTCTAGTTTGTCTATTTCTATGTCTGGCCTGATATGGTTCTCAATCAGAGGCAGGTGTTAGTCATTGTCTCTGATTGGGAACCATATTTAGGTAGCCTGGGTTTCACTGTGTGTTTGTGGGTGATTGTTCCTGTCTCTGTGTTTTCACCAGATAGGGCTGTTTTCGTTACGTTTTTGTATTGATTTGTGTTTTACGTTTGTTGATTAAACATGGATCGCAATCTACACGCCGCATTTTGGTCCGACTCTCCTTCACCAAAAGAGAACCGTTACAAGTACACATTGGCTATAGTGTGTATGTACGTGTACGACCCATACCCTGTGTGTGTGTTGTTTGTTGGTTTGTTTGGGTGTGTGTGTGTGTGTGTTGGTTTGTTTGTGTGTGTGTGTATGTGTATATATATATATTTTTTTATTCAAATGGCATGGAGTAGAACAGCAAGCACACACATGGCCACTGCGCCTGCTACTCCTCTCCATTTGAAATATGGCTATGGCTATGAAATAGCCATTGGGTGCTGTTGGGGGGAAGACAGGCCCACAACAATGGCCGGAGTTGAATGGAACAGCACTTCACCTTAGTGACTGTTCCCTTTGCTCTATACAATACATATCTGTTTATTTTATGTAATGATAAAAGGCTCATACACTACAAATATTTTTTAAATGTTTTCTTTCACAGTGATAGTGACTCCGACTGGGAGCCCCCGGTGCCAAGCTGCCCGCTCTACACCTGCCTCCAGTGGTGTTCATATGCCACAGTTAATTACTGCAGGCATGACTGTGCCTCAGGGCCAAAACGGCACAGCATGGATGTGTCGTTGTGTTCTGTGTCGCATGAAGTCCCCCATCACCTGCACCACTTGTTCAGTTTGCCTCTGCATCAGAAAGAGACTGCTATGGGACATGGCACAGGAGGCAAAATATTGTGTAGAGGACTTCCAAAGGGTCTACCCCTGTTTTTTTTAAATATTTTTTAAATAATATTTTTAAAACATTTTTATAAAAAAATCTTGTGTGTTAGAATTGCTTTTTGATATGTTGTATTTAGTTATTTGCACTGTTGTATATAGTTATAGGTCATTTCACCAATTTGGTACATTTGGGCAACTTGTGTGGGACACCTGTGTGACTTCATGCTAAATGTCATGTAGCTCACCCATTCCTGAAGTTATCAGTCTGAAACATTGCACACCTACAGTTGCCCTCTTGTGTTATCCATCAAAATTATCTCCAGCATCCTATCTGACTGTGTGGCTATTCTAGTACTTGTGAAAGATGATGCTGCAACAATAAAAAAACAAAATGTATGCTCTTTCTCTTTTCTTCCACCAGATCTACTGTGTTATATTCTTCTACATTCAATTAACATTTCCACAAACTTCAGAATGTTTCCATTCAAATGATACCAAGAATATGCATATCCTTGCCTCTGGGGCTGAGCTACAGGCAGTTAGATTAGGGTATGTCTTCAGGCGGAAATTGAGAACAAGGGATGCAGCCATAATAAGTTAAAGTGACTTGTTATACATTTATTACATACATTTTTCCATTATTAAAGTGACTGGAGTTGAGTCAGTATGTTGGCAGCAGCCACTCAATGTTAGTGATGGCTGTTTAACAGTCTGATGGCCTTGAGATAGAAGCTGTTTTTCAATCTCTCGTTCCCTGCTTTGATGCACCTGTACTGACCTAGCCTTTTGGATGATAGCAGGGTTAACAGGCAGTGGCTCAGATGATTGTTGTCCTTGATGATCTTTTAGGCCTTTCTGTGACATCGGGTGGTGTAGGTGTCCTGGAGGGCAGGTAGTTTGCCCCCGGTGATACGTTGTGCAGACCTCACTACCCTCTGGAGAGCCTTATGGTTATGGGTGGAGCAGTTGCCGTACCAGGTGGTGATACAGCTCGAAAGGATGCTCTCGATTGTGCATCTGTAAAAGTTTGTGAGTGTTTTTGGTGACGAGCTGAATTTCTTCAGCCTCCTGAGGTTGAAGAGGCGCTACTGCGCCTTCTTCACCACACTGTCTGTGTGGTTGGACCATTTCAGTTTGTCCGTGATGTGTACGCCAATGGAACTTAAACCTTACTACCCTCTACACAACTGTCCCGTTGATGTGGATAGGGTGGTGCTCCCTCTGCTGTTTCCTGAAGTCCACGATCATCTCCTCTGTTATGTTGACGTTGAGTGTGAGGTTATTTTCCTGACACCACACTCCGAGGGCCCTCACCTCCTCCCCGTAGGCCGTCTCGTCGTTGTTGTTAATCAAGCCTACCACTGTAGTGTCGTCTGCAAACTTGATGATTGAGTTGCAGGCATGGCCACACAGTCGTGGGTGAACAGGGAGTACAGAAGAGGGCTCAGAACGCACCCTTGAGGGGCCCCGGTGTTGAGGATCAGCGGGCTGGAGATGTTGTTACCTTCCCTCACCACCTGGGGGTGGCCCGTCAGGAAGTCCAGGACCCAGTTGCACAGGGTGGGGTCGAGACCCAGGGTCTTGAGCTTGATGACGAGTTTGGAGGGTACTATGGTGTTAAATGCTGAGCTGTAGTCGATGAACAGCATTCTCACATAGGTATTCCTCTTGTCCAGATGGGTTAGGGCAGTGTACAGTGTGATTGCGATTGCGTCGTCTGTGGACGAGGAGGTTAGAATAACAACGATCTAGGGTTTAGCCAACCCTGGTTGCGCAATCAATATGCTGATAGAATTTAGGGAGCCTTGTTTTCAGATTAGCCTTTTTAAATCCCCAGCTACAATAAATGCAGCCTCAGGATATGGGGTTTCCAGTCAAATGAAGTACGTTCAGGGCCATCGATGTGTCTGCTTGGGATATGTGGCTTTGATTATAATCGAAGAGAATTCTCTAGGTAGATAATGCGGTCGGCATTTGATTGTGAGGAATTCTAAGTCAGGTGAACAGAAGGACTTGAGTTCCTGTATGTTGCTATGATCACACCACGTCTTGTTAATCATAAGCCAGGACCAAGCAGAACCTTCAGCGAAGGTCAACGGTCCAGAACCTCTAGCGAGGGTCAACGGTCAGGAGCTTCCAGGAAAGGCGCCCAGTCCAGCTCCAGGGCAGGAGCCTTCCTTTGCGCCAGTGGCCAGTCGAGGCATGGTGTCCAGTCCAGCTCCAAGTGCCGGAGCCTTCCTCAGCGCTGGTATCCAGACCGGGTACGGCCACCAGCCGAGCTCCAAGGCGGGAGCCTTCCTCTGCGCCGGTGCCCAGTCCAGGCATGGCGGCCAGCCCGGGTCCATGGTAGGATCTTCGGGATGAGCGGGTACTTCGCCCTGCACCGGAGCCGCCACCGACGCTAGATGCCCCCCCGGACCCTCACCTATAGAGTCAGTTTTTGCGGCTGGTGTCCGCACCTTTGGGGGGGGTACAATCAAGCCCTGACCATAGAGAGCCTTTTTATTCTCTATTTTGGTTAGGTCTCTGTGTGACTAGGATGGGTAATCTAGATTGTTTATTTGTATGTTGGCCTGGTATGGTTCCCAATCAGAGGCAGCTGTTTTTCATTGTCTCTGATTAGTGCGTTTCATTCTATAAACATGTGGAACCCATATCACGCTACGCTTTGGTCCGAATGTTATTACGACGATCGTGACACCTGTCAGCAACGGGTGTGGCTGAAATAGTCGAATCCACTCATTTGAAATGGCGTCGACATACTTTTGTATATATAGTGTGAATGATATATAGTGTGAATGACATGTAGTGTGATGAATGCATCGTCAACTGCGTGAAGTGGATTCGCCTGTTTTCCTACGGAGGTAGTGTTTAGGAAATATGTCTCAGCGCCGTCAATACTTTCAGAAAAGCAGTAAACCTTCTCACCCTAACAGTATTTGTCTTTTCAATTGTCAGACAGTAGGTACGGCCTAGTTAGATTTATCATGATGGTCTCTGCGTTGCCAGTTCAATTTGCACCTTTTTGGCATCTCAATGATTTGTATCTGGAATAGGACCATGGGGATTATTGCATCTTTCTGTTTCTCAGGTGTCAAGAGATATTCAATAGAGTTGTTTCTCTCCCACAACTGGGAGTTACTTATATGCCAAAATCATATTTATTGGCTTTCACGTTGGAATTACTTTCATGAGCAGATATGTCATCTTATCACTGACTATAAATGTTACCGAACAGATTCTTAATACCAACAGGAATTGTGTGGAGGATTTTGGCAAAGTACCAAAGCTCAGCAGAAGCGCAGTATGGTAAGAACTGGAGATGTTTGTGTTCGTACCTTGACCCTTGTTTGTATGCATATACTTGTTTATGTGTGTGTGTGTGTGTGTGTGTGTGTGTGTGTGTGTGTGTGTGTGTGTGTGTGTATGTGTGTGTGTGTGTGTGTGTGTGTGTGTGTGTGTGTGTGTGTGTGTGTGTGTGTGTGTGTGTGTGTGTGTGTGTGTGTGTGTGTGTGTGTGTGTGTGTCGATCTGCATGTATTTGTGTGTTTTTCTCAATTATGTAAGTTACTGTTTGATTAATGTTGACCCTTGTCAGTCTTTTGTGCCTTGCAGGCTAGGAGGGAACATAAAACAAAACAATAGTTGGTGAAGCCTCCTTTGTGAGCATGCCAGAAATGTAGTTGTGGGTTACCATATTGTTAATCAACCAAGCTTAAGCAAATGCATTCTGACTTATTATAACATCTCAAGTGGATATCAGTTTCCTCATCTCCTCTCTGCCTATTATGTAGCTCATCGAGTAGCTTGAATAAGTGTGTATGTAATTCATCCAGTGTCAATGAGAGCTGAGCTAATGGCCCTCGGTGTGTTCCTCTAACAGTCTGTAACCGTACCTCTTTATCAGCAGGGAAACACTTGTCCAGGAGTGACCTCCTTAGTGGGAAAAGTAGGTCTGAGTTTAACCTGCCTTGTGTTAGACTCTCAGCGGACCTTGACAGAGGCTAAATGAACTCCTCCACTGTACAGAGGGCTAGCAGCTAATAAAGTTGCATGAAAGATAGTGGGAGAGAGATAGGCTATACCTCTCTGGAGGAGCTGAGGAGGTGTGGAGGGGTTGGGGTCTGTGTGGGGAGGTGGGGGGGGGTGTCTACCTGTCCTCGTTTTATTAGACTCTCTACATCTGGAAACCTTTCTGCTCGCTATCTGAGCAGCTGAACCATTTCCAGGGTTTCCAAGGGAAGTCCCATCAGATTTGACGTTGCCCTACACACATGGACCTTTATTATCTTGATCAAGGACCTTTTCCAAGATTTCATTCACACGTTGACTTCCCTTAAGTTTTAAGACTGCACTAAAGAAACACAAGGTCTTAGATCAGTATGTGCACCATGTCAAATCTTGAAGACTTGCCATCTCATCAATACAGTAAATACCTTATGTACTGCCAAGGAGTCATCCGTAAATAACAGGACACTTCACTGCCAAACTGCAGAAACAAGGGTTAATGAATTAGTGCCAATGAAGAGGTACCTTGGCCAATTTGTGAGGCTCTCAGTACAGCTTTATGGTTCTTTTAAAAGGGTGGTTTTTAACACATTTTCTTACGAAGCCATACTGCTTATGACGCCACTCAAGATGCAGTGGTTGCAGTGGCCTTTAGAGAGACTGCAGCTGTTGAAGTGTCAGTGTTAGCATAGAAAAACGGTAGTGGCTAAACAAAATTCCCCAAAACAGAGTAAGAATAATCCCTTGCTGTCACTCATAAATATGGATTTCAGATAAACAAGACCTCTAAATATGAGATTCATGTTTTGTCGTTGATTGTGCACTGACATCCTCATTGACTTCAGGTTAGGTGAGGTGATTCATTTGAGATGGTTTCATGGGGAGAATGCAGTTCAGATGATTGATGTCTAGTGAGGGCTTTGATTGAATTGAGCCCTCTCAGTCAGTGTTGACTCTAGGCGCTGAAACCCCCTAGCAAGCTGTCTGTCTGTCTGTCAGCACCAACGCCATTACAGTAACTCTTTGTCTTTATCAGAACTACAGTATATGAGTCTTGTGTCTTGGTGCGTGGGAAAGACTGCATATTCTATTTATGCAAAGAAGTGAATGAAAACTACAATGGCCTACATGCTCAGACATGTAGGGAGGATGTTTTGTTTGTGTGATGGCACACAATGATCAGTAGAGGGCAGACAGGAGAGTCAGTGTGAGAGATAGCAATCGCATAGAAGTGAGGGCACTCCCTCACGTCTACAACCAGCAGCAGTATCATCATCTTACTGAATATATCTATATTAATACAGTGAACAATTACACATCTTTTTTTAACATGAAACAATATTTGAATGTCATAATCCCCTTTAATTTGTGTCACATCATACAATCCTCATGTAAATGGCACATAAATCATATACTGTTTGGTAAACTTCCAAGGTGAATATTTCCATATAGAGAATGTACCATGTAGTTGGGATAATCTTCTTCCTTTCGAGCATAGAAGAGTCCGTTTATACTGGAGGAAGTCATTTAGAGACGGGCTACTCTGTCTGTGCGTAGATGAGTCTCCCTCTCTGTCTCTCTGTGTTGTTTCCTAGCCTGCTAAAGCCACATTATCTGAAGGTGCTACGCTGATTACGCCACGCCAAGCTTTCACAGGATTACTGCGGTGGGGGGAAAAATCCCCCCTTTGAAATGGAAAAGAACATCCAAAATGAAAAAACACAAAAACTGTAGTGAGTGGCTACAGGTATAGGTCAACTGCCAGATGCATACATTCATCTTCTGCAAGTAAAATAAGATTTGTTTTAAGAACCGGATGTTACCCAATAAGAATATTAACTGGCAAAATCAATAACCCTTCCTCGATCTCCCTAGACTTAGTAAGAGAGGCCATGCCCTTTGACATTAAAACAGTGACAGAGGTAAAATTATCGTCCAAAACACAGTGTAACTCAACCCCTTTCCTAATTCTGTCCCTGTCTGTCTCCCTTTCCACTGAGTGTAGGTCTGCCACAATCTGGATAGCTAGCTCTGTATCTCCGCTCTCTCTCACCGGAAACACGTGGTTTGAGGGGCAAGGTGGAGAGGGATCTAATGGTGGTGGTGGTGGCAGTTTGTTTGGGATATTGCTGAGGGATGGTAGCTCAGTTTTGGCACACTCCCCTCTGCTGGTGTAATGTTTGTGATAGGGGAGCATGGCTGGTGGATGACAGGGGAGACTGTAGTTGATAGTCCCAACCCAGAATAAAGAACATGCTGTTTACTGCCCACTGAAGGAGAACAAGCTCTCTCTCTCTCTCTCTCTCTCTCTCTCTTTCTCTCTTTCTCTCTCCCTCCCTTTTCTGTCTCACTCTGTCACTTTCACTCTCTGAGACTGTGTGTATTTTTCTTTCCTTCCCACCCTTTCTCTCCTCTCATCACTCTCTTAATTTCTCAGTCTGTGTAACCTGGGGCTTTGTTCAAATATTGCTTCCTTGAGGTTAAGAGGGCGTGGCCCCTCATTCTTTTTCTTCCTCTCTTTCTATCTCTTTGTCTGTCTCTATTGTTGTATGAACATTGCCTCCTGTGGTCTGAGAGAGGGTGGGCTGTTTCGCTCTCCTCAGTAAAGCTGATCTTGCTGGCACAGGGTGCGGGGAGACTTGCTTTTCTGGAAGGACCTGATGCATCATGCTAATGATCCGCTCCTCACTCCTCTCTGTCCAGCCTGCCAGAGGAGCAGGGGTCTCATTTGATGTCGCCGCCTCATCCGGGAACAACAAAAGCAGCTTTTACCGCGCAGGAAGCACCCAACGTTGGAGTCAACCATCCACTGATGATTTGGCTCTCTGTGTTCTATGTCTAGTTCTGTTTAGGTCTCTTTCCTCTCTCTCTCACTGTTCTCTCTCTGTATCTGTTTGGATCACGCCCCCTCTTCTCTCTCACTCTTGCATACTCTCTGTCTCTCACTAACTCCCTATCATTCATTCATTCATTCACTCATTCACTCACTCACTCACTCACTCACTCACTCACTCACTCACTCACTCACTCACTCACTCACTCACTCACTCACTCACTCACTCACTCACTCACTCACTCACTCGCTCGCTCACTCACTCACTCACTCACTCACTCACTCGCTCGCTCACTCGCTCACTCGCTCACTCACTCACTCTCACTCACTCACTCACCCTCTCTCTCTCTCTCGCTTCATCAGTTTCTGCATCAGCTTGTCAGGCTAGAAGGGAGTTAGATGCCGCTGAGTCTACTGTCAGGTAGGCAGCACTAGATCCTCCAACCCACAGGATTATTCACATTTTCTTTCGGTCTTCCTTCCTCAACATCTTCTTACTCTTCTTCTCCCTCCTCCTCATCCTCCTCCTGCCTTCTTTCTCTCTCCTACTTCCACACCCTGTCTCTGAGTGTGTTGGAGAGCGGCACCATTCGTGTGGTAAAGCAGTGGGAGTGGACCTCAGCGTGTGTATGAGTGTGTGTGTAAGTACTCTTGTGTGTGTGTGAGAGTACGCTTGTGTGTGTGTGAGAGCGAGGGAGCATCAGCCTCTCCAGTCCTCCACACTCTCTCCGTGGAACATCCCTTCTTAAATGGACTTTTATATGGGTTTGAGACTTTATCACCACTGAAAGCAATGCCACTGCCAAAGCTCTACATGTTGGAATAATATATAGCTCAGGAAAGTCCCAAGATGAGTGAGGAAGCTAAGGAAAAAAGCACTGGAAAACCAGCACATCGCAAGAAGAAAGGAAAAAAGGTATGTGAAGGAAAAACCTTTTGGCTGTCTTTGTAAAAGCTTTGAATGTTGTGTTTGTATTGCTGTGGTTGGTTTACATACATTACTCCCACAAGCTGTGTGTCTATGATCTATAGACTAAGTATAAAGAGATCATTGTGTTAAGTTTAATAAAAAAACAAGCCTCAAGGAGGATGGTGTGAGTGCCTGCGCTCGTATTCCTGCGTGTTTACTTTGGTTTAGCATCTTGTTTCTTCAATTTATTTTTATTTTTTATTTTTTATTTCACCTCTATTTAACCAGGTAGGCTAGTTGAGAACAAGTTCTCATTTACAACTGCGACCTGGCCAAGATAAAGCATAGCAGTGTGAACAGACAACACAGAGTTACACATGGAGTAAACAATTAACAAGTCAATAACACAGTAAAAAAAAAGAGAGTCTATATACATTGTGTGCAAAAGGCATGAGGAGGTAGGCGAATAATTACAATTTTGCAGATTAACACTGGAATGATAAATGATCAGATGGTCATGTACAGGTAGAGATACTGGTGTGCAAAAGTAAATAAATAAAAACAGTATGGGGATGAGGTAGGTAAAAGTTGGGTGGGCTATTTACCGATAGACTATGTACAGCTGCAGCGATTGGTTAGCTGCTCAGATAGCAGATGTTTGAAGTTGGTAAGGGAGATAAAAGTCTCCAACTTCAGCGATTTTTGCAATTCGTTCGAGTCACAGGCAGTAGAGAACTGGAACGAAAGGCGGCCAAATGAGGTGTTGGCTTTAGGGATGATCAGTGAGATACACCTGCTGGAGCGTGTGCTATACGGGTGGGTGTTGCCATCGTGACCAGTGAACTGAGATAAGGCGGAGCTTTACCTAGCATGGACTTGTAGATGACTTGGAGCCAGTGGGTCTGGCGACGAATATGTAGCGAGGGCCGACTAGAGCATACAGGTCGCAGTGGTGGGTGGTATAAGGTGCTTTAGTAACAAAACTGATGGCACTGTGATAAACTGCATCCAGTTTGCTGAGTAGAGTATTGGAAGCTATTTTGTAGAAGACATCGCCGAAGTCGAGGATCGGTAGTATAGTCAGTTTTACTAGGGTAAGTTTGGCGGTGTGAGTGAAGGAGGCTTTGTTGCGGAATAGAAAGCCAACTCTAGATTTGATTTTATATTGGAGATGTTTGATATGAGTCTGGAAGGAGAGTTTACAGTCTAGCCAGACACCTAGGTACTTATAGATGTCCACATATTCTAGGTCGGAACCATCCAGGGTGGTGATGCTAGTCGGGCGTGCGGGTGCAGGCAGCGAACGGTTGAAAAGCAGAGATGCAGAGATAATGTTCATGAATCTAAACACAACATTCATCAACAAAACATTTTGTACAGAGCAGTTCTGCATATTTGTTTATATGTGTGCATATTTGTTGTGGTATGAGTATTTGACTCACCTCGAATGCAAAGTCATCAGAACAGATCCTGTCACAAAACACTTTTTGGGACCACTTGTTGTTCTGGTATTTCCACTGCACCTGATGAGCTAAAGCAACTAGATGATTACCTAATCAGGCACTCTAGGGGTGAAGGGGCAGCCTCAGGGTTAGTGTGGGGGCAGCATCTGTTGTTGTTTATCTACATCACCATCATTGTGAGTCCACAGCTGTACTTCTCTGATGTTGTCCTCCTCCTGTCCCCAGGGGCTGTGATCAAGCCTTTTAATTAAAGGTGTTCTTAGGCACAGCACAGTGTTTATGTCATGGAAGGCTAAATGGTTTTGTGTGTGTGTGTGCGTGTGCGTGTGTGTGTGTGTGTGCGTGTGTGTGTGTCTGTGTGTGTGTATGTGTGTGTGTATACCTGCATGCATGCTTGTGTGTGCCTTTGCATTTCCACTCATTGCTGTTGTGCTTCGCTCTGCTCCTGTGGCCATGTTGTTTTGTCAATGGGGTAAACCTATGATAAATGGGATTCAGCAGGTTCCACTGATCCCTATGGGGCAGGACTCAGAGGGAAGGCCTGGGTCCGGTGCGTGAGGCAAGAGACTGAAGACCGGGATAGGGGAAATGCTAAAGGATTAGGGAAGCTTTGGGTATTGCTTTGAACAGGGTACCAGGCAGATTTATCAGTTTGGGATAATTGTTTCGCTATGAATCTATTGACAGGGTCAGGGCCATGGCTGATGTTGGGATTAAGTGATTCCTTGTTGCCACTGATGTCCCTTTGTGTTTGATATGAGACCTGATATCACTGGATTTTGGTTTAATCATACTTCCACCTGTTGTTTTGTATTCCCAAAAGTAATGTAGCATGGGGACACAAATTAAATATTACTGGCATTTTTCTTTGTCCCTCTAGTAAGCACAAATATATTGGAAATCCATTTTGGTTACATGCGCGCGCACACGCACGCACGCACGCACGCACGCACGCACACACGCACACACGCACACACACACACACACACACACACACACACACACACACACACACACACACACACACACACACACACACACACACACACACACACACACACACACACACACACACACACACACACACACACACACAGGGCCTACAGTCAAATTGTGAAAAAAAAAAAATGGCTGCAGCGCAATGGTTTCTTAACCACAGAAAGTGAAAAGGCTGATTAAAAAACTCTTACCCCTCCCCTTTTGCATTTCATAAATATACCACAAAACTTTCAAGCAAAGGAACGGGTAGTTTGCATGCCTAAGTTACTCTGGCCAGGTATTTGATTAGTCTCACATTCACAGTAATGTACTGTAATGTATAGTAAAGCATGTTAATCATCACAGGAAATACTGATGCTCTAAGGCTAGGAAAGTCCTTTACCTCTTGGCAACTCTACATGTCAGTAGTTCTTTGGAGAATGCAAGCACCTCCCCTACTGCATCTAACCAGACACTTCCCTCTCAATGTTTCCTACGGTACAAGCAAACACCCAGTATAGCATTGATAACATCAGGACCTAAAGCTAGAAGATTGTCAAGATTAGTCACCTCACACCTCACGATCCACAAATAGGCTCTACCATTGGGAGGATAATCAGAACTACTGGTGAATGATCTCTGATGAGTGAATTGCATTGACTAGTGATGATACCCAAAAATACATTCTCTACTATATGCATACATATGTGTTTCCGGTGTTGGTATGTTTATGTGCTTGTGTGATTATGTGTGCCTGTATGTGTGTGTGTGTGTATGCATGTGTGTGAGTGTGTGTGTGTGCCTGCGTGTGAGAGAGTGTGTGAGAGTGTCAGTGTGAGCGTCAGATAAACATGCCAGATGTGTTAATGATTGTAGCCATGGCAACTACTTTTCTGTTCCGAGGACGAGGGATATTGAGGGCGAGAGTGAGCGAGGGAGAGTGAGAAGAGGGGGCTGGAGTTCTAGTCAACCCTGTGGCAATCAGGCCAAATATATACACTGAACAAAAATATAAACACAACATGTAAAGTGTTGGTCCCATGTTTCATGAGCTGAAGTAAAATATCCCAGACAAATTTGTTTACATCCCTGTTATTGAGCATTTTTCCTTTGTCAAGATAATCCAGCCGCCTGCCTCCCAAGTGGCGCAGCAGTCTAAAGCGCTGCATCACAGTGCTTGAGGCGTCATTACAGACCGGGGTTCGATCCAGGACTGTGTTGCAGCCGGCTATGACCGGGAGACCTATGAGAAGGCACTCAATTGGCCCAGCGTCGTCTGGGTTAAGGGAGGGTTTGGCCGGCCAGGATGTCCTTGTCCCATTGCGTTCTAGTGCCTACTGTGGCATGCCGGGAGCATGAACACTGACACGGTCCCCAGTTGTACAGTGTTTCCTCCTACACATTGTGCGGCTGGCTTCCCGGTTAAAAACAATGTGTCAAGAAACAGTGCGGCTTAGCAGGGTCTTGTTTTTTGGAGGATGCATGGCTCTCGACCTTCGCCTCTCCCAAGTCCATGCCGAAGTTGCAGCAATGGGACAAAACTGTAACTACCAATTGGGGAGAAAAAGGTGTAAAAAGTACAAAATAAATAAAAATTATATAAAATAATACATCCACCTGACAGTTGTGGCATATCAAGAAGCTGATTAAACTGCATGAGCAATAAACAGGTGCACCCTGTGCTGGGGACAATAAAATGGCACTCTAAAATGTGCAGTTTTGTCACACAACACAATGCCACAGATGTCTAACGTTTTGAGGGATTGTGCAATTGGCATGCTGACTGTAGCCATGTCCACCAGAGCTGTTGACAGAAAATGTAATGTTAATTTCTCCACCATAAGCCGCCTCCAACATTGTTTTATAGAATTTGGCAGTACGTCCGCCTCACAACCGCAGACCACGTGTATTGCGTCATGTTGTGAACAGAGTGCCTCATGGTGGTGGACAACGAACACAATTGCATTTTATTGATGGCAATTTGAATACACGGAAATACCTTGAAGAGATCCTGAGGCTCATTGTGAGACTCATTTTTTTAAGGTATCTGTGACCAACAGATGCATATCTGTTTTCCCAGTCATAGGAAATCCATATATTAGGGCCTAATAAATGTATTTAATTTGACTGATTTCCTCATATGAACGAGAACTCAGTAAGATCTTTGATATTTGTTGCATGTGTGCTTACATTTTTGTTCAGTACATTTCACGAGACTGTTGATGGAAATACTCAAGGATACAATAAAGTATCTTTTGAGCAAAGGCTTCTGACCTATGGCGATTATGTGACAATGTTATAAATCAAACTGAAATGTATTTTGTGTTTGAGTATCTGTGTGCAGCTTCAGAGGACAATGCCTGGCATTCTTATCAAACACATTATGTAGGGTCCTTGAGAGAACTTTGGTATACAGTAAAATAATGTGATTGATAGATGAAGATTACTAATATGATACTCCTCTCTTCTTTCAGCATCTAGTCATAATTTATACATGCAGGTGAAGGATACACATACAGCTGTGATGTTTCTGATCAAGATACATTCCCTCTCATTAGAGGACAGGGTGGACCTCCTGCCCTGTTACCTCACATTACAAGTGGGGACAACAGGTCAGGTGTCTGCCTCCATTGTCATGTCAATGACCCGACTGTGTGATGATAAACGTCTGTATCAGACTGGGCGTCGTCCATGGTGGGAGAGAGGGGGAGCCGGGGGCGAGGAGAGGGAAGGAGGGGGAAGGGTGGTCAGGTTACTGTCTCAGTCGGTTTCCTGTGCCTTTCCCTTCAAAGACAGGTCTGTAGATGATGAGAGAAGAGAACTTTCTTAACCCCTGCTGTATGACTCACATGACATCAGTGTTTACTGAGACTCATAAAGGCCATCATCCACTGTATGATTGGTTGTTATTGTCTGACTTCGACATAGGCAGTGACACTAGGAATGGTGTTTATCTATGACACAAATGATGTAATTTTGTGAGGTCGAAGGTGAGGCATTGGTTTATTTAGGATTGAGAAATATTGAGGAGTGTAGCAGTAAAAAGTCACTGAAATAATATTGGGGACTGGACACAGTCATGGAATTTCTCTGTAGAGTTCTGTCATTTGTTTCTTTCATCTTTTGTTTTAAATTATGCCCCAATGTCTTCCTCCGTAGCAGTGGAACTGATATTGCAGCGCTCTGGTCTTTGTCTTGTGAAATAATTCAGTCACTAGCTAAGAGCCTTGTGTTTAGAGGATTGGTGATACACATGTAAGCTCTTTCAAATCAAATCAAATCAAATCAAATCAAATCAAATTTTATTTGTCACATACACATGGTTAGCAGATGTTAATGCGAGTGTAGCGAAATGCTTGTGCTTCTAGTTCCGACAATGCAGTAATAACGAGCAAGTAATCTAACTAACAATTCCAAAAAAAACTACTGTCATACACAGTGTAAGGGGATAAAGAATATGTACATAAGGATATATGAATGAGTGATGGTACAGAGCAGCATAGGCAAGATACAGTAGATGATATCGAGTACAGTATATACATATGAGATAAGTATGTAAACCAAGTGGCATAGTTAAAGTGGCTAGTGATACATGTATTACATAAGGATGCAGTCGATGATATAGAGTACAGTATCAACGTATGCATATGAGATGAACAATGTAGGGTAAGTAACATTATATAAGGTAGCATTGTTTAAAGTGGCTAGTGATATATTTACATCATTTCCCATCAATTCCCATGATTAAAGTGGCTGGAGTAGAGTCAGTGTCATTGACAGTGTGTTGGCAGTAGCCACTCAATGTTAGTGGTGGCTGTTTAACAGTCTGATGGCCTTGAGATAGAAGCTGTTTTTCAGTCTCTCGGTCCCAGCTTTGATGCACCTGTACTGACCTCGCCTTCTGGATGGCAGCGGGGTGAACAGGCAGTGGCTCGGGTGGTTGATGTCCTTGATGATCTTTATGGCCTTCCTGTAGCATCGGGTGGTGTAGGTGTCCTGGAGGGCAGGTAGTTTGCCCCCGGTGATGCGTTGTGCAGACCTCACTACCCTCTGGAGAGCCTTACGGTTGAGGGCGGTGCAGTTGCCATACCAGGCGGTGATACAGCCCGCCAGGATGCTCTCGATTGTGCATCTGTAGAAGTTTGTGAGTGCTTTTGGTGACAAGCCGAATTTCTTCAGCCTCCTGAGGTTGAAGAGGCGCTGCTGCGCCTTCCTCACGATGCTGTCTGTGTGAGTGGACCAATTCAGTTTGTCTGTGATGTGTATGCCGAGGAACTTAAAACTTGCTACCCTCTCCACTACTGTTCCATCGATGTGGATGGGGGGTGTTCCCTCTGCTGTTTCCTGAAGTCCACAATCATCTCCTTAGTTTTGTTGACGTTGAGTGTGAGGTTATTTTCCTGACACCACACTCCGAGGGCCCTCACCTCCTCCCTGTAGGCCGTCTCGTCGTTGTTGGTGATCAAGCCTACCACTGTTGTGTCGTCCGCAAACTTGATGATTGAGTTGGAGGCGTGCATGGCCACGCAGTCGTGGGTGAACAGGGAGTACAGGAGAGGGCTCAGAACGCACCCTTGTGGGGCCCCAGTGTTGAGGATCAGCGGGGAGGAGATGTTGTTGTGATATAGCTTTCAAAGAAGACTCACACATCAGAGCATTGGCATTAACATCCCAGCTTTTCTGAAAGCGCTGACAGAATTCTCCCATGCAATACATTGGAGAACCAGTCTGTGTTTTGTTTTCTAGATTAAGTTAACGGGCCTGGCACAGAGTATATCCTTAAGAGGAATAGGTTTACGCTTTAGATTAGAAAGTATATCAAGAGAAAAGCAGGATGTGTGTGTCTATGTATGTTTGACAGAGAGAGATAGAGTATCCCAGACAAATGACAGATAAGAGACGAGAAGAGGGTGTGTGCACACTGTGACATACCGAGGTATCAAATTAAGACGTGGGGAATTATTTTATGTGTAATGGTGGATAGGTTCTACTAAGATAACATATGGCATATTTTAAGATGGTCATATCAAAGATATCTTAGGTATTAGATTTTTTTAGGTATCCCTAAATAAGTCAACTCATAACTTGCAGCTGATTGTTGACACATCAACCAGGATTAAGGGCCAGGGCAATTTGTGACTGTTGATGTTTTGGTAATCAGGGGCTGTGTTGGAGGGGGAGTGGTTTCTCCTCCTAGGCAATCAGCAATTAGTACTGGGTGGTGTGCTCTTACCTCTGCCAGGCAATTAGCAATTAGTGTTAGAACTTCAGTCTCTCCTATTTTCACAACAGTGGTCTTGTTGCCAAAACTAAAACCAATTAATGCTTTATCCGAAAATGTGGTCTGAGGCGCCATATAGAGGGTGTGACGCAATCGGGGAGCATGCAGAGGCCAAAATGAGCTCCGTACCTCATTTCCGTGCACCTCCCAAATTTTATAACAATGAGGAGGGCTCCGTATAGATCCGCATTGACATGATTGGTTGACGGTAGGTGGGGGCAGGAGCTCCAGTATAAAAACAAGCTCACTTCCGTCACAACAGCTCTGCTATGCGAAGTGCAAGAAGTACAAACGCCCTGACTTCTGAAGAGGCCGTATCGCAGTAAATGCTGTATGGCCACTGCAGAAGTCGGATTTACCATGCAGAGCCTTTAAGACAGTTCTGTCGAGTTGTTCGGGCAGAGTTAGAGGAAGGAAAGACAGGAAGAATCCATACCATACTCACTTGAGTATTTTACCTAGATATTTCTCAGATCAGTTTGCTCTTTTGTAGCTTTGTCAACTATGTGTGTGTTTTCTATACTTTACAGATGCTCCCCACCCCTTGTCCGCAACCCTTCTAAATTTAGTTTACCCTGCCCGCACAACCCATGTGGAATTCCTGGTGCCCTTCAGTCCCTTGACTTTTTGGCCCTGACAGAGACATGAATAACCGCAGAGAACAGTGCTACTCCACCTGCACTCTCTTCACTAAAGAGGCAACTGGGCAAAAATGGAGGAAAACTAAACTTTCAGAGGACCTATCATTCTTTCACTTCCTCCCCTCTACCTTCTCTCCCTCTGTATCTGCTGCTAAAGCCACTTTTTATCACTCTAAATTTCAAGCTTCTGCCTCTAACCCTAGGAAACTTTTCCACCTTCTTCTCCCTCCTTAATCCTACACCGCCTCACTCTCTGCAGATGACATTGTCAACCACTTTGAAAAGAAGGTTGACAACATCCGCTACTCATTTACTCAAGCTTATTGAATCTACTGGTCCCAATCACAGAGAACTACCCTACGCCATGGCCTCTTTCTCCCCTCTCCCTCCAGATGTAATCCTGCAACTAGTGAGTTCTGGCCGCCCGACAACCTGCTCGCTCGGTTCCATCCCCTCCTCCCTTCTCCAGACCATCTCTGGAGACCTTCTCCCATTCCTCACTTTCATCATCAACTCATCCCTGACCACTGGCTGTGTCCCCTCTGACTTCAAATTGGCCAGAGTCGCTCCCCTCCTGTAGAAACAAACACTTGACCCCGCTGACGTCAAAAACCCAGAACGGTATCCCTCCTTTCTTTCCAAACCTCTTGAGCGTGCTATCTGACCAACTCTATCTCTCTCTGAACAATCTTCTTGACCATAACCAGCCAGGCTTCAAGATGGGTCACTCAACCGAGACTCCTCTTTTCTGTATCACTGAGGCTGTCTGGACTGCCAAAGCTGACTCTCTCTCCTCTGTTCTCATCCTCCTGTATCTATCTGCTGCATTCAACAGATATCCTCTCCACCCTCTCAGAGTTGGGGGTCTCTGCACGCTCTTGGATTGCCTCCTTTGTGGCCGGCCACTCCTACCAGGTGACGTTGAGAGGATCTGTGTCTGCATCACGTTCTCTAAATACTGATGTCCTCCAGGGCTCGGTTCCAGGTCCTCTCCATACACTAAGTCACACATATCCTCACATGATCTACCAGGGTAAAAACTATCATTGCTATGCGGATAACCCTCAACTACTTTTCTCCTTCCACCTTCTGAGTCCTAGGTGGCGACACGCATCTCTGTGTGTCTGGCAGATATCTCAGCTCGGATGTTGGCCCACCACATCAAGCTCAACTAGACGGAGCTGCTCTTTCTCCCTGGGAAGGCTTGCCCACTCCAAGATCTCTCTATCATGGTTGACAACTCCACGGTGTCCCCCTCCCAGAGTGCAAATAACATTGGCGTCACCCTGAGCAACAACATGTCGTTCTCTGCAAACATCAAAGCAGGTACTCGCTCCTGCAGGTTCATGGTCTACAACAGAGTATTACACAGGAAGCAGCGCAGGTCCTAATCCAGGGACTTGTCATCTCCCGTCTGGACTACTGCAACTCGCTGTTGGCTGGGCTCCCGCTTGTGTCATCAAACCCTTGCAACTTATTCAGAATGTCGCAGCCCACCTGGTGTTCAACCTTCCCATGTTCATCCATGTCACCCCACTCTTCCGCACACTCCACTAGCTTCCAGTTGAAGCCCAAACTCGTTCCTGGGGCCATCGCTGGGTGCATGTTTAGCATTTTGCCCTATCACTACACAGCTGAATCAAATGACCAACTCATCATCAAGCTTTGATTATTTGAGTCAGCTGTGTAGTGCTAGGGCGGGTAGCAGGACCGAGTTTGGGAAACCCTACACTACAAGACCATGATACGGAGCAGCAAGAGGAATTTCCCCTCCTACCTTCCGGCTATACTCAAACCCTACATCCCAACCTGAGCACTCTGTTCTGCCACCTCTGGTTGTCCCACCTAGCTATCTTAAGAATAATGCACGAAATGTAAGTCGCACTGGATAAGATAGTTTGCTAAATGATTCAAATGTAAATGTGTCCATCCACGCTGCCTAGAGTGAGTGAAAATGCGCCTTGGTGATAAAATGTCACTCCCTTATGTTATACATTTTACCAAGACAATATCCAAAAAGTCAGATTACGTAACCTAATACAGCCAATAATAAACACGGAGCACTTAACAGACCTTGCTTTTGAGGATTTTACATGTTGTGGTGGTCTTCTGCAAAGTTGTTTCCGTGGGTCGCAAAAGCCTAATTAACATTGCACAAACTGAATTAAATGCTCAGTGCTCAGTGTTGACATTTCACAGAGAGAAATCTTCTAAAAATAACCGTTTTTTTAGCATTATCAAAAGCATATACTAAAATATGAAAATACTGCATGTCATGCCTGCTCCCGCTCCCCCTCTCTGGCGCTCAAGGACACCAGGGGACCCATCATTACGCACACCTGTCACCATCATTATGCGCTTCTGCGCAATATTGGACTAACCTGAACTTCATTACTTTGTTGATTGCCCCTCTATATCTGTCTGCTCCTCAGTTTGTTCCCACTTGTCAGCATTATTGTCATTATGTTTTCCCTGTCCAGATGCTGTCCTTGTTTGTTTTTTTGTCAATTTTATTAAATGTTCACTCTCTGTGCTTCTCGTCTCCCAGTGTCTGCCCTTACAGAATTTTGACATCACTATGTGAAGCATCAGGGAGTTTTTATTATTTTGGTTGGTTGGTGATTGGGAACTGGGGGTGCCTCAGCTGGCTCGAGAGGTTTCCTCACCTTGGTTGGCTCGGCAGGCTCCCATCCCACTTCATGCCTCAGCTGGCTCGTCGGGCTCCCACGCCTCAGCCAGCTCATCAGGCTCCCATCCCACGTCATGCCTTAGCCGGATGGTCGGGCTCCTACGCCTCAGCCGGCTCATCAGGCTTCCACGCCTCAGCTGGCCCTGGTAGGATGCCGGGTGTCACCCCTAGAGGGGGAGGGGGGGGGAGGAGGGGTACTGTGGCTCCCCCTCTCTGGCACTTGAGGATGCCAGGCGGCCCATCGTTACGCACACCTGTCACCATCGTTATGGGCATCTGCGCAATACTGGACTCACCTGAACTCCATTTCTTTGTTGATTGCCCCTCTATACCTGTCTACTCCTCAGTTTGTTCCCCATGTCAGCATTATTGTCGTTATGTTTTCTCTGTCCAGATGCTGTCCTTGTTTGTTTCTTGTCGGTTTTATTAAATGTTCACTCCCTGTACTTGTTTCTCGTCTCTCAGCGTCTGTCCTTACAATGTCTCAAAATCTATCTTAATTCCGATATTGTTTTATGTCCTCTGGATTCAAGAAGAAAGATTAGTGCAACGGTGAGCTTGTCAGTTAGCCTTAATTCTCTCATGTATCTGGAAAATAGTATTGCATCAGCTTATTTACCACTTTTTTTCCTCTGGCCTCTTGATTTAGTCACCCTAATTTTGGGCATCCTACCAGGGTAAAAACTCCAATACATTTTGAACAGATTATGATAGAGACATTAGGTCTGGTTCATTGGTTTACTTAGAGTATCTACACAATTACAGTGCATTCAGAAAATATTAACAACCCCTTGACTTTTTACAAATTTTGTTGTGTTACAGCCTGAATTTAAAATAGTTCAAGGTTTTCAGGTTTTTTTGCTCACTGGCCTACACACAATACACCATAACATTTGCTTCACTGACATAATAAGATGACTCTATTCTGTGTGCATTAATGGTGTTTAACCTGGCTGGCATGAAAATGAACCACGGGAAAAGTGTCCTCCATTCGCTATTTAAGTGCATAGATGACATGTCTTTTTTTCCCTTGCCACGAGACAGGTGCATGATAATGGTCCATTCAAATAAAACAAATTTAACATATATTATTTAGTATATGGAAAGACAAGATTAAATTAGGAATAGTCTGATGGGTGATAATATTAGCCTATCACTTGTGAGTGATGTATTATCACTTGGGAATGCTGCAAAGCATATGCAGTAAGGCAAGAAACAGTGCATGCCTTTTTGTGCGTTTTTCGTATCATAGTCGCACACTTCATGTAGCCTAGCTCATACGCATATATGTTTTGGTAAGGTTTGTATCACAACTAAAGTGGCCAAATAACTTCTTAAAATTAATCACATTCATCCTTTACAACTGGTGTAGAGACTAACTGGCAGACATAGTGTGAGTTTCAAGTTTAGGGAAGATCATTTTCAATATAAAAAGGCATCCTTTGAAATAAAGCAATCATGCATAATCACAATTGCGGTGACTTCTGAGAACAGTGTATTCCTGCTAATTGATTGTATTTTGTAACATTTGCGCTTATATTCTACTGCCGTGTGCACATTGCTGCACTTATAATGTGAAGAAAATGCCTAATATTTCTTTCTTGCACAGAAGGACAAGTTGACCAATAGAATAGGTTAACTTTTGTACTATGGGGGATAGTAGATTGACATAGGCTAGTGCTTTTGCTGTTCGCTAGACCTACTCATCTTATTGGCTGACAAAAAATATGTTCTGCCCAAGGGCACAATGGCCACTTTGCCCGCAAAAGGCATGCATTTTTGAGAGACTGATGAAGTGGGTGCAACCTCCACAAGAAAAAAAGCAGTGCTCATGTCTTTCATGTGACTTTTTTAAAACCATCATTAGTCGCATCATGCAGCCTTAGAATGTAATAAAAATCCAAACATGTATCCCAATGTTTGTATCACTAAAGTTCCATAAATAACTATAAATGTAGCATATAGGAGGACATGTTTCTTTGTTAACTGCTCAACACAGAATAGCCACATGTGCACACTCCCTCGGAAATTGTTTGGAGAACATATCCTTTCTATTTTATTCAGCTATGTTCAATTGTATTCTTTATAAAATAATGCCATGGAATTCTAAGCAAAACTTGTCTGCTAAATGAACTAGTGTAGCCCACAGCCATATTACATAGCTAGATCAGGGCCTAACATAAGGAAAATCTGAGTAGGCTATTCTGTTCTTCTGAAATAGACTACATTTTCTTCATATCATGTTTCTTTAGACCTGACTAAAATAAATAATGGATTTATTGTGATGGTGTAGGCTATATTAAATGGATTTATTAGACTTTTTAAAATGTAGATGTTCCAAACGTTTGCTTGACAATCACCGGCTGACAAAATGTAATGACCGCCACAACCCTAAGCATGGTGAAGTTATTAATTACACTTTGGCTGGTGTATCAATACTCCCAGTCACTACAAAGATACAGGTCTCCTTCCTAACTGATTTGCCTGAGAGGAAGGAATCCACTCAGGGATTTCACCATCAGGCCAATGGTGACTTTAAAACAGTTACAGAGTTGGATGTCTGTGAGAAAACTGAGGATGGATCAACAACATTGTAGTTACTGCACAATACTAACCTAATTGACAGAGTGAAAAAAATGAAGCATGTACAGAATACAAATATCAAAAAACATACCTGTTTGTAACAAGACACTAAAGTAATACTGCAAAAAATGTAGGAAAGCAGTGAACTTTTTGTCCTGAATACAAAGTGTTATGTTTGGGGCAAATCCAGTACAACACTGAGTACCACTCCCATATTTTCAAGCATAGTGGTGGCTGCATCAGGTTATGGGTATGCTTGTAATTGTTAAGGCCTGGGGAGTTTTTTAGGATGAAAAATAAACGGACAGGAGCCAGGCACAGGCAAAAATCCTATAGGAAATCCAGGTTCACTCTGCTTTCTACCAGACACTGTGTCACACTCTGACCATTATTTGCGTTGTTTGTTTCTATGTTTTGTTTGGTCAGGGTGTGATATGAGTGGGCATTCTATGTTGCATGTTTAGTTAGTCTGTTTCTATGTGTTTTGGCCTGATATGGTTCTCAATCAGTGGCAGGTGTTTGTCGTTGTCTCTGATTGGGAACCATATTTAATATTTACCATTTACTGACAGTAGTACCCCCCCCAAGGTGCGGACTCCGGCCGCAAAACCTGAACCTATTGGGGAGGGTCTAGGTGGGCATCTGTCCGCGGTGGCGGCTCTGGTGCTGGACGTGGCCCCCACTTCACCATAGTCTTAGTCCGCCACATTGTCCGCTTCCGTGGCCTCCTAACCACGGCGACCCTTCTAAATGACCCCACTGGACTGAGGGGCAGCTCGGGACAGAGGGGCAGCCGGGACAGGGGGGCAGCTCGGGACAGAGGGGCAGCTCGGGACAGAGGGGCAGCTCCGTACTGGCTGACGACTCTGGCAGATCCTGGCTGACTGGCGGCTCTGGCAGATCCTGGCTGACTGGCGGCACTGGCAGATCCTGGCTGACTGGCAGAACTGGCGGATCCTGGCTGACTGGCGGCTCTGGCTGCTCCATGCAGACTGGCGGCTCTGGCTGCTCCATGCAGACTGGCAGCTCTGGCTGCTCCATGCACACTGGCAGCTCTGGCAGCTCCTTGCAGACTGGCAGCTCCTTGCAGACTGACAGCTCTGGCAGTAATGAGATGCACTGAGGCTCCCTAGGATGGTTAGCTAGCAAGCTATAACGTTAGACTACAGTATATTTTAGGTATAGCAAACAAAGATAAATAGCTAAACTTGGCTAGCTTGCCTTGCAGTGGTATTAGCAAGCCCTGTTATGTCCGAATTGATCACTAAATTGTACTGAACAACACTGCCTTGTATAAAAAGATGGCTTATATTGTAAGCTCGCTATGACAGCAAAACTAATTATTTGTCAGTCATTTGCCCTCCCATTCCAGGTGGTCTAGGCTGCCACAGCCAGTTGATCTAGACAGGGCTCTCCAACCCTGTTCCTGGTGAGCTACTCTCCTGTAGGATTTTACTAGCTCACCTGATTCTAATAATTAGCTGGTTGATAAACTGAAGCAAGCTAGTTACAACTGGGGTTAAAGCAAACATCTACAGGAGGGTAGCTCTCCAGGAACAGGGGTTGGAGAGCCCTGATCTAGTATGTTCTAAAGAGCCAGTCTTCGAGGGTGGAAACACAACTGGACAAGGAAGTAGGGATCCCATCAGGGTGGAGTCTTTACAAAGCCAGGGAAAATGACTCAACCTAGATATCCTGCAATGTCCTGGCAAATAGGAATATCGTCCAATGGCTCTATTGAACAAGGACCAATATACTTGCTGCTAGTGTGATCCAATCGTTGAAACAAAGGCTACAATAATTGCTGCAAAACATGACTCCATACAATTTTAGATCAGACAGCAGGCTCAATCAACCAAAGAAGTCATTGGTAGAACTCTCCTGGCACAAAAACTTCTAAATTATCGCTATAGTGCATAATTATGTCTGGAACACCTCATCACTCAGAATTATGTAGGGAGACTGGAAAAACACCCCAAGTAGTGTCTATAAGTGAAGTTTCTCTTTAAGCTCAGGGGTGTGGCATGACAATAATACACCCCCATCCTTAAACATGCGAACACACGCGTCTTCCTCTGGGATCTTCCTGGTGCTCCTCCAGACAGAGGCTGTCGTCACAGGGCCCGAACACAGCTGCATTCCCTGGGGAGAGGGCAGAGGGATCAGTCTGTCAGGAGAAAACCAGACACAAATGAACTGTCTCCCACACAGCGAGAGAAAGAGATAGAGGGCAGAGCATAGAGAAAGAGATAGATAGAAAGCACAGAACATGGGGAGAGAGGAGACAGCAAGAACATGAAAGAGTGAGAGGAGAGTGTAGAGGGAGAGACTGAGCAAATGACAGTGAAGAGAGAGAGTGTATTTACAGCAGCAAACGGGCACTAAATCAACTTCACAGTGTGTGGGTCTGTTGCCATGGTTTTGGAAGCATTTCTCTAGAGCGAGGTAGGGGGGCTTAAATACTCTGAACCCCACCCAATGGCATTGGTGACATTTTCCGCTGGTGATGTAAACCAATCCCAGAGGAGCAGAATGGCTTTTTTTCTTCTCCTGCGCCCCAGGCCTTCAGGGCAGGAAGTGAGTTTGAGGAGCTCTGGCTGGTAGCTGTAGAAACCAAACCACTGGACCAGTAATATGACTATTGTCAAACACAAACAAACACACAATCATAGGTACCCAACGCATACAGTACAGTATCAGATCTAATAAGCCAATGCCAGGAACAGGTGTCCTTCACCCACAACAGTCTACCTTTTTAACCTTCTCTCTGTTCTCTTCTCCATCACTGCTGCAGGACAATTTAGAAAAATGTCACGCTTTAGTGAGTTTCATATTCAGTGCTTGAAATAGTGAATGTACCAGCTTGTACTCAGCTCAGTACAAACCTGTGTCTCTCTGTTCCTCTCTATGCACGATCACGAAACATTAATGCTGAGTCAATGCATAACCTTAAATGTTGCTGAATGCTTTCCAAATCCGAGGGCCACGAGGCAACTATAAGGCCCACATTTCAACCTGTGCAGGCTCAGGCTTGGATGTCTTTGAGCCTATTCCAGAGAGCTCTTTATGTGTTCCATTGGCAGTGTTGCTGAATCTCTGGCTTGCATCTCCCAGAGCAAAAATGTATTTATGTTCAATGTCTCGCTTCTTGTTTACCCTGCCTGCCACCACATCGACTCCAAAGAACTGTCAGTCTTGGTCTGAGTCACCAGGACGTGAAAACCCTTTTATCAAGTCTGAGATCTTCTTTAAGCTCTCCTGAGTGTCACCATGGCAACTGTAAAAGCGCTATACCAAAAGACATTCATCCCATTCTGTACATTGAAGAATTTCAGCTTCAGAATGATTTAGCAGGAGGCATTGTCTATCATGATAGCAGTCGATCCATATTCTTTTATATTATATACTTGTTTCCAATCTCAAAACACTATGCCTCCTCCTTTGGGGAAGGTCACATTTGTCTAATACAAGAGTAATATAGGAGTGAAGGAAGGGAAGGAAGGACAGAAAGAGAGAGAGACAGGCATACAGACAGAGAGAAAGAGAGAAACAAACAGGAAGGGGATAGGGAGAGAACATCTTAAAAAGAAAGGGATGTCATCAAAAAGAGAGAAAGGAAGTTGAGAGAATATGAGATCAGAAGCTTACAAAATACAAAATGAACTGCTAACGACACAGTAATGTCACAATTTTCATCGTGACTTTTTAAAGATTAAACTTTTTTCAATTCTCATCTGATACAATTTTCAGATTCAAGGAGCCTGACAAATGGTGTTGTTATTGCAGACTGGCAGTAGTGACGCTGATTATGATATTTGGATCTCTCTTTGGAAAACTGAATAGAACAGGAGAGGAGTCGCCCTTTTATGGTGTTATTGCGTAATCTAAATGAGCGTTTTGCAGAGCCATATTGAGACTTCACAGAGTCACTGACTTTATATACTGTGTTTGGCATTGAGTTCACAGACACACACACTCTCACTCATACTTCACAATTATCTTCACCTCACAATTCATAATAGAGTGTGTGTGTCTGTGCTCGTGTGAGAGAGACAGAGAATGACAGAGACAGAAAAGATCCTAACATGATATCTATTAAATTACAATGGGGAGAACAAGTATTTGATACGCTGACGATTTTGCAGGTTTTCCTACAAAGCATGTAGAGGTCTGTAATTTTTATCATAGGTACACTTCAACTGTGAGAGACGGAATCTAAAACAAAAATCCAGAAAATCACATTGTATGATTTTTAAGTAATTCATTTGCATTTTATTGCATGACATAAGTATTTGATCACCTACCAACCAGTAAGAATTCCGGCTCTCACAGACCTGTTAGTTTTTCTTTAAGAAGCCCTCCTGTTCTCAACTCATTACCTGTATTAACTTTACCTGTTTGAACTCGTTACCTGTATAAAAGACACCTGTCCACACACTCAATCAAACAGACGCCAACGTCTCCACAATGGCCAAGAGCAGAGCAGAGCAGAGCAGAGCAGAGCAGAGCAGAGCAGAGCAGAGCAGAGCAGGACAGGACAGGACAGGACAGGACAGGACAGGACAGGACAGGACAGGACAGAGGAGCCTCTTAAGGAAGAAGTTACAGGTCTGTGAGAGTCAGAAATCTTGCTTGTTTGTAGGTGACCAAATACTTATTTTCCACCATAATTTGCAAATCAATTCATAAAAAATCCTACAATGTGATTTTCTGGATTTTTTTTCTCAATTTGTCTGTCATAATTGAAGTGTACCTATGATGAAAATTACAGGCCTCTCATCTTTTTAAGTGGGAGAACTTACACAATTGGTGGCTGACTAAATACTTTTTTGCCCCACTGTAAATCGAGCCAGTCATCTCAGACCCGCCCTGGCACAGTACCTGGACTTCACCCCCACGCCGATGATCTCCAGAAACTTGGCCTGACCTCTGAGTTCTTGGACTTCATGGAGGCGCCCGAGGAGACATTGTTTATGAAGGTGTGGGACCTTGGGAAAGACTGAGGAGACCAACACTATAAAGCCAGGTGGGAGATTGCTGGAGAGCACGGAAATCTGCTGGACGAGGACACCTGGCTCCAGAACGATGACAACTGGTGAAACCACACATGAAAGACAATCCTGTTGAGTGAACAATTATCTTCACCTCATGATTCATAATAGTGTGTGTTTGTGTGTCTGTCTAAACATTAAAATATGTTATTTCCTTAATAAAGATACATTTCTTCATCCCTATTATTCTTTAATATTCTTTAAAAGGAAATGGATATTCGGCCGGCAGATCCAAAAATGTACTTACATAATAGAGAGGGTTGGAGGAATGAGAAACAGGATGAGAGAGAAAGTGACTTCTCTGGTAAGCAGAAGTGATACAGATAGAAAATTAGAAATAAGAATGAAAGGTAGCGGATTAGGGTGAATACACTGATCTACACCCACTCTGTGCTGACATGCTTTTAGCATATACAGATGTAGGATCTTAATTTGAGCTACAACATGAAAATAATCCTGCAGACAACAGGAAATTTGAATTATTATGTGGATTATAATGATTGGACATTTTTCATTAGGGCAAATCAAGTCTGACATTTTAAAGTGGAACGTACAAACTTTAGAAGCCTTTTCAAATCTTGAATGCACTACAAGTTTGCATTTCCTGGTGGGCAGAACATTTCTCAGTAACAAGAGTGATCCAATTAAGATGCTTCATCTGTCAATTTGATTCACCAGATTTTCCTTTGAGCCTGGGATAGTCCCTTCCCCACACCATTGGCTTTAATGAGGAGCCCAGAGAATGGTTGTGCTTATTCTGTCATTTCCCTTCTACTTCCCTCTTTCCTCAGCGAACAAATTTGAGCTGGTATTGCTTCTGTAAAAGTGCTTGGCAAAAATGTACCATTACGCATCTGTTTACCACATTAAGAAACATGCTGAACTAAAGCCATCAGCTCAATCACAGAATAGGAATGTTTCCTGTAAATCACTGAGTATTTCTCCCTCAGTTTATTCTAGACAAGCCTGTTTTGTGTGACAAAACATGTTATTTGTAGAGGAGTGAGGTGAGGTTGTCTGGGTGTGAAATTACTGCTGGAATAGAAGGCTGGGCCAGGGATGGCTGTAGAGGGATAGTTTGGTAGTTAGCTGTTGTGGTCAGTGACACTATTCTGGAGCCTGTGGTCAATAGGTGTGACAACCTCCCACCGAAAGACTTATCGCGATACCCCAGAGAGCAAATCAACGGTAGGTTTAAGCGTTTGTGTGCTTGCATGTGTGTGTGCATGTGGTGAGCTTGCATGTGTGAGTGCGTGAGTGTTGTATGTGTGTGTTTGTTTGCTATTGAAACTACTCAGAAAACGGACGTCATCTCTCAAGAGGACTGACGTGTGTGAGGGTGTCATTTCTCTATGTGTGTGTGGGTGTCAGAGAGACAGCAAAAGGGAGCACACCATAGATCTATCCTACTTTACAAATAATATGGATGCATGTTGGCATGTTTTGTTGGTGTGTGCGTGTTCACTACATCTGTGAGCTTATAGACCAAAGATAGTTTCATCTCTGTATTACCACACATACATAGCAGGGAAGGGTGCTGGCAGGTGAGTATTAACCCGGCCAACCCCTCAGCCAGACACTAATTGAACACAAGGAGTCAGGCTGTAGCCCGAGCAATTCGAGCAGCCTTTTGTAGCACGTTGCACTAATAAAGGGTCCTGAGCTGTACCTCGCACACATAGACGGTGAGAATTCATTCTCTCTGACACTTAATGATATGTGATTAATGTGAGTGGAGAGAACAGGGAGGGAGGGTTGGAGGAAATTTCAGAAAGGTCTGGCGATGATGTAATGGAGTCACAAGAGCAGCTGGGGGGGTGGGGAGGATGGGTGAGGACTGGCAGAGAAGGGAGGCTCTTATCCATGTGTGTCATGAATGATCACAGCAGATATCAGCAGCAGCTCAATTTAGCCCAGCCAAGCTTAGCTCAGTCTCCAATTTGGGGATTGAAAGAGAACTTTCCCCCTCACAACACTGATCTAAGGTCAGCTCTGGATGTCGTCTCTACATGGGATTGGGATTTGGGTAGGGTTAGCTGATCCTGGTTCTGCATTAGACAGGTAACCTTTACCCTAAGGCAGAGGCTGTCCCTTTCCACAGGCAGGCCGGAGGGAGAACCTGGTGGGGCCAGTTTAAGAACCTGGCAGAATTCCTGCTCCAGATCGGATGGGTGGCTCTCCAGACTCTGGGCAGAGGCAGGGTCACTGGAATAAAAATAAGTGACCAGTCTCTCAGTGGATGTGTAACGGGTGTAAAAGTCTGAGTGGGAACACGGGGAGAGGTCTTCGCATTTAGGAGACACTCTTGCCTAGTGTGATATACAATAATAAGTGCATTCATGGAGGAGACAACACATAGCTTAATAATTATCATCTTCGATATAACACAGAGGAAACACAGTGGAAATTTCTGACCTCTGGAATTAGCACATCAACAAGGTGTTACATAAAGCCATGTGGGAAGATGTGATCAACTCTAAGTCAGTCCACATTAGGAAATACAGTAATTTCAGCTAGGAGCTGAGTACAATGCTGTAGCAGAACAAAGACAAAAATAAAATTTTGCTCAAGTTGAAAGGGACTGTGTCATTAATCCTAAAAGACATCTCATATTCCAGTCTCTCCAGCATCACAGAGAGAGACAGCGTAAAAAGGAAAGCCGTCTCTCATTATAGCTTTGATTGATAATATATCTGCTGAAATGATGATGACCTGGGATTTGTCTCTGTGTGGATATGATAGGATAAACTTTAATGTCCCAAGGGGAAAACTGTCTTAGACAGTACTGCTGTATGCAAAATAGACACTGTCAAACAGACCCAACATAATACATGCATTGCATGTTACCCTTATGATCATACACTTCTCATATAGCCACATAAATACTACTTAGCATATTCCCTTATTCTGTCAGTGGCGTACTAACACAGCTCAGCTTTATTTATTGCTGTTTAGGTATTTGTTGAACATGGGAATGAAGGTGTGCTTATACCTGTTCAGCTTACATGTAAGGACCCTATAGCGTCCGCCTGAGGGGAGGAGGGACCCTACAGCGTCCACCTGAGGGGAGGAGGGACCCTACAGCGTCCGCCTGAGGGGAGGAGGGACCCACAGCGTCCACCTGAGGCGAGGAGGGACCCTATAGCGTCCACCTGAGGGGACGAGGGACCCTACAGCGTCCACCTGAGGGGAGGAGGGACCCTACAGCGTCCACCTGAGGGGAGGAGGGACCCACAGCGTCCACCTGAGGGGAGGAGGGACCCTACAGCGTCCACCTGAGGGGAGGAGGGACCCTACAGCGTCCACCTGAGGGGAGGAGCTGATACTCGGCATGAAGTACATGGGAGGGATCTGAAATGATTTTCTGTGCTTGCCTGGTAATGGTTTGTTAAATAAAAAAATGAAAGCCACCTTAACTTTGGTTCAGGGCCAGATCCTTATTGACCTCTTGGCCGGCAAGTCCAAGCGGATTATTATTTGTTCAGATGGTGACGAAACATACACTACCGTTCAAAAGTTTGGGGACACTTAGAAATGTCCTTGTTTTTGAAAGAAAAGCACATTTTTTATCCTTTAAAATAACATCAAATTGATCAGAAATACAGTGTCGACATTGCTAATGTTGTAAATGACTAATATAGCTGGAAACATCAGATTGTTTTATGAAATATCTACATAGGTGTACAGAGGCCCATTATCAGCAAACATCACTCCTGTCTTCCAATAGCACGTTGTGTTAGCTAATCCAAGTTTATCGTTTTAAAAGGCTAATTGATCATTAGAAAAACCCTTTTGCAAATATGTTAGCACAGCTGAAAACTGCTGATTAAAGAACCAATAACACTGGCCTTCTTTAGACTAGTTGAGTATCTGGAGCATCAGCATTTGTTGGTTCGATTACAGGCTCGATTACAGGCTCAAAATAGCCAGAAACTAAGAACTTTCTTCCGAAACTCGTCAGTCTATTCTTATTCTGAGAACTGAAGGCTATTCAATGTGAGAAATTGCCAAGGAACTGAATATCTGGTAAGATGCTGTGTACTACTCACTTCATAGAACAGCGCAAACTGGCCCTAACTAGAATAGAAAGAGGAATGGGAGGCCCCGGTGCACAACTGAGCAAGAGGACAAGTACATTAGAGTGTCTAGTTTGAGAAACAGACGCCTCACAAGTCCTCAACTGGCAGCTTCATTAAATAGTACCTGCAAAACACCAGTCTCAACATCAACAGTGAAGAGGTGACTCTGGGTTGCTGGCCTTCTAGGCATAGTTCCTCTGTCCAGTGTCTGTGTTCTTTTGCCCATCTTAATCTTTTATTTTTATTGGCCAGTCTGAGATATGGCTTTTTCTTTGCAACTCTGCCTAGAAGGCCAGCATCCCGGAGTTGCCTCTTCACTGTTGACGTTGAGACTGGTGTTTTGCAGGTACTATTTAATGAAGCTGCCAGTTGAGGACTTGAACGGTAGTGTAAATATGTACATAAAAGGAAAAATAACAAAGTCATGCCCCATCTAAAGATTCAAAAACAAATGAAAGGTCTCATGGTCAACAAAGAACCTGCAACCTCATAGCCTTTCCAACTGGGACACTGACTGACAATCACCCTAATTAGCAACACCTGAGGTCCTTATCAAGGCTTCCTGGCAGAGTACAGCCCATGACCCGAGCTGTGTTCGAATACTCATACTAACCGCACTAATCGTACTATTTGTGACGTGAATTGAGTATATAGTATGCATATTGGTCATAGTTCCAAAAGTTCCATGATGTCGTACTAAATTCGCCAAAATACAAAATATACAAGCATTGTACACTAGGGCCCATAATGCAAGTCCGACGAGAGCGAATACAAATTCATTGAACTAACTAATGACAAATGTTAAGAAAATGTTGAGCAATGTAATAAAGTAATAACTTTTCAAATAAGTTAAGTTACACATTATGTTGACAGACAATTTGTTAGCTACGCTATCCTTACGAACCGCATCGCATTACAGCAGTATGTACCGGTATTTTAGCTAGTTACCTAACATTAGTTGGATACTAATACATCGAGCATGCCAGGCAGTATATTAACTATCTGTTATCTAACTAACTAACTAACCAACGTTTATTGACTTGATTATTCACATCATTCTTAGCTAAGTGGTATAGTCGTTATGCGTTTCAATGGACGTTGTTCATTCTGGCTATCTACTCCAATTTCAGAGCATTCTCGAGCACTGTTGAGTATGGCCGGTGTCAGTAAACTTCTGCAAAAAAAGTATAATAAATTGCTGCCAGCAGCACAGTCACCAACGCTCTGAATAACATGAAAACAGTCTAACCAGCTCTGCTATGGCGAGTAAAATAAATAGAGTGTGGTATTCTCTCATTTGTGTCTGCAAGTAGCAAGCCAACGTTAGCCAGTTAGCTTGGGTGCTTGACTGCTGTTGAATGCTAGGATCAATCCTACTCCTCGGCCAGAGCATCCAGTGTGCACTCTGAACACTCCGGGAGCGAAACGCTCTGAATTTACAATCTGACAACGCTCTGGATTTACGAACGCCCAGAGCGCACTCTGGCATTGCAGATTGAATTTACGAACACACCTGAAATCGTAAAATGTTTAGCTAGTCATATGTTATGCTAACAAGCTAGCAATAGTATATAGTATGTAGTATATACTCATTAAGTATGTTGTATACAGTATGTTAGTATGGGTATTCAAATACTGCCCCGGTTTGCACTGCCAACTGGGAGATGGAGTGTGGAAGTGTATCCATGTTCTCAGAATGTTCAGATAACGTTAAGAAACAACATTCTTCTGTGGGGTTTTCAGTACTTCAGCATAACATTTTCTGAAGGTTTCCTCATGGTTCTGAGAACGTTAAGAAAACTTTCCATAAAAAAACAAGAAAACTTTTGTAGTGTTCAGAGAACGTTCTAAGAATGTTATTTACAAACATATACATTCCGTTCTCAGCGTCAACAAAACCTTCTCTAGCCTGTATCTTGTTAAGTGTGTTCAGGTGTGTTGGACACACCCACTAATTGGCCACACCTGATCTTAATGACTGCTTTTTTCCTTTGAAAGGGGGGTCTGTTTGAAGACAAAAATTAACAGCTTTGTATGAGTAAAGAAACATGGCATGCCACCACCATGCTGGTGCTGCAGTGAACTAATTCCATTGGCAGAGAACAGAAGATCCTAGGTTAAGGTATCATTGATGCTGTGGCACAATAAAAAAAATATATATATAATAATTCCTAAGCAACTTAATTTACATGTGTCCTAGCTGTGCTTGGAGTTCACCTAAGCTAGCAGTGGTATTGAAAGATTTGATACATGTTCTCAGAACATGTTCTTTCTCTTGAACTACACTGTTGGTTAAGGGCTTGTAAGTAATCATTTCACTGTAAAGTAAAGTCTACACTTGTATTCGGGCGCATGTAACAAAGTTTGATTTGATTTGAATCTAACAGATCACTTGAAGGAACCAAATCCGTTATCAGATCACCAAAATAACCTATATGCTCAGTGTCACTCAATCCAACAAAGACCGTCTCCCCTAAATTGACACATCAATCAACCTCATCCTGTCTCAGAGACACACAAGAATCACCTTATTCACTAGGGAGAACAATTTCCTGGAAACCACCGCCTAGTTTGGCAAGGAATGTTTCCTCTGAGTTCCCACACAAATCCTCCTCCTCCCATGGCTTGGATAACTTGGTTTATGGATATAATAGCAGTAATTGTTGGTTTTGCAAGCCAAGTCACAGCTGTGATTAGCTAAAAACCAAATTGTTATTGATGGGGCTTCGTCCTGTGAATTGGTAACGTTATGGGTGTTCTCCTTAGGAGATGGGGCTGATACTGAGACAGCCAGAGAGGAAATTTAGTTAGCATGAAGAACCTATGCAAGACAGAAATATCATCATATCCTCATAATCGTCAGACAATAAAATATCCCTTAAATGCACGTGTCAAACTCCATTCCATAAAGGGCCAAGTGTCTTCCGGTTGTTCGCCCCACCCTTGTACTTGATTGACGAATTAAGGTCCCTAATCAGTAAGTAACTCCCTTCACCTGGTTGTCTAGGTCTTAATTGAAAGGAAAAACAAAAAAACCTGCAGACACTCAGCCCTCCATGGAATGAGTTTGACACCCCTGCTTAAAAGGATGTGTTGTGGCTATTACATAATGCTATCTAAAATCTTCCATCAGTCTGTTTTGGAGGGGATATACTCTGGTCTCTCAAAGGATAAAAAGAGGAGAGCAGATTCAGTTTCTATAGTTGGGATTTACTTTATTAATCTGCCTATAATGCTAGCTAATTGAAGCTGTCGAGCTGCTGCTAATTTTAAGTATGGAATGCTGTCTGAAGAGCCGAACAAATCTCAACTTTTCTAGGGATGATTAGGTCCTGTTTGAATGTGCTGCTGAGTATCAGTAGATCACGCAAACACTCATTGTGGATAAAGGCAACCCCAGAATGAGTCTGACAAAAAATGTGATAGATTATCATAGAATTTGATTTCTTCAAACAAATTCTTAGAGTTGACTCTGTCAAAAGGGAAATAAAAAAATAATGGAAAAGGATGCCTTTACAAATATTGTCAAATCTCATCTTAAACTCCTTCACACCATTTATCTCTGGCTTTTCACTGAATAGAGTAAAAACAATTTTCTAAACCCATACCCTCACTTACTGTGTGGTAAAATAAGGGGACATGTGTATCATATCTTAAACATGTGAATTCTACAGAAGTAGTGTAAATTGCTGTCCCACCCCCATTAAACAAAAAATTATATTTTACATTTCCAAATTTAGGACATTTGTTCTAATTCAATCCAAGGCAATAACAAACATTAATTACATTAATGTTGCATTAATATAGTACAAAGTCATTGTTTATACACCTATTTATATTGAGAGGTGGCTGTCCCAAACCCTCCCAACTAAACTTCATGTTTAAAAATAAAGCAATTAATGATTTTTGTAATTTTTTCAAAAATATTATTTCAATAGAACATCTTGAGTTGTTCTATTATCACATTTAAAGATACTGATCTAATTATTAGTTGTTTTTAAACATCTTTCTCTGAAAAACGCTGTCCCCACTTTTGATGTCACGACATAAACACACACTTTATTCCTCCCAAGTGGTGCAGCGGTCTAAGGCACTGCATCACAGTGCTTGAGGTGTAACTACAGATCTGGGTTCGATCCAGGGCTGTGTCACAGCCGGATGCGACCGGGAGACCCATGAGGTAGCGCACAAATGGCCCAGCATCGTTAGGGCAGGGTTTTGCCGGCCGGTATGTCCCATAGCAATCTAGTGACTCCTGTGGCGGGCTGGGCGCATGCAAGCTGACATGGTTGCCAGTTGTATGGTGCTTCCTCTGACACATTGGTGCGGCTGGCTTCTGGGTTAAGTGAGCAGTGTGTCAAGAAGCAATGTGGCTTGGCAGGGTCATGTGATATGCAATGTCTAAATCTGGCTTCTCTATGGCTCTCTGCATAATCAATCATCAGGTGAGGACCCACAGCCCATCTCAGTATGGAGCGCAGTTCACAATGCATGTAGACCTATTATCTCATGGTAAAAAAATATATTGTGACAGGTAGGTCCTACATTTGCTGCAGCATAGCCCATGCTATAGTAATATAAGGACCGAATGCGCGTCTAGCTGTGTGCTCAATTTTATACACGTGTCAGCAACGGGTGTGGCTGAAATTGCCGTATCCACGAATTTGAAGGGATGTCCACATACTTTTGTATAGATAGTGTATATATGGTCAGCCTACTAATTCTAGAAATAGGCACTATTATATTTCAAAATTAAAATACAATTCACTATCCTATACTTGTAACTTTGTGGGCTGCATGTGCTGCACGAGAATTGGATGTTCTCTCCCAACTTTATCATGGTTGGAACGAGGTGCATAGTTCCAATCCAGTATAATACAATACAGTACAGTAATACAGCCCACACTCAAAAAGACTAGCCTACTGGAGCTTGTGTCATTTATTTACCCAAGAGAGTATATAGCCAGCTACATATATGGGCTTTTCTGTTTTAAAAAGAAACCAAAAATGTTACACAACATGCAACAATTTCAAGGATTTTACTGAGTTACAGTTCATATAAGGAAATCAGTCAATTAAAATAAATAAATTAGGCCCTAATCTATGGATTTCACATGACTGGGCAGGGGCACAGCCTTGGGTGGGCCTGGGAGAGCACAGGCCCACCCACAGGGGAGCCAGGCCAACCCAATGGGCAGCCAGGCCCAGCCAATCAGAATTAATTTTTCCCCACAAAAGGGCTTTATTACAGACAAAAATACTCCTCAGGTCGTGGGCTAGCGTGGTTACACGTGGTCTGCGGTTGTGAGGCCGGTTGGGCGTACTGCCAAATTCTCTAAAACAACTTTGGCTTATGATAGAGAAATGGACATTCTCTGGCAACAGCTTTGGTGGACATTCCTGCAGTCAACATGACAATTACAAGCTCCCTCAAAACTTGAGACATCTGTGGCATTGTGTTGTGTGACAAAACAGCACATTTTATTGTCCCCAGCACAAGGTACACCTGTGTAATGACCATTCTGTTTAATCAGCTTCTTGATATGCCACTCCTGTCAGGTGGATGGATTATCTTTGCAAAGGAGAAATGCTCACTAACATGGATGTAAACAAATTTGTGAACAAGACATTTTTTGTGCATATGGAACATTTCTGGAATCTTTTATTTCAGCTCATGAAACATGAGCATGTTGCAATTATATTTTTGTTCAGTATATATTGTGCATAATGTGCAGTCGCCTATATATCATAGGCCTATATTTATTGGATAATGGCACAATCATTTGGGCTTGGGCTCATAAAATGTATTTAATGTAGGGCTCATAAAATGTATTTCATGTATGGCTCATTAGACTCAGGTAGCATTAGGTTTGAATTTTCGATCAAATCGCAAAGGCTTTTGAATTACACTTCTGGTTTTGGCAGGGAAATACCTGGTTACCTGGGAGAAAAGTGATTTATTCTCAGATTGGAACATTTGTTAAATACTGGGAAAATGTTCAATGTAACCCCCACCCCCAAACTACTTCCTGCAGCTATGGGCACCTTCAGACCTTTGAGCAAGAGCAGTGCTATGCCATGATCAGGACAGCGCAGAGATTTAGCACGGATGCTGGGATTTTTGGGGGGTTACACATGGCTATATTGGTCCACAAATACAGGACTGGTAAAGGCCTAGTGCACTACTTTTGTGAAAAAAAAATATTTTAAAATATATATTGTTGTTAAAACATTTTTCAGGGAGTGCTACAGCACTCTCAGTACCCCTACTTCACACGGCTATGACACCGCCAACTCCCGTCCCTGGATTGAGTTACGTTTTCTGGAGGCATATCTGGCACTGTCCTGATCATTGCATAGCCCCTTTCCAATTAGAGAGAGAAGTAATGGACATTTAGTTGGATTCTTATGGCTGTGTAGTCATGGCAGGGAAATACAGGTAAATAATAATTCATCATGCCAGCCAGTGTATCTGTCTTTGAGTCTCAGACAGTCTCAGACTGTAGTTCCAACATCAATGTCTGTAGTTGCAGAATGCCAAACACACTGGAAAAACTCCATTTGGCTTCAAGACTAAGAATAAGAACAGACTTTAAAAATCCTGTAATCACAGGGGATTAAAAAGACTGGCAGCCGATTCAAATGCATTATAAATGTCACCCTTGTGTCTGAGCGTGTGCAGACAATAGGAGCAGGAATCAAGTATTTAATTTGGTAGGCCAGACTAATAATGTGCGCCAAACACACGAGTGTGAAAGACGCTTGGATTCTTTTTCTTCTCTCTCGCACAGTAGGCTACACGTCTGTCTTCTATTTGCGGCTCTGTGCCTGCACTTCTCTGTCAATTGTCTAGGAGACCGCGCGAGGCTGAGCTCTTGACCCCAGCAAACAAAAGCAAGCAGTGCAGTTGATGTAAGATACAGGCCTAACCACAACAACTGTGTATTAATTCACAGCAACACAAGGTGCATGGATTCAGCTGTTTTACTATTTCTCTACATCCCTTTTAGTAGATGAAGGGTGGGTAAACTAATGTTGTCATATTAAAGGTCCAATGCAGACGTTTTTATCTCAATATCAAATCATTTCTGGGTAACAATTAAGAACCTTACTGTGATCGTTTCATTTTCAAATAGTAGTAAAAATGTTCTTGTTAGCAAAGAGCAATTTCTCAAACAAGACTTTTGCAAGGACTGTCTAGGGGAAACTTAAAATGAGCTGTTTTAAGATTAAGGTCACTTTACTGGTCAGTTGGACACAAGGTCCAACTGAAATGTTCCATCCGCTTTTAACCCCACCCCTCTGAAAGACAAACATACAGTTTCTGGGGGGGAGAGGTACAGGGGGCAGCCACACTGGGCACCCAGGGAGCTATTGTCGTGGGGGGTTAAGTGCCTAGCTCAAAGGCACAACAGTGGCAATCACATCAAGGATTTGATACAGCAACCTTCCAGTTACCAGCTCACTTTCCCATCAGACCCGGGATTCAAACTGGCAACCTTTCAGTTGCTGGCTTGTCTCTCTAACCACTAGGCTACCTGCCGCCGAGAGGAATTCTCTTTCATATTGGTCTGTTAACTATTGGCAGAAAGGTTTATAACTCATTCTTTTTGGTTGATTAACTCAGTTACCGCCTGGTGGTGTCACCAGGCAGCCCATAACTCCATCTCACCAAAACAGTCAAATAGCTCTTACACTAAAATGGCATTATCATAATTTTCACAATTTCACAGTATTATTCCAACCTCATAGTGTGGAAAGACATAGAAAACACTGGAAAATTTCATTTTTGACTGCACTGGGTCTAATGTATACCCCTACCTCCTTCATTCATACAATGGTGCTGACCCACTCTGTTGTCTCACGGGTTGCGTCCTCCTTTCATGGTGAAGCTCATTTGTTGATCTCCTAACCCGATTAGCCGTTGGGTGATTAACTCACTGTAACCCTTCTGTCACTTGTTGCTAAAGTGTGTTAACAGCCTGTACACTCTCTCCTGGTAAACACAACCACACTTTCCCTTGTCAGTGTGTCCACTAGTCTACTCTCATGCTTGCCTCACCCCTCTCCCATCTGATGACGTAGACTGACACTAGACCTCCATTGACTCAAAGATGAAAAGAGGAGTAATATGGGTAAGTCATAACGAATTATTTGTAGCTCTAACTATTCTACTATCCATTGGTCATTTATATTTATTTCAGTCTCTTGGCAAGCCACTGCAGTCTCCTTCCATCTCTAAAGGATGGAGTGTGGGTGATTGACTCTAGAGTCAACAGGTTGACTCAGGAGAGAGAAAATCTGCTTTTGCCAATGCCAATAGTTGAGTGTAGACCTTACAGGTTAGGCTACTGTTCTGATTGTAGCCTAGTACCATACAAACGTTGGTGTTTCCTTTCTGCTCTGATGTGTCTGATACTGTTGTAGGGGAATGTTAAAAATTCATCTTATTTTTTCAGATTCTATTCTGAACAGAAAGTCTCCCTATGTGATGTTAGTTTATCTATAGGCCAAAATCAATGGTGTGGTGGAGGAAACAATAAGATTCCTCTGTGGGTCCGAGTTTGAGTGCTCACCTTTGACCTCTCAGCTTTTCATTTTCCCTCTGGCTGAGTAGCAATGACAGTATGAGGTCAGTGGAGAAGGTGAAGGTACAGCCAGGACGGGGGTGAGGTTATGGGGACTTAAGAGTGATACACGCATCGGTACCCAAATGCTATCTCAGCGTTGAGGTGGAGATGACAGCTCTTGTTGGGGGGATGGGAGGAGGGAGAATGAGAGAGAGGTCTTATCCCCCCCTCGCAGAATGACTGCACTGACATTTGAGGAAATGTCTACTGATTTGAGACTGGAGTCGCAGCATTTGACAGGAGTAAAAGAGGATGGAGGATGGAGTAAGGGAAAGGAGGGGATAAGGAAGGGTGTTGCTTATCAGCTTTGCCCTGGATCTCATCTCAGAGCTATAAGGCTTGTAGGGAACAGTGATAAGTGCTTCTCTCTCTCTCTCTCTCTCTCTCTCTCTCAGATATGGAGAAGATGATTGGATAGTGTAGTGTTGTTACTGTGAAATGCATCAATCACAAATTGTTAATGTACCGATGTTTACTTAAGGTCCGATTTCAGATCCATATAATATGTACTTTTATTAATGTTATTTGTTTTAATGCCAAGGCTTGAAAAGTGATAAGATCATTGTATTGACTAAAGTTCAATAGCAATAGGTTTATTGTAGACCTCATACAATAAGCTAGGCTGAATTGCAGCCATTTCTGCAGATCTCATGTCTGGCACTCCTCACTGTGTTCTTCTTGATTAAGGAAAGTCGTCTGTGTGGAGATCCATAATTAGTTACCAACGTGCTGGGAGTTGATCATTTCCAATCAGCAGACTCCCTGATTAGTGGTCTTGTTTATCAGTTTTCAGTCGTCAAGGACTAGGATAGTCAGGTAACGATTGGTGTTACAATTCATACAATGGTAAACCATTAATTCTAATTATAGCTGTTCTGATTGATGCATGATTACTGTTCCTCTCCACAAGTGCATAACCCTATATTCATTATAATAGACCTCTATTTTTGATGCAAGGTCTTGTTAGGTATGCATCTAACCAATGAGGCTAAAAGAAGCCGTGCTACTTCGATCAGGCAGTGAAGATGTTAACACACACCCTTGCATGACTTTACCATACAGCTGGATTAACTTTTCAAACTGTAATTGACATGATTAACTGTTACAATTTGTGATATTCTCATTTGTCCTCTATTAAGTATATGGGTATGAAGCAGGAAGAGGCCTAATGGATCCGTATTAGCTACAGATTTATATGCATTAATTCAGTTTTTGTGGATTACAGCCGTATCCGTAACTGACATTAATTGGCTATGGCATTTTCCCCTCATCTGAGTAGTGTTGATTGACACATGCACACAGTCTGATGTGTGTGTGTGTGAGTGTGTGTGTGTGTGTTATACACAGTGCATTCTGAAAGTTTTCAGACCCCTTGCCTTTTTCCACATTTAGTTAGGTTACCGCCTTACTCTAAAATGGATTACATTGTCGACGCCCCCCCACCCCCATCTACACACAATACCCCATAATGACAAAGCAAAAACAGGTTTTTACATTTTTTGCAAATTTATAAAAAACTAAAAATTGAATTATCACATTTACATAAGTATTCAGACCCTCTACTCTGTACTTTGTTGAAGCACTGTTGGCATCAATTACAGCCTTGAGTCTTCTTGGGTATGAAGCTACAAGCTTCATTTGGGGAGTTTCTCCAATTCTTCTCAAGCTCTGTCAGGTTGAATGGGGAGCGTCGCTACACAGCTTTTTTCAGTTCTCTCCAGAGATGATTGTCTTGGCTGTGTGCTTAGGGATGTTGTTGGAAGGTGAACTTTCACCCCAGTCTGAGGTCCTGGGTGCTCTGGAGAAGGTGTTCATCAAGGATCTCTCTGTATTTTGCTCTGTTCATCTTTCCCTCAATCCTGACTAGTCTCCCAGTCCCTGCCTCTGAAAAACATCCCCACAGCATGATACTGCCACCACCATGCTTCATTGTAGGGATGGTGCCAGGTTTCCTCCAGGCGTGACGCTTGGCATTCAGGCCTAAGAGTTCAATCTTGGTTTCATCAGACCAGAGAATCTTGTTTCTCATGGTCTGAGAGTCCTTTAGGTGCCTTTCGGCAAACTCCAAGTGGGCTGTCATGTGCCTTTTACTGAGGAGTGGCTTCCATCTGGCCACTCCACCATAAAGGCCTGATTGGTGAAATGCAGCAGAGATGGTTGTCCTTCTGGAAGGTTTTCCTATCTCCACAGAGGAACTCTGGAGCTCTGTCAGAGTGACCATAAGTTTCTTGGTCACCTCCCTGACCAAGGCCCTTCTCCCCGATTGCTCAGTTTGGCCGAGAGGCCAGCTCTAGGAAGAATCTTGGTGGTTCCAAACGTCTTCCTTTTAAGACTGATGGAGGTCACTGTGTTCTTGGGGACTTTCAATGCTGCAGAAATGTTTTGGTATGCTTCCCCAAATCTGTGCCTCGACACAATCCTGTCTCGGAGCTCTACGGACAATTCCTTCAACCTTATGGTTTGGTTTGTTCTCTGACATGCACTGTCAACTGTGGGACCTTATATAGACAATCAATTGAATTTACCACAGGTGGACTCCAATCAAGTTGTAGAAACATCTCAAGAATAATCAATGGAAACAGGATGCAACTGAGCTCAATTTTGAGTCTCATAACAAAGTGTCTGAATACTTACTGTATGTAAAGAAGACATTCATTTACATATATATATATACAGTTGAAGTTGGAAGTTTACATACACCTTAGCCAAATACATTTAAACTCACTTTTTCACAATTCCTGACATTTAATCCTAGTAAAAATTCCCTGTCTTAGGTCAGTTAGGACCACCACTTTATTTTCAGTATGTGAAATGTCAGAATAATAGTAGAGAGAATGATTTATTTCAGCATTAATTTCTTTCAGCACTTTCCCACTGGGTCAGAAAATGACATACACTCAATTAGTATTTGGTAGCATTGCCTTTAAATTGTTTAAATTGGGTCAAACGTTTCGGGTAGCCTTCCACAAGCTTCCCACAGTAAATTGGGTGAATTTTGGCCCATTCCTCCTGACAGAGCTGGTGTAACTGAGTCAGGTTTGCAGGCCTCCTTGCTCGCACACGCATTTTCAGTTCTGCCCACAAATCTTCTATAGGATTGAGGTCAGGGCTTTATGATGGCCACTCCAATACCTTGACTTTGTTATCCTTAAGCCATTTTGCCACAACTTTGGAAGGATGCTTGGGGTCATTGTCCATTTGGAAGACCCATTTGCAACCAAGCTTTAACTGATATCTTGAGATGTTGCTTCAATATATCCACCACACACTTTTCCTGCCTCATGATGCCATCTAGTTTGTGAAGTGCACCAGTCCCTCCTGCAGCAAAGCACCCCCACAATATGATGCTGCCTCCCCCATGCTTCATGGTTGGGATGGTGTTCTTCGGCTTGCAAGCATCCCCCTTTTTCCTCCAAACATAACGATGATCATTATGGCCAAACAGTTCTATGTTTGTTTCATGAGACCAGAGGACATCAAAAGTATGATATTTTCCCCCATGTGCAGTTGCAAACCATAGTTGTTACGGTTTTCTACTATCTCCTCCTCTGACGACGAGGTGTAGCAAGGATCGGACCAAAATGCAGCGTGGTAATTTTGAAACATGTTTAATAAAGATGAAACACGAACAATACAAAAATAATAAACGTAACGTGAAAACCGAAACAGCCTAAACTGGTGCAAACTAACACAGAGACAGGACCAATCACCCACGAAACACTCAAAGAATATGGCTGCCTAAATATGGTTCCCAATCAGAGACAACGATAATCACCTGCCTCTGATTGAGAACCGCCTCAGGCAACCATAGACTTTGCTAGAAAACCACACTAAGCCACAATCCCAAAACCTACGAAAAACCCCAATACAAAAACACAACACAAAATAAACCCATGTCACACCCTGGCCTGACCAAATAAATAAAGAAAACACAAAATACTAAGACCAGGGCGTGACAATAGTCTGGCTTTTTTATGACGGTTTTGGAGCAGTTGCTTCTTCCTTGCTGAGTGGCCTTTCAGGTTATGTCAATATAGGACTCACTTTAATGTGGATACAGATACTTTTGTACCTGTTTTCTCCAGCATCCTCACAAGGTCCTTTGCTCTTGTTCTGGGATTGATTTGCACTTCTCGCACCAAAGTACGTTTATCTCTAGGAGACAGAACAGTCTCCTTCCTGAGCAGTATGACAGCTGTGTGGTCCCATGGTGTTTCTAATTGCATACTATTCCAGAGGATCAGTGTTTGCACAGATGAACGTGGTACCTCCAGGCAGTTGGAAATTGCTCTCAAGGATGAAGCGGACTTGTGGAGGTCTACCATTTTTTTCTGAGATCTTGGTTGATTTCTTTTGATTTTCCCATGATGTCAAGCAAAGAGGCAAAGGTATGCCTTGAAATAAATCCACAGGTACACTCTGGTCTTAGCTCTTACTCTGAATGCAAAACAACTGTTGAATTGGAGATTTAACATAGCCCTATTGTCTAACAAATAATTCTGTGACTTTATTTCAACCAACATAAGATGTATTAATTCAAACAAATAAAAATGATGACACCTCCAGCTCTCTTCTTTGGGAGACGTTCAAACCTGTATTACAATGCCCATTATGTCAAATAAAGACAACTGAAAAGTCAAGAACTTTTGGACTCAATCCTGGCAACAGACCGGCAATATTCAACTTCACCATCTCCTGAATTATATGCAGGGGCGGAAACTTCAAACTCATTTTAATCTGCTTTCCACTGATAAAGCAGAGTTTCTGTTGCAACTAACAAAGGGGACGTACTACGAATATGGTGACAAGGCCAGCCGCCTTTTGGCACAAATTAATAAGACAACTTTTTCGATAACTTGGATATTCCATCCATTGATATGAACATGAGTAAAGTTCTGGACAACCCTCTGCATCTACGTGAGATAACAAAGGGTCTAAAGTTCATGCAAAGTGGCAAGGCCCCAGGCACCGATGGCTTCCTCGTCGATTTTTATTTAAAAAAATCTCTCTCCCCCGATGCCAACTCAAATCTCCATCTCACTTATACTCAAGAATTATAAATATCCGGCAGAATGTGGTGGATATCGGCCTATTTCACTTTTGAACGCTGATGTTAAACTATTAGCTAAGGTTCTAGCATGTCGGTTGGAACCCTGCCTTCAGGATGTCATTTGATGATCAAACGGGTTTTGTCAAAGGGCGACAACTGTTTTCCAATGTACGCCGTCTTTTGAACATTATATTCTCTACTTCTGTCTCTCCAGACCCTGAAATGGTTGTTTCTCTTGATGCGGAGAAGGCTTTTTACCGGGTGGAGTGAGATTATTTAGTTCAGATTTTGGGAAGATTTGGTTCAATTTCATCTCATGGATACATCTGCTCTATTCTGCTCCTATGGCTAGCGTACACTCCAGAGGGACCCGTCAAGGGTGTCCTATGTCTCCACTTCTTTATGCACTTGTGATCTTTCCTTGGCCTTAAAATTATCATCATGGTTCACTGGAATCCACCGAGCTGGTGAAGAACACAGTGTCACTGTAGGCAGATGATCTACTACTATACATCACTAACCCTGTGAACTCTGTTGATAATATACGGTATATTTTAAACACATTTGGATCATTCTCAGGTTACAAATTGAACATTTAGAAATGTGAATGTTTTCCGATCAACTCCGCTGCCAAGCAAATGTCCCCTGGATCCCTGCGTTTCCATCTGTCACCCTCTGTTTTTTCCTATTTAGGTGTAAATATAACACATTGTCTGGCTACCCTCCATAAACCTAACTTTGCAAGTCTAGTCACACCAGTTAAAGCAGACTTACAACGCTGGGATAGTCTTCCTCTCTCCTTAGCTGTCAGAATCCAATCTGTTAAAATGAACATTTACCTAGGTTTCTATACCCTTTTCAATGTCTTCCAATCTTTCTTCCAATTTTTTAAATCAAGTTGGATAGGCTCATCAGTCATTTTATCTGGGACCTAGGATACATAGAGCAATATTTCAAAGAAGGAGACAAGATGAAGGATTGGCACTTCCAAATGTACCCCTTTACTATTGGGCAGCCAATATTAAAAAGATTAAGGTATGGTGCTCATTAGAAGCACAGGCCTGCCAATCATCCTCCCTTTCTGCTCTTACTTGTGCCCCACTGTCCTTGTGTCCTTCAAAGTTTACTGGAAACCCTATTGTGCGCTCTACTCTGAAGATCTGGAGACAATTTCGTCAACATTTTAGACTTTCTTCCCCTTCTCTTCTCAGCCCTGTCTGTAACAACCACCTATTTGTACCCTCCAAACTCCACCAGGCTTTTGTTTTGTGGCAAGAGAGAGGTTTAGTATGTTTCAAATACTTATTTTTAGATGGGAAGTTTGCCAGTTTTAATTATCTCGGAACCAAATTATAATCTTGCTCATTCGAATCTTTTTTTCTATTTTCATGCATGTAACTGTGTTCCCTCTCATTTTCCCACCTTTCCTCAACTACCTCCCAAGACGTTGCTAGAAGATGTTTTGTCCCTGCCGTGGATTCAGCAAGGTCTGATTCCTAGATTATATGACACTATGCTTTCCTTGGAACCCTCTCCAATAAACAAAATCAAGACAGATTGGGGTAGTGAACTTGGCCTTCCAGATGACTGGTGGGAGGAGGCCCTTCTTAGGGTTAACTCCACATTCTCGTATGCTCGGTTAAGTTTCATTCAGTTCAAGGTTTTGCACAGAATTCACTACACCAAAGAAAAACGTAGTAAATTCCTCCCAGACACAAATGACGTGATAGATGTTAAATCACTCCAGCAGACCACACCAATATTTTTTATTAATGTTCTAAGCTGTCTGAGTATTGGTCATCCTTTGTTAATACTCTCTCTAAAATTGTAGATATTGACCTGCAGCCTTGTCTTTTGATAGCTATATTAAATATTTAATATAGCTATCAAAGGAGTTCCATCTTTGTTGCCTAGTCTCACTAAAAGTATAGCAGACGTTGTAGCGTTTGCTTCCCTCATAGCCCGCCGGCAGATCTGGTTTAATTGGAAATCTTCCAAACCTCCCACTGTATCATCCTCGTTGAAACATTTCATGTCTTTTCTACACTTACAAACACATGTATACACTTTGAGAGGTTGTACTGGAAACTTTTCTTGAGATGGCAGCCTTTAATTTTATTTTTGAACAGTTGCCTTCTATTTATCAGAAGTAAGAATTTTGGCCAACAGGGGAATTACGAGGGTGTGAGAGGGAAGGGATATTATGTTGTGATATTTTTTATTTATTTTTGTGTATGTATATATGCACAGTGCCAGTCAAAAGTTTTGACACACCTACTCATTCCAGGGTTTTTCTTTATTTGGACTATTTTCTACATTTTAGAATAATAGTAAATACATAAAAACTATGAAATAACACATATGGAATCTTGTAGTAACTAAAAAAGTGTTAAACACATTTTTAATATTTTATATTTTTCAAAGTAGCCACCTTTGCCTTGATGACAGCTTTGCCCACTCTTGGCATTCTCTCAACCAGCTTCAAGAGGTAGTCACCTGGAATGCATTTCAATTAACAGGTGTGCTTTGTTAAATGTTAATTTGTGGAATTTCTTTCCTTCTTAATGGTTTGAGCCAATAAGTTGTGTTGTGACATCATTAAGGCAAAGGGTGGCTACTTTGAAGAATCTAAAATATTAAATATATTTTGATTTGTTTAACACTTTGTTGGTTACTATATGATTCCATATGTGTTATATCATAGTTATGATGTCTTCACTACTATTCTACATTGTAGAAAATAGTAAAAATAAAGAAAAACCCTGGAATGAGTAGGTGTGTCCAAACTTGACTGGTACTGTATATATATATATATATATATATATATATATATATATATATATATATATATAAAGAAACTTCAAAGTTAAATCTTTAGATACACCCAACTTCTGCTTTCAACTGTTAGTCTAATAACGTCACCCCAACCAACACAACCTTAATGGGAGATGACCTTTCCTCTATGGAGAGGAGTAAATGGTACAGGGGGCTTGAGTGTGTGTAAAAATTCACGTATAAAAAGCTGTGTGTGCCCATGTGCATGCGCACAGTGTGTAGTTCAGGAGTTCTCTGTGTCCCTGCAGTGCTGCCCAACTGTTTGCTATGTGCTGATACACTGATACGGGAGAGAATGGGAGCGGGAGGGAGAGAGGCTCCCCGAGGTCTCTTGACTTGTCACCACTCGGTGATCCCATTGTGATGGGAAACTGAACTCCAGATATTCCACTGGCCACTGGCTTAAACAAGCTTTTAAGAGTAATAGATTTGGTAAGAGTACACTTGCACTAATTCACGCACACGTGCTCACACATTTTCACAAATACACACTCTCACAAACTAAATGTCTGCAATCATGCACAAACACTGGCATAAACGTGAATACATTAATTTGTCAAATAAGCACACTTTCAAACACACATTTAGGCACACACACCATTCCTAACTCGTACAAATGAAGAGTCCCATCCAGAAGCAGAGAGATGATTGGCACAGAGAAAGCATTACACCAGCAGAAAAAGGCATATGGCATTGCGACCCACTGATGGGTACACACATATGGTGCTAGTGACTTGTGCTATGCACAGTACGCAAAGAGGAAGGTGCTATGCTCTGCTTATGTTTGATGTGCCTCCAAAACTCAGTGCAGCGTGGCTAAAATCTGCACCATTTTGCGTTATGTCATGTAGCTACCAACTTCAGTTATCAATTCAAAATGAATGCATTTGCATAGCATGTGGCATCCTCCCCATTGCAATAGACTGTTCCCTACAGTGTGACTGTTTCCAAAGGCCTGTCTGAACAACAGTATTCTACTGTATGAATTGATAAATATTAAAATAAATATTTTCCTGAATAGTATTTGCATAACAGATGCGTTGCTGATTGTTGAAGAATGCTAGATGTACTTCTACAGCAACTTGACGGATAGACTGGACTGGGCTCAGCTTTAATATGGATTCCACACAGTGGACCTGAGGTGGTAATGGATGGATAGACTGGATTGGGCTCAGTTTTAATATGGATTCCACACAGTGGAGCTGAGGTGGTAATGACCAAATTGGGCTTGGGTTGTCATGGCAACCATTGTTTGCCTGCTGCTCCTTTGTGAAAAGGTTCTGGAGTACCCTGGTGACAGTGCCTGGTCCCCGCTGTGACTCTGATGTTTTGTGACTGTTTGTTTGGTGACTGTTGTCATACTGTAGAGACCAGTCGCCATGGAGAAATGCTCTCCGAGAGGTACCTGAGTGCAGGGGTAAACAGCTCTCCCCTGGGGTGTTGGTCAGGGTCGTGAGTGGATGGAGTGGTGGGGTTGTGACCCACCTCCCTTCTGGCCTACACTGCTGACTGTACTCTAACCACTGTACCCTTCAACATGCCCATCGCACCCCTCACACCCCTGTGGTCATTTGATCCACATTCAGCTTGCCTGAGCTCACTCCTCTCTCTCTCTCTCTCTCTCTCTCCATCCTTTATCTATTAAATAAACTCAGCTCCTTGCCTGACAGCTTCTGTCATTTTGTTTTTCTGACTCCAGTTGAAAAGCAATCAGACTATCCTCTTTATGATCATCATTAGGATGTGACTTCTGTGGTAATGACTTGTGTTTTAATGCACCCTGATGTTTTCCCATCAGAATGATCTCATCCTGGTCTGAGAGCCTGTCCTAGACAGTAGGCTATGATTCAATTGGACCCAACACATTACTTCTGTGCCTTATGGAAATAAATTGTGTAGATGTGTAGATGAAGTGCAGTTAACTACCGCTCTCTCTCAGCCTTTTTCATGTCGTCTCATGTTTTATTCATTCAGATGTTGAGAGATTATAGCCAGACTTTTTTGAAATGATCCATGGTATAGGTAACGGCCTCTGTTTTATTGCAGTGGGAATCTTGTTTCAGTGCTTGTTTCATCTCATTGATCTAACAGTGCTGAGCTGAGGTCCAGGTATTAGGTATTCAGGTATACTATTTCTCTTAGAGCAACCACCAATGTTTACATTTGATAATTATCTGGAATTATCCCTTGGGATAATTAGGCTATACAATGCTTATTTAGTTCTGATCCTGGATGCTGACAGTCTAGTGTAGGTTGGACCTCAGCTAAGCACTGTTAGATCCACTTACACCTTTACCACTCTGACCTGAATGTCAGACTGTCATTGTCACTGACAAACAGAATGTATCCTCCCTATCTGAGGAGCTGAATACAGTGGCTGTGTGTATACTGTGTAACTGCCCCTCTGTGGGGAAACCTGGGAAATACATTTTGGTCTGATTTCAAAGGGACCAATTGTGACACACATTTAGGTAGGTTACTGGCTTTTAACTGGGTTAAATTTCAATTGCATTAATCATGTACGCCTTTCCAAATGGAGACATTACAATAAGATGTATAAAACTAAGAATGGCCTCCAGGAGATGTTGAGTGGAACCTGACCTATATCTAGTTCCAGATGACCACAGTGGAAGTGTTAATCATGGGAAAACCCTCAGCAAGGAGATTGCCTGAATGTTTCTACATAATTTATACAAGACAACTGCAATTGTTGCACCAGAGAGTTTGGGCTGACTGAAAATTGATTAGCCTAGATTTTGACCCCCCTCTCACCTCCTCGCTGTCTCTTTTTCTTTGTTCCCTTCATCTTCGTCAGCCTCTTATTTTTGTCTCCTTTATTTTCAGGTTTAAAGATATATATCTTATGTCTTTCCCTGTCATTCGCTGAGCCTTTTTTCTTTCTAACTGCTTTCTTTTCTTTTTCCACCAATCTGAAAAGCCATTCAGGTCCGAATGGTTAAATGTGTAAGTGGATCTTGGTCCAAGCTAACTAACCTTTCACCTTCAAACTCTTTCTCTCGACTGCAGCTTTACTCTGTGGCTGGTGGTCCATTCATACCAGAGCTATAATTACAGCATACCTGAGTTGCATTTGGTTGTGTGCAGCCAACAGTTGAATCTGTTATCCAAACTAATTCATTAAAGAGTTCTGTAGAGAAGCCCAATCCAAGGAGTATTATACATATTTTATCGTACTTTAATCAAAATTACTGAGTGTGTAGAACTTCAATGCTTTCCTGGATATCAAAGGCAAAAACATCATCTGTCAGCAGTGACTGTAGCCAACATACTGAGAACATTTACGATTTGCCAGCCTGTTTGCACCATTGACCACTAGAGGGACTCAGAGAATAGACAAAGAACAAAAAGTACCTTGTTTCAAAGAGAGCAAAATGTGCTGTTTCCCTCGTTATGTAGTTGAGAAAAGTCAGTGACCACAAAGAATAGTGAGTCACAAAAGTAACCATTTCACTTATTAGGGGTTCACAGCAAAGCAGTTTTTCCTTGACATGGTCAAATAACTCAAGCAGAGAGTGATAACTTGGCCATGAATAACTTGGTAAAAAAGAATGTCACTGATTGGCCTATGGTGGTGCTGTTATAAGCAGTCTCTCTTAAACCTTCATATCCACTACCCCATTTGACTTCAAGGCATGAAACTTAATATACTGAACAAAAATATAAACGCAACATGCAACAATTTCAACGATTTTACTGAATTACAGTTCATATAAGGAAATTATTCAATTGAAATAAATTTGTTAAGCCCTAATCTATGGATTTCACTTGACTGGGCAGGGGCGCATCCATGTGTGGGCCTGGGAGGGCATAGGCCCACCCACTGGGTAGCCAGGCCCAGCCAATAAGTTTTTCCCCACAAAAAGGCTTTATTACAGGCAGAAATACTCCTCAGTTCCATCAGCAGTCCAGGTGGCTGGTCTCAGACGATCCCGCAGGTGAAGAAGCCGGATGTGGAGGTCATGGGCTGACGTGGTTACATGTGGTCTGCGATTGTGAGGCCTGTTGGACGTACTGCCAAGTTCTCTAAAATGACTCTGGAGGTGGCTTATAGTAGAGAAATTAATATAAAATGATCTGGCAACAGCTCTGGTAGACATACCTGCAGTTAGCATGCCAATTGTGCACTCCTTTAAAACCTGAGACATCTGTGGCATTGTGTTGTGTGGCAAACTGCACATTTTAGAGTGGCCTTTTATTGTCCCGAGCACAAGGTGCACCAGTGTAATGATCATGCTATTTGATCAGCTTCTTGATATGCCACATCTGCCAGGTGGATGGATTATCTTGGCAAAGGAGAGATGCTCACTAACAGAGATGTAAACAAATTTGTGTAACATTTGAGAGAAATGCGTTTTTTTGTGCATATTGAACATTCCTGGGATATTTTATTTCAGCTCAAGAAACATGGGACCTTTACATGTTGCATTTATAAGTTTGTTCAGTGTATATATCCTCCATCTTGGGAATTTTTGAAAACCTTTGAAAAAATATTCTCATGAACCACAATGAGACGGGCCAAATACATTTTATGCTTGTTTCAAGGCAAGCAACGCTGAAGCATGCATGAGAGCACCAGCTGTTCCGAACATCTGTGTGATCACGCTCTCTGTAGCCGATGTGAGTAAGACTTTTCAACAGGTCAGAATTCACAAGACCGCGGGGACAGACAGATAACCAGTATGTGTACTCAGAGCATGTAAATACCTACATGTTTCAAAGCAGACCACCATAGACCACTATAGTTCCTGTTTCAATTCACATACCGCCCAAACATATCCACAGATGGCGCAATCTTAATTGCAGTCCACACTGCCCTTTCCCACCTGGACAAATGGAACACCTACTGTATGTAAGAATGCTGTTCATTGACTACAGCTCAGTGTTCAACACCACAGTGCCCACAAACCTCATCACCAAGCTAAGGACCCTGGGACTAAAGACCTCCCTTTCCAACTGGATCCTGGACTTTCTGACGGGCCGCCCCCCAGGTGGTAAAGGTAGGCAACAACACATCTGCCATGCTGTTTCTCAACACGGGGGCCCCTCAAACGATTTTGCATAGTCCCCTCCTGTACTCCTTGTACACCCACAACTGCGTGGTCAAGTACGACTCCAACACCATCATTACGTTTGCTGATGACACAACGATGGTAGGCCTGATCACCGACAATGATAAGACAGCCTGTAAGGCGGAGATCAGAGACCTGGCCATGTGGTGCCAGGACAACAACCTCTCCCTCAACGTGAGCAAGACAAAGGAGCTGAACGTGGACTACAGGAAAAGGAGGGCCGAACACGTCCCCATTCACATTGACGGAGCTGTAGTGGTGCAGGTTGAAAGCTTCAAGTTCCTCGGTGTCCACATCACCAACCAAAACTATTATGGTCCAAACACACCAAGACAGTCGTGAAGAGGGTACAACAGAGCTTATTCCCACTCAGGAGACTGAAAAGATTCGACATGGGTCCCCAGATCCTCAAAAGGTTCTACAGCTGCACCATCGAGAGCATCCTGACCGGTGCATCACCGCCTGGTATGGCCCAGTGCATCACTGGGGCCAAGCTTTCTGCCATCCAGGACATCTATGCTAGGTGGTGTCAGTTGAAGGCTCAAACAATTGTCAAAAACTACAGCCACCCAAGTTGTAGACTGTTCTCTCTGCTACCGCACGGCAAGCAGTACCGGAGCGCCAAGTCTAGGTCCAAAAAGCTCCTTAACAGCTTCTACCCCAAGCCATAAGAATGCTAAACAAAGAATCAAATGGCTACCCACCCTATTTGCATTGAACCTCCCCCCTTTTTTTTACACTGCTGCTACTCGCTGTTTATTATCTATGCATAGTCACTTTACCCCTATCTACATGTACATATTACCTCAATTACCTCGACTAACCTGTACCCCCACACATTAACTCAGTACCGGTAACCCCTGTAAATAGCCTCGTTATTGTTATTTTATTGTGTAACTTCATAACGTCAGTCTTTAACCTTTTACTGTAGTGGGCTAACTCAGGGTCACACAGAATGTTTCTTGGTAGTCTTAAACAAATCTACTTTGAAAGAAAAGTATACAACTCACCAAAAAAAAGTATAAACCTCACACATGGTTATGGGCTTAAAAAGATAAGATACTTGTATCATATCAGATGTAGAGATGACATTTTTTTGTTTGCATCCCAACATTACACTTTATTAACATCACAGAAGACTGAAATATAACAAAACCGTTTGACACAGTGTGTTAGTGTGTTTAATTTTCAATGAATTCTGAAATGTATGGCAATATTCAAGTGCACTTTAAGAGCACTTTCAGTTTATTTTGGTGAGTATCTGAGGAATAGCCTTACACCTTTACATTGTTGTCCTCGAGCAACAGAGTTGTTGTGGACACACAGGTTGTACAATAGCGTTCCCACAATACTGACATAATGATTTCCTTCCAATGACAAAGGAAACGTGTCATAGTAAAGGGCCCATGGAGCAGGTGTAAGCGACTCCGGTATCTTCCTCTAGGTTTTTGCTGTGAGAGTTCTGGCATTTGACCAGGGAACCTTTGCTTCTTTCCCTCAATTAGACCTTGTGAACATATTCAGTGTCAGAAACAAACTTTATGCCTCTTTGAATGCTGTCATCACCACTTTCTATTTCGAGAATGTCTCTTAACCTCACTTCGACCTACTTCAGCCTGTAACGGACGCACAGCGCTGCTGCCTTTGTCTGAGGCTGTGTGCTCGGTGTCACTAGTACAAAATGTTGTGGCTGTGGAGGTCCAAAGGTCAATAAGACTGAACACAGGGAACAGGGAACGCTTCTGTTACACCCAGGGGAGCAATCACACGCATTCATGGTGAACAAAAAAATACGAGAGACAGCAAGCTAGGGACTAAATACAGCTGTCACTCTTCGAGGTACATGTTTCAGTAAGAGTAGATCATTTTTTAATGATTGCCTTTACATCAAATGAACGTTCTCTGTCATAGAGATATTTAGCTGTTAGTAACTTGTCGTTAACGTGGCCAGATATGGCATAGCCTAATCGATTTGCACACAGCAGCAAGTAGCCTATTTCCTCTATTGTTGTTGTTGAGTCGTTTACTGTCCTATTAAAACTCTTCAGTTCAGTAGCTGTATTGATATGGCTTGTTGCCTAGAGTGAAGGTGAAATGGGTCTATTAAAAGTCCATCACTGGAATCAACCCAGCTCTGCCCAAGGTTGTTTTAGTCTGGACAGTAGACACATTTAGTCTGATGCCAGCTATAAGCTATTGGGACTATTCGAGCCCTTCTATGAGACTTTGACCACTGAATATGGGTCTGTCTAATGGTTATGGATGTTGTATGCACTTAGCAAGCATTTCTCAATATTCATCTTTACAATGATAGGCTGTTACATGACATACTGAAAGGCTATATATTACAACATACAAGTACAAATTACATTTATGTCTCATATATCATTCCAGCACAAGCTTTTCATTGTATGGATGATCTTTTCTTATCCATTGGGAAACATTTCCTTTTCTCTCTGTCTCTCTGCATGCTTCTCATTGAGAAAGGATTTTTAGGAATGGTGGTTGGTTTTCTTGTGATTTCCTACATGCAACCCCCAACTGGTGTTGTTACATTTCTGTGCTCCTCAACCACCAGCCACCCCAAGCAACACCATTGGTCCTCGCCTAGCAACAACATGATAATGTGGCATAATGTGACACCCCCTGATGTATGATGGGGAGCTAGGGCCCCGCCCCTGAAGCTGGTGTCTGCGTCGCTATAAAAAAGAAAAAGGGATAAAAGAAAAAGAGAAAAGGGATTTCACGCTCATATCGTTACATGGCTGGTGTCCGGAGAATAAACCTGTTATGTGTCCCTTGTGTGTGTGGCAGCCCTCTTCCTGACAAGAAAGAGGGATGATTATTTTCTCTCTTTTCTACTCTTCCTCTCAAATACACATACGGTCACACACACACAAAAGCAAAGGCAGAAACAGCCAGGCATGCGCCGGTGAAGGACCGGGGCGCAAGCGCTCAGGTGTTGAAGCAAAGACAGAGAAAACAAAAATGGCCGTTCCCTTTTCCACGTTGCCATGTTTGACGTGAGCAGTGGACCTGAATGACATTGTAAATAACATGTTTCTGTACTTTCTCTCCCAGTCTGCTCTGGATATCATCCTCCTTTCTCTCCCTTCCTCCCTCTTTCTCTGTCTCTCTTTTCAACAAAGAGCCATTATGTTTGGTGAGACAAAAGGTCCCCTGATCCCATTTCACCCCCCATCAAAATGTCACTGGCCTCAGATGGCATAATGACCACTGTGTAGGGACAAAGAATCTCAGTTATTTTATCAGCACATTTGAAGAACTGGTATAGGTGGGGAAAGGAAACCATCTTTCATTCATTTGTTTTCTCTTGGCATAAGCATTAGTATGTCGGTGATTAGGACCTTTTCTCCTTTCTGTCTGATAATATATGACCCAATAAAAGTGATTGTTGTCATTCTTAAAAAGACACAGACAGCAGTTAGTATTCCAAAGCTATACAATCAGCTATCTTTTGTACAATAATAGAGTTAAATTGAAAAAAAGTCTCAGCTCTGAATATGATTGGATAGGTCTTTTACTTCCTCCCCCTCCTACCACCGGGCGTGTGTGTGTGTGTGTGTGTGTGTGTGTGTGTGTGTGTGTGTGTGTGTGTGTGTGTGTGTGTGTGTGTGTGTGTGTGTGTGTGTGTGTGTGTGTGTGTGTGTGTGGGACAGAAAATTACCATCAGGGCCATCCCACCTCCCCTCCATCCCACCTCCCCCTCCATCCTCTACACTGTCTCCCTATCCCATCTCTCACTTGGGCACTTCCAGCTAGTGGGTTGGGGGAAGTACACACACACTCACAGCCGTACACAAACCCGCACTCTCCCTCACATTCCCCGTCCCTGCCTACCCCAGCTGGCTCCCTCACACTCCATTTAGACACTCACTCACTCACACTCTCTCTCTCTCTCTCTCTCTCTCACACACACACACACACACACACACACACACACACACACAGATCCACGCGGAGCACCGACTCAGGTGCCGCCATGGACCAGGAGGGGAACGTGAAGAGGACAACTAGAAACAGAGGGTGGTTACCGTAGTAACTGGATCTCTCCTCTTCACCTCTGTGCCTGGTGATGCTGTCTCTCCATCTGGCTTCTCTTCTCTCGCTTCTAGATACACTACCTCTACACTGATAGTGGATGACACAGAAACAGGAGGGGCTGGTTTCTCATCTTTTCACCCTAACTGAGAAGGGAACCTTATTCTCCGACACTCTCCTTGTCAGGACGGAACCCTACACTTTTTCCCTTTCCTTATCTTTTTCTCTGAGATCGTTGGCTTCCACTTCCCTGGGATTTCTAACGTTTTTATTCCGCCATGGCTCACGCAGCCTCCGCATTGAAGAAGAACCGGGACGTGGATGTCAATGCTATCGAGGATGAGAAAGAAAAGAAAAGGAGAATTAAGAAACTTGCGTCCCGGGAACAAAAGAGAAAGGTACTATCCCTTGAGCGAGACTCCCGGCTCAGCCACATCCCCATTGTGTTTATATGGGCAGCACACACACACACACATGCAGCGTGTGTGTGTTGAAGTGTGTGCTCGAGTGCGTGTAACCTTGTTGAATTTCACCTGTTAGTAAAGTATCTGCCTGGGCCTTCGTGGTGCGCAGTGATAAGGTCACACTTGGAATTTCTAACAGCATTGTCTGATTTACAGCATAAGCACGGGGCTCCCCCAAATACTACAACATCCCCACCACTGCCTTACTCTAAAATCAGCATCTCTTAGTGTGCTGATTCAAAAAACCTTGATCTTACAGCTTTTAAAGTGGATAGGGGTATTCTACTGATCCAAACTATTCCAGGTTCCTTAGTGATTGAAAGAGTTCTGTACTGTTCTTGGCATGTGGTTGTGTTGTTGTCCAGTTGAGAGCACCTGTGTAAGGCTGGATGGCTGCACAGGCGTCCATGTATAATGCATATTGATGTCATTTATTGATGACAAAGCATTTCATATGATGGAGGAGGATACACGTGTTTTAATGCTTGTTATTTTACCTTCTGTATGCACATCACTGTGGTGTTGCTGGACAAAGAGCTCGAGTTCATAAATAGCGAGAACACGTCGTGTGCTTGATGTTGACTGGATGCAATTATTTCACCCATGAGATCTATTCAATAAGGCTGACATTTATTGTCAATGGTCTATCAGTTTTAATTATGGCCCATAGATAATGTTATTGGACCCCAGCATAAACAATGTTTTTTAAATATTTTTTTTTACAGTTCTGAAAATATTATTTATTTAACAAAAACCTTTTAGGTGACTGACTGAACTTCTTTAATTGTGTACATTATCTTTGTGTACATAATCTTTGCGCGTGTGTTTGAGAGTGTGTTTGTTCCTGATGTCCGCGGGAGACATTATTATCGCTGTTATAAAGACTCATATTTCAGGTGAGGCTGAGGGAGCTCTTCTTTATTTATTGATTGGTGCAAGTTTGGCAGGCTCCACTCTGATAATCAGTTTCCCCTTTCCCTTCGTCCTGTCCTCCTCCTGCTTCGTTCCCCCTCTTTCTCTCTGTGACTTTCTCTCTCTCTCTTTAACTCTCTCTCTCTCTTTCCTCTCAATGTCTTTTTCTCTTTCATATACACAAACAAATGCATAAAATGCATAACAAATGCAACACCTAATTTGCTCCTTTTGTTGATAAGCGGAAATGGAAATGTGTTTAATGCACACACACACCACATGCCTTAATAACAAACACACAGAACCCTCAAACGTTTCCTTTTTTTTTTACACTACTGCATTAGCCTAGTTGTTTTTTGCTTCAGAACATCCAGTCTATCTCCTATCCTGTTTTTATTCTACGTTATGGGCTTGGCTGAGCTTAGACTGTGTTGTTTACAGTATTCCTGTCTGTTGGGCCTCCGATGGGAGAGAGAAAGAGAAGGATAGAGAGGGGAGAGATAAAAAGAGAAGGAGTGAGAGAGAGAAAGAAGGAGTGAGAGAGGAGGAGAAAAAGAAGTTGAGAGAGAGAGAGAGAAGTTGCTGACTGAGGAGCCTGCCTGCCTCTCTTGTCAGCCTTCACTCAGTGTTGTATGGGCCTAATGGAGTGGAGGTGTTGGTTGAATTGTTTTTGGCAGGAGGAGATAGCAACAGTAGCTCGGTTATAGCAACAGTAGTAAGAAGAGACTCCTGTAGGTGTTAGAGAGGAAAAGGAGACCTAGGAGGAAGCAGCCTTTAGGGATGATGGGAGGCACTCATCTTCCTCTTACCAGACTGAGCACGTGTAGCTCACAAAATGGGTCTCTCTCTCTCTCTCTCTCTCTCTCTCTCTCTCTCTCTCTCTCTCTCTCTCTCTCTCTCTCTCTCTCTCTCTCTCTCTCTCTCTCTCTCTCGCAGTCATTCCTCTGTCAGGCAGAACGAGCAGTCGTTCCTGTCTTTCCCTCCTCCCCATCCCCCCTACCCGTCCATAAAGATGGAGGTTAATGAATTCTGCACTCATGCATACCTAAGCTAATTGGATTGGCATTAGGAACACCACCCAGTACTACACAATTGTCACCAAGATGGCTGCCGGGAAGTGTGAGTTAAAAAATTCTGCCAAATTCCAGGTCGTAATTGTTACATAGCAGTGCTGCATGATTTAATCTACCTGATGGTAACATCACAGATTTTTTTGTCAGGCCACATGTTGAAGTGATATGATGTAGGCTCTAGCACTTTCTTCTACTCAGAAACGTGAATTAATGATAATTATCATCCTAATCCGAAATAAATGATTGCTGTAAGAGGATTCAGATTCAGACTGATTTAGGAACAATCCTTATCTAACACAAGAGATACAGTATGTGTAGAGAGAGAATGATCCTTTCTTAGCCCGCTAAAGGATAATTGCTGTGTGTGTTGCGGCTGATCCAGGACCAGTCCCAGGGGTGCAGTTGAGACCTAGAGAAAGCACTCATCAGTCAAATGGGCAGGCCACTCATCAAACTAAATGCTAAACTGCTAAATTGAAACCCTCTGCCCAGCTTTGCTTTTCAGGAACATCTACGCTGCTAGTGTAGTTTAATAAATCTGGTTAAAAACGAAGTAAACACTTTATTTGATCTGACCATTGATTGCTTTTGTTCAGTTGCATTCAATACGCTGGCACCTACAAAGTCTTAAGCCATTGATTTCTGGCGAACAGTAGACTGTTACCCATAGTCCTCAACCCTTCAATCTACAGTATACTGCCCTATTCTGAATGGCTACCCAAGTCATCTCTATGGTATACCATAACCCATGTCATCTCTATGGTATACCATAACCCAAGTCATCTCTATGGTATACCATAACCCATGTCATCTCTATGGTATACCATAACCCATGTCATCTCTATGGTATACCATAACCCATGTCATCTCTATGGTATACCATAACCCAAGTCATCTCTATGGTATACCATAACCTATGTCATCTCTATGGTATACCATAACCCATGTCATCTCTATGGTATACCATAACCCATGTCATCTCTATGGTATACCATAACCCAAGTCATCTCTATGGTATACCATAACCCATGTCATCTCTATGGTACACCATAACCCATGTCATCTCTATGGTATACCATAACCCATGTCATCTCTATGGTACACCATAACCCATGTCATCTCTATGGTACACCATAACCCATGTCATCTCTATGGTATACCATAACCCATGTCATCTCTATGGTACACCATAACCCATGTCATCTCTATGGTACACCATAACCCATGTCATCTCTATGGTATACCATAACCCATGTCATCTCTATGGTATACCATAACCCATGTCATCTCTATGGTACACCATAACCCATGTCATCTCTATGGTATACCATAACCCATGTCATCTCTATGGTATACCATAACCCATGTCATCTCTATGGTATACCATAACCCATGTCATCTCTATGGTATACCATAACCCATGTCATCTCTATGGTACCATAACCCATGTCATCTCTATGGTACACCATAACCCATGTCATCTCTATGGTATACCATAACCCATGTCATCTCTATGGTATACCATAACCCATGTCATCTCTATGGTACACCATAACCCATGTCATCTCTATGGTACACCATAACCCATGTCATCTCTATGGTACACCATAACCCATGTCATCTCTATGGTACACTGGAGATTGGAAGTGACTGGAAATGAATCTGGTGTAGTGGAATAGAACACAGAGGATTCTACTGCAAAAATGTTAGGCTCCAGTGTAGCTTTCATGTTATTGTCAAAATCCACCATGTTCTGGGTGTCATCTCAGAGCTGGACAGTGTGAGACAGAGAGAGAGAGATGTTAGGCCTTAAGGTCATTTGAAGGTGAGTGGCGTCCTCCTCTCTTCTCTCAGCTCAGTGGTAGTCCTGTAGTCTGTTGCTGCGCTTTCTCATAGAGGCTGTCTCTGTCTACGAGGCTGTATTGAGCATTAGCCTAGATGCTTATGCTGTGTGTATAAACTCTGAGTCTCTCAGTTTGGTGTGTGGCGTAGCAGACTGATTGTACATGAGAGCTTTAATGCCAAGATTTATCTTGTATTATTCTCTAGTAATTTATTAAGACATATCAGCATGCCATTTTCCCTCTTAGTCAAATTCACAGAGAATAGCATAGTCTTTTCATTCTTAGCGTACATGGTAACAGCTACGCATTATTACATTATAAATGCAATATGTGCATTAGAATTTCCACTTACTATAAACATTTAAGGACAGACAGTAAGGTTAGAGCCTTTTAAGGAAATATCATTATAGCCTTTCCTTTGAAGCCATTGCTGCTCTACATACAATCCTGTAGGCGACTGTAGAACCAATCCTAGGGCATGAGATGATGTGTTTATAGAACTCAGAGAGCGAGAGACAGAGGGAGAGGAGAGAAAGTTGGAGGGAGGCCTGGCTCCTATTATTTATGCTGTTTAATGAAGTGCTCAGGGTTGGGGATGACATGGGCAAGAAAGGAGGAGAGGAAAATGGGGGATGGTGGAGGAGAAGAGACGGCAGGACAGGAGACGATCTGGAAAGGTGAAAAGGAGGGGAAAGAAGGAGAGGTAAGGACGGGTACGGTAGTGAACTAAGGAGAGGAGAGAATGGGATAAAGGAAATATTAGAACTGACTAGAAATGGGTAGTGAAGAGCTAAAGGAAAGCATTAGGAATAGGCTGCTGAAGTGCCATAGGGATGCTGTGCATTTGAAGAGTTGAGCTCCCACCCCCACACAATACACACACACATTAATGCAGTGATGAGTCCCCATCTTTCATCAACAGTAGCTAAAAGCTAAAGCCCACCTCCTCCCCCACAGCCTGCCTGCGCTTTCCAGGACGGCCCCTCAAACCCCCTTCTCCACTCGCCCCTCAAACGCCCCCAATAGGATTGTCCCCCATATGCACTCGCTCATACACACACACAAGTATAGTTAAACACGTCCACACACACACACACACACACACACACACACACACACACACACACACACACACACACACACACACACACACACACACACACACACACACACGCACACGCACACGCACACATACACACACACACCAGCTAGTTGGGGCCAACCACCAACCATAGCAGCAGGGGATGTGCACTGGAGTGTGTGTTGTACAGCCTCCCTTTCTTCCCCCTGCCCGGCATCGTCACACTCATTAATCCCCCGCTGTGTATCAAGGCCAGGCCTCCTCCATCAGGCTCTTAACCCCCCCGTCCCCCGTCCCCGTCTTCATCCCGTCCCTGTCCCTGTCTCCCCCAAGAACACACATAGCCTCGACCATGCTCCCCATTACCCTCGCTCTCCAGCCAAACCCTTCCTCTCTATTGTGTGTAATGGAGAGTGTGTGTCTGTTATTGGCTTCTTAATCGATCTGTGTCATCCCACGAGGTGGAGGGAATAAATACAACATTTTTAACTAAACATCTCTACTGGAGCCATGCATGATAATGACAAAAATCCCAAAGGATATGCATTATCTTTTGTGTCACTTGAACAATGTTTAGATTCTAGGCCTATATTTGATTATTTGAACTTTTATTAAGACCCTGGTTCTACCACCCACTCTGGCCATCCTTGGTCCCCAGAAATATGCCTCTCTTTGTGGGCAGAGTCAGCCAGTCGGAGCCTAGCTCTGTGTCCCGACGGGCTGGAAATGGGCTGTGTTGTGTGCAGATCAATGACAATCACAGAGCAGACACTCCTCCACGGTCAGCTCTCTCAGAGACACAGATTGATGATTAGACATAGATTGATGATTAGAGAAAAATGCATTCTGTCTCTCCAGCTACCCCCTTATTTACTCCCACGTGTTGGTGTCACACAACAGTCAGTATGTCTCACATAAATGGCATCTAGTGTTTCAGCATTTATTTGGTTAGTCTTTGATCTATTTTAAACATGGAAAGCTTGTTTTTCTATTTGGTTCTGTGATCCTAGTTCTTCCTAGTACTTGACAGCTCTTAAAGTCCATCCATATAGATGTTTCCTTTTTTATATATTTGTACCACCTTATTCACGGGTCCTTGACAAATCATGTGAAATAGAGAACTGGGTCCATTCTACCTGCTCCATATCTAAGGTGCCTTGCTCTATACCAGACTGAGTGAATTGATTGGAGATTTTTGACTATATGATTACCTGGTTTTGAATGTTCTGAGAGAATGAGTGGCATAGAGTGTGAATACTCTTTGTCTCAGACACAAACTGCTGTATCACTGCATGGACAAAGGCTTTGTTTTGTCTACAACAACCCCTCAGGAAAGGAATAATGTTTTCTCTTGGATGCAATTGAGCATGAAATGAACAGAGTCTTTGTTGCGGGGTAATTTGATTCTGCATGGAAATGTTAACATTTCTAGAATGTGTGTCACATGAGAAACAGTGAAAGGAGGAGAAACAGAAAAGCAGTGGATAACACAGCCCACTAAACTATCTTGTGCTGTTCTGTGCTGCAGTGGCAATTTTAGCATGTATATCTTGGTGGGGCAAAAAATAAATAAAAGTGGAATGCATGGAAGCAAAGCCACTACACAACACAACACTAAACAATTCATTAATTGCACTATAACGGTGACAAACGGTGCCCAAAAACTGTTAAGGCCTACATAAAGCTGTCCCAACAGCTGTCCCAACGTTTGTCAATATAACTATTTGTTCAGCACTTTTGAAATGTGCGCTGACAGAATTCAGAACATGGGCCGTTCTTACAGTGCTCTCCCTGTACACCAAGTTAGAACCGTAGCATAAATAAAGGGGGTATATAGGCAGACAATGAAAGCGCTTACAATATTCGATGATTACATTCCTCTAAAACAGGTTATAGGCTACAGTAAAACAGTCAGAACAGTAGGCGAAATTAAGAAATAGACATGGACTAATAACAGCTTACTACACAACATACACTTAGTATTACTCTCTTAGCTACAGTATACATATCTCCCTGGCATATTACATCATTTATGTAGCAGCATACAATACATTTTGGACTCACATTGTTTTGCTCGGCTAACTTAAACAGAAAGGTGGCGTGGCTGTCCTCCGAGTTAACAGTTGTTTTGAGCGCGGCACAAAAAATGCTTCATTGACAGCATGGCCAATGTTGAATGTTTATCATTTTAAACTTGGAAAAAGAGCCCCTTAATCCCAGATTTGGGACTACACAGCCACTGTCACTGATTCCTTCCAAACCACTCGTTGAATTTGCGATTTCCAACTTGTTGTGTAATGTTTATACCCAATGGCCGATGAGCACCGATACGTTTTGTCTATCATTTCTTTTCATTATTACTCTTCATATGACAAGAATTAAAAAGGATTTGCCAGTAGATTGTCGACTTGATTCATGATGATGACTGCTTCTCTAGCTTGCTAGCTAAGATTGTGAAAGTATGATGTTGACATGATCAGTCCAATCAAAGCTACTGTTGATATAACATGATTTGACGTCATTTTATCTGTGGCCAATGACCTTGAGACTTCTTGAATGGGCACTTCTATGGCAGCATCCGAAGGGCTAGAATTTTCATAGGTCTGCCCTTACACTTGGCAGTGACGTAAAGTCCCCATGAGTGACAGAACACTGAGCCATTCACGGCGCACCGCTCCGTATTTTCTGCTGGCCCGCCCCACCACCACAGAGAGCAAAGAGCTCGGCTGAAACACCTGCCTTTTGGAGCTGCCTTACTCAAGAAAACAAAAAAGAGATGCAGCTTTATTAACTCAATGATGTATATTCTATATTCAGTTTGCAAACTGATGTGTGACATGTATTAATGCCAAAACAACATTATTTTGATAAGAAATGTGCGGGTCGCCACTGCTGTGCTGTAGTGCATTTGGCTATTGGCAGAGAGTAAAAGGTTTAGTATGGCTTCAAGGTGGGAATGGTATTACCATTGTTGTGTATAAATTATGCATCCTTATGTCATATTTCCGCATAATGAGCCTGTGGTCACTGCAGTGTGTGATGCCTTATTACACACACACACACACACACACACACACACACACACACACACACACACACACACACACACACACACACACACACACACACACACACACACACACACACACACACACACACACACACACACACACACTACAATGTATCATAGTACAATGCCCAGTGCCATTGAACACATTCACACAGTCCCAGCCCAGCTCCAGCCTCACCAGCTGTGTTGCATACTCACACGTGCTGGAACAGCATCTGCCTGAGACAGAGACAGAGAAAGCAAAGCACTCATGCTTATTAATGTTTGATGCTGAATTATTTAATACAGGCACTTTCAAAACATGCTACAGAGCCTCTTGTCAACAGTCAGCAATTATTGTTTGATGGTGTTTAAGAGGTGCAGGTCACAGTCAGCAAAAAACACACTGAAAACGATGTAAGAAATTAGTGTACAGAATTTTCTCTGGAAAGTAATGACAGTTATTGAGTATGTACATTTACTAATGTTTACTAATTTAAATGTTTTATTACAGTCGTTCAAAACAAATTGCCTGTGTAGACTGGTTCTATCGTCTCGATAGGTTTGACGGATGTTTGGTTCCCTTGGCTGTACAATTACCAGAATTTATGTTTGTCTTTGAGTTCAATTGCCCTCTGAGGTCACTGGCCTGTGTTAGGAATCAATCAATGAGAGCAAGGGCAAGAGTGTGGAAAGAGGGAGAGGAGCATGAAGGAAAAGACTTGGCAAGAGAAAGGAGAGAAATGGAGAAACAGATAGTATAAGGAACGACAGAGAGAGGATCAAATCAAATCAAAATGTATTGATCACTCATATGTGTTTAGCAGATGTTATTGCGGGTGTAGCGAAATGCTTATGGAAATAATACATTAAAAAAACAAATCCTGCAACGTTTTCTAAGAGCTAGAAGCGAGGCAGCCCTCTCTGTCGGTACCAAAGGAGATGGATAAAAGGAGAGAAAACCAGGTTGAGACAAGGAGAAGGCGAAGGGAGAGAAATAAATAGTATACCGGTAGGCTATATTGAAATAAATGAGAGAGAAAGAGAGGAGAGAGGGATGGGGGAGTGAGGGCCTTCCACACACACTGGAGAGTAAGCTACAGTAGCTACACACACTGGAGAGATGAGAGTGAGTGGTCTCAGCAGAGATACTGATGATGATGAGGAGGAGGAGGAGGGAGACTCATTCCTCTCTGGACAGTACACCACAATATCTACTTGGCAAAACAGCTATTTCTTAATCCTGCTGCTACTCTACAATTCCACAAATACAGCAAAACATGTCCATCCACATAACTCAGTAAAATGCACACTTGTCAATTCCTCATAGAACAGGGCACTTTTGTTATGATCTTTGATTTCTATTATGATCATATACATGTAACTGCCAACATAAAGGAAACACTTGAGTAAATGAGGGATACAAAGTATATTGAAAGCAGGTGCTTCCACCCAGTTGTGATTTTCAGAGTTAATAAAGCAATTAAGATTCCTAATGCTTAGGGTCCTGTATAAAAACGGCCAGTTGCCCATTACTTTGGCTACCATTGCTAGTAGAAGAGATCTCCGTGACTCTGAAAGAGGGGTCTAAATTGAGCATAGGGGGTTTAAAGGGTTTGTGTGTGTGTATGGGTGTGTCTCAGTCACCAGTTCTCAACCCAATTGAACTCTTACTGGAGATTCTGGATCAGCGCCTGAGATGGCGGTTTCCACCACCATCAACAAAACACCAAATTATGGAATTATCTCGTGGAAGAATGGTGTCACATCCCTCCAATAGAGTTCCAGACACTTGTAGAATCTATTCCAAGGTGCTTTGAAGCTGTTCTGGTGACTCATGGTGGCCCAACGTCCTATTCAACACTTTATGTTGGTCTTCCATTCATTTTGTTCATACTGACAAAGAAGAAATCCCTTACAAAAAAGATTGCAGTTTTGAAACTGCAGTAAAAGTGCAGTAACTACAGTCGACTGGGGTATTCAGGATGCAGCAATTGCAGAATAACTGCAGGGTACTGCATTTGAACCTCATTTATACTGCACTCTGAGTGCAGTTCAGTGGAGGCTGCTGATGGGAGTACGGCTCATAATAATGGCCAGAATGGATTCACTCCATTCCAGCCATTATACTCCATTCCAGCCATTGTTATGTTCTGCCCTCCCCTCAGCATCCTTACACTGCAAAATTACTGCAGTGAAAAATACTATGCATACAGCAGTTAAACTGCACTCTAACTGCAATCTTATTTTTGTAAGGGATGCAACATTATCTCTGTTAATAGTATGATTATTGCAGAGCACCCTGCCCCAGACGGTCTTGATGTTAATTTTTTTAGCTCACAAAGTACATAACTTTGCTGTGGTGATTTATTTGATTCGTTCTTGTCTCTCACTTTTGTCTCACATGATCTATTCAGCTCTCCAGTGTCCTGCTCCCAGATATCAACCAAGTTCTGTTCACCAAGCATGGGCTGATTCACTCCCCTGAGAGGATAATCATCCTACTGCAGTTTTATCCAGCCCTGCTGTTTCTATTTAGATATTGGGACCACATATGCATTTGCCTTTTGCCATTGTGGATTTTGTCTTACACAGTCTGGTGCATTTTAGAGTTGAAGAACACCCGCTATGGATACATATGCTTGCTTGAGCATCTTTATTCATTATTGTCTCTCACTTTTGTCTCCCATGATCTATTCACCAAGTCCTGCAGTTTGAACTAGCCCTGCTGTCAATATTTTGACATTGAGACCACATATGCATTTGCCTGTTGTCTTTTCTGTGTGGGTTTTGTCTTATACATTCTAGTGAATTCTAGAGTTTGAGAAAATCACCAACAGATAGACATGCTTGTTTGAGCATTTTGAAGAGTCAATTCAATGTAGAATTAGTTTGACAGGTGACAAACAGATTATGTTACTATTGTAACATGCAGTGGTGATAATTCTATTGTCCCCGTCAGGAGCCAAGGCTTTTGCCATAGATGGAGTTCTTGTCTCTGGACCACACAAACTGTATATTGTAATCTGCAAAGGCACTTGTCTCTCTGTACATTAGTCAGCTACATTGGTGACCAGGGTGGGATCCTTTCGTTACGCCTATGGGGCCTGGGCACACAAATGCTCCTAGAGAGAAGGGGGAATATTGAAGCATGCGTTGATGACAGTTTTACCGTCTCCATCAGAGGCCCAGTGTCAAGGTATGCGTGAATGGCTGTAGGAAGTCAGGTGCAGGAGAGCAGATATTTGGTAGCAAAATGAGGCCTTTCATTTGGCGAACCAACAGCACACGGCACAAACTAACACGAAATACAAATACGGGTTGAACATAACCCAGCGCAAGCAGCCTAACGCATACATGAAAACAGATAAACAATTTCACACAAAGACATAGGGGAAACAGAGGGTTAAATACACAACACATAATGAGGGAAATGAGAACCAGGTGTGTGGGAAAACGAGACAAAACAAATGGAAAATGAAAAATGGATCGGACACCGCCCGAACAAGGAGAGGCATCGACTTCAGCAGAAGTCGTGACACCCAGGCTTTTGGCATAGATGGTATACCTTTCATTTCTGAACTGAAACATAGTAAAATTATGCCTTCAACAGCACTTGATATACATTGATTGGTAGGTTACACCATACCCAGCTAGCAAAGAGAAATCGGCCCAGAAGCGGCCCTATTCCGGGGGGCCGGAATTTATTGAATCGGCCCGGAATCAAAATGACTGTCTGCCCAGAATCGGCCCAAGTACATCGGGCTGTTTCCGTCTACCGGAAGTCAGCCCGACATTGCCGGCATCTTACCAGAATCCCCGCAGAAGCGGCCATATGCAAATTTAAATAAAGGTATAAAAAATTACCCGACTTGGTAATTTTAAATATTAATATAATTTATTTTATGCATAGAAATGATACCCATCCACAATTTTTTTTAAAATGTTAGTTATAAAAAAATGTACCCCCTTTTTGTCATATCGTCTTGTCCCATTGCTGCTCCTCCCGCACGGCCTCTGGAGAGGCGAAGGTCGAGAGCTATGCGTCCTCCGAAACACAACCCTGCACAGCCGCACTGCTTCTTGACACAATGCACTCCTAACCCGGAAGCCAGCCGTACACCTGGTGACCGTGTCTGCGTGCATGCACCTGGCCCGCCACAGGAGTCACTACAGCGCGATGGGACAAGGACATCCCAGCGGCCAAACCCTCCCCTAACCCGGACGACGCTGGGCCAATTGTCTGTCGCCTCATGGATCTCCCGGTCGCGGCTGGCTGTCTTAGACAGCTGCACCACTCGGGAGGCCCCAACCATAAAGTTTTGAATGCTTATCAATTGCCTTGCAGAAAGTAACAAAATACTAAAATAATACTTTAACAATAATTTAATTTAAATGTTAATTACATTTTTTATCACAGAAACAATGAGAAAATATGGGGAAATAAATAAATAATGAAATGTTCATTATATATAGCAGCCTGTGTAATCATCTGCCAGAGAGTAGCCCCAATCAGCCCGAGCCCCAAGTAATACATTTGGGCCAGAAAACTCACACCGGAATCGGCCCGAGCTCAATCCCCGCATCCTAGCCGTAAGTAATACTGCCGAAGGCGGCCCAGACTCGGGTCACATGACGTCGGCCAAGTCTGACTCTCAGCCGAGTGCCCCGACTCTCAGCCGGAATCGGCCCAGATCCACAGTGCTAGCTGGGTATTTAGATACTTCAAACACTGGTTAAGACAACATTTGGTATTTGTCTACATACTTAATAAATGGTGAAACACTATTTATGATGGTGTTCTTTGTTGTAATGTACAGTTGAAGTCGGAAGTTTACATACACCTCAGCCAAATACATTTAAACTCAGTTTTTCACAATTCCTGACATTTAATCCTAGTAAAACATTCCCTGTCTTAGGTCAGTTAGGATCACTACTTTATTTTTAGAATGTGAAATGTCACAATAATAGTAGAGATAATGATTTATTTCAGCTTTTATTTCTTTCATCACATTCCCAGTGGGTCAGAAGTTTACATATACTCAATTAGTATTTGGTAGCATTGCTGTTAAATTGTTTAACTTGGGTCAAACGTTTTGGGTAGCCTTCCACAAGCTTCCCACAATAAGTTGGGTCAATTTTGGCCCATTCTTCCTGGCAGAGCTGGTGTAACTGAGGCAGGTTTATAGGCCTCCTTCCTCACACATGCTTTTTCAGTTCTGCCCACAAATATTCTATAGGATTGAGGTCAGGGCTTTGTGATGGCCACTCCAATACCTTGACTTTGTTGTCCTTAAGCCATGTTGCCACAACTTTGGAAGTATGCTTGGAGGCATTGTCTATTTGAAAGACCCATTTGTGACCAAGCTTTAACTTTCTGACTGATGTCTTGATGTTGCTTCAATATATCCACATAATTTTCTTCCGCCATGATGCCATCTATTTTGTGAAATGCACCAGTCCCTCCTGCAGCAAAGCACCAACACAACATGATGCTGTCACCCATGTGCTTCGCGGTTGGGATGGTGTTCTTCGGCTTGCAAGCCTCCCCTTTTCTTTCCACTCCAAACATAACGATGGTCATTATGACCAAACAGTTCTATTTTTTCCCTTTATATGTTTCATCAAGCGTTTAACCTTCCATGGAGGTTGAGTCGTGTCTGTGCTCACCAGAGGACATTTCTCTAAAAAGTAGGATCTTTGTCCCCATGCGCAGTTTCAAACCGTAGTCTGGCTTTTTATCACTGTTTTGGAGCAGTGGCTTTTTCCTTGCTGAGTGGCCTTTCAGGTTATGTCGATATAGGACTTGTTTTACTGTGGACATAGATACTTTTGTACCTGTTGCCTCCAACATCCTCACAAGATCCTTTGCTGTTGTTCTGGGATTGATTTGCACTTTTTGCACCAGAGTACGTTTATCTCCTTCCTGAGCGGTATGAAGGCTGCGTGGTCCCATGGTGTTTGTACTTGCGTACTATGTTTTGTACAGATGAATGTGGTACCTACAGGCATTTGGAAATTGCTCCCAAGGATGAACCAGACTTGTGGAGGTCTACTATTTTTTTCTGAGGTCTTGGCTGATTTCTTTTGATTTTCCCATGATGTCATACAAAGAGGCACTGAGTTTGAAGGTATGCCTTGAAATACATCCACAGGTACACCTCCAATTGACTCAAATTATGTCAATTAGCCCATCAGAAGCTTCTAAAGCCATGACATAATTTTCTGGAATTTCCCAAGCTGTTTAAAGGCACAATCAACTTAGTGTATGTAAACTTCTGACCCACTGGAATTGTGATATAATGAATTATAAGTGAAATAATCTGTCTGTAAACAATTGCTGGACAAATGATCATGGACAAAGTAGATGTCCTAACCGACTTGCCAAAACTATAGTTTGTTAACAAGAAATTTGTGGAGTGTTTGAAAACGAGTTTAATGACTCCAACCTAAGTGTATGTAAACTTCCGGCTTCAGCTGTATATGCAAGAAACATACATTATGTAAAACATGTCTCACACTCAGTTATAGTTAGTAGAATAATGCATGGATTTGCAAGATTTTAGCACCGTCAACTTTTAAAAGGTTAGTAGGAGAGTGAATAATTTAAACCACCTAAATATACTTGCATTCACAGGACATTTCGTATTTGAAACTCAAACATTCATTTCCCAACTGCTTTTACTATAAATCTACAGGCTCTTTATCTCATAACATTATATTCCAGTGCGTCCAACATTATGCATGCCCACCATGGTATTGGGCAGCTGCTATTTGAGAATTCACCTGGTTTAGAAATCAAACTCTGACTGATCATCTTATTGCAGAGCACATTGTACAGCTGTTTTTGAAAATTGTATTGCAAGGTATCCTATATGTGCTGGCTATGGCATAGATGGGTTAGTCGTTTAGCAACAAAACTGACGTGTGCGCAACTACGGGGAAAAACAGACGGGGTTGGCTTAGATTGTTAACAACATCTAAACTATATTTTGTCTTCAATGTTTATTGAAAACATACATTTGCACAATGTGCACTTGTTGTCTCTCAAATACATCGTTACAGTTGTTGGTTAGCTAGCTAGCAAATATGATCCATATTAGCATCGACATTATTCCCCACATGGCAACTACTTGTTATTCTATTGTATTATTGACTGTATGTTTGTTTATTCCATGTGTAACTCTGTTTTGTTGTTTGTGTCGTACTGCTTTGCTTTATCTTGGCCATGTCGCAGTTGTAAATGAGAACTTGTTCTCAACTAGCCTACCTGGTTAAATAAAGGTGAAATAAATTTTTGTAATTGTTGCTAGCAATCTGGCCACCCTTAATCACAACAACACAGAGATTTCTGCCCTATTGAATCATGCATTGTTTTCATGATGTTGTCAGCTAACCGGTCTAAATGTGTTGGCTGATATGCTTATGCAGCTGTCGTTTGTAAACCTCCAATCTAGCATACATGACACACAAACACACACGTCTTTCTATTTACATGCTTTTATTTGGGTTTACATGTAAATTACATGTAAATTACATGTAAATTCTATGGTTGAATGTTTCTTTAAGCGTGCAAGTAGTTACTTGAAATGAGACAATCATGCCAAAATATGACTCAAAATTGAATCCACTGACAGAGAGATAGCTAATGAAATGCTATCTTCCTGAGCTTGCACATTGACATTTACAGTGTTAGCTGGTTAGGCTAGTCTACTCTAACATGGGCTAGCTTTCAATAAATTGGTTAAATGGTCAACAGAGTTACCTCTTCATACGATCAAAACCATTCATATTACATGCTGCATATTTCAAGTGTAATATATTTATCTTATTTCAGTCTTTGGGAGCTAACTTTAGTTCCTCTTATTAACACACAACAGACCACGACTTCATGGTAGGCTGCTGTGTTTACATCTTAGATGGAAGCAGGTCGCTCTAACTTCTGCCACCTCAATCTCCTTCACCCTTACATGGCACTCAAGGGAACTCGGGGTCATGATCCCCCACCACAACTGCAACACCGTCATATTTCTGCACACAATGGAAACATGGCCAAATCCTTTACAGTTCTTACACTGCAGTGGTTTGGGGACAGAATTGGCCCATGACCAATTGTGCTATTTTGTTAATGTTTTGTGTTGTTTATAAATTATTTTTTTACAAATTTTGTACATAATGTTGCTGCTACCTTCTCTTACGACCGAAAATAACTTCTGGACATCAGAACTAGAATTACTCACCACGAACTGGAAGAAGCATTTTCCTTTAACAAGTCCGACGAGAAAGATATACTGCTCTCCCGGGAACGGGCCCAGATCTCTGTCATTTGCATGAAGAAAAGATGGAGGGAAAGAGGATGCAGATCGGACTGCCTTTTGAGAATCCGTAGGTGAGCGAGTAATCTCCCACTGCCATCAATTCTACTTGCTAATATGCAATCATTGGAAAATAAAACAGATGACTTACGATTATGGTTATCCTACTAATGGGACATTAAGAACTGTAATATCTTATGATGACACAGATAATATAGAGCTGGTAAGACGAGAGGTGTGTGTCTTTTTGTCAATAACACTGGTGCGCAATGTCTAATATTAAAGAAGTTTCGAGGTATTGCTCACCTGAGGTAGAGTACCTTGTGATAAGCTGCAGACCACACTATCTACCAAGTGAGTTCTCATCTATATTATTCGTAGCCGTCTATTTACCACCACAGACCGATGCTGGCACTAAGACCGCACTCAACGAACTCTATAAGGCCATAAGCAAACAAGAAAATGCTCATCCAGAAGAGCCGCTCCTAGTGGCTGAGGACTTTAATGCAGGCGAACTTAAATCAGTTTTACCAAATTTTTACCAGCATGCCACATGTGCAACCAGAGGAAAGGAAACTCTAGAACACCTTTACGCCAAACAAGAGGTGCATACAAAGCTCTCCCCCGCCCTCCATTTGGCAAATCCGATCATAATTCTATCCTCCTGATTCCTGCTTACAAGCAAAAACTAAAGCAGGAAGTACCAGTGACTTGCTCAATATGGAAGTGGTCAGATGATGTGGATACTACAGGACTGTATTGCTAGCACAAACTAGAATGTGTTCCGGGATTCATCCAATGGCATTGAGGAGTATACCACCTCGGTCATCGGCTTCATCAATAAGTGCATCGACGACATCGTCCCCACAGACACGGAACGTACGTACATATCCCGACCAGAAGCCATGGATTACAGGAAACATCTGCATCGAGCTAAAGGCTAGAGCTGCCACTTTCAAGGAGCGGGACACTAATGTAGACCCCTATAAGAAATCCTGCTATGCCCTGAGACGAGCCATCAAAAAAGCAAAGTGTCAATACAGGATTAAGATTGAATTCTACTACACCGGCTCTGACGCTCGTCGGATGTGGCAGGGCTTGAAATCTATTACGGAGTACAAAGGGAAAACCAGACATGAGCTGCCCAGTGATGCAAGCCTACCAGATGAGCTAAATGCCTTTTATGCTCACTTAGAGGCAAGCAACACTGAAGCATGCATGAAAGCACTAGCTGTTCTGGATGACTGTGTGATAACGCTCTCGGTAGCCATTGTGAGCAGGGTCAACATTCACAAAGCCATGGGGCCAGATGGATTACCAGGACGTGTACTCAAAGCATGAGAGGACCAACTGTCAAGTGTCTTCACTGACATTTTCACTGACTCTCCCTGACTGAGTCTGTAATACCTACATGTTTCAAGCAGACCACCATAGCCCCTGTGCCCAAGGAAAGGAAAGGTAACCTGCCTAAATGATTACTTACGATTACTTGCATCGGTAGCGATGAAGTGCTTTGAAAGGCTGGTCATGGCTCACATCAACAGCATCCTTCCGAATACACTAGACCCTCTCCAATTCGCATTCCGCCCCAACAGATCCACAGATGACGCAATCTTAATCACACTCCACACTGCCCTTTCCCACATGGACAAAAAGGCACACCTATGTGAGAATGCTGTTCATTGACTACAGCTCAGCATTCAACACCATAGTGCCCACGAAGCTCATCACTAAGCTAAGGACCCTGGGATGAAACACCTCCCTCTGCAACTGGATCCTGGACTTCCTGACACCCCCAGGTGGTAAGGGTAGGCAACAACACTTCTGCCAAGCTGATCCTCGTCACTGGGGCCCCTCAGGTGTGTGTACTTAGTCCCCTCCTGTACTGTTCCCCCACTTTAAGTTTGCTGATGACACAACAGTGGTAGGCCTGATCACTGACAACAATAAGAGCCTATAGGGAAGGGGTCAGGGAACTGGCAGTGTGGTGCCAGGACAACAACCTCTCCCTCAACGTGAGCAAGACAAAGGAGCTGATCGTGGACTGCAAGAAAAAGCAGCCCGAACAGTCCCCCATTAACATCAACGGGGCTGTAGTCTAGCGGGTCGAGAGTTTCAAGTTCCTTGGTGTCCACATCACCAACAAACTAACATGGTCCAACCACACCAAGACAGTCGTGAAGAGGGCACGACAAAACTTTTTCCCCCTCAGGGGACTGAAAATATTTGGCATGGGTCCCCAGATCCTCAAAACGTTCTACAGATGCACCCTTGAGAGCATACTGACGGTTGCATCACAGTCTGGTATGGCAACTGCTCGGCATCTGACCGCAAGGATCTACAGAGGGTAATGCGAAAGGCCCAGTACATCACTAGGGCCAAGCTTCCTGCAATCCAGGACCTATATAATAGGCGGTATCAGAGGAATGTCCATAAAATTGAGACTTCAGTCACCCGAGTCATAGACTGTTTTCTCTGCTGTGGCAAGGCAAGCGGTATCGGAGCGCTTAGTCTAGGACCAAAATGCTCCTCAACAGCTTCTACCCCCAAGCCATAAGACTGTTGAACAATTAATCAAATGGCCACCGGACTATTACATTGACCCCCCCGCCCCCATTTGTTTTGTACAGTGCTGCTACTCGCTGTTTATTATCTATGCATAGTCACTTCACCCCTACCTACATGTACAAATTAACTCTAACCTGTACGCCCGCACACTGACTCGGTACCGGTACCCCCTGTATATAGCCTCGTTATTGTTATGTTATTGTGTTACTTTTTCCAATTTTTTACTTTTGTTTATTTGGTAAATATTTTCTTAACTCTTCTTAACTCTGCATTGTTTGTTAAGGGCTTGTTAATAAGCATTTCACGCTAAGGTCTACACTTCGGCGCATGGGATAAATAAAGTTTGACTTGATTCACATGTGTAGGTAGGTGCTCTTTATCAAATAACAACAGGACCAACAGACCAACAGACACAGCAGGTCAGACACCGAGCACCAATCACACATCAGGTATTCAACCTGAACATCAGTCATCACCCCTGAGATGACTCCTTTGACGGATGCTCTTTGAAGTTCAAAGCACAAAACTTCTGTTAACTGGATTCTTTTGAGGCCCACTGCAATCTTCCTCTGTTCTTCAGAAATATAATTCATCAAAATAAGACCACTCCACTTTTCCCAGTGCATACTTATAGTACTAGTCAAAAGTTTGGACACACCTACTCATTCCAGGGGTTTTCTTTATTTTGACAATTTTCTAAATGGTAGAATAATAGTGAAGACATCAAAACTATGAAATTAAACATATGGAATCATGTAGTAACAAAAAGGTGTTAAACAAATCAAAATATATATCGGCCAACCACCTAAGAAGAGTGTGACATATTTGTGGCAAACAAATATTTGGTTTGTGTTTACTTCTCAAGGATTAAGCTTTTGGATTTAAAAAAACCTGACTTTGAAAAAGCACATAGTCAGGAGTAACGTTTACAGTAAGACACTGACTATTCCAACAAATAGGCCTAGATTGTGGCTAATCTTTTAACGACACCCTGCTGTGAAAGAAACAACAGTATGCTTGGCTAACATCAATACTACTGTAAGTGTGGATGTAGTTTATTCAGTGTGACAGTGAGATATGAGTCAAGGCGTTAGTGCTGACTCTCTCCGTGTCAGCTGTCAGCCATCTTGAGAGTGTGAAGGCTCTTGACAAGCAAATGGCTGGGCCAGTAGCACATTGGAGATGCATGGGAGGGGGCTGCTGTGTTTATTGCATGCGGTGCCTTGCAAAAGTATTCATCCCCCTTGCAGTTTTTCCAATATTGTTGCATTGCAATATAAATAGATTTTTATTTGGATTTCATGTAATGGACATACACTAAATAGTGAAATGAAAAAAATAAGTTGTTTAAAAAAAATGTAAACAGAAAAGTGGTGCGTGCATAAAGTTGAAGTCGGAAGTTTACATACACTTAGGTTGCAGTCATTAACTTGTTAACGGTACAGGTTCCCCTAGGGGTACCACCCCCCCCCCGCTCAACTGAAACAGTGGCGCACAGAATGCAAAAATATTCTTAGAAATATTTAACCTCCACACATTAACAAGTCCAATAGCTCAAATGAAAGATAAACACCTTGTTCATCTAGCCAGCGTGTCAGATTTCTAAAATGTTTTACGGCAAAAATATAGCACATATTTATGTCAAACCACCACCAAAGACACAGCCTATATACAGCCATTTTGTCGAACAAAAGATGCAATCACAAACGCAGGATTAAAAGAAAAATAATTCACAAACCTTTTGAAAATCTTCATCAGATGACAGTAATAGGACATGTTACACATTTATGTTTTTTTCAATAATATGCCATTTATATCCATAAATCACCGTTTACATTGACGCCATGCTGAGAAAATGCTAAAAAATGTCCGGAGAAATTATAGAAAATCCTGCCAGATAACGCCAATACACATCATAAACTTTGACTAAATATACATGTTCTACATATAGTTAGAAAGATACACTGCTTCTTAATGCAATCGCTTTGTCACATTTCTTTTTAACGTTACAGAAATCGTTCATTTTTCAATAATCTGAGACGGCACTCAGACATAAGCAATATTTCTCCGCTATGTTGGAGTCAACAGAAACACAAAATTACAACATAAATATTCCCTTACCTTTGATGGTCTTCGATCAGAATGTAGTGGAAGTAGTCATACTTACCCAATACATCGTTTGATTTCAAGTCGTGTGTCTTTGTATTAGCATATGCTACGAGTTCCAGCTGAAATGCTTCCAAAATTACTTCTGGCCCCGAACAGTTGCGCATCAAAACTTCAAAATTACATATTATATGTCGACTAAACTGGTCAAACTAAGTGCAGAATCAAGGTACTAATTGAGTGTCTGTAAACTTCTGATTCACTGGGAATTTTTTTGAAAGAAATAACAGCTCAAATAAATAATTCTCTCTACTTTTATTTCTGACATTTCACATTCTTAAAATAAAGTGGTGATCGTAACTGACCTCAGACAGGGAATTTTTACTAGGATTAAATGTCAGGAATTGTGAAAAACTGAGTTTAAATGTATTTGGCTAAGGTGTATGTAAACTTTTGACTTCAACTGTATATATTCACCCCATTTGCTATGAAGCCCCTAAATAACATAAGATGCAACCAATTAAAAACTTCCGGCGCCGACAGAGATGGCCGCCTCGCTTCGCGTTCCTAGGAAACTATGCAGGTTTTTGTTTTTTTACGTGTTATTTCTTACATTAGTACCCCAGGTCATCTTAGGTTTCATTACATACAGTCGAGAAGAACTACTGAATATAAGATCAGCATCAACTCACCGTCAGTACGACCAAGAATATGTTTTTCGCGACGCGGATCCTGTGTTCTGCCTTATAAACAGGACAACTGAGTGGATTCCATGCAGCGACCCAAAAAGACGACTCCGAAAAAGAGGGAAACGAGGCGGTCTTCTGGTCAGACTCCGGAGACGGGCACACCGTGCACCACTCCCTAGCATTCTTCTTGCCAATGTCCAGTCTCTTGACAACAAGGTTGATGAAATCCGAGCAAGGGTAGCATTCCAGAGGGACATCAGAGACTGTAACGTTCTTTGTTTCACGGAAACATGGCTCACTGGAACGACGCTATCCGAAGCGGTGCAGCCAGCGGGTTTCTCCACGCATCGCGCGTACAGAAACAAACATCTTTCTGGTAAGAAGAGGGGCGGGGGCGTATGCCTTATGGCCAACGTGACATGGTGTGATGAAAGAAACATACAGGAACTCAAATCCTTCTGTTCACCTGATTTAGAATTCCTCACAATCAAATGTAGACCGCATTATCTACCAAGAGAATTCTCTTTGATCATAATCACAGCCGTATATATCCCCCCCCCAAGCAGACACATCGATGGCTCTGAACGAACTTTATTTAACTCTCTGCAAACTGGAAACGATTTATCCGGAGGCTGCATTCATTGTAGCTGGGGATTTTAACAAGGCTAATCTGAAAACAAGACTCCCTAAATTTTATCAGCATATCGATTGCGCAACCAGGGGTGGAAAGACCCTGGATCATTGTTACTCTAACTTCCGCGACGCATATAAGGCCCTGCCCCGTCCCCCTTTCGGAAAAGCTGACCACGACTCCATTTTGTTGATCCCTGCCTACAGACAGAAACTAAAACAAGAAGCTCCCACGCTGAGGTCTGTCCAACGCTGGTCCGACCAAGCTGACTCCACACTCCAAGACTGCTTCCATCACGTGGACTGGGAGATGTTTCGTATTGCGTCAGACAACAACATTGACGAATACGCTGATTCGGTGTGCGAGTTCATTAGAACGTGCGTTGAAGATGTCGTTCCCATAGCAACGATTAAAACATTCCCTAACCAGAAACCGTGGATTGATGGCAGCATTCGTGTGAAACTGAAAGCGCGAACCACTGCTTTTAATCAGGGCAAGGTGTCTGGTGACATGACTGAATACAAACAGTGCAGCTATTCCCTCCGCAAGGCTATCAAACAAGCTAAGCGTCAGTACAGAGACAAAGTAGAATCTCAATTCAACGGCTCAGACACAAAAGGCATGTGGCAGGGTCTACAGTCAATCACGGACTACAGGAAGAAATTCAGCCCAGTCACGGACCAGGATGTCTTGCTCCCAGGCAGACTAAATAACTTTTTTGCCCGCTTTGAGGACAATACAGTGCCACTGACACGGCCTGCAACGAAAACATGCGGTCTCTCCTTCACTGCAGCCGAAGTGAGTAAGACATTTAAACGTGTTAACCCTCGCAAGGCTGCAGGCCCAGACGGCATCCCCAGCCGCGCCCTCAGAGCATGCGCAGACCAGCTGGCCGGTGTGTTTACGGACATATTCAATCAATCCCTATACCAGTCTGCTGTTCCCATATGCTTCAAGAGGGCCACCATTGTTCCTGTTCCCAAGAAAGCTAAGGTAACTGAGCTAAACGACTACCGCCCCGTAGCACTCACATCCGTCATCATGAAGTGCTTTGAGAGACTAGTCAAGGACCATATCACCTCCACCCTACCTGACACCCTAGACCCACTCCAATTTGCTTACCGCCCAAATAGGTCCACAGACGATGCAATCTCAACCACACTGCACACTGCCCTAACCCATCTGGACAAGAGGAATACCTATGTGAGAATGCTGTTCATCGACTACAGCTCGGCATTCAACACCATAGTACCCTCCAAGCTCAAGACCCTGGGTCTCGACCCCGCCCTGTGCAACTGGGTACTGGACTTCCTGACGGGCCGCCCCCAGGTGGTGAGGGTAGGCAACAACATCTCCTCCCCGCTGATCCTCACCACTGGGGCCCCACAAGGGTGCGTTCTGAGACCTCTCCTGTACTCCCTGTTCACCCACGACTGCGTGGCCACGCACGCCTCCAACTCAATCATCAAGTTTGCGGACGACACAACAGTGGTAGGCTTGATTACCAACAACGACGAGACGGCCTACAGGGAGGAGGTGAGGGCCCTCGGAGTGTGGTGTCAGGAAAATAACCTCACACTCAACGTCAACAAAACTAAGGAGATGATTGTGGACTTCAGGAAACAGCAGAGGGAACACCCCCATCCACATCGATGGAACAGTAGTGGAGAGGGTAGCAAGTTTCAAGTTCCTCGGCATACACATCACAGACAAACTGAATTGGTCCACTCACACAGACAGCATCGTGAAGAAGGCGCAGCAGCACCTCTTCAACCTCAGGAGGCTGAAGAAATTCGGCTTGTCACCAAAAGCACTCACAAACTTCTACAGATGCACAATCGAGAGCATCCTGGCGGGCTGTATCACCGCCTGGTACGGCAACTGCTCCGCCCTCAACCGTAAGGCTCTCCAGAGGGTAGTGAGGTCTGCACAACGCATCACCGGGGGCAAACTACCTGCCCTCCAGGACACCTACACCACCCGATGTTACAGGAAGGCCATAAAGATCATCAAGGACATCAACCACCCGAGCCACTGCCTGTTCACCCCGCTATCATCCAGAAGGCGAGGTCAGTACAGGTGCATCAAAGCTGGGACTGAGAGACTGAAAAACAGCTTCTATCTCAAGGCCATCAGACTGTTAAACAGCCACCACTAACATTGAGTGGCTGCTGCCAACACACTGACACTGACACTGACTCAACTCCAGCCACTTTAATAATGGGAATTGATGGGAAATGATGTAAATATATCACTAGCTACTTTAAACAATGCTACCTTATATAATGTTTACATACCCTACATTATTCATCTCATATGCATACGTATATACTGTACACTATATCATCGACTGCATCCTTATGCAATACATGTATCACTAGCCACTTTAACTATGCCACTTTGTTTACATACTCATCTCATATGTATATACTGTACTCGATATCAGCTACTGTATCTTGCCTATGCTGCTCTGTACCATCACTCATTCATATATCCTTATGTACATATTCTTTATCCCCTTACACCGTGTATAAGACAGTAGTTTTGGAATTGTTAGTTAGATTACTTGTTGGTTATTACTGCATTGTCGGAACTAGAAGCACAAGCATTCCGCTACACTCGCATTAACATCTGCTAACCATGTGTATGTGACAAATAAAATTTGATTTGATTTGATTTGATTACCTTCAGAGTCACATAATTAGTTAAATATAGTCCACCTGTGTGCAATCTAAGTGTCACATGATCTGTCACATGATCTCAGTATATATACACCTGTTCTGAAAGGCCCCAGAGTCTGCGACACCACTAATCAAGGGGCACCACCAAGCAAGTGGCACCATGAAGACCAAGGTGCTTTCCAAACAGGTCAGGGACAAAGTTGTGGAGAAGTACAGATCAGGGTTGGGTTCTAAAAAAATATCCCAAACTTTGATCATCCCACGGAGTGCCATTAAATACATTATTAAAAAATAGAAAGAATATGGCACCACAACAAACCTGCCAAGAGAACCCACCAAAACTCATGGACCAGGCAAGGAGGGCATTAATTAAAGAGGCAACAAAGAAACCAACGATAACCCTAAAGGAGCAGCAAAGCTCCACAGCGGAGATTGGAGTATCTGTCCATAGGACCACATTAAGCCATACACTCCAAAGAGCTGAGTGTAACGGAAGAGTGGCCAGAAAAAAAGCCATTGCTTAAAGAAAAAATAATCAAACATGTTTGGTGTTCGCCAACAGGCATGTGGGAGACTCCCCAAACATATGGAAGAAGGTACTCTGGTCAGATGAGACTAAAATTGAGCTATTTGGCCATCAAGGAAAATGCTATGTCTGGCGCAAACCCAACACTTCTCATCACCCCAATAATACCATCTCCACAGTGAAACATGGTGGTGGCAGCATCACGCTGTGGGGATGTTTTTCATCGGCAGGGACTGGGAAACTGAAGGAATGATGAATGGCACTAAATACAGGGAAATTCTTGAGGGAAACCTGTTTCAATCTTCCAGAGATTTGAGACTGGGACGGAGGTTCACCTTCCAACAGGATAATGACCCTAAGAATACTGCTAAAGCAACATTCAAGTGGTTTAAGGAGAAACATTTAAATGTCTTGGAATGGCCTAGTCAAAGCCCAGACCTCAATCCAATTGGGAATCTGTGGTATGACTTAAAGATTGCTGTACACCAGCGGAACCCATCCAACTTGAAGGAGCTGAAGCAGTTTTGCTTTGAATAATGGGCAAAAATCCCAGTGGCTAGATGTGCCAATCTTATAGAGACATACCCCAAGAGTCTTGCAGCTGAAATTGCTGCAAAAGGTGGCTCTTCAAAGTATTGACTTTGGGGGGGTGAATGGTTATGCACGCTCAAGATCTGTTTTTTGTGTTATTTCTTGTTTGTTTCACAATAAAAAATATTTAGCATCTTCCAAGTAGTAGGCATGTTGTGTAAATCAAATGATACAACCCCCCCAAAAAAATCTATTTTAATTCCAGGTTGTAAGGCAACAAAATAGGGAAATTGCCAAGGGGGGTGAATACTTTTGCAAGCCACTGTGTAGGAGGCATTTGAAGGTGAGCAGAGATAGGGTGGGGTAGAAAAAAAGATGTGACCTGACAATTTGAGTGTCTGTTTATGCTGACAGTGGCATTTGTAAAAATGTATGCTCTTTTGTAATTCGTTTTTTTGAATGATATGGATAGATTTGGTGAGCAGACCGATAGACATTACGTAACAAAACTTCCTGATGTCAAAAGATAACCTTAATGTGCTCCAAATATACCATTGCATCCATGCTTGACTGGTTGGTGGTTGTAATTCATGTGAGGCAGTGTGTCTCATTATAGGTCATTACTCTTCCCTCTTAGGTCTGACCTTGACGGTGTAACATGGCGTAGTAGACAGAACAGACACTATAGGTGCACATACAGTGCCTTGAGAAAATATTAATACCCATTGACTTATTCCACATTTATAGAAAATGAAACACAGAAATATCTCATTTACATACAGTACCAGTCAAAAGTTTGGACACACCTACTCATTCCATTTTTTTTTTATTTTTTTTTTACAATTTTCTACATTATAGAATAATAGTGAAGACATAAAAACGATGAAATAACACATATGGAATTATGTAGTAACCAAAAAAGTGTTAAACAAATCTAAATATATTTTATATTTGAGATTCTTCAAAGTAGCCACCCTTTGCCCTACTGACAGCTTTTCACTCTCTTGGCATTCTCTCAACCAGCTTCATGAGGGAGTCACCTGGAATACATTTCAATTAGCAGGTGTGGCTTTTTAAAAGTTAATTTGTGGAATGTCTTTCCTTCATATTGAGTCTGAGCCAAGCAGTTGTGTTGTGACAAGGTAAGGGTGGTATACGAAGATAGCCCTATTTTGCAAAAGACCAACATACATATTATTGCTTATTTCAGCTTTTCTTATGTTTTATGTGATGCCATTTGTCCCATTCCAACCATTAATATGAGCCGTCCTTCCCTCAGCAGCCTCCTGTGGTGGAGTGTGTGAAGGATGTTACTCAGTCTCGTAGACATACTCACAGGACTGATCTCTACTCTTGATGAAGGAAGGTACCTTCCGCTCCAATATCATACCATGCTGTTAGAGACAAGCAAGTGGCTTACATCATCTAGTTAAAACCATCATTAGGCATAGCCTACTCAGCAGCATGTAAGTCTCAGCTTAAAGGGATTAAAGGGAAAATTCACTCAAAAACTACTTTTGGTAATTTTTCATTATTCCACTGTTGATAAAGCCCCCCCCCCCCAGAAATGTATGTCAGCAGTCAAGTTTTCAAGATATTGGACTTTCAAGAAGCAAAATGTAATCGGTCACATCTCCAGAATTTGTGGAGATTGAAGGGATCTCCAGGGTTAGCCATACCTGAGTGTGTGTCTGATACTTTATATGTCAGAAGGTTAACAATGTGGTAAGGTATGGCGGGGGTTTATGCAAGAGGGCTTTATAGATAGCTTTTAGTCAATACAGATGCCCAGATGTTTAAGTAGGGACACGATTAATGAGGGCACATTTATTTTATACCTTTTTGTCATTTAGCAGATGCTCTGTTCGAGAGCAATTTACTGTAGTGACTGCAGACATCTGCATTATATACTTTTTCTTGCACTCGTGTAGCCTACAAAATTTGTATGCATAAATCTTGATCATGATAGGTTTTTATGTGATTTGGAAAATAACATATACTTGGTTTTACCTGAATTAAGAGGCAATTTCAGTATCAACAGCGGACTAGTGAGAAAACAAATATATATATATTCTTTTTTTTCATGTGGATTTTCCCTTTAACTGTGGATCAGGTTTTCTTTGCATTGTCTGTCTGCAACAAAAAGACAAACAAAACATTCAAAGACAGGCTATATTCCTGTATCTCGGTATTGATTTGATCTCAAGTATCCTGAGCTAAACATGGCACATTTGGAGAAACATTGAACTCAAAGTGTACACAGATTAAGCAGGTGGATGAGGCCAGCAGAGAGAGATAGAGCATTAAGAATGTGAGACAGGAGGATTCATCCTAACCAGGGCTGTTTCCATTGAAGCTGCTGGGCTGTGACTGTGTGGCTGTGTTAGGTGCTGTTCATCTCATTGGGTTTCTTTAAAAGACAGGATTATCATTTTGGTGCATTGTCCTGTTCAACATGTCAGAGTGTGGCTTAGTTGCCCCTTGACCTGTCAACCTAAGGAATTGATTATTTAGCTTTGATGAGACATCACTGTTACCATAATGGAGAGTGACTGTAGCTATCGAGGTTGTGGAGGCAAGCAGCCATTTAAGGTCTTCTCACATATAAGCAATGTAAGACCTTCGTTCCAATCATCCTCAAAATAGCATAGGAATTGATCAAATTGATAGTTCATGGTACACATATTTGTTATTTGGACGAAGCTGATGGAATCCCTTAAAACGTATTGTTGGTCATGAAACTGCCCTACCCTAATTGAAGGCATGATGTTATTACAAGCTTTGTGCCTCACACATCGAAGAGCTTATTATATTCTGTAGCCTAGGGGCTAACTGTTACAGACAGCCATTATCATACTTGAGTTGCTTTTTGTTGATGTTCGGGTTGCTAAAGCAGCCAGAACCCAATTTATGTCCCAGGTGAATAAAAAATGCTGATAACCTAGCCTATGTAGGGTTATGAGGGCTGATAGCTGTCACCCACTTCCCTTGAAAAACAGTTTTCCCTACAACCAAATCTGTCGAATCAAAAGAATTTGCAAAAACAATCAGATTTTGACAGAAATATGTCTGAGACGCAAAGAAAATTCAAGGAGAGGGGGTACAGAAATGGTCAGATTAATACTGCCATTGAGAAAATCCAAAATAAATCGAGACATGATCTCTTTCAATGAGAGTCTTGCAAAAAGAAGCATTCTTGCATTCTTACTACCCGCTATTCAAAGTGCTCTGAACCAGTTAAGGGAATCGTTCACAAAAATTGGCACATTCTAAGATCCGATGACAGTATCGGTCATGTGTTTTCGGACCCTCCCTTGGTCGCATTCTCGCGGAGCAGAAATCTCAGAGATCAGTTGGTAAACTCTTTATTTACCACCCCAAAATAGCCCTGCACAGCATCTATTTGCACCCCTGCCAGATGGAAACTACAAGTGTAATGGCTGTGCTCAACGCAATGGCACTTACAAATGTTTGATCCTTCAAACTCCCCCAAATAGGGAAACAAATCCCAATTAAAGGTGTTATAATGTGCTCCACTAAGGCAGTTATTTATCTTATAACTTGTCCTTGTGGTGAAAATGTATGTGGGTAAAATAAAGCGCAAATTAAAAGTATGAATTTTGGAGCATCGTTGCATCATTAGGTGCAAAAACTCGATGTACCCAGTTGTGGCCCACTTTTTGGAAGCGAACCACTCGATTTCGTCCCTACGTTATATCGGCATCAAACACGTTACCCTCCCTAGGAGATGTGTGACCCTGACAATTTATTGTTAAAATGAGAGGCTGCCTGGATCTGTAATTTAAAGACCCTTGCTCCCTTCCGTCTCAAAGTAGACTTTGATCTGAAGAGATTATTGATATTATTGTGATTTTGCTGTTGATTGAAAATTTGGCCTCTGTAGCCAAATTGTATCTATGATCGTATGCCTTCCATATGTTGTGACTTTACTTTCATTAATCTGATGACTGTTATTCATTTAATCCAGTTAAACTATGTTTAATTGTTACCCATTTAAATGAATCATGTAACAATGAACTCATTAGGAATTTGGCCACCACGGAAGAGGCTGTATAAAGAGTAAGCATCTCCCAAATGAAACTCTGTAAGGTCTTTACCTATAACATCCATAAAACAGTCAACATATTGTGGCAGACCAGGGGGTTTGGTCAAAACATTTACACAGATCAGACATGGACAGAGTAGGATTAGCTCGGATTCAAGGTAAAATAAAGCGCAAATTAAAAGTATGAATTTTTTTTCACCTTTAGGTGCAAAAACTCGACATACCCAGTTGCGGCCTGCTTTTTGGAAGCGAACCACTCGATTTCGTCCCTACGTTATATCGGCATCGAACAAGTTACCCTCCCTAGGAGATGGGGTGACCTTGACCATGTATTGTTAAAATGAGAGGCTGCCTGGATTTTTAATTTAAAGACCCTTGCTCCCTTCCGTGTTTATTTGAATAACAAACCAAAATAAAATAATAGGTCTCCCCATGAGACCCTCCCCGGGATACCGTCTTCTGGGCTCCGGGTGTTGCTGTAAGACAGGAGGGGTCAGGAGACACTGTGGCCCCATCCGAGGACACCCCCAGACAGGGCCAAACAGGAAGGATATAACCCCACCCACTTTGCCAAAGCACAGCCCCCACACCACTAGAGGGATATCTTCAACCACCAACCTACCATCCTGAGACAAGGCTGAGTATAGCCCACAAAGATCTCCGCCATGGCACAACCCAAGGGGGAGCGCCAACCCAGACAGGATGACCACATCAGTGAATCAACCCACTCAGGTGACGCACCCCTTTCAGGGACGGCATGAGAGAGCCGCAGTAAGCCAGTGACTCAGCCCCTGTAATAGGGTTAGAGGCAGAGAATCCCAGTGGGAAGAGGGGAACCGGCCAGGCAGAGACAGCAAGGGCGGTTCGTTGCTCCAGAGCCTTTCCGTTCACCTTCCCACTCCTGGGCCAGACTACACTCAATCATATGACCCACTGAAGAGATGAGTCTTCAGTAAAGACTTAAAGGTTGAGACCGAGTTTGCGTCTCTGACATGGGTAGGCAGACTGTTCCATAAAAATGGAGCTCTATAGGAGAAAGCCCTGCCTCCAGCTGTTTGCTTAGAAATTCTAGGGACAATTAGGAGGCCTGCGTCTTGTGACCGTAGCGTACGTGTAGGTATGTACGGCAGGACCAAATCAGAGAGATAGGTAGGAGCAAGCCCATGTAATGCTTTGTAGGTTAGCAGTAACAACCTTGAAATCAGCCCTTGCTTTGACAGGAAGCCAGTGTAGAGAGGCTAGCACTGGAGTAATATGATCAAATTTTTTGGTTCTAGTCAGGATTCTAGCAGCCGTATTTAGCACCAACTGAAGTTTATTTAGTGCTTTATCCGGGTAGCCGGAAAGTAGAGCATTGCAGTAGTCTAACCTAGAAGTGACAAAAGCATGGATTAATTTTTCTGCATCATTTTTGGACAGAAAGTTTCAGATTTTTGCAATGTTACGTAGATGGAAAAAAGCTGTCCTTGAAATGGCCTTGATATGTTCTTCAAAAGAGAGATCAGGGTCCAGAGTAACGCCGAGGTCCTTCACAGTTTTATTTGAGACGACTGTACAACCATTAAGATTAATTGTCAGATTCAACAGAAGATCTCTTTGTTTCTTGGGACCTAGAACAAGCATCTCTGTTTTGTCCGAGTTTAAAAGTAGAAAGTTTGCAGCCATCCACTTCCTTATGTCTGAAACACATGCTTCTAGCGAGGGCAATTTTGGGGCTTCACCATGTTTCATTGAAATGTACAGCTGTGTGTCATCTGCATAGCAGTGAAAGTTAACATTATGTTTTCGAATAACATCCCCAAGAGGTAAAATATATAGTGAAAACAATAGTGGTCCCAAAACGGAACCTTGAGGAACACCGAAATTTACAGTTGATTTGTCAGAGGACAAACCATTCACAGAGACAAACTGATATCTTTCCGACAGATAAGATCTAAACCAGGCCAGAACTTGTCCGTGTAGACCAATTTGGGTTTCCAATCTCTCCAAAAGAATGTGGTGATCGATGGTATCAAAAGCAGCACTAAGGTCTAGGAGCACGAGGACAGATGCAGAGCCTCAGTCCGATGCCATTAAAATGTAATTTACCACATTCACAAGTGCCGTCTCAGTGCTATAATGGGGTCTAAAACCAGACTGAAGCATTTTGTGTACATTGTTTGTCTTCAGGAAGGCAGTAAGTTGCTGCGCAACAGCCTTTTCAAAAATCTTTGAGAGGAATGGAAGATTCGATATAGGCCGATAGTTTTTTATATTTTCTGAGTCAAGGTTTGGCTTTTTCAAGAGAGGCTTTATTACTGCCACTTTTAGTGAGTTTGGTACACATCCGGTGGATAGAGAGCCGTTTATTATGTTCAACATAGGAGGGCCAAGCACAGGAAGCAGCTCTTTCAGTAGTTTAGTTGGAATAGGGTCCAGTATGCAGCTTGAAGGTTTAGAGGCCATGATTATTTTCATCATTGTGTCAAGAGATATAGTACTAAAACACTTGAGCGTCTCTCTTGATCCTAGGTCCTGGGAGAGTTGTGCAGACTCAGGACAACTGAGCTTTCAAGGAATACGCAGATTTAAAGAGGAGTCCGTAATTTGCTTTCTAATAATCATAATCTTTTCCTCAAAGAAGTTCATGAATTTATCACTGCTAAAGTGAAAGTCATCCTCTCTTGGGGAATGCTGCTTTTTAGTTAGCTTTGCGACAGTATCAAAAAGGAATTTCGTATTGTTCTTATTTTCCTCAATTAAGTTAGAAAAATAGGATGATCGAGCACCAGTAAGGGCTCTACGGTACTGCACGGTACTGTCTTTCCAAGCTAGTCGGAAGACTTCCAGTTTGGTGTGGCGCCATTTCCGTTCAAATTTTCTGGAAGCTTGCTTCAGAGCTCGGGTATTTTCTGTGTACCAGGGAGCTAGTTTCTTATGAGAAATGTTTTTAGTTTTTAGGGGTGCAACTGCATCTAGGGTATTGCGCAAGGTTAAATTGAGTTCCTCAGTTAGGTGGTTAACTGATTTTTGTCCTCTGGCGTCCTTGGGTAGACAGAGGGAATCTGGAAGGACATCAAGGAATCTTTGTGTTGTCTGTGAATTTATAGCACGACTTTTGATGTTCCTTGTTTGGGGTCTGAGCAGATTATTTGTTGCAATTGCAAATGTAATAAAATAGTGGTCCGATAGTCCAGGATTATGAGGAAAAACATTAAGATCCACAACATTTATTCCATGGGACAAAACTAGGTCCAGCGTATGACTGTGACAGTGAGTGGGTCCAGAGACATGTTGGACAAAACCCACTGAGTCGATGATGGCGCCGAAAGCCTTTTGGAGTGGGTCTGTGGACTTTTCCATGTGAATATTAAAGTCACCAAAGATTAGAATATTATCTGCTATGACTACAAGGTCCGATAGGAATTCAGGGAACTCAGTGAGGAACGCTGTATATGGCCCAGGAGGCCTGTAAACAGTAGCTATAAAAAGTGATTGAGTAGGCTGCATAGATTTCATGACTAGAAGCTCAAAAGACAAAAACGTCATTTTTTTTTCTTTGTAAATTGAAATTTGCTATCGTAAATGTTAGCAACACCTCCGCCTTTGCGGGATGCACGGGGGATATGTTCACTAGTGTAGCCAGGAGGTGAGGCCTAATTTAACACATGTACATAATGGGGTGCTCCTCCCCATCGTGTATCTGGGACAGAACGGCCCCTAGCCCCATGTCACATGCATTAGTCTGGACCAACATTGGCACCTGGAAATCGGACGTTACAAGAAACGGATGGGAGACAGTGCTTCCTGCAGGCGCCTGAACTCCGCTTCTGTCTCGTCCGTCCATTTCACTGTTTTCGGGAGGCAGGCCCTGGTTAGATCGGCGAGGGGGGAAGCTATAGCCGCAAAGTTGGGAATAAACCGGCTATAGTATCCTGCCAGTCCCAGGAAGGACTTGACCTGTGTCTTGGTGCGTGTAACGGGCCAGTCACGTACCTTGTGAATCTTCCTCTTCTGGGGCTTGACGTTCCCCTGTCCGAACAAATACCCCAGGTACTCCACCTCCTCGAACCCTAGTTTGCATTTCTTGGGGTTCACTGTCAGGCGTACTGCTGGTGGGGTCAAAGTACTTTGTCCATCAGGTGCTGGAATGTGGGCGGGACTCCGTGGAGACCGAACGGGAGCACCCGGTACTGATATAATCCATCTGGTGTCAAAAACACTGTCTTCTCCCGGTTGGAGGCTTCCAACGGTACCTGCCAATATCCTTTGGTCAGGTCAAGGGTGCTGATGTACCTGGCTTTTCCCAATCGGTCGATGAGCTCGTCCACCCTCCACATGGGGTAGGCGTCGAACAAGCTGATGTCGTTCACACCCCGGAAATCATTACAAAAGCGCAGGCTAGCGTCCGGTTTGGGAACCAACATGATGGGGCTGCACCATGCACTGCGGGACTCTTCAATGACCCCAATCCTCAGCATAGCTTCCACTTCCTGCTTCACGGCCTTCCTTCGGGCCTCAACACCCTGTCTCCCACCTGGAATTCTCGGGGCTGGGTTCCCCGATTGTAGACCTGGGCTTGGGCGCGTTGGGCCTTCTCCATATGTTCCCTTACCACTGGCCATATGGCTTTCATCCGCTCCCTCATCATCTCCACGTGCTCTACCATGCTACGTAACGGGGTCGGTTGGGCTTCCCACACCTCCTTGGTGAAGTCCAGTAGGCTGCATGTCCTCCTCCCGTAGAGGAGTTCAAAAGGGGAAAAACCAGTGGAGGACTGGGGTACTTCTCGGATTGAGAACATTAGGTGGGGTAGTAGCTGGTCCCGTTTCTTCCTGTCCTGTTCGAAAACCTTTGTCGAAAACCTCGTGAAGCGTTTTATTGAACCGCTAGACGAGCCCATCCATCTGCGGGTGAAAAATGGAGGTCCGGATCTGCTTGATCTGCAAGGAGAGCACACAAATCTTTCATTAGGCGGGACATAAACTCAGTACCTTGGTCTGTCAGGATCTCATTCGGGATGGCCACCTTGCTAAAAAGGTGGAACAGCTCTCGGGCGATTCCCTTGGATACTGCCGCCCATAGGTGAATGGCATCAGGATACCGGATGGCATAATCTACTATTATCAGGATGTACCGGTGTCCTCATGCTGTTTTTACCTGGGGTCCCACTATGTCCACGGCGATGCGTTCAAAGGGCACCCCGATGATCAGTAGGGGGACCAGTGGGTTTCGGAAGTGTGCTTTTGGGGAGGTAATTTGTCACTTTGTCAATTTGTTGTTGATTTGGAAATGGGGGTATCGCCAGTCACTCACCCCCGGAAGTAGCTGTTCATCCACCACTATCACTTGGGCTGTGGCGGCTTTCAAGTTCGGATCCTCCCATTGGGCAGTCCTGAATTGTCCCCTCAGTTGGCCCCCAGTGGGTGTCTCGACTGGCCCCTCGAAATCGAGGAGGGGAAAGCTGGGCTCCTTCTCCAGTGGTTCTCCGGGGGATTGGGTTCCGGCGCCGCATCCGACTCCGACTCCAGACTTGTAGATACAGATTGGTCAACCGTTTGCTACCGGTCCGCACAGGCGATGGGTCGTCCTCTCTCTTGTTTTTGGCCGGCTCGTACCTTTTTCCTCAGCTCATGTCCCCACAGGTCCGTGAACCACAGGGCTGTGAACAGCAGACAATCTCGTCCCACTAGGAGAGGTACCGGCAACTCTGGTACGGCACACACCGTCATCTGGCAGCTCCCTTGTGGCGTCACGATGTTGGCCCATAAGGTTGGATACCGCTTTGTGTCACCGTGAACACAGGAGATGGACATCTCCCTACCACGTTCGATCCCCTGGTTCAGCAGGCTCGTGGTTACGAGCGTATCCATACTTTCAGAGTCTAATAGAGCTTCCATGTCGTGTCCGTCAACTGTCACCAGGTCCATGGGTGCAGTTGATTCATGGTGCACCCAACAGGAGGTGACGTAGTTCACTAAGTGACCCACCTCGCCTCCGGGGCTTGCTGATGGCATCGACTCCTCTCGAGACGGGCAATTCCAGGCAATGTGCCCCCGGGCGCCACACTCAAAACACCTCCTTTGGTCTCCATCTAGATGGGGTCGTCGGTGGTGGGTCGGCCCTACCCCAGCCGCCTCTCCATGGGTTTGCAGTCCTTTGGCCCTGCCAACTGTCGGTTCGGGGTACACAGCGGTGGGGCTGTCCGGCTCCCACTCAGCAGGGCCACTGTTTCCAGGAGGCCCTCCAAGATCTAGGGTGCGCATAGACTCGCTGCCCTCATCATGTCGTGGAGTAGTGCATGTAAGAAGCGATCCAGGAACACTTTGTCTAGGATGGAGAGGGTGGATACGTCAGTTAGGAGCCATGCCCTGGAGACGAGCAGTAGGTCGCTAATCTGGGCTCGGGGGGGATGTGTCAGTTACGAACCTCCAGTTGTGGAACAGTTGAGCCTGATGGGCCAGGCTGTACCCGTAGCGGCTGAGTATCTCCCGTTTGAGTCCGTCGTAGTTAGCCGCCTGTTCGTCATTCAGGTCCCAATATGCCTTTTGGGCATTCCCAGAGAGGAACGGGGCCAGCAGACTTGCTCACTTCAGCCTAGGCCATCTTTCCCATAGTGCTGTCCGTTCAAATGTACAGAGTTATGTTTCTATGTCGTCATCTTCCGTGAGCTTGATTAAAAACTGGTTTGGATGTGATTCAGTAGAAGCTCCTCCTTGTAGCTTTTTGATTTCCTCAACGAGGCGGATGTTTTGTAGCCGCTGTTCCTCCAGCATTCGTTCCTGAACCGCCTGTTGTGATTGTTGTGCCCGGACAAACTGAGCTATCAACTCGTCCATGCTGATGCTGCGTAAACGTCAACCCTGATCTGACCACGTTATCAGATTGCCCGCATTCTCCATCACTTGTGGCAGACCAGGGGGTTTGGTCAAAACATTTACACAGATCAGACACAGACAGAGTAGGATTAGCTTGAATAACAAACCAAAAGAAAATAATAGGTCTCCCCATGAGACCTGATTGCCACCAACCACAATCAGGCCCAATTAGTCCTGTTTGTAGAGCCCGTCGAGACCTGGCACGTCCAGTAGAGGGAGCCATCGCCTCGTGATGTATACTCCGTCTGTCACTAGGCCTTGACGAGTCTCCCCCTGGTGGCTGACTTGTGGACTCCACAATATTAATCATAAACACTTACCATATCATCATTCGGAACAGTCGTAACCTCAAGCATCTGCAAGAGTTGCTCATAATTCAGTTCTACACAAATGAGTTTAATGATTTATTTACTAGCTAACTAAAATGAGAAAACAGGATAACATAGACACATAATACATGAGAAGAAAGTCCCTAGCAGACTGACAATATGACGGCTTATTACACAGAGATTGAGAGGGGGAAAAAGAGAGTGACAGAGAAAGATGGACACTTATCGTGTATATATTCAATAACTATTCTCATATTAATCATATACTTTACACACGAACCACCACCAATTTGGAGTAAGAAATCATGAATGTACAGTTGAAGTCAGAAGTTTACATACACTTAGGTTGGAATCATTAAAACAAATTGTTCAACAAACACATTGTTCAACAAACACATCATCCCTAAAGCCAACACCTCATTTGGCCGCCTTTCGTTCCAGTACTCTGCTGCCTGTGACTGGAACGAATTGCAAAAATCGCTGAAGTTGGAGACTTTTATCTCCCTCACCAACTTCAAACATCAGCTATCTGAGCAGCTAACCGATCGCTGCTGCTGTACATAGTCTATTGGTAAATAGCCCACCCATTTTCACCTACCTCATCCCCATACTGTTTTTATTTATTTATTTGCTCTTTTGCACACCAATATCTCTACCTGTACATGACCATCTGATCATTTATCACTCCAGTGTTAATCTGCAAAATTGTAATTATTCGCCTACCTCCTCATGCCTTTTGCACACATTGTATATAGACTCCCCCCTTTGTTTTCTACTGTGTTATTGACTTGTTAATTGTTTATTCCATGTGTAACTCGTTGTTGTCTGCTCTCACTGCTATGCTTTATCTTGGCCAGGTCGCAGTTGCAAATGAGAACTTGTTCTCAACTGGCCTACCTGGTTAAATAAAGGTGAAATAAAAAAAAAAACATTTTTTTTTCTTGTTAACAAACTATAGTTTTGGCAAGTCATTTAGGACATCTACTTCGTGCATGACACAAGTTTTTTCCAACAATTGTTTACACAAAGAGTTTTTCACTTATAACTCACTGCATCACAATTCCAGTGGGTCAGAAGTTTACATACACTAAGTTGACTTTAAACAGCTTGGAATATTCCAGAAAATTATGTCATGGCTTTAGAAGCTTCTGATAGGCTAATTGACATCATTTGAGTCAATTGGAGGTGTACCTGTGGATGTATTTCAAGGTCTACCTTCAAACTCAGTGCCTCTTTGCATGACATCATGGGAAAATCAAAAGAAATACTGAACATACTTTGGTGCGAAAAGTGCAAATCAATCCCAGAACAACAGCAAAAGACCTTGTTAAGATGCTGAAGGAAACAGGTACAAAAGTATCTATGTCCACAGTAAAACGAGTCCTATATCGACATAACCTGAAAGGCCGCTCAGGAAGGAAGAAACCACTGCTCCAAAACCGCCATTAAAAAGCCAGACTACTGTTTGGCCATAATGACCATCGTTATGTTTGGAGAAAAGGGGGAGGCTTGAAAGCTGAAGACACCATACCAACCTTGAAGCACAGGGGTGGCAGCGTCATGATGTGAGGGTGCTTTGCTGCAGGAGGGACTGGTGCACTTCACAAAATAGTTGGCATCATGAGGCAGGGAAATGATGTGGATATATTGAAGCAACATCTCAAGACATCAGTCAGGAAGTTAAATCTTGGTCGCAAATGGGTCTTCCAAATGGACATTGACCCCAAGCATACGTACAATGTTGTGGAAAAATGGCTTAGTGACAACAAATTCAAAGTATTGGAGTGGCCTTCACAAAGCCATGACCTCAATCCTATAGAAGATTTGTGGGCAGAACAGAAAAAGCGTGTGCGAGCAAGGAGGCCTACAAACCTGACTCAGTTACTCCCGCTCTGTCAGGAGGAATGGGTAAAAATTCACCCAACTTATTGTGGGATGCTTGTGGAAGGCTACCTGAAACGTTTGACCCAAGTTAAACAATTTAAAGGCAATGCTACCAAATACTAATTGAATGTATGTAAACTTCTGACCCACTGGGAATGTGATGAAATAAATAAAAGCTGAAATAAATTATTCTCTCTACTATTATTCTGACATTTCACATTCTTAAAATAAAGTGGTGATCCTAACTGACCTAAGACAGGGAGTTTTTAAATGTCAGGAATTGTGAAAAACTGAGTTTAAATGTATTTGGCTAAGGTGTATGTAAACTTCCGACATCAACTGTATTTACTTGTGAGTGTCCTTGTTCGCTGTCTATCTCTATCGGATCGAGGCCTTCTTAGGAAGGAGGTGGGTTGGGCTTTCACAGGCACGCTTGTAAGGGTCTGAACCTCCCTCTTCTACTGTTGTTCACTCTGGAATCCAGCCAGTCATGTTGACGATTCCCATTGGTGATGGTTGTCTTAGAATACGGTGATTTGAGGCTCGTAGTAGCATGGGATGGTTTGAAGCATAGTAGAATGGTCCCTCTCTGATTCACTTTCCTCAGTATCTGACTTAGGACAGCTAATCAACTGTAGCAGTGATTGTCTGAGAGGGGAGGTTGTCGCCTCTTCCTCCTCGTGTTGACAGTCAAGATTTAAATCACTTTAGTTGTGGGCTGCAGCTCCCTGTCTTTCCTGGTCTAAAGAGAGGTGAGTCTATTTCTTCACCTCGTGTTGAGGTTTAAAGTTACAACCAATTTCAAGCATGTAGATACCGCTCCACGCTTTTCTGGTCTAATGTTAATTTCTTTACCAAGGCTTTTTATGCACTCTGGCCAAGTGCCGACCTCACTCTGGGCTTGGCTACTTACATATGCACAGTTTATAGGAGATAGATTCTCTTATACCTCCTGAAAGCACATTCCTGTCTTAACAAAAATATGTTCATAATTGTTCATATTATACGTACAACGTATTGGATGGAAACTTGACAGATAAAGGGGATATACATTCCAAGTTACAGTATTTCATCCAAAATGATAACCTGTATTTCATTCCTTTGGTTGATGCTAAAGGGGGAGAAAGAGCCCCCCTTCTCCTTAATTTACAACAGGGTGTGGAGGTGTCAAAAAACTCACACCAGTTCCCTCCTCCCTCTGCGGGTGAGAGGAGGTTGTAATTGTCAACCATTGCCAAGTTGATCTGACCCATTGTGATCCTTACAGGACAGTCATGACACATTGTTGTTTTGTATATGTTCTATTTATATCTGTAATTAACCAATGATATCAAGCCACACCCAGCCATGATTACAGACACCTGTGTGTGTCCTTTTACACTGTATAATCTCGAGACCCGCAGTGTTTGTCATTATACCCTGATGAAGACAGCTTGTCTCTCGAAACGTTAGTTATTAGGTTATTAAATTATTGCATCTGAGCTCCTAGTGTGCAGCTCTCCTAGCCAGCACCTCGCTTAAACAGGTGTGTGTTTTCTTTCGCCTCCAGATTAACCTAGCCTATGTATTCATGAAAGTGAGAAATACATTGTCCTGTAATGCAAACTATATGGAAGGTGTGAAGGATGAAGTCCTTGTGGCTAGTTTACAGGAATAGATGGATAAGTTTAATAAGATAGAGGTCTCTCTCCAGATGAAATCCTATGACTAGTGATGTCCGGCGGCTGACAACCTGTCCACTCGACCCCATCCCCTCCTCCCTTCTCGAGACTATCTCTGGGTACCTTCTCCCATTCCTCACTTCCCTCATCAACTCATCCCTTTGACTGAGTCCCCTTTGACTTCAAAATGGCCCTTCCCCTTCTCAAGAAACCAATACCCAACCCTTATAACATAAAAAACTACAGACCGTTATCCCTTCTTTCTTTTCTTTCACCAACTCTCTCGTTATCTCTCTCAGAATGATCTTCTTGACTCTAACCAGTCAGGCTTCAAGATGGGTCAATCAACCTAGACTGTTCTTCTCTGTGTCATGGAGGCTCTCCACACTGCCAAAGCTGACTCTCTCTCCTCTGTTCTCATCCTCGTAGATCTATCCGCTGCATTCGACACCATGAACCATCAGATCTTCCTCTCCACCCCCTCAGGGCTGGGAGTCTCAGGGTCTGGGTCTGCACACTCTTGGGTCTCAGGGTCTGCACACTCTTGGTTTGCATCCTACCTGGCAGGTCTTTCCTGTCTTTCCTGATATGGAGAGGATCTGAGTCTGCATCACATACTCAGACTACTGGTGTCCTCCAGGGCTCGGTTCTAGGCTCTCTCCTCTGCTCTCTATACACAAAGTCACTTGACTCCGTCATATCCTCACATGGTCTCTCTTATCATTGCTATTTGGATGACATTCAACTACTTTTCTCCTTCCCCCCTTCTGACACCAAGGTGGCGAACCGCTTTTCTGTGTGCCTGGCAGACATCTCAGCTCAGATGTCGGCCCACCACCTCAAGCTCAACCTCGACAAGAAGGAGTTGCTACTCCTCCCAGGGATGGCCTGCCAACTCCAATACCTCTCCATCGCGGATGACAACTCTACAGTGTCCCCCTCCCAGAGTGCAAAGAACCTTGGCGTGACCCTGGACAACACCCTGTCATTCTCTGCAAATGTCAAAGCAGTGACTTGCTCCTGCAGTTTCATGCTCTACAACATCCATAGAGTATGACCCTTCCACACACAGGAAGTAGAGCAGGTTCTAATCCAGGCTCTTGTCTTCTCCCCTCCAGACTACTTCAACTCTCTGTTGGCTGGGTTTCCTGCTTATGCCATCAAACCTCTGCAACTTATCTAGAATGCCGCAGCCCACCTATTTTTCAACCTTCCCAAGTTCTCCCATGTCACACTGCTATTCCGCATCCTCCACTGGCTTCAAGTTGAAGCTCGCATCCACTACAATATCATGGTTCTTGCATAAAGAGCAGCAAGGGGAGCTGCCCCTGCCAGCCTTCAGGCTATGGTCAAACTCTACAACACAACTAGAGCCCTCCGTTCTGCCCCCTCTGATCTCTTGGCTGTCCCACCCATACGGCTGGTCAGCTCCCGCTCAGCCCAGTCAAAGCTCTTCTCTGTCCTGGCACCGCAATGGTGGAGCCAGCTTCCCCCTGAAGCTAGTGCAACAGAGTCCCTCCCCATCTTCCGAAAATGTCTTCAAAGAGTATATTAAATTAATCCCACGGCACAGACGTTCTTCATAACAACTTTTTTGAGGGAAAGTGTACTTGCTACGAGTGTTATATGTCGTTGTCTCACCCAGCTATCTTAAGGTGAATGCACAAATTGCAAGTGCAGCAGGTAGCCTATAGTGGAGCATTGAGCCAGTAACTGAAAGGTTCGATTCCCGAGACTACTAGGTGAAAAATCTGCTGATGTGCCCTTGAGAAAGGCACTTAACCCAAATTGCTCTGGAGAAGAGCATTTGCTAAATGACAAAAATGTTATTTAATACTTTACTTGACATAACCATGTCATAACAGCTGACATAACTTATTATAATATGTTATAATATGGCCATAGCACTGTCATGACACATATTTAGACATTTTTTGATATATATTATAGTATTTTATGGCTGGTTTTGACACATAAAAGTGTGAAAACCCACAAAACCTACCACACGAGGCAAAACATTCCATTACACCATAGACTACATGTCAACGGTATATTTATGTTCTATATATATATATATATATATATATATATATATATATATATATATATATATATATATATATATATGTTTTAAAACATATATATATTTACACTTTTCAATTATCATTGTGATTGCGCACACAATGATCGCGTATGCCAATGCCGTGTTGCTGATGACTGGGATGAATGCAGGAGAAGATTTCAGGAGCAGAATAAGACACCATGTTTTTGACTGATAACTGATATAAGGCCATGTACATGATAGGCCTATCTGGCTTATATGATTATGATGGTCATAATGCTTCTTGACAGTGTCCTAAAGTATATTTTCGTAGTCCAAGTAAAGTGGCACTGGATGGTCAGAATGTTTCATGACAGTGTCATAAAGTGTATTTTCTACAAGTTATTTAAAAAAAAGGGATTTAAAAAACAAACTTTCAATGGAAAGGAAACTTCTTGGCAGGGAAAAAACTAATTTGAATACATGTGGGTTTTGACACTCTTATGTAGGTGTCATAACCAGCCATAAAATAACTTAATGTATGTCACAAGAGTTGTAAATAAATGGGTCAAGACCACATTTGAAAATTGACTAATAAATTCAATCAATCCATCAATAAATATGGTGTAATAATGGATGATGATTTTGTTATCCTGTCTCTTTATGACAGTAGGGTTAGTGAGATAGAGACAAGGCAGATCAACTGTGGTGCTGTTGTTGTGGTGAGTGGGTTCAAAGGGGGACAGATGGCTCACGGTCCGCTCTCATCTGCTGCTTTATCCGTGCCAAAGTTCAGGGAAAAACACTTACACACACTCCACTTCATTCGCTTTCACTGATCCACATAAACAGATTTCCACACAGTCGCTGACACGATGTGCGAAGATTAACAAGTCGATGTCGAAAGTAAGAGGGTTTTTGTTAGTGGAGTTTCAATGTTTCTATTCCGCTATTATACCATTAATTAAGCAGTAATTGTACTCAAGGTAAAAGGCCTCAGTGTGTACCTAGATCATTAGACTGTCAAAATATCAGTCCTGCTTAACTATTTGTCACGCCCTGACCTTAGTTATCTTTGTTTTCTTTATTATTTTGGTTAGGTCAGGGTGGTACTGTATGTGTGTTTTTGGCTTGTCTAGGGTTTTTTGTATATCTATGGGGTTTTGGAATTGTCTAGGTAAATGTAGGTCTATGGTGGCCTGAATTGGTTCCCAATCAGAGACAGCTGTTTATCGTTGTCTCTGATTGGGGATCCTATTTAGGATGCCATATTCCATTTTGGTTTTGTGGGTTATTGTCTGTGTAGTTCAAATCAAATCAAATCAAATTGATTTATATAGCCCTTCGTACATCAGCTGATATCTCAAAGTGCTGTACAGAAACCCAGCCTAAAACCCCAAACAGCAAGCAATGCAGGTGTTGAAGTACGGTGGCTTGGAAAAACTCCCTAGAAAGGCCAAAACCTAGGAAGAAACCTAGAGAGGAACCAGGCTATGTGGGGTGGCCAGTCCTCTTCTGGCTGTGCTGGGTGGAGATTATAACAGAACATGGCCAAGATGTTCAAATGTTCATAAATGACCAGCATGGCCCAATAATAATAAGGCAGAACAGTTGAAACTGGAGAAGCAGCACGGCCAGGTGGACTGGGGACAGCAAGGAGTCATCATGTCAGGTAGTCCTGAGGCATGGTCCTAGGGCTCAGGTCCTCCGAGAGAGAGAAAGACAGAGAGAAAGAGAGAATTAGAGAGAGCACACTTAAATTCACCAGGACACCGAATAGGACAGGAGAAGTACTCCAGATATAACAAACTGACCCTAGCCCCCCGACACATAAACTACTGCAACATAAATACTGGAGGCTGAGACAGGAGGGGTCAGGAGACACTGTGGCCCCATCCGAGGACACCCCCGGACAGGGCCAAACAGGAAGGATATAACCCCACCCACTTTGCCAAAGCACAGCCCCCACACCACTAGAGGGATATCTTCAACCACCAACTTACCATCCTGAGACAAGTCCGAGTATAGCCCACAAAGATCTCCACCACGGCACAACCCAAGGGGGGGGGGGGGGGGGATCACATCAGTGACTCAACCCACTCAAGTGGGACAGTATGAAAGGGACGGTATGAAAGAGCCCCAGTAAGCCAGTGACTCAGCCCCTGTAATAGGGTTAGAGGCAGAGAATCCCAGTGGAAAGAGGGGAACCGGTCAGGCAGAGACAGCAAGGGCGGTTCGTTGCTCCAGAGCCTTTCCATTCACCTTCCCCCTCCTGGGCCAGACTACACTCAATCATATGACCCACTGAAGAGATGAGTCTTCAGTTAAGACTTAAAGGTTGAGACCGAGTTTGCGTCTCTGACATGGGTAGGCAGACCGTTCCATAAAAATGGAGCTCTATAGGAGAAAGCCCTGCCTCCAGCTGTTTGCTTAGAAATTCTAGGGACAATTAGGAGGCCTGCGTCTTGTGACCGTAGCGTACGTGTAGGTATGTACGGCAGGACCAAATCAGAGAGATAGGTAGGAGCAAGCCCATCTAACGCTTTGTAGGTTAGTAGTAAAACCTTGAAATCAGCCCTTGCCTTGACAGGAAGCCAGTGTAGGGAGGCTAGCACTGGAGTAATATGATCAACTTTTTGGGTTCTAGTCAGGATTCTAGCAGCCATATTTAGCACTATCTGAAGTTTATTTAGTGCTTTATCCGGGTAGCCGGAAAGTAGAGCATTGCAGTAGTCTAACCTAGAAGTGGAAAAAGCATGGATACATTTTTCTGCATCATTTTTGGACAGAAAGTTTCTGATTTTTGCAATGTTACGTAGATGGAAAAAAGCTGTCCTTGAAATGGTCTTGATATGTTCTTCAAAAGAGAGATCAGGGTCCAGAGTAACACCGAGGTCCATCACAGTTTTATTTGAGACGACTGTACAACCATTAAGGTTGATGCTGTCTCACAAGGGACTGCTGCGCCGCAACTCCTGACAGTCTCAGACTAGACACAACTCCGAATGCTCTCTCACGGTGGCGTCAAGAAGCATGTGATGTTCATTGACGTTGTCAGCATTTCAGTTACTTTTCTTTCCCTCCATTTCATGCTGTTGGATTCAACCAGTGAAGAACATTCATTTTTTAAGTTTTCCCAGATGACCGATAATCTGCAACATCGCACAACACAATGGCACATTTCTCCATGGTCCTTATTAGCGGAGATGCGATCTTTTCAGGCTGTAAAGTTGTCTAAGTTCCTTTCATCCTTGTTTCCGAATTGAATTCAAACAGAAAAAAGTTTCATCCTCTGCTGTAGCGTCGTAGACAGATGTTATGCTTGATGTAAGATTGACCTTAAAACCTTTTAATGCAGTGTACTTAATTATGGTCACACAGAGTGTTTCTTGTTAGTCTTAAACAATTCTATACTCTACAAAATTATAAACGCAACATGTAAGGTGTTGGTCCCATGTTTCATCAGCTGAAACAAAAGATCCCAGAAATTTGCACAAAAGCTTATTTCTCTCAAATTTTGTGCACAAATTTGTTTACATCCCTGTGCGCAATTCTCCTTTGCCAAGATAATGTGTGGCATATCAAAAAGCTAATTAAACAGCATGATCATTAAACAGGTGCACCTTGTACTGGGGACAATAAAAGGCCACTTAAAATGTGTGGTTTCGTCATACAACACAGTGCCACAGATGTCTCAAGTTTTGAGGGAGCATGCAATTGGGATGCTTACAGAGAATTGAATGTTAATTTCTCTACCAAAAAAGCCTCCAACTTCGTTTTAGAGAATTTGTCCAACCACCCTCATAACCGCAGACCACGTGTAACAATGCCAGCCCAGGACCTCCACATCTGGCTTCATCTCCTGCGGGATCGTCTGAGACCAGCCACCCAGACAGCTGATGAAACTGAGGAGTATTTCTGTCTGTAGTAAAGCCCTTTTGTGGGGAAAACTCATTCTGGTGGCTGCGCCCATAAACAGTAATGTGAAATCCATAGATTAGGGCCTGTGAATTTATTTCCTTAACTCAGTCCTTAATTTCCTTAACTCAGTTAAATCGTTGAAATTGTTTGCGTTTTGCTTTTATATTTTTGTTCAGTATACTTTGAAACAAAAGTATACACCTCACACATGGTTAAGCGCTTAACAAAGAAGACACCTGTACCATGTCAAATATAGAGTTGAACGGTATTACATTTTGAGTTTGCATCCAATATTACACTTTATCTCACAGAAGACTGAAATATAACAAAACAATTTGACATAGAATTACAGAATTTGCGGCGTTTCTTTTTTTTTAATAATGAAAAATCTTAACGTTCTACCCATGAAAGGTGATTTGGTCATTTGGCCGCATTAAAAGATTACTGTATGATTCAGCGCGTCCGTTTCCAAGTTAGATTTTCTCCATTAAATCCAGCCAGAAAGGAGCTTTTTCATTGGCTAGGGTCTCAGAGGATAGGTGATTAGCATCAGACAGACACTCTCCAACAGACGATTATAGGAGAGTGTTGCACAGTAAGTCTGAAAGCCTTGGGCCTTAGTCTACTCTGTATGTAGTAAGGTTAGTGCACTTATAGAGTCTCATGTATCAGAGAGGAGAGTAAAATCTGTATTCTACGTCAACTCTAAAACCCATTCTTCATTGGCAATGCCAAGAAGTAGGCTAGATGGTCTGTTGTTTGACAGAGACAAAAGAGAGAGACTGAGACAGAGATGGAGACATACTGTCATCGGTTGGATAAAGAGTTCAGTGGATCCCGGTTGCTCTGCTCTCTCTCACACACATTTTCTCTCTGATCCAGTTCAAATGACCTGTGGAGAGACTTTTGCCTCTGAGATTGGAGTTCCTGGGGATCAGTTAGCAGACAGACGAGAGACCGACAGACACTGGAGTCAACACCTTTTTGGCACCTTGACTCACTTTACCTTCAAACAGTATCTAGTGTGTTGAATACTTACAGGAATTATGGTCTAACTCACACTGAGACTCAGTTCAATCTGCTGCCACATGTAGCTGGGGAGTGCAGCCAGAGAGTTATCATATGGAGGCTAGCTACTGTACTGTATGTTATTGCACCTGATCCAGCTGGCCTAGCCTGACCTCTGCCTCCCCACAACATATTGACAGACTTTGAACATCACTCTCTGCCAGAAACATAATTAACACTGATCCGCCTAAAGTTTCCATATGAATACTACAGAGGAAGGACTGCTATTACTGTACCTTTACTCTTAGAACTGAGGAGTGAAACGTAAGAAAAACTTTGTGTCTGTGAGCGTTTTGGCCTTATCAACTCCAGGCGGTCTCATCTGTGTTGAAGAGTGAATCACTAAACTCTTCATCTCCCTGACAGCTTTGTGTGTGTGTGTGTGTGTGTGTGTGTGTGTGTGTGTGTGTGTGTGTGTGTGTGTGTGTGTGTGTGTGTGTGTGTGTGTGTGTGTGTGTGTGTGTGTGTGTGTGTGTGTGTGTGTGTGTGTCTGTGTGGTTGGGAGGAAGTCTCTTGTGTCCACCCCTCTCCTATCCCCTCCATAACCTCCCCCTGCATCATCGTGGGCTGTGCCCCATCGGAGAGGCAGCAGTCTGGGACAGAGAGTACTGTGATGGCCCTGGAGAGAGATCTAGGTGTGCGTGCAGGGAGGGTGCGGACGGTAGTTAAGGCATCATCTGGAGTTGGGCACATCCCTGACACACCACTTTACTTCCAATTGGGACAGCCAATCCGCTATAGGATGAGTAGCAGGGTGTATCTAGGCTTGTGGCAGAGCTGTATGGCAAAGTAATCTGCTGTGTTTTTGTTATGCCAAACATATATGGCATCGAGTGACAAATGTCTTGGCAAACGCACAGTACAGATCTGAGACCAGGTATATCTGTGATCTTGGTTGAAGTTGCCCGTACACACAGATACATACATATATAAGGTCAGTTTAGCATTTCCCCCAATGGTTAGTGGATTTGTGAAGTGTAACCTGATCCTATATATCTGATCCTATGTATATATATATATATATATATATATATATATATAGGATCAGGTTACACTTCACAAATCCCCTTTAACCATTGGGGGAAATGCTAAACTGACCTTAGATCTTCCAACTCCTATCTCTGCTGCCCAGAGCTAGAGCCTCTGCGTTTGAAAAACAGCAGTTTTGGTCATAAATAAACCATAGTGCTCCACCTAGGCTAAGGAAGTGCTGCTACAATATGGCTCTGCTCTGCACTAACACGGAAGCTTATAGGAAATCCCGCTATGCCCTCTGACAAATCATCAAACAGGCAACGTGTCAATACATGACTAAGATTGAATCATACTACACCGGCTCCGATGCTAGTCGGATGTTGCAGGGTTTGCAAATCATTACAGACTACAAAGGGAAGCACAGCCGAGAGCTGCCCAGTGACACAAGCGTACCAAACGAGTGAAATAACTTCTGTGCTTGCTTCGAGGCAAATAACACTGAAACATGCATGAGAGTACCAGCTGTTCCAGATGACTGTGTGATCACGCTCTCCACAGCTGATGTGAGTAAGACGTTTAAACAGGTCAACATTCACAAGGCCGCAGGGCCAGACTAATTACCAGGACATGTACTGCGAGCATGCGCTGACCAACTGGCAAGTGTCTTCACTGACATTTTCAACCTCTCCCTGTCTGAGTATGTAATAGCAACATGTTTTAAGCAGACCACCATGGTCCCTTTGCCCACGAACACCAGGGTAACCTGCCTAAATGACTACCGACCCGCAGCACTCACGTTGCATACTGCCCTAACAGATCCACAGATGATGCCATCTCTATTGCACTCCACACTGCCCCTTCCCACCTGGACAAAATAAACACCTGTGAGAATGCTATTCATTGAGTACAGCTCAGCATTCAACACCATAGTGCCCTCAAAGCTCATCAATAAGCTAAGGACCCTGGGACTAAACACCTCCCTCTGCAACTGGATCCTGGACTTCCTGACAGGCAGCCCCCAGGTGGTAAGGGTAGGTAACAACACTTCCCCCACGCTGATCCTCAACACAGGGGCCCCTCAGGGGTGCATGCTCAGTCCCCTCCTGTACTCCCTGTTCACTCATGACTGCATGGCCAGGCACAACTCCAACACCATCATTAAGTTTGCCGATGATACAAAAGTGGTAGGCCTGATCACCGACAACAACGAGACAGCCTATAGGGAGGAGGTCAGAGATCGGGCCATGTGGTGCCAGAACAACAACCTCTCCCTCAACATGATCAAGAGAAAGGAGATGATTGTGGACTACAGGAAAAGGAGGACCGAGCACGCCCCCATAGGGTAGTGCGTATGGCCCAGTACATCACTGGGTCCAAGCTTCCTGTCATCCAGGACCTCTATACCAGGCGGTGTCAGAAGAAGGCCCTAAAAATTGTCAAAGACTCCAGCCACCCTAGTCATATACAGTTCTCTCTGCTACTCCACGGCAAGTGGTACCAGAGTGCTAAGTCTAGGTCCAAGAGACTTCTAAACATGTCCGACCCCCAAGCCATAAGACTCCTGAACATCTAATCAAATGGCTATCCAGACTATTTGCACCCCCCCCCCTTTACGCCGCTGCTACTCTCTGTTATTATCTATGCATAGTCACTTTAATAACTCGACCTACATGTGCATATTACCTCAATTATTATTATTATTATTTTTTTTCACCTTTATTTAACCAGGTAGGCTAGTTGAGAACAAGTTCTCATTTGCAACTGCAACCTGGCCAAGATAAAGCAGTGTGAACAGACAACACAGAGTTACACATGGAGTAAACAATTAACAAGTCAATAACACAGTAGAAAAAAAGAGAGTCTATATACATTGTGTGCAAAAGGCATGAGGAGGTAGGTGAATAATTACAATTTTGCAGATTAACACTGGAGTGATAAATGATAAATACCTGGTGGGTTCCTTGATGATTTGTGTGAGATTGGGGGCATCTAGCTTAGATTGTAGGACTGCCGGGGTGTTAAGCATATCCCAGTTTAGGTCACCTAACAGAACAAACTCTGAAGCTAGATGGGGGGCGATCAATTCACAAATGGTGTCCAGGGCACAGCTGGGAGCTGAGGGGGGTCGGTAGCAGGCGGCAACAGTGAGAGACTTATTTCTGGAGAGAGTCATTTTTAAAATTAGTAGTTCGAACTGTTTGGGTATGGACCTGGAAAGTATGACATTACTTTGCAGGCTATCTCTGCAGTACACTGCAACTCCTCCCCCTTTGGCAGTTCTATCCTGACGGAAAATGTTATAGTTGGGTATGGAAATCTACAAATTTTTGGTGGCCTTCATGAGCCAGGATTCAGACATGGCAAGGACATCAGGGTTAGCAGAGTGTGCTAAAGCAGTGACTAAAACAAACTTAGGGAGGAGGCTTCTGATGTTGACATGCATGAAACCAAGGCTTTTTCGATCACAGAAGTCAACAAATGAGGGTGCCTGGGGACTTGCAGGGCCTGGGTTTACCTCCACATCACCCGTGGAACTGAGGAGGAGTAGTATGAGGGTGCGGCTAAAGGCTATCAAAACTGGTCGCCTAGAGCGTTGGGGACAAAGAATAAAAGGAGCAGATTTCTGGGCATGGTAGAATATATTCAGGGCATAATGCGCAGACAGGGGTATTAGGCACTGGGTGATGATAAGAGAGGTTGTATCTCTGGACATGCTGGTTGTAATGGGTGAGGTCACCGCATGTATGGGAGGTGGGACAAAGGAGGTATCAGGGGTATGAAGAGTGGAACTAGGGGCTCCATTTTAAACTAAAACAATGATAACTAACCTGAACAACAGTATACAAGGCATATTGACATTTGAGAGAGACATACAGCGAGGCATACAGTAATCACAGGTGTTGTTTGGGAGAGCTAGCTAAAACAGTAGGTGAGACAACAACAGCTAATCAGCTAGCACAACAACAGCAGGTAAATTGGCGTTGACTAGGCAGAGAGGGTCGGATTACCTACACACAGAGCCTGAGTGCGGTTGGGGCCGACAGATAAAACATAAACAAGCAGAATGGAGTACCGTGATTAATGGACAGTCCAGCAGGCATCAGCTATGTAGCCAGGTGATCACAGTGTCCAGGGGGCAGCGGTGGATGGGACAGGGAAGCTAGACTGGCGAGTATTATCCAGGCTAAAAAAAACTGGCTGGCTGTGCAGAAGGTAAAAGCCGCTAGCAGTGGCTAAAAGTGACTAAATAGTTTGTAGCTAGTTAGCTGGTTAGCTTCTGGAGGTTCTTGAATGTGTTCTAAAAATTAAAAATAATAGCGATTCCGTATCACATTGGGTGAGGCAGGTTACCGGAAGGTATAATTGAATTCAAAATCGAAAAGAGATTGAAAGTAAATATGGGTCCAGTGAGTGGTTGGGCTGGCTGGGGACGCGGCGATTCAGACAGTTAGCAGGCCTGTGCTAACAAGCTAACGGTTAGTAGGCCGGGGCTAAACAAGCTAGCAGTTAGCAGACTGGGGCTAAACAAGCTAGCAGTTAGCAGGCCGAATTAGCAAGCAAGCAGATAGCAAGGGCTAGAAAGTTAGCCTTTGGGGGACATCGCAATGGGGTTAAGTCTGTTTATGCCTCTTCATGCGGTGACATCGATAGACCGGTCATGGGTCCGGATATTGTAGCCCAGGAGTATGCTTCGGTGGTAGCACAGGAGCTCTGGCCGGGCTAGCTTCAAGCTAAGTGGATGGAAACACTAGCCAGGAGTAGTCATCCGGGGTTGCGGTTAGCTAGTTAGCTAGTTGTGAAGATCCAGATGAAAATGTTCCGTTTGCGGTGGGAATCCGGGGATAAAAATAATAGGTCCGTTATGCTCTGGTTAGAGTCACGTTGTTCGAACTGGCGAGAGCTTTCCGAGCTAAAGGTTAGCTGATGACCTCTAGCAATGGTTTGCTGACTAATAGCTGGTAGTTAGCTGGCTAGCTTCAGTTGAGGGGTTCCGGATCCGAAGTAAATATAAATACTTTAGAAAAAAAGATCCATGCTACATTGGGTGAGGCGGGTTGCAGGAGAGTATTTAGATGTTGAGGTTTAGCAAAATGTTTTAAAAGATATGCGAAGAAAAATATGTAAAAAAACGATATATACAAGGGACACGACACGACAAGACGTCTGACTGCTACGCCATCTTGGAATTACCTCAACTAACCGGTGCTCCCACACATTGACTCTGCACCGGTACCCCCTGTACCCCCTGTATATAGACTCTCTATTTTTACTTTACTGCTGCATTTAACTACTTGTTAATTTCATTTCTAATTCTTATTCATATTTGTTAAACTGCATTGTTGGTTAGGGGCTTGTAAGTAAGCAATTGACTGTAAGGTCTGCCTACACCTGTTGTATTTGGAACATGTGCCTAATAAAATGTATTTGATTTATTCAGCCTTGATTATGGGTGTAGAAGTGAGTATATGAAAGCACCTGAAAGACTGTCTTCTTGCTGTGGAACACTTACCATTGAGAGATATTACAGTCCCCCAACTGTATTGCTGTTTTGGTATAGCACTATATATGCAAGGGGTGCATGACTGGCTCAATCGATATGCTGATACAATTTAGGGAGTCTTGTTTTCAGATTAGCCTTGTTAAGATCCCCAGCTACAATGAATGCAGCCTCAGGATATGTGGTTTCCAGTTTGCAAAGAGTCAAATAAAGTTTGTTCAGAGCCATCGATGTGTCTGCTTGGGGGGGAATATATACGGCTGTGATTATAATCGAAGAGAATTCCCTTGGTAGATAATGCGGTCGACATTTGATTGTGAGGAATTCTAAATCAGGTGAAATGAAGGACTCGAGTTCCTGTATGTTGTTGTGACCACACCACGTCGTTAACCATAAAGCATACGCCCACGCCCCTCTTCTTACCAGAAAGATGTTTGTTTCTGTCGGCGCGATGCGTGGAGAAACCCGCTGGCTGCACCGACTCCGATAGCGTCTCTCGAGTGAGCCATGTTTCCGTGAAGCAAAGAATGTTACAGTCCCTGATGTCCCTCTGGAATGCTACCTTGCTCGGATTTCATCAACCTTGTTGTCAAGAGACTGGACATTGGTGAGAAATATGCTAGGGAGTGGTGCGCGATGTGCCCGTCTCCGGAGTCTGACCAGAAGACCGCTTCGTTTCCCTCTTTTACGAAGTCGCTTTTTTGGGTCGCCGGCTGGGATCCATTCCGTTGTCCTGGGTGAAAGGCAGAACACAGGATCCGCTTCGCGAAAGTCATATTCTTGGTCATACTGATGGTGAGTTGACGCTGCTCTTATATTCAGTAGTTCTTCTCGACTGTATGTAATGAAACCTAAGATGACCTGGGGTACCAATCTAAGAAATAACACGTAAAAAAACAAAAAACTGCATAGTTTCTTAGGAACGCGAAGCGAGGCGGCCAACTCTGTCAGCGCCGGAGGTCAAAGGCTTGTCTTGCTCCCAGGCAGACTAAATAACTTTTTTGCCTGCTTTGAGGACAATACAGTGCCACTGACACGGCCCGCAACCAAAACATGCGGACTCTCCTTCACTGCAGCCGAGGTGAGTAAAACATTTAAACGTGTTAACCCTCGCAAGGCTGCAGGCCCAGACGGCATCCCCAGTCGCGCCCTCAGAGCATGCGCAGACCAGCTGGCTGGTGTGTTTACAGACATATTCAATCAATCCCTATCCCAGTCTGCTGTTCCCACATGCTTCAAGAGGGCCACCATTGTTCCTGTTCCCAAGAAAGCTAAGGTAACTGAGCTAAACGACTACCGCCCCGTAGCACTCACTTCCGTCATCATGAAGTGCTTTGAGAGACTAGTCAAGGACCATATCACCTCCACCCTACCTGACACCCTAGACCCACTCCAATTTGCTTACCGCCCACATAGGTCCACAGACGATGCAATCTCAACCACACTGCACACTGCCCTAACCCATCTGGACAAGAGGAATACCTATGTGAGAATGCTGTTCATCGACTACAGCTCGGCATTTAACACCATAGTGCCCTCCAAGTTCGAGACCCTGGGTCTCGACCCCACCCTGTGCAACTGGGTACTGGACTTCATGACGGGCCGCCCCCAGGTGGTGAGGGTAGGTAACAACATCTCCACCCCGCTGATCCTCAACACTGGGGCCCCACAAGGGTGCGTTCTGAGCCCTCTCCTGTACTCCCTGTTCACCCACGACTGCGTGGCCACGCACGCCTCCAACTCAATCATCAAGTTTGCGGACGACACAACAGTGGTAGGCTTGATTACCAACAATGACGAGCCGGCCTACAGGGAGGAGGTGAGGGCTCTCGGAGTGTGGTGTCAGAAAATAACCTCACACTCAACGTCAACAAAACTAAGGAGATGATTGTGGACTTCAGGAAACAGCAGAGGGAACACCCCCTATCCACATCGATGGAACAGTAGTGGAGAGGGCAGTAAGTTTTAAGTTCCTCGGCATACACATCATAGACAAACTGAATTGGTCCACCCACACAGACAGCATCGTGAAGAAGGCGCAGCAGCGCCTCTTCAACCTCAGGAGGCTGAAGAAATTCGGCTTGTCATCAAAAGCACTCTTCTACACTAAACTTCTAAACTTCTACAGATGCACAATCGAGAGCATCCTGTCGGGCTGTATCACCGCCTGGTACGGAAACTGCTCCGCCCACAACCGTAAGGCTCTCCAGAGGGTAGTGTGGTCTGCACAGCGCATCACCGGGGGCAAACTACCTGCCCTCCAGGACACCTACACCACCCGATGTCACAGGAAGGCCATAAAGATCATGAGGACAACAACCACCCGTGCCACTGCCTGTTCACCCCGCTATCATCCAGAAGGCGAGGTCAGTACAGGTACATCAAAGCTGGGACCGAGAGACTGAAAAACAGCTTCTATCTCAAGGCCATCAGACTGTTAAACAGCCACCACTAACATTGAGTGGCTGCTGCCAACACACTGACTCAACCACTTTAATAATGGGAATTGATGGGAATTGATGTAAAATATATCACTAGCCACTTTAAACAATGCTCCTTAATATAATGTTTACATACCCTACATTATTTATCTCATATGTATACGTATATACTGTACTCTATATAATCCACTGCATCTTTATGTAATACATGTATCACAAGCCACTTTAAACTATGCCACTTTGTTTACATACTCATCTCATATGTATATACTGTACTCGATACCATCTACTGCATCTTGCCTATGCCGCTCTGTACCATCACTCATTCATATATCTTTATGTACATATTCTTTATCCCTTTACACTTGTGTGTATAAGGTAGTAGTTTTGGAATTGTTAGCTAGATTACTCGTTGGTTATTACTGCATTGTCGGAACTAGAAGCACAAGCATTTCGCTACACTCGCATTAACATCTGCTAACCATGTGTATGTGACAAATACAATTTGATTTGATTTGATTTGGCTGCATGGAAGTCAGGTGCAGGAGAGCAGAACTGGGTAATAACCGGAGCAGTTTAATATGCAAAACCAACGGCACCCAGAACAACAAATATGGATACAAATAACCCGTCGCGAACCAGTCAGAGTGCACAAACACTTTACAACAAACAATTTCACACACAGACATGGGGGGAACAGAGGGTTAAATACACGACAAGTAATGAGGGAATGTAAACCAGGTGTGTGGGAAAACAAGACAAAACAAATGGAAAATTAAAGATGGATCGGCGATGGCTAGAAGACCGGTGACGTCGACCGCCGAACGCTGCACGAACAAGGAGAGGAACCGACTTTGGCGGAAGTCGAGACAACATAGCTATCCCCTCAATGGCTCAATTGACTTTTGATTCATAATCATATTGCCAGGGGGAAATACATTAGAATGCGTGGGCCAAGGTTTATGTACCCAAGGGCCATGCCAGTTACTGGGCTGAAAATGAAGTCTTAAGTCATCGACCTCACCCAAGGGTGAACAGTCGTGTAGAGAGCCAATGGGGGCAAGGGCAGAGAAGGGAGATGATGTGCAATTCATTGACGTGTGTAATGGGGAAAAAGCAGTGGGCTGCTGCAGCTATGTGATATCAGAAGAGCTCTGTCTTTTTCACTGTCTCCTCTCACTCTCTCTCTCCCACACACACTCACAGACACATGCTCACTTATGCTCCCTACTCACCCAAGATTGGATGTAATTATTGTGGCTCCTTTCATCTTCATTTTAAGTAGTGTACCAAACCTTCATGGTTTTACCATGTTATTGTCACAGCTAGCTCATGTGTTGACCTCCTCTAAAAAAGGTATTGAAAGAGAGTGGTTTTGTGTTTATAACTTGTTAATACAAGACGCACAGGTTCTCATGCATGACTGTGTGTTTGGCCCCTAGGAAGTATCATCCATAGGAACATCAGACCTAGTAGGAGCAGTGCACAGCATCTTTTTTACTTCCGCACAGTGTCTGGCTGTTATTATGTTATGTTAATGGTGGCATTGTCATGGATCCTCCACTAGAGTCCTGTGTTCCTCCGCTCAGCACACACACTGCCGTGCAGGTCTCTGCACGGAATGTGATGATGTCACTGGATTCCTACCATACCATACCACAATTCTAGACTATCTTCTCTCTCTCTCTCTCCTTCCCCAATGACAATGGTCCAAAAATACGGACCATCCATTCTCAGTTTTCTCTCTTTCCTTCTCTCTCTGTCTGAATCTGTGTGAAGCTACATAGTGAGTGATGTGTGTAGGTTTGAAATATTCAGCTGAGTTAGATTTTTCTAGGAAATCCAATATGACAACCAGATCCCCCCATGTCAGTGGATTCCCCTTCTACTCACACTCAGCCTGCAGGTGTATTGACAGTAGAATGGGTCCCCCTGTCTGAAGGTTTTCTCATGGTCCAGCCTATTATTCTGCTTCCCTCTCGTTTTCCCTCTGTTGCTTTGCGTCCCCCCATCTCTCTCTCTCTCTCTCTCTCTCTCTCTCTCTCTCTCTCTCTCTCTCTCTCTCTCTCTCTCTCCTTTCCACCCACATCTCTGATGTTTTCACATCCCAGGTGACTTAGTGTTGTTGTGCCCTTGAGCCAGATCTCTGCAGTACATATCTTGCTCCTTTGGTGGCTTTTCTACACAAGTCCTCCACATGGTTTTCCTCCTGGATGGCTTCTATATTTTTACATTTAGGTGTTATGTTTTATCTTATAGCCTTAGACTATCCTATCATGTTCTATAACTTGGTTTCATGTTTGTTTAGCCAAGGGGTAAAGCGATCCCTGAGGAAACTGACTTTCTGGAAGATCGTACTGGTAGAGCCTTTATTAAGCGAATGTGCTTTTGCTGTGAGATTCATTTAATGTCAACTCATTTGGAACACTCATGGTTTGTCTGGTCTCAGAAGACCCATGCTGAGCTGATACTAAGAGCTGTACAATACCAAGAAAACAGTCTTTGCTTCTTAGCTCTGCATGCTGTTATACAGTGCATGCTCTCAATTCGCTCTGAAGGCAGACCCTCTTTAGTCATTTGTTATCTGGGTTCAACACACCAAAGGCCACCAGTTAATAAAACATTTTTTTTAAAGGCAATGTTCTGTTTTAGGCCTTTGATAGCCTTTAAAAAGGGGTGTGCGTCATGTGATTTTATTGATCATTATTGCATGATTTTCTATGTAATTTGATCAGACAGGCTACAGTACATTGAAATCATATGACATGATACTTCATGTTGTCTTCAAGGCTCCTGTGCAGAGTTGATTCGCTTGTGTAATGGTTGTTGATGTACAGTGTGTGAGTGTGTGTGTGTGTGTGTGAGAATTTTTTGCAAGTGGGCTTGACTCTTTTCCTCCTCCACTGTAACCTCACGTGTTGCCATGGTAACAGCCCGTTCCAAAGCGGATGTTGTTCCTGGGAAGGACCTGTGATCTACCAGTCACGTGTTCCAGCTGACTGTTCCATGGCACATCACGGTGCGTCACTCACTCCACTGTGTGCTTTTGAAGTAGACATTGTACTTACCCAGAATGCAAGGGAGGCTATTCCTCTGGAGCTGTGACAGCCAATGACAACCCAGCTTGGGTGTGTGTGTGTGTGTGTGTGTGTGTGTGTGTGTGTGTGTGTGTGTGTGTGTGTGTGTGTGTGTGTGTGTGTGTGTGTGTGTGTGTGTGTGTGTGTGTGTGTGTGTGTGTGTGTGTGTGTGTGTGTGCGTGCTTGCGTGCGCGCGCGTGTCTGGGGACGTGTCTTGTCTGCAGAGTTGGCAGAACAAAGACTTGCTGGCCTATAAATAGTTGCCTCTTGTCTCATGTTGATGAACTGTGTTTGTCGTATCTCCAAATACCAGGGGCAGTCCAACAAAATCACATTTGAGAGAAGAACAAGCTATTTTGAAAAAAAGGGGTACATTTCTCAATCTTGGAGCTTTGCACTTATACATAGCAATACAATAGTGATGACTTACAGAAAAAAGAATGTTCAAAGCATAAACAAAACCAAGAATCACTGTTTTCAGGATGAATATTGAGGCGTTCAGTGTCTATAATATGGTGACGGGGGAGGGCGTGTGCAAAGCCGTCCGAAAGGGATAGAGATCAACTGGGGGGGTTCATGCCAGATAGTGGGACCCAGGCTGTCTCCTGTCTGATCTATGTGGGGCGTGTGTTAAGGGGGTGGATGTGGGAGGGTGGGGTGTCCTTAATACCAGAGGGAAAGTCCCCTTAATCCCTCCTCAAACTGTCCCCATTGACTAGTTGTGCCCCCCGAAATAGCGTCTGGCGGCATTGTTGTGCCCTGCAGGTCCCCACCAGCCCTCCACCTCCCTGTTGTTTGGATAGGAAGCCCCCTTATACACACACATACATACATGCGCACACACACAAACACACAAGTGCATGCATGCACACAAACACCACGCACACACACACACTCCTTTTGTGGGGGAAAAGAGCTGATAAGCAGGATGACAATAAATAGTCTCGTGCTGGCATTGGCGGTGGGAGGGAGAGAGAACGACAGAGTGAGGAGAGTGGGTTGACAGGGTTGACCCCTTTTAGCAAAAGTATTTGTTTCAGCTGCTATTTTCAGTGTCCCCCTCCCTCCCTATCCTTGGATATCACGATTACATTTACCCCCCCTCTGAGAGAGCGTTAGAGTAAGAGACGGGGGAGGAAGTTCTATCTACTAGTATGGTAAGTCAGGGTGTTCTCCCTGTCCTAGACCCTGCCATTTCTAGGGAACATTCTGAGTGAGATCTGGGAGATCTGGGATGACAAAGAGTGGGCGTGAGGGAGGGAGAGGGAGAAAAGGATTTGGCATGTGTAATTTTGTATGTCGGAGACAGACAAACACTTACAGAGGGGATTGTTAACTTCTCTTGGAAGGTTAGATACAGAAGCTAACCTCTCTTCCTCTTTACCTCTCTGCCTCCATCCCTTCATTGCGTGGATCATCAAGGAAGCGTTATTTTGGGTGTCCTGCTGGGTTGGGATTTGCTCTTTTTTTGCCTTGGTCACCTGACATAATGGCATCTTGCTCTTCCCTGTCCCTCTCCCTGTGCTGTGCTGTGTACTGAGTGTGGTTCTGCTTGGAACAGAGCTAATTGAGAGCTCAGGTTTCACTCCTGAACTGCAGAGAGAGAGGGGGAAACATGGCTGTGGAAGAGGCAGCAGACTTCCTGACAATAGTAAGTGTTCCCTGGAATTGTTTCAATTTTTGTATCACTACTGCCTTGTGAGGAGTTGTGAAAGGGGATTGTGGTGAGGAGTTAGTTTGATAGTTCGATTTGATCGTCACTCAGAGGTCACCAGTCCCTATAGTATAGCCTTGTGGTGCAGCGTAGTGCATGGACGCAGGATGGTTACGAGACACAAACATGTAGCTATCTGTGTTGGAGAGGCTGGTTCTCCTACTACAGAGGACATTTTGTTTGTTTGGCATAAGGGCATAAGTGAATAACACTGGTGGCAATATGGGCTTTGTAATTTCCAGTTTGTGTTTGCACTAGAGCGAACTATCTAAAGGATGCTCTTTGTCAGGGATCCAGTGCAAACCAGCTGACCTTGACAGGTAATGTGATAAGGGGAAATCAGATGTGCAGCGTAGAGCATCCTGCTGCTTGCATAGGGAATTTCTTAAGGCTTTGTGGATGGCTTGAATTTGGTGGATAATCTCTCCACTGATAATTGTCCTCTGATCTGCTATACGTGTGCGTGTGCGTGTGTGTGTGTGTGTGTGTGTGTGTGTGTGTGTGTGTGTGTGTGTGTGTGTGTGTGTGTGTGTGTGTGTGTGTGTGTGTGCGCGCGCACGCGCACGCGCAAACCATTGTAGCACTGACCTAGAGATAACTTCTTTCCCTTCCCTATATTTTGTGCCTGGGTGTGGGCTCTCATATCCAGATGTATATAGTTGTATCAGAGTTATAGCATGTGGGCCTCTCGAGTGACGCAGTGGTCTATGGCACTGCATCGCAGTGCTAGAGGCGTCACTACAGACCTGGGTTCGATCCCAGGTTGTATCACATCCGACCTTGATTGGGAGTCCCATAGGGCGGTGCACAATTGGCCCGGCGTTGTCCGGGTTAGCGGAGGGTTTGGCCGGGGGCTTTACTTAGCTCATCGCGCTCTAGCGAATCCTTGTGGCGGGGCAGTCACCTGCAGGCTGACCCCATCGTCAGTTGAACAGTGTTTCCTCCAACATATTGGTGCGGCTGGCTTCCGGGTTAAGTGGGCGGGTGTTAAGAAGCGTGATTTGAAGGGTCATGTTTCGGAGGACGCATGACTCAACCTTCACCTCCCGAGCCCCGTTGGGAAGTTGCAGCGATGAGACAAGATCTAAATTTGGGATAAAAAGGGGGTGAAATACAACAGCAATATAGTGCCTTCGGAAAGTATTCAGACCCCTTGACTTTTTCTACATTTTGTTACGTTACAGCCTTATTATTTTCTTAGAAAAAAAATAAACGGCCCTATTTCAGGACACTGTCTTTCAAAGATAATTTGTAAAAATACAAATAACTTCACAGATCTTCATTGTAAAGGGTTTAAACACTTTTTCTCAGGCTTCTTCAATGAACCATAAACAATGAATGAACATTCACCTGTGGAATAGACGTTAAGACACTAACAGCTTACAGACGGTAGGCAATTAAGGTCACAGTTATGAAAACGTAGGACACTAAAGAGGCCTTTCTACTGACTCTGAAAACACCAAAAGAAAGATGCCCAGGGTCTCTTCTCATCTGCGTGAACGTGCCTTAGGCACACTGCAAGGAGGCATGAGGACTGCAAATGTGGCCAGGGCAATAAATTGCAATGTCCGTACTGTGAGAAGCCTAAGATAGCGCTACAGGGAGACAGGACGGACAGCTGATCGTCCATGCAGTAGCAGACCACGTGTAACAACACCTGCACAGGATCGGTACATCCGAACATCACACCTGCGGGGCAGGTACAGGATGGCAACAACAACTGCCCGAGAAACACCAGGAATGCACAATCCCTCCATCAGTGCTCAGACTGTCCGCAATAGGCTGAGAGAGGCTGGACTGAGGGCTTGTAGGCCTGTTGTAAGGCAGGTCCTCATCAGACATCACCGGCAACAACGTCGCCTCCCCCCTCATGTGGTACCCTTCCTGCAGACTCCTCCTGACATGACCCTCCAGCATGACAATGCCACTAGCCATACTGCTCATTCTGTGTGTGATTTTCTGCAAGACAGGAATGTCAGTGTTCTGCCATGGCCAGCGAAGAGATCTCAATCCCATTGAGCACGTCTGGGACCTGTTGGATCAGAGGGTGGGGGCTAGGGCAATTCCCCCCAGAAATGTCCCGGAATTTGCAGGTGACTTGGTGGAAGAATGGGGAAACATCTCACAGCAAAAACTGGCAAATCTGGTGCAGTCCATGAGGAGGAGATGCACTGCAGTACTTAATGCAGCACGTGGCCACACCAGATACTGACTGTTACTTTTGATTTTGACCCCCCCCCCCTTTGTTCAGGGACACATTATTCCATTTCTATTAGTCACATGTCTGTGGAACTTGTTTAGATTATGTCTCAGTTGTTTCTCAAACAAATATTTACACATGTTAAGTTTGCTGAAAATAAATGCAGTTGACAGTGAGAGGATGTTTCATTTTTTGCTGAGTTTACACACAATACCACATAATGACAAAGCAAAACACAGGTTTTAATTTTTTGCAAATGTATATATACTTTTTTAAATACCTGATTTACATAAGTATTCAGACCCTTTGCTATGAGACTCGAAGTTGAGCTCAGGTGCATCCTGTTTCCATTGATAATCCTTAAGATGTTTCTACAACTTAATTGGAGTCCACCTGTGGTAAATTCAATTGATTGGTCATGATTTAGAAAGGCACACACCTGTCTATACAAGGTCCCACAGGAACCGTCCGTAGAGCTCCGAGACAGGATTGTGTTACGACACAGATCAGGGGAAGGGTATCAAAACATTTCTGCAGCATTGAAGGTCCCCAAGAACACAGTGGCCTCCATCATTCTTGAATGGTAGAAGTTGGGAACCTCCAAGACTCTTCCTAGAGCTGGCCGCCCGGCCAAACTGAGCAAACGTGGGAGAAGAGCCTTGGTCAGAGAGGTGACCAACAAACCGATGGTCACTCTGACAGAGATCCAGAGTTCCTCTGTGGAGATGGGAGAGCCTTCCAGAAGGACAACCATCTCTGCAGCACTCCACCAATCAGCCCATTATGGTAGAGTGGCCAGACGGAAGCCACTCCTCAGTAAAAGGTATATGACAGCCCGCTTGTAGTTTCACAAAAGGCACCTAAAGACTCTCAGACCATGAGAAACAAGATCCTCTGGTCTGATGAAACCAAGATTGAATACTTTGGCCTGAATGCCAACCGTCACATCTGGAGCACATCTGGCACCATCCCTATGGTGAAGCATGGTGGTGTCAGCATCATGCTGTGGGGATGTTTTTCAGAGTCAGGGACTGGGAGACTAGTCAGGATAGAGGCAAAGATGAACGGAGCGAAGTACGGAGAGATCCTTGATGAAAACCTGCTCCAGAGCGCTCAGGACCTCAGACTGGGGTGAAGGTTCACCTTCCAACAGAACAATGACCCCGAGCACACAGCCAAGCCAATGCAGGAGTGGCTTTGGCACAAGTCTCTGAATGTCTTTGAGAGGCCCAGCCAGAGCCCGGGCTTTAACCCAATCGAACATCTCTGGAGAGACCTGAAAATAACTGTGCTGCAACGCTCCCCATCCAACCTGACAGAGCTAGAAAGGATCTGCAGAGAAGCTTGTGGCGTCATACCCAAGAAGACTGAATGCTGTTATTGCTGCCAAAGGTGCTTCAACAAAGTACTGAGTAAAGGGTCTGAATACTTATGTAAATGTCATATATATTTTTTCATAAATTAGCAAACATTTCTAAAAACCTGTTTTTGCTTTGTCATTATGGGGTATCATGTTTAGATTGATGAGGGGGGAAAACTATTTGATCAATTTTAGAATAAGGCTGTAACATCACAAAATGTGGAAAAAGTCAAGGGGTCTGAATACTTTCTGAAGGCACTATATATAGTTGTAGCCTATATTAGAGCTGAGAGCACAGCATGTGCAGGTACCAGTGTTTTTGTTGTATTTTTCAAGAATCCTTCTTAGGTTAGAATCAGAAGGATGCTCTCGCTAGCCACATTTTCAGCCAATCACATGTTGTCTAACTAAGTGACTCAGTCAGAGATAGGGATAGAAGTCCACAAAGAGATGTGGTGCATAGCTATTTAGATCAATATTATTGAAGGAAGCTAATTCATTCATTTCAATTGACTGATTTCCTTATATGAACTTTAACTCAGTAAAATCTTTGAAATTGTTGTATGTTGCATTTATATTTTTGTTCAGTACACATGTGGTAGAATCACTCATTTCCCTTGCATCCTTTACACTTCAACATTATATATACTGTTGGACAGATTTTCTGTTTTGTCCATTTGTTTTCATGGTATTAACCATTATGTACCTGCATAAAATGACTCTGAGCATGACCTATGGGGATGATTTGCTAACGGTAAATAGAAGTGCTTATGATCCTGCTGTCAATACTTTCCCATTATAAGCCATTAACTATTCTAGTACTGGTCCACATCTACTGTACACCAATGGCCCTTTGAGAAAAACATAATTTGCAATGATATCTGTCTAACTAATAGCTCCACAATGAATGCACTAACCTGTCAATAGTGTTGTTTTTCCCCAATAGAAAGTGCGTGTCTGTGTGGTGGTTGGATGCTTTTTTGCACCAATCGGCATTCTAAGCTCATGTGGCCCTAGGCTGTGTTTTTGTATCGATGCAGGCCAGGGGATAAATGAGACAATGATGTGGGTTCTGGGCTCAAACTGAGCTAACCAGCAGCCTGGAGCACAGACATCAACATGCCGTGTGTGTGTGTGCGAGTGTATTTATATGTAGAATATAGAAGATACGTGTGTGTGTGGGTGGGTGGATGCTTTGCAGTGCCTCTGTGTGGGTATGTCTGTGTTTTTGTTCTACTACCTACTTGTCACATTGACATCATGTGGGGGATATTGCAAAGAAAATCACTCCACACAAAACAGTAACCCCCGGACTCAATGATGTCATAAGTGATATCTGGGCCAAACACTAATTCAACAAAACTCTTTACAGCACTACTCTGCCTCAATATTGGATTGTCATTTTTATATCAGCTTAACAGAAAATGTGCCACATGTTTTCTGTTGAGATGCTGTTGGCCTAAGTGGAGCTGTATAATAATTCAGACGGAATTAGTAAATAAGAGCTTTCTCTTTAACAGGGAATCAGTCGTCAGTCAGAGCGACGGAGCCCCAGTCCCTTTAACTATCTAACAGTAGATTAAAGCTATTCCTTCAGGCTTAGCCTACTCTTTAATGGCCTAATTTCTTTGAACTTCTGATCTGCAAAGTTTAATCATATTTTCAAAGCTAATCTCTCTCCATCCCCTGTAATGCCTTACACACAAAGACGATTTTCTCTCTCCGACTTGAATGCGATGGGATGGTATTTGAAATGGCGGTCACCCGTGTCGCTAGTCATTTGCCTGTGATGGAGAGACTGGTTTTAAAAGACTGTTGCCTCGTAGCTTTATATACTGTACTGTAGTCTGGCCAATTCTGTGTTGAGCCAGGGCCACTTGGGTCACTGAACTCAGTGTGACTTCATATTGAACGTCTTATCTTTGGAGGCCTCTACTCCAACTTCCTTGACAGTGCATCCCCTTTAGATACGCTGGAGCAGAATGTCAAAGAACATGGGGAATCTGGGTGATTCCTTTATGATGAATGATAGACATGCAACTCACCTGCAGTAAAAACTCCACAGGATCACTCCACCGTTGTCTTGGTGAGAGTGGTGACAGTGGTGAAAGTTATTGCTTAGCTTGGGAAATAAAGGTCAGACAAACATGAGTCAGTTATGTAGGCTTGAATGGGAGGGCTCTTCACAATGAGAGTTGTACTTCAGAGGAGCACTAGCACTGTATCCACGATACCACCATCCGTGATCCTCTACTTTGTATGTTGACATGGGTTGAGGCATACATGGATGTTTGGTTGTCTGACTGTCAACAGCAACGAGACACCATAACGCTAAGTGGCCTCACATGTTGATGGCAGAGGTCTGAGTTAAGAGTCAAGCATCTGATACTGAACAAACCTCAGAGCCAGTAGCCACTTTATCATAGACTTTTCTCAGAGATCCTTGACAGTCACTTACAGCATGCGCTTGTTATGTAACCACCACACACTGTGGGAAAGTGTGTCTGCTTGTGTGTTTGCGCTAGAAAAGCCCCCGAATAATAGACCTATGACACTTGTCCTGATGTTTTGTTATGAAGATTTCTACAAATCATTGAGATAATGTGTTGTCTCTAACTGAGAAAACAAGAATTGGAGGAAGGGTGCTAGGAGTAATTTATTAATGACACGGTCTGGAATGGATTTTGTTCTGAAATGAGGGATGGAGTCTGCCAACTAGCTGAGTCTGGAGAGGAGCCAGCAGTACTAACTGTTCACAGTGAAGGACAGGGGTTACCAGTGTTCTAGGTCAAGGAGGAGTTGTCCTAAGCTTTGTACTAGAGAGATATACCTTTAGAGGCATTTGAGTCATCGGATGGAAAGTTCTCACCTGTTTTGAAATAACCCCTCCTCAGATTCACATTGCTATTGAGAATCACTGCCTCTGCCATGTGCCAAACAATGCCCTTTAGCTATGTTAATATTCATAGTTACAGCACTACGGTTTTGTTACAGAAAATGCCCAGGTGTTTAAATGAGAAACATAATGGCATTTGTCCATATATACTGTTACATTAGTCTCTTCAAAGACCAAAGCAATGAAATTGGTAATGTGTTGTTCTCCCTCCCTCCCTCACTACCTCACTCACTCACTTCCTCACTCCCTCACTCCCTCACTCACTCACTCACTCACTCACTCACTCACTCACTCACTCACTCACTCCCACACACACACACACACACACACACACACACACACACACACACACACACACACACACACACACACACACACACACACACACACACACACACACACACACACACACTCTTCTGACATTGCTCCCACAGTCCACTCTGAGTCCCTATCACTGGAGCAATCTGGAAGAATGTCTTGTTCATTTATCAAGCCATCAGAGCTATTCCTGGAAAAGTATGGGGGTGGGGAATAGGTTGTGGCACTCATGTTGTTTGGGTCTGCCAGTTTACTGTAAGTGTCTCTGGAAACGGGCTAAATTTAGAAGGTCTGGGCATTGGTTAATTCAGGGGAATTTTGCCTCTGAGACCATTTTATGTAGCAGACTATCTCAACTGCATGCTCTGAGGGCATGTGTACTGGTGCTGGGTTTTGGAAATCGACTTCATACAATTACAGCAAGCAAAGGTGCAGACTTTGCTATGTGTCTGTTTCTGTTGTGTAATGTCCCAGACACAAACAGAACAATCTGACGTGAGCTGGCAAGACAGACACGCACACATAAGCACACTCATACATACACAGACACATGCATGCACAGACACAGACACACATACCCGTCCACACACAAACAATTGTTACATGGGCAAACCCCAAAATGGCTTGTGTCATCATTTTTTTTGTTCACAAAGCCGTCTCTATCTTAAAATAAAGAAGAGCAAAGCAGAAAGGAGGGATAATACAGTACATTCTCTGTTTCTAGAAGAGGAGGACTGAGAGAGTTGTCTCCTGAGAATGTATTTTCTTATCTTTACTGTTAGAGAGAGGTCTCTTTATTGACAATCGGGACCACCCACCCTTGTCTTACTCTGGAGTCGTGAGATATTTGGGTTTATCGCTGCTGGCATCTTAAAATAACGAAGAGCAAGAGGAGTCCTGGTATCTGATGTGAAGAAAGGATGACGTAGAAGGACAGTGTGTTGAGATAATAGCTCAGTTTGTTTGGCTGGATCTTTGGGATGTGTTATTTCTGTCCACCGTTACTCTACTTTGCAATACAGTTCAAAAATAGCTACAGTTCTACACAAAACAAAAGACCTTTGGGTTTTTGGGATTTGAGAAAGACATGACTCTGGTACAGTATCTGAGATGTTTGGTTTGTGTGTAATGTGTGTGTTTACATGTGTGTGTATGTGTGTGTGTGTGTGACTGTTTATCGCAGTGACTCCCTGAGAACATGAAACGATGTTTTCATTCTAGCCCTCTGCTGTTGAGCAGTAGACACGTCTGTATAGCATGTGGACTGTATTTGACCTATATTTCTCTCTCTCTCCATCCTTAGTCGGACAGCAATGCCAGTTACCTGCGAGCAGCGCGGGCTGGGAACCTTGAAAAGGCCCTGGACTACCTGAAGTCTGGGGTGGAAATCAACATCTGCAACCAGGTGGGTGGCTTAATATCCAACATCTGCTGCTCAGTTCATTCATTTTGTACATAATACATTACTTTAATGTAACTGAAACGATATGCATCAAATACATTTAATCCTGTGGCTGTGTGACATTTATTTAACAAGGCCACAACACAAATCACTCATTTCAATGGACTTGAAAGGCATAGCAGCTCCTCATCTGAATAATCTCACGCCACGTGTACAATCTGTCTGTTTTACAGAGAATGTATGGGTGCTATAGATGTATATAAACACTTTCTGTCATTTCTTTCAGAATGGATTGAACGCTCTTCATCTGGCCTCTAAGGAGGGTCATGTGGAGGTGGTGGCTGAGCTGCTGAAGCTAGAAGCCAATGTGGACGCAGCAACCAAGGTTAGTCCCACTCTGCATCTATTACTGCTTTGTTGCTGTCGGCCAACACTGTAGGGCCACATGTAGCAGAGGTGGTTTAGTGAACTGTATGCATGATGAATAGCATTTGCCTGAGACCTGAAGACTTGCGTTAGCTCCTAGGGCGGATATTCAGTGGACTTAGCTTCGAGGTCTGCAGATGACACAGGTTCTGGACCCAGTCGGTCACAAGCACAACATGAGCCGAGCATTCAGTGGTTAGCATTGGTGTGGCCAGCAGCATGTCCATGTTTGTTCATAGACAGACTTGGAGACTGTGGCTACCATTAGTGTTCCCTCTCTCCCATTGAAAGCAGACACAGGTTATATATAAACACTGAGCACTATGAAAAATGCAACACTAAGGACAGTCTTCAAACTACTCAAACACTGAGCAGAGACTAGGAACTCTCACAAAAGCGGGTGTCTTTACCAGCTGTTGTCATAATCCATAGGTCAAACATGCTCACCTCCTCATGTTCAGTACTGTACTCTATGTGAGCTATGTTGATATTGTGCAACAGTGTTGCTGACATCAGAGACTCCATCACGTGGATGCTCGGGGGTCAACACACCGCTCAGACCCCGCTTGCAGTTTATTAAAAAACTACACCGGTTTTATTTATGGTGGTGGGACGAGGGCCGCTTGTTTATGTGTTTGGACGTGGTACAGCGGAAGTGACACATCAATGGCAGCCAGGGCCAGAGGGAGGCCAAAGCGAGAATGCCAGCGCTACAAAGGCATAACTGAGGTTTGGCAAGGCGGTGCGGGGAATGGTACACTGGGACAGGTGGGGGAGAGATTAACTGGCATGCCTCTCATTCTCCTCTCTAATGCAGAAAGGAAACACCGCTCTTCACATAGCCTCCCTGGCCGGCCAAACGGAAGTGGTGAAAGAGCTGGTCACCAATGGAGCCAATGTCAACGCACAGTCTCAGGTAGGATATCCATAACACACACACACATAACTCAGGTCAGAGATACAGAACATATCAGAACACACCATTAAACACACATTCAAACGACAAGGAGTCTGTATAGGACTCACACTGTATTCCACGATGTGAAGCTTTTAACATATTAACATTACCATATAATTATCATTGAAACATCCACACAATCATATCTTTATATATCTGTTCACCACTTGAAAATCATTCATTTGAGAGATCTGCCAGATCAGCGGTATTAGTCTGTCAGGGTTGTGACTGGGAATATACTCTCTAGGATTGTGCTGTCCATGCGTTTCACAGGGGGAAATATCCTTTCATCAAAAATCACAATATTGCCCCGTTGAGACATTCCTCAGATCAATAGCAATAAACTGGGCTGACAAAGATCACCGGAATGTTTCACTCCACCAAAGAGTGCTTTTCTTCCACTGCACACTATGACAATGGAAGTTGTGTAATGTACTTTGTATAGTACTGTATGAATTGTCTGAGCTGTGGAATGATAAAGTATAATATATTTGTTTGTCATAAGATAGGCTACTCTGTGTGCTTTGGGATTGATTGTTGAGTTTCCTGTTGGTCCTCTCTTGTAGAATGGCTTCACCCCACTGTACATGGCTGCCCAGGAGAACCATCTGGAGGTGGTACGCTTCCTGCTGGGACACAACTCCAGCCAGAGTATGGCCACCGAGGTGTGTGTCCCCGCCCACCCTTCCTGTTATGTTGTTCACTGCTCTCCTCCCCCTCTCTCTCCCTGCCTCCATATAACCTCCAGCTCTGCTTACCTCCATCCTCTCCCCCACACCTCTTTTACTCTCTCTATACATCCCCTCTTTCTTTCTCTATTTCCATCTCCCTCTTTCTCTCTGTTACTACCTCCCTCTCTTTCACTCACTCGCTCCCATTCTCGCTCTATTGCTCTCTCTCTTTCTCACTCGCTCTCTCTCTCTTTCTCACTCTCTCTCTCTCTCGCTCTCTCTCTCTCGCTCTCTCTCTCTCTCTCTCTGTGGTGGATTCAGGGACTCCAGCAGGCACGCCTCATTGATTGGTAGTGTATAGTAGAGCTGAATGACCTTGAGCAGGCCAGAGATAAGGTCCCTTATACCCATCAGCCTCTATGGTCTGGTTTACACTGAGAGCTGCCTGCTGCTGGAGCCAGGATCTGCTGCCTGTAAGGAAAAGCCACCAGTACAACCAGTTAAAACCACTGGTCCAGTCCACAAAACCTGTCTCCCCCCCCCCCACACACACACACACACACACACACTGTAAAGGGGAATTATGTAAGGGAAAAGACGTGGGAGAGAAATGCTCTATACTGTGTTATGTAATGTATACAGTTTATCCTCCTGCAGTCTGTCAGATGTACTGTATATAGAGTGAAATGTGAAGTATCTGTTTGATGTTTGACAAAGTGCAATAGATTTGGGGATTTTAGGCAAGTAAGATATTTGGTTAGACTTGGTTAGAATATACTAAAGATTAATTATTTAAATTGATTTCATGACGTCATCTATCCGACATTTGATACATGTGGACATGTAGCATTGTGTCCTTAGTAACACAGTATTATAGTCCCAGGTGGCCCAGCATTGCTGTGGAAATGTGGGATGTCTATGTCACTCACTTCCCCTACCCCTCTAAGTTTCCCCCTGCCTCCCTCTAACAGGACGGGTTCACTCCTCTGGCGGTGGCCCTGCAGCAGGGGCATGACCAGGTGGTGTCTCTGCTCCTGGAGAATGACACCAAGGGCAAGGTCCGCCTGCCAGCCCTGCACATCGCCGCCCGCAAGGACGACACCAAGGCTGCAGCGTTACTTATCCAGAACGACCACAATGCAGATGTCGAGTCCAAGGTGACCACGACACTACACTTCTGCTAATGTTATCTCTCTCCCTTTGCTTCTCACCTCTGTCTTTCTGGCTCTTTTCCCATATGAGTAGGTTCATCCGTTTTAATCTATTTAAAAAAAAAGTGTTTCTTTGTTGTTTATTTAGTTGTTTTGTTATGTTTATTTTCTTTAAGGTTTTGTGTAGGTGCATATGTAATAATGCATGACATTATTCTGAGTCAGACAATACAGAGAGGAGAGAAAGAATAATGCAGATAGATATAAAGAGATATGGCTGATGCTGTACCATGACTTTATGGAACAATTTAACCACAACTGACAGTTTGGTTTGGAATTTAGCAACTTTTAATCTTAACATCAGCGGGGCAGTTTCTGTATTGTAAAGTTGAGTGATTCACAACTTCTCTGGCCAACTAAAGACCTACTCGAGTAACTCCACCTATAATCTCTCCTTGTTGTGTGATGTTGTGTGCACACTAACCACCAATTCTCTCCTCTCTTGGCCGGTCTTGTGCCCTCTCCCCTAGATGATGGTGAATAGAACGACAGAGGTATATCTGTACATTGTACAGTACTTACTCTATCCATTGCAGCCCCCCAAAAAAACAGAAACAACCCCCTATACCATATACTAGTGTTGCTGCAGCCCCATATCTCCCTTCTCTTTCAGTTTTTTTTTGCCTTTTCCCCATTGCTTCATTCATGTAGTGTGTCTCTTATTACTGATAGAAAGAGAGCAATCGTTCTGTAATAATGCAGCATGTCTTACTAATACTGATGTGGACTGTGGATACCTGTAGCTGGAGGCAAGAAGGGTTCCAAGTTTTCTATGGGTTCCAAGGATTCCACGAGTTCCAAGGTTTCCACGGGTCCCAAGGTTTTGAAAGAATTCCATAGGTTCCAAGGTTTCTTTCCAAGGATTCCATGGGTTCCAATGTTTCCATAGGTTTCAAGGTTTCCACAGATTCCATGGGTTCCAAGGTTACCATGGGTCCCAAGGATTCCATGGGTTCCAAGGATTCCATGGGTTCCAAGGTTTCCATGGGTTTCAAGGATTCTATGGGTTCCAAGGTTACCATGGGTCCCAAAGATTCCATGGGTTCCAAGGATTCCATGGGTTTCAAGGATTCCATGGGTTTCAAGGATTCTATGGGTTCCAAGGTTACCATGGGTCCCAAGGATTCCATGGGTTCCAAGGATTCCATGGGTTCTAAGGATTCCATGGGTTTCAAGGATTCTATGAGTTCCATGGGTTTCAAGGATTCTATGGGTTTCAAGGTTTCCATGGGTTTCAAGGATTCTATGGGTTCCAAGGTTTTAATAGGTACCAAGATAGATATCCTGCCATAACATTGTTAATGATAAATCACGTTATGGCTCAAGACAGACAAGACTTACTGTTTAGCAGACTGTATTTTTACTATAATCTGGCCTTTTAGATTTAAGGAACCCCGCCTCCCAGCAGCAGAGAAATGGTCTACTAGTTTGTTTATTAGACTGCATTTAGATATTCATTTCCCAACCCCAGCCCCTTTAGGCTTCTGCATGGGACATTAGTTATGTCTGTTAGTGCTGTTTCCAGAGTAAAAACAGAAGGACCTCACCCCACCAAAAACAATGGCAGAGCAGGCTGCCCTCTCAGAATGCCTGTTTTGGTCAGCATGGCTACCAGGCTGGTGGATATGGCTAGTATCTTTACTTGGCTTTGTAAATGTAGATATCACTGCATGATAGTAGATGCTAAAAGCATTGCCAATAAATAGTTTGGGTAGTTGGATTAACTCCTTCTAATATGTTTTAAACTTAATGGAACCATCTGTGTCCCATGGTGAATGTCAGATATATTACATTTATGATTAAGTGTTTCATGCAAAAATATATCTTATTTGAATGAAACCTCAAGCTGATTTGATTATTCTTAGAACAGAAATAGAAGAGTGTATAATGCTCACAACTTAGTGGTTTATGTGCTGGAAGCGTGGTCAACCACCTGCCTTGTATTGGTTTACTGGCTAATTGAAATGGGGATCTCTGTAAATTGATAGCTTTATCTAAAATGATCTCTCTGATTGGATACCTTTAGCTGAGATGTGCCATTTCCCTTATATTCCTCTTGCTTGGAATGCTGCTTCCCTCTAAGCCATGGTTTCATTAGGAAGCCCCCAGTGAATTAAATAGGTTACATTCACATATGAAGACACAATGTATTTATGATACATGGGGTCAACAGGCTGTTGTAATCCTGCATAAACTACAGTCTATAACTGCAGACTTTATGTCCCTATGTCTATCCTTATTGTGTGTTAGTTAATGTGTTACGGTCCAGTATAAAACTGTTGTAAGGTTGAAATAATCATGAAAGCTCATGATCACTTCGAATGGTATGACATATGAACATCAACATACCATTCACACTCTAGTCTACGGGATTTGTGTTCGGGTTTTCAAAACAAAGACTTGCTCTGCCACAGTGAGAAAAGTCATGTTTGATTGTTTATGTGTACAGTAGTAGCCCGTATACTTATTCGAGTATAGACAATGTGAGAGACTAATATCAAACCCTTGGTTGTCTCTGACTCCTGTGTCGTTGTTGTGTGCTCTGCTCTCCTGCTCCCTCAGAGCGGCTTCACTCCTCTCCACATCGCTGCTCACTATGGCAACATCAACGTGGCCACGCTTCTGCTGAACCGAGGGGCCGCTGTGGACTTCATGGCCAGGGTAAGGCTGCTCTGCCCTCTGCTGGACAGGAGGAGCTACTAGCCACACTCCACTACACTCTATGGAAAATTACACACGACAGACTGCATCCTCTTTGCATCATATAGTGCTTCAAATCACCCCACCCTCCCACTGCCAATATACTGTACTCAGATCATACAATGATATTGTCAAAATCATAACAACACGTATCAAGGAATGTAACAACAGACCCCCTATCTGCGTCAACATTAGAGCTTAGCCTAATGGGTAACAATGATAGCTTGTAATTATATGAAATGGCAGTGTCAAGCTGTAGTGTTTGTGTTTCTGTTGGAAGTCGACAGTAATGAATGATTCGCTCCACAGTAAATTACACAAGAGATGGAGTATAATACTCAATAATAAACAGCTTTCCACCCACTTAGTTAAACATACCACGTGATATTCAGAATACTTTGAATATCAGTTTGTCAAATTGTTGTTTGTTTCTCAAATTATGTTTTTGTAACAATATAAGGCTGGCGTCTTTCCCTTGCTGGAGTCAGATGCTGTTTAGGTTTATTAGTATTGCCATATGGACAACATCCAGACAATATTCACAGCTCTGTACTGTGTGTCACTCCGACCTCCTCTCTCTGTTCTAACAGAATGACATCACACCTCTCCATGTGGCATCTAAAAGAGGAAATAGTAATATGGTCAAATTGCTGTTGGACAGAGGCTCCAAAATAGATGGCAAGACCAAGGTGAGTGCCTTCACAGAATTTAATACAACATTGTTCATATATATATATATATATATATATATATTAATATACAGTACCAGTAAAGGTTTGGACACCTACTCATTCAAGGGTTTTTCTTTATTTGGACTATTTTCTACATCATAGAATAATACTGAATACATCAAAGCTATGAAATAACACATATGAACACATGGAGTCATGTAGCAACCAAAAAAGTGTTAAAAATCAAAATATATTTGATATTTGAGATTCTTCAAAGTAGCCATCCTTTACCTTGATGACAGCTTTGAACACTTTTGGCATTCTCTCAACCAGCTTCATGAGGTAGTCAACTGGAATGCATTTCATTTAACAGGTGTGCTTTATTTAAAGTTAATTTGTGGAATTTCTTTCCTTCTTAATGAGCTTGAGCCAATCAGTTGTGTTGTGACAAGGTAGAGTTGGTATACAGAAGATAGCCCTATTTTGTAAAAGACCAAGTCCATATTATGGCAAGAACAGCTCAAATAAGCTAAGAGAAACAACAGTTCATCATTACTTTAAGAGATGACAGTCAGTCAATCAGGAACATTTCTAGAACTTTAAAAGTTTATTCAAGTGCAGTTGCAAAAAACCCTCGAGCTCTATGATGAAACTGGCTCTCATGAGGACCGCCACAGGAAAGGATGTTACCTCTGCTACAAAGGATAAGTTCATTGAAGTTACCAGCCTCAGAAATTGTAGCCCAAATAAATGCTTCACAGAGTTGAAGTAACAGACACATCTCAACATCAACTGTTCAGAGGAGACTGTGTGAATCAGGCCTTCATGGTTGAATTGCTGCGAAGAAAGGACACCAATAAGAAGAAGAGACTTGCTTTGACCAAGAAACACGAGCAGTGGACATTAAACCGGTGGAAATCTGTCCTTTGGTCTGAGTCCAAATTTGAGATTTTTGGTTCCAACTGTCTTGTCTTTGTGAGACGCAGAGTCAGTGAACGGATGATCTCTGCATGTGTGGTTCCCACTGTGAAACATGGAGGAGGAGGTGTGATGGTGACACTGTCTGTGATTTATTTAGAATTCAAGGCATACTTTAACAGCATGGCTACCACAACATTCTGCAGCGATACGCCATCCCATCTGGTTTGGGCTTAGTGGGACTATCATTTTTTATTCAACAGGACAATGACCCAACACACATCCAGGCTGTGTAAGGGCTATTTGACCAAGAAGGAGAGTGATGGAGTGCTGCATCAGATGACCTGGCTTCCACAATCACCCTACCTCAACCCAATTGAGATGGTTTGGGATGAGTTGGACCGCAGAGTGAAGGAAAAGCAGCCAACAAGTGCTCAGCATATGTGGGAACTCCTTCAAGACAGGTTGAGAGAATGCCAAGAGTGTGCAAAGCTGTCATCAAGGCGAAGGGTGGCTACTTTGAAGAATCTCAAATATAACATATTTGTTTATTTGTTTAACACTCTTTTGGTGACTATATGATTCCATATGTGTTATTTCATAGTTTTGATGTCTTTCACTATTATTCTACAATGAAGAAAACAGTACAAATAAAGAAAAACCCTTGAATGAGTAAGTGTGTCCAAACTTTTGACTGGTACTGTAAATGCCTAACATGCCTAGCATGCAGCACTTTGTCATTGATGACAGCTCATGTTATATTTTTTTAACCCTGTTCTATTACAGTATGTATGCACTCACTTACATATTATCAAGTCTTGTTTTTTTCAGTCCATAGTAGGCTGAATGTTTCATGACCTTCCACTCTGTGGTCCTATTGACCGTGTTGTTGTGTGTAGGACGGACTGACACCTCTTCACTGTGGAGCGAGGAGCGGTCATGAACAAGTGGTTGAGATTCTGCTGGACCGCGGAGCACCCATTCTGTCCAAGACAAAGGTAACACCTGCTCCTATCGTATACTTTGTTGCTCAAATTATAATACTTGCATCTAACTTGTAAAACACATGTTCATCCATGTAACTTTCAAGGCGCATTGATCTAAAATTGTTTGCAAATGTCTCCTACCATTGATAGAATTGTGATTGTCACAAAACTTTTCTATAATGTTCCATTTTAAACCACTACAGATCATTGATATAACATTATGTCTGTAACACTTCTAGAACGGGCTGTCCCCTTTGCACATGGCCACTCAGGGCGACCACATCAACTGTGTCCAGCTACTCCTCCAGAATGACGTCCCTGTCGATGATGTGACCAATGACTACCTGACAGCGCTACACGTGGCAGCCCACTGTGGACACTACAAAGTGGCCAAGCTCATAGTGGACAAGAAAGCCAACCCAAATGCTAAAGCACTGGTAAGAAAGAGGGGTGGATGGTTGGGCTGCATGTGTAAGAAGAGAGAGAGATTTTCAGGGTGTACAAATTCAGGTTTCAAATGCAAATGCTGTGGGTACAAACAACCTTTCATAGCAGCATTTCCGTGCACACAGAACCCTGAACCTGCGACCTGAGGGCGGGAGCTCAAATGAGTTGTGGAGAGGGTGGGACGGATTTTTCATGTCACTCTGCTGACTACTCTTGTGTAATGTTCTGGTAGTTGTTTCTGTTTGTGTCCTGTTTGCGGTGATGATGAGAGGAAAATCTCAATTGCAAGTGACAACGAGATAGAGTGAGAATGGGGGAATAAGAAAGGGAAAGACAGTGAGATGGAGTTATGACTTCGTTACACTTTGGCGCCCTGGGTGGGGTCGGCAACTGTCTTTTTCTTTAGCCAGGCTCATTTCCTGATTGCACAGTAACTTCCCCTTTCCATATTGATAAAAGTAATCAGAGACAATGCACGCCCATCCCTCAGTTATGTGCCATTCACAACAACACAGTAGGTTGAGCTCTCATAAAGCTCTCGTATAGATAGATGTTTCTGTGTGTGTTTGTGTTTGAGAGTGCACATATGTGTGCGTGCCTGTGTTCTGAGAGAAAAGACTGATTTGGGACACATCACTGAGTAAGTTGTTATACTTTGTGGTGACTGAAACCGTGGTTGTGGTGACTCTGAGGTTTACTGGCAAGAAGAAACTGTGTGGATAATTGTTACACGACTGTGGCATAAAACTCCGGTAAGGTTTACAACAGGAGCTTACTCTCTCACATGTTTAAACTATTACATAAAAAATAGGGGTAAATACCTGAGGAGTTGAGTAGTTTCTGTTTATAGACTTGGTTTTGTGGTATTCTGTTTCTAGAACGGCTTCACCCCGCTTCACATCGCCTGCAAGAAGAACCGCGCCAAAGTGATGGAGCTGCTGCTGAAACACGGCGCATCGATCCAGGCTGTGACCGAGGTACGCTAGGGTTAGAAGGCTGGGCTGGGCCTGGGGTAACACACAGGGCGTTAGGGGTAGGAGGACAGACTGGGTTGGGAACTTCAAAGATCTTAGACAAATTAATACTTTTGTTTAGGTACAGTTGAAAATAATTCATGTGAGCATTTCTCTTACTATAAGACAGAAGTATTAAACTCATTTTGCCTCGTGGACTGCATTTGGTCTTCAACGAGGTCTGTAGGGCCGCACTGAAAATGTGTTATATTTCCTTGGTGTCAAAATGAGCTAAAAAATAGTCTCTTATCCATCGTCTTGGGAATATTCCACGCTCCCTGACTGTCTAGGTTTCATTTCAGTGATTATTAGCAAGCTGGACACAGTAAAGAAACTGTTTGAATGTAGGTCCATTATCATTTCTACACAGTTTTGATTTTGGGACATATGTTTGACACCCCTGTTCGAAGGTATACAGTACAGTTGAACCCATGCTATTGATTGGTAACTATCATTGTGATTTGCTTGCAGTCTGGACTTACTCCTATCCACGTGGCAGCCTTCATGGGACATGATAACATTGTCAACTCTCTGACACATCACGGAGCTTCACCCAACACCACCAACGTGGTGGGTGTCACACTACACTCAGTTCTTCAGAAATTCAACAAAAAATGATAAGCTAGTCAAAATTGAGTAACACATACTATGCAGATTACCAATGTCTGTCTGTCTGTCTGTCTGTTCCAGAGGGGTGAGACAGCGCTGCACATGGCAGCACGGGCGGGTCAGGCGGACGTGGTGCGATACCTGCTGCAGAATGGAGCTAATGTGGAGACCAAGGCCAAGGTGAGCAGGGGTCAGGGAGCCCTCCACACACACTTTCGTTGTCTAACTGGGTTGAGAACCAATGTGGTGTCACTTTTTTGCACATTGTGAAGAGAATGGACAGAATATAATAGTATTTGTCTCCCCCCAGGACGACCAGACGGCGCTGCACATCTCTAGCCGGCTGGGGAAGGCTGACATCGTCCAGCAGCTGCTGCAGCGGGGGGCTTCTGCCAATGCTGCCACCACGTCAGGCTACACACCCCTCCACCTGGCTGCCCGCGAGGGCCACGAGGACGTAGCCGCCATGCTGCTGGACCAGGGTGCATCGCTCTCAGCCTCCACTAAGGTCTGTGTGATTGGGTTAGGGTCCAACCAGAAAACTAAAAGCAAGCACTCACAAATAACAGTTCGACCATGGTCGTTGTGGTTTAGTCAGTTGATGATCAGCAGGGTCAGGCTAAGGACAGTGGATTGAACATTTCTACCATTGATTGGAGAACTATAGTCCTTTTGAAGACACTTTTCCTTATCAATGGTGTTTCTTTTTCATTTCCTAAACCTTATCAGGATGAAAATGACATGGAAGCTATTTTCCTTGTGCTTTTACTCATGTAATTGAGCTATGATCTTCTTGAAGGTCAAATATGACCTTGGGGAATTGGTGCATGTGTACGTGATTTATCAATCTATCTATCTATCTATCTCAGCTGTCCAGAGGCATGACGTCAAATCATAGTGGGACCAGTTGATTGGCTGTGCTGACTAAACCAGTGACTGCAGAGGGCGCCAAACCGCCAAACCAAACACACATTCATTTTGTTTTAACAATAATACCATTTAATGTTTTATTTATTGATTTAACCTTTCTTTAACTAGGAAAGTCAGTTAAGAACAAATTATTATTTACAATGACGACCAACAAGAAGTATAATTCCTTTGGAGATGTTAGAAAATAGAGAACAGCACCTGAAGAAAAATAGGCCCTGACAACATCACAATCGCATGGCAATTTTGAGTGTGTATTACAACATTAGGAAAAATTAGGCCAAACACTGCTGGGTGTGATATGGGAGTTATCTGTAGGAGTTCCACATTCCTCTGGAAAATATGACCTAATTTCTTAAAATACCCTCCCTAACACAGAGGGACTTCGCCAAGATGAACATGATCACATTATACGCTATCCTTTTATAGATGACGAATAGGATATGAAAAACAGACCCAGTGACATCATTTCTCAGGTTATCACAAAGCACTGAGCAAGCCAAACACCTTTCCCATCCACCATACTTCCCTTCACATGGCAATGAATCGAAAGTGAACCAGACCCTGCTATAAGGTTATTTAACAGTATGCCGTTGCAGTGTCCCCGTCTGTTGCTGTTTGCAACATTGCAGAACATTGCACATCTTGAATGCACTTCAGCTCTCCTGTTTAACAGACAGTGCTGTCAGTTAGGTTGTCAGAGCAGGTCGGTTCTCCCTGGCTGTCTCATGTTGATGCTGTGTCTCCTGATGTCTTCTACAGAAAGGGTTCAGTCCTCTTCACGTGGCAGCCAAGTATGGGAAGATGGAAGTGGCCAGCCTGCTTCTTCAGAAGAGAGCAGCTCCAGATGCAGCTGGAAAGGTAGGATATGGGAAGAGAGCAACTATTGAAATAAAATAACATTCACTTGGCCGTAGAATTTGAATTGCTTCTAGTTCTATGGGATTGGTTGTGGTGTTTGAGAGCAATATAATTCATTCTAATAGAGTGAGTGAGATAGTAGAGGTCCACTCTCCTCTCGCCTCTGTTGGAATGGATGTCATACGACATCCTGTAGGACTTTGGTCTCCTTACCATGGTATCACCCGCATCTTTCTGAAAAGTAACAGAACCCTACTGAAGATAGACTGTAAGAGCTGCAGGGGGGCTGAGGGAAATCATGACTTCTCCCAAGACGGCACAGCAAACAGATGCTTGTCCATCCATCTGAAAGTGCTAAATATAAAAGCAAGCAGGTATCATAATGAAGATGGAGTCTCCTAAAATAACTTTGTTTGTGGTTTGTGGTTTAACAGTGCTTGGTGGTGTCATGCTTAAACAAGTTCCCATCTAATGGTGTATCCACACTGTAGCAAAATAATATGCAGGCTGTCACACACACACAATACCATAATTTTTTTCCTGGGTGAGTGTATATCACTAGAAATATATTTTCTGTTGGATATATTTGTGTTGAAATATTCTTTATTTTGCTAGTTGTGTGGATGCACTGTCAGTGGGTTTCTTTCAGCTTTGTGTGCTCATTGGTGTCACGCTAAAACAGGTCCCCGTCTGAAGTGGGTTCCATCAGCTCCATGGCTTTTCCGTCTGTTCTGATTATGTTCTGGCTTCCCCCCTGCTGGTGCTTTGATGTTTGTGCTCCTTCTAATGTCGTGTTGCATGTGTGTGTGTTTTTAGAGTGGGCTAACTCCACTGCATGTAGCTGCTCACTACGATAATCAGAGAGTGGCTCTACTGCTTCTGGATCAGGGAGCATCTCCCCACGCTTCCGCCAAGGTACTTCACTCAAAAACACACAATGTCATACACAGTCAGCATAATGGGACTAGTACCATACTGATTTGGATTCATTGATCTGATTACAGTTTGTTTTTTTATCGCTTTGGTACAATTTTCAGAAGTATCTGGTGAATTTTCTAAACTCTTAGTACAAAACTCCAAACTGGTAACACTTGCAACACAGCCAGTCTCGCATTCAACACCTTTCATTCTCTATTCATTTTGTTTGTAGACAACTTGCGCCACACAATCATTGATCTAAAATATACGTTTAATCACCAAAATACAGCATAATGATATATTCTCAATTTAGTTATTTTAACAAGCAGTTAATCCAGTAGCAACAAATGCAACATATTGTACAGTCTCAACGTCAACAGTGAAGAGGCGACTCCGGGATGCTGGCCTTCTAGGCAGAGTTGCGAAGAAAAAGCCATATCTATGTCCAGTGTCTACGTTCTTTTGCCCATCTTAATCTTTTATTTTTATTGGCCAGTCTGAGATATGGCTTTTTCTTTGCAACTTTGCCTAGAAGGCCAGCATCCCATAGTCACCTCTTCACTGTTGACGTTGAGACTGGTGTTTTGTTGGTACTATTTAATGAAGCTGCCAGTTGAGGACTTGTGAGGCGTCTGTTTCTCAAACTAGACACTCTAATGTCCTTGTCCTCTTGATCAGTTGCTCAGGGGCCTCCCACTCCTCTTTCTATTCTGGTTAGAGCCAGTTTGCGCTGTTCTGTGAAGGGAGTAGTACACAGCATTGTACCAGGTCTTCAGTGTCTTGGCAATTTCTCGCATGGAATAGCCTTCATTTCTCAGAACAAGAATACACTGACGAGATTCAGAGGAAAGGTCTTTGTTTCTGGCCGTTTTGAGCCTGTAATTGAACCCACAAATGCTGATGCTCCAGATACTCTACTAGTCTAAAGAAGGCCAGTTTTATTGCTTCTTTAATCAGGACAACAGTTTTCAGCTGTGCTAACATAATTGCAGAAGGGTTTTCTAATTATCAATTAGCCTTTTAAAATGATAAACTTGTATTAGCTAACACAACTTGCCATTGGGACACAGGAGTGATGGTTGCTGATAATGGGCCTCTGTACACCTATGTAGATATTCCATAAAAAATCTGCCGTTTCCAGCTACAATTGTCATTTACAACATTAATAATGTCTACACTGTATTTCTGATCAATTTGATGTTATTTTAATGGACAGAAAATGAGCTTTTCTTTAAAAAGAAAAGGACATTTCTAAGTCCCTGTCACGCCATAACCTTAGAAATATTATTTATTATTTACCTTATTTACCTTATTTATTCTCTATGTTTGGTTAGGTCAGGGTGTGACTCGGGTGGGAGAATCTATGTTTTCTATTTCTTTGTTGTTGTTGCCTAGTGTGGTTCCCAATCAGAGGCAGCTGTCTATTGTTGTCTCTGATTGGGGATCATATATAAGTTGCATTTTCCGTTTGGATTTTGTGGGGTGTTGTTTTCCGTTTAGTATCTGTGCCTGACGGAACTGTTCGCTTTCGTTTTTCTATTCGTTATTTTTGTTTGAGTGATTCTTGACAATAAAGATCATGAACACTTTCCAAGCTGCGCTTTGGTCACCTCTTCCTTACGACGACGAGCGTTACAGAACACCCCACCAAAAAAGGACCAAGCAGCGTGGCCAGGAGGAAGAAGGATCCTGGGCCCGGGAGAAAAGGGAGTGGAGGACATCCTGGACCTGGGAGGAGGTAATGGCAGGGGACAAGACCCTGCCATGGAAGCAGGCGGAGGCAGCGAAAGAGGAACGGCGACGATACGAGGAGTTAAGGCAATTGGAAGCACGAGAGGTAGGGTTTAGACCTGAGCCAACTCCCCGTGCTTACCGTGGTGAGCGTGTGACTGGTCAGGCACCGTGTTATGCAGTGATGCGCACGGTGTCTCCAGTATGCATTCATAGCCAGGTACGCTCTGTTCCAGCTCCCCGCAGTTGCCGTGCTAGAGTGGGCATTCAGCCAGGACGGATTGTGCCGGCTCAGCGCTCCTGGCCTCCGGTGCGTCTCTTCGGTCCAGGATATCCTGCGCCGGCTCTATGCACGGTATCCCCAGTTCGCCAGCACAGCCCAGTGCGGCCTGTTCCAGCTCACCGCACTTGCCATGCTACAGTCGGGGATTCAGCCAGGACGCGTTGTGCCAGCTCTGCGCTCCAGACCTCCAGTGCGCCTCCACAGCCCAACATATCCTGCGCCGGCTCTACACACTATGCCTCCAGTGCGACTTCATAGCCCAGTGCGTCCTGTGCCAGCTCTCCACACTCACCGAGCTGGAGTGGGTATCCAGCCAGGATGTGTTGTGGCAGCTCCCTGCACCAGGCTTCCAGTACGTCTCCTCAGTCCGGTGAGACCTGTTCCGCTCCACGTACGAAGCCTCCAGTGATGATCCATGGTACGAAGCCTCCAGTGATGATCCATGGCACGAAACCTCCAGTGATGATCCATGGCACTGAGCCTTCAGCGAGGGTTCCAAGTCCAGAGCCTTCAGTGAGGGTTCCCAGTCCGGAGTCTCCAGCGGCGGTCCGGAGTCTCCAGCGACGGTCCGCAGTCCAGAGTCTCCAGCGACGGTCCGCTGTCCAGAGCCTCCGGCGGCTGTCTGCAGTCCCAAGCCTCCGGCGGCGGTCTGCAGTCCCGAGCCTACGGTGGCAATCTGCAGTCCCGGCGACGATCACTGCACCGGAGGCGCCTCGAAGTGGGGGGGAGCCTAAAGCGGGGCGGGGTCTGCGTCCCGCACTGGAGCCCCCACCGGAGCCCCCACCGAGAGTAGATGCCCACCGGGACCCTCCCCTATAGGAGGGGGTACTGTCTTGCCCTGACCTTAGAGATCCTTATTTATTCTCTATGTTTGGTTAGGTCAGGGTGTGACTCGGGTGGGAGAATCTATGTTTTCTATTTCTTTGTTGTTTTTGCCTAGTGTGGTTCCCAATCAGAGGCAGCTGTCTATCGTTGTCTTTGATTGGGGATCATATATAAATTGTCATTTTCCGTTTGGGTTTTGTGGGGTGTTGTTTTCCGTTTAGTATCTGTGCCTGATGGAACTGTTCGCTTTCGTTTTTGTATTCGTTATTTTTGTTTGAGTGATTCTTGACAATAAAGATCATGAACACTTTCCAAGCTTTGCTTTGGTCCACTCTTCCTCACGACGACGAGCGTTACAGTGCCGCCAAACCTTTGAACGGTAGTGTATGTCTCGATTGAAATCATTGCATGCTTCATCTATGGCGGGGCTGAAGGAGGGTGGTACACTCGTGGGGAAGGCAATCATACATCTTCCAGCTGTATTGTAATCATGTATTGCATTCTACTTATGTATTGTAGTGGTCCCACTGGGGTCACATACCAACATGTGTGGACTGTTGACACTTTGGATAAAAGTCTGCTATGTAAATGGAATATATTACGTTATTACAGTACTGAATTCTAGTGCAACCTCATTTTGGATAGATGTTTACTGTATAGGCGATGCATTTCTTTCTTGTTTTGGACTTTCTGGATCATTTGCGTATTGGTATTGATATTGTATTACTGCATTGTAGGAGCTAGAAACACAAGTATTTCGCTGCACCTGCTGTAACATCAGCTAATTTGTGTACGCGACCAATAAACTTCCACTTGATTTGTGACTGAAGTTAAATCATAATAGTTACTGTACCTAAGGTTTAAGTGATCATCAATTAAGAGCAGTAGGATTAAGTAATGGGAATGTGTATTTTTAATGAAAGTGAAGAGAATCATATCAAAAGTAATGAAACATTGCATTACGAAAGGCAGAGACTTGATATGAACCTGTATTGCAATGTGGAACATGTATTTGTAGATGAAACACTGATTAAGTTTGGTGAAAAAGTGACTGATTTTGTCGGTTTGACTTAGTCAATTGAAAATGTGCTAAGAGTTTTGAAACAACTGTCTTTTTGATGATGTGTTTGAGTTTTGTAATACGAGTTGTGAAATGCACCACATACTGTAAAGCAGGCATAATGTAGATGCTTGACCTTTTGGTCCACGGTGTTGGTTTGTTGTCTCTTGTCCTTGACCTGTCTTGTCTTTGACATTGTCTTTGAGAGTTAGGTTTAATCTTTGGATTGGCTTAACTTTAAAGACATCTAGTAGCTGAAATAGTACACTTCAGTAAAATGTACATCATGCTACAAACGGATGTGTTTTATTAACCAATGATGATGTGAACAGGAGAGGATAGGAGTGACTTAACTTCCAGTGCCGTCTTTCAAAGAGCAACCATGGATGATACATAGTAAATGTGCTATTGTGTGATAGGATTGAGTGCAAAGTTGACTGCTTCATTTTGCTTGTTTGTCAAGACTGTCACAGCCTTCTGTGTGGTCCCATAGAAAAGCATGGTAACTAAGTTACTGCTGTTGTTGAACCGCATAACAGTTAGACTAAGCTCTTCGTGTGTCAGAGTGGACCATGCCAGTGACTTAGGGTCACCTTTTGGTTGGCTTGTGGTCGTACAGGCCCTGCTGTAGTGTTGGAAATTATGCTCAGGCTATCCACTTACATCCAATAAAACTGTCTTGGATGAAGGAAGCCTTGTAAAACAATATTTCTCTCTCTCTTTCTATTCACACCCCTTGACTTTTTCCATGTTTTTTGTGTTAAAATGTGGGATTAAAATGGATTTAATTGTCTTTTTTTTGTCAACAATATACACAAAATACATTAATGTAAAAGTGGAAGAAACATGGATGGAAAATAAAACACTAATATATCTTGATTAAATAAATATTCAACCCCCTGTGTCAATACATGTTAAAATCACCTTTTGCAGTGATTACAGCTATGAGTCTTTCTGGGTAAGTCTCTAAGAGCTTTGCACACTTGGATTATACAATATTTGCACATTATTCTTTTAAAATTCCTTTAAGCTCTGTCAAGTTGGTTGTTGATCATTGCTAGACAGCCATTTTCAAGTCTTGCTATAGATTTCCAAGCCTATTTAAATCAAAACGGTAACTATGCCACTCAGGAACATTCAGTGGTATTCTTGGTAACATTCTTGGTAAGCAACTCCAGTGTATATTTGGCATTGTGTTTTGTGTTCACCAAATAGGTGAATTTGTCTCCCAGTGTCTGTTGGAAAGCAGACTGAACTGAAGTTTTCCTCTAAGATTTTGCCTGTGCTTAGCTCTATTCCGTTTCTTCTACCCCCCTCCCACACCCCCACCCCAAATAAAACTCTGTTGCCAAGGATAAGCATACCCATAACATGATGCAGCCACCACTATGCTTGAAAATATGAAGAGTAGTACTTTGATGTGTTGTGTTGGATTTCCCCCAAACATAACGCTTTGTATTCAGGACAAAAAGTTCATTTCTTTACCACATTTTTTGAAGTATTACTTTAGTGCCTTATTGCAAACAGGATGCATGTTTTGGAATATTTGTTTTCTGTACAGGCTTCCTCCTTTTCACTCTGTCATTTATGTGTATTTAGGAGTAACTACAATGTTGTTGAATCATCCTCACTTATGTCCTATCACAGCCATTAAACTATGTAACTGTATTAAAATCACCATTGGCCTCATGGTGAAATCCCTGAACGATTTCCTTCCTCTCTGGCAACTGAGTTAAGAAGGGCCCCTGTATCTTTGTTGTGACTGGGTGTAATAATACACCATCCAAAGTGCAATTCATAACTGCACCATGCTCAAAGGGATATTCAATGTCTGCTTTTTTACCCATCTACCCAATAGGTGCCGTTCTTTGCAAACCATTGGAAAAGTCTCCCTGGTCTTTGTGGTTCAATCTGTGCTTGAAATTCACTGCTTGACTGAGGCACCTTACAAATAATTGCATATGTGGGGTACAGAGATGGGGTAAACACTATTATTGCCCACGGAGGGAGTCCATGCAATTTATTTTGTGACTTGTTAAGCACATTTTTACTCCTGAACTTATTTAGGTTTGCCACAACAAAATGGTTGAACTCTTATTGACTCAAGACATTTCAGTCTTTTATTTTTGATTAATTTGTAAACATTGTAAACAATTTGTAAAATAATTCCACTTACGGGGTATTGTGTGTAGATCAGTGACACAAAATCTAAATTTAAATCATTCAAAATTCAGGCTCACAAAAAACAAAATGTGGAAAAAGTAGGCACTGTAAAGCTGTGTTAACAAGCTTCAGTCAGTGTCTCTTGTCTAATTTCAGTGTTTTGGAAATAAACTAAATCTTCTATTGGAGGCTCAGGTTTGGCTTGGTGAGATTATAAGGGTTATAAGTCACAAGACAGATAACAGTTGATGTGTTTCTCAGCTGCCTGCCCTTCTGGCTTCAATCACAGCAGAAACACACGCACACAGACAGACAGACAAAGACAGAGACAGACAGAGAGATGGAAAACTGTAAAATTATACAGTCTGGAAATCTTTGCCAATGACCCAAAACAGTTGTAGAATACAAAAAACAAATCTGATTTAATACATGTAGTCGTACTGTGCCATCAACTGTGATATGATATGCTTGTTATCATGGTATGAACTAATATTACTGCCTTGCACTGAGTTACCTTATTTATTACAGTGGGGCAAAAAAGTATTTAGTCAGCCACCAATTGTGCAAGTTCTCCCACTTAAAAAGATGAGAGAGGCCTGTAATTTTCATCATAGGTACACTTCAACTATGACAGACAAAATTAGAGAAAAAAAAATCCAGAAAATCACATTGTAGGATTTTTTATGAATTTATTTGCAAATTATGGTGGAAAATAAGTATTTGGTCACCAACAAACAAGCAAGATTTCTGGGTTTCACAGACCTGTAACTTCTTTTTTAAGAGGCTCCTCTGTCCTCCACTCGTTACCTGTATTAATGGCACCTGTTTGAACTTGTTATCTGTATAAAAGACACCTGTCCACAACCTCAAACAGTCACACTCCAAACTCCACTATGGCCAAGACCAAAGAGCTGTCAAAGGACACCAGAAACTAAATTGTAGACCTGCACCAGGCTGGGAAGACTGAATCTGCAATAGGTAAGCAGCTTGGTTTGAAGAAATCAACTGTGGGAGCAATTATTAGGAAATGGAAGACATACAAGACCACTGATAATCTCCCTCGATCTGGGGCTCCACGCAAGATCTCACCCCGTGGGGTCAAAATGATCACAAGAACGGTGAGCAAAAATCCCAGAACCACACGGGGGGACCTAGTGAATGACCTGCAGAGAGCTGGGACCAAAGTAACAAAGCCTACCATCAGTAACACACTACGCCGCCAGGGACTCAAATCCTGCAGTGCCAGACGTGTCCCCCTGCTTAAGCCAGTACATGTCCAGGCCCATCTGAAGTTTGCTAGAGAGCATTTGGATGATCCAGAAGAAGATTGGGAGAATGTTATGTGGTCAGATGAATCCAAAATAGAACTTTTTGGCTAAAAACTCAACTCGTTGTGTTTGGAGGACAAAGAATGCTGAGTTGCATCCAAAGAACACCATACCTACTGTGAAGCATAGGGGTGGAAACATCATGCTTTGGGGTTGTTTTTGTGCAAAGGGACCAGGACGACTGGTCCGTGTAAAGGAAAGAATGAATGGGGCCGTGTATCGCTAGATTTTGAGTGAAAACCTCCTTCCATCAGCAAGGGCATTGAAGATGAAACGTGGCTGGGTCTGTCAGCATGACAATGATCTCAAACACACCGCCCAGGCAGCGAAGGAGTGGCTTCGTAAGAAGCATTTTAAGGTCCTGGAGTGGCCTAGCCAGTCTCCAGATCTCAAACCCATAGAAAATCTTTGGAGGGAGTTGAAAGTCCATGTTGCCCAGCAACAGCCCCAAAACATGACTGCTCTAGAGGAGATCTGCATGGAGGAATGGGCCAAAATACCAGCAACAGTGTGTGAAAACCTTGTGAAGACTTACAGAAAACATTTGACCTCTGTCATTGTCAACAAAGGGTATATAACAAAGTATTGAGATAAACTTTTGTTATTGACCAAATACTTATTTTCCACCATCATTTTTCTCATTTTGTCTGTCATAGTAGAAGTGTACCTATGATGAAAATTACAGGCCTCTCTCATCTTTTTAAGTGGGAGAACTTGCACAATTGGTGGCTGACGAAATACTTTTTTGCCACACTGTATATGACAGTTGAAGTAGGTGTCGAGAGCTTGTGTCACTTTTTCATATCTGCCTACTGCCTCCACCCATGGTCTCAGCTCTGTCTGCATTACACTCCCCACTGCCCTGCACTCCTTGGACTTTTCATTGTGTTAAAGCCTCCCTGTAATGTCATACCAACAGTGGAGCTCCTCTAACTGTCCTCTCCAGGGAAACCCTTTGGAAATGTTGGGATGGATCCGGCTTTAACATCCAGCCAAATACTCTCTTTCTGCCTGCCTGGCGCTATTGTTATTTAGTAGTGTGTGTCTAGTGAAGGGAGAAGAGGGTGAAACATGTTGTTTCTGTTAACATCATCCTGGTGCTTGAAATTTGTCTGACAAGACTATTTAAATGAAATCAATAAAACTAACGATATCCCTAGGCTAAACAAGGCCTTAAATTAAATCTTGCACCTAGCTAAGATTATGGAATGTTTAATGTACTGTGTGTTATCATCTCTTTATCTAGAACCCTAATGAGGTCCCATGCAGATAAATATTTGGAAAAATAATAGAAGAGAGTAGAATAGAGCAGGGGGCATAAATACACTGTAATTTTAATTTAAGAACTGCAAATGGCACGATCTGCCCCATGGCAAAATGTGTAGAATTACAAGAAAATAGCTTAAAAACTGTTAAATGCCCCAAGGCAAAGTGTTCTCTCTGATGGCAAGAGGGCCTTTAAAATCTTCTTTGACAGGGCCTGAGCCTTGATTTCTCCGGTCATGCACTGCAGAAGTCATAGTAAAATGCTTGTATGCTATTTACATCGCACTCTAAAGTAAGAGTTGTGTTCTGATATTATGAGGGGGTCCCTGATGAATTTGCTATCACAAAAGGGGTCCCGATGCTAAAAAGTACCCTGGAATAGAGTACACTTAGAGAGTGCTGAATACCTTTCCCCTGTGTCTCTTCTTCTTAGAATGGCTACACACCCCTCCACATAGCTGCCAAGAAGAACCAGATGGACATAGGGACCACGCTACTGGAATACGGGGCAGACACCAACGCTGTGACCCGCCAGGGCATCAGTCCTGTTCACCTGGCTGCACAGGAGGGCAGTGTGGACCTGGTCTCTCTGCTCCTCTCCAAGAACGCCAATGTCAACATGGGCAACAAGGTAACACACACACTGTGTATACACAGACAGACAGACAGACAGACATACAAAGCACACATACAGCACACTATATTACATTCACATAAACACACACACACACACACAACAAACACACACTCTCACCTGGCCTCACAGGATGGTAACTTATGTGGAAATTACATTTCAACACTCATAGACCTCAAGACCCATCAGTACCTTGGACACACAGACACTCATACTTTACACTACTGTTCAGATACACACATGCACAACAAGATGGCACCGACAAACATGGTCGCCCTGTTTCTAGCTCCTAACTAACTTTGCTGTATATTTTTTTTACAATATTTGCTCAAAGCTTTTCTTGAATTATTACCGACAGCTGAATTTTTTTGTTGATATTACTGTATATTGGCAGTCACTCATCAGGATTTCGACCAGAAATTTTAATTCCCTGAATTGGATTCTTTGTTTGAACTTCCTGAGGCAATTCTATTAATCCTGAGGGCCAAGTCGCCATCACCTGAGAAGAGAAACATAGAGTAGGCTCTTAGTCAGAGTAGGCTCTTAGTCAGGAGGTGTGCATACCATCCAGCGCTTCCGAGTATATTACTCGCTATTGTTCAGTCCCTGGACAATAAAGTAGACAAGCTCAGGACGAGGATCTCCTTCCAGGCAGACACCAGGGACTGTAACATACTCTGTTTTACTGAATCATGTCTCTCTCCGGATATACTGTCCCCATCCATTCAGCCAGCGGGGTTCTCCATCCATCGCAGGGACAGGAAGAAAGAACTCCCCGGGAAAAAGAAAGTTGGAGGTGTATGTTTCACGTTTAACTATTCATGGTGTGATTGTGGTAAAGTACAGAAACTCAAGTCCTTTTGTTCTCCCAATCTGGAATACCTCACCATCAAATGCCGAACGCATTACCTCCCGAGAGAATATTCCACTCAAGGAACTACACTGGACTTTGTGAAAACTGGAAACCGTATATCCTGAGGCTACATTTATTGTACATGGGGACATTAATAAAGGAAATCAGGAAAACGCTATCAAAGTCTTATCAACCCATCTCCTGTGCTACTCGCTCATCAAGCACTCTTGACCATTGGTACTCCCCCGCCCGCCCTTTGGCAAATCAGATCACGCCTCCATTTTGCTCCTCCCCTCCTATAGGCAGAAACTTAAACAGGGAGTACTTGTGTTAAGGACTGACCAATCCAAATTTGCAGCATTTGCGCAAAACTGAAAGTGTGAACCACCACATTTAACCACGGTAAGGTGACTGGGAACAAACAGACAAGCTATGCCCTCCGCAAGGTAATGAAAAAGGCAAAACAACCATATAGGGACAAAGTGGAGTTGCAATTCAACAGCTCAGACATTAGACGTATGTGCCAGACAATCACGGGTTATAAAGAAAAAGCCAGCCACGTCGCAGACACTGATGTCTTGCTCCCGGACAAGCTAAACAAACACCTTCTTCGCCGCTTTGAGGAAAACACAGAACCGCCAACTCAGGCGGACGCCGCTCAGATGGACTGTGAGCTCTCGTTCTCCGTGGCTGACGTGAGTAAGGCATTTAAGCATGTTTATCCACGTATTCCAAGCCACATCCTCAGAGCATGTGCAGACCAGCTGGCTGGAGTGTTTACGGACATATTCAATCTATCCCAGTCTGTTATTCACACTTGCTTCAAAATGTCCACCATTGTTCCTGTATCAAAGAAAGCAAAGGTAACTGAACTAAATTACTATCACCCTGTAGCACTCACTTCTGTCATCATGAAGTGCTTTCATGAAGATCATATCACCTCCACCTTCCCCAACACCGTAGACCCACTACAATTTGCATACCGCCCCAACAGATCCACGGATGACGCAATCGCCATCGCACTGTACACTGCCCTCTGCCCTATCTCATCTGGACAAGAGGAATACTGACGTATGTAAGAAAACTGTTCATCGACTACAGCTCAGCCTTCAACACCATAGTGCCCTCCAAGCTCATCACTAAGCTCGGGGCCATGGGTCTGAACCCCGCACTGTGAAACTGGGTCCTGGAATACCTGATGAGCCGACCCAAGCTGGTGAAGGTAGGCAACAACACCCCCACCACATTTAACCTCAACATGGCCCCACTGTGTGGCCCACGCATGTTTCCAACTCAATCATCAAGTTTGCTGAAGACACAACAGTGGTAAGCATGATTATAAACAATGACGAGACGGCCTACAGGGAGGAGGTGAAGGCCCTGACGGAGTGGTGCCAGGAAATATAATGTATTCCTCAACGTCAACAAAATGAAGGAGCTGCCTGCCCTCCAGAACTTCTACATCATCTGGTGTCACAGGAAGGCCAAGAAGATCATCAAGGACCTCAGCCACCCAAGCCAGGGCCTGTTCACCCCGGTACCATCTACAAGGCAGAGACAGTAAAGGTGCATCAAAGCTGGGACAGAGAGACTGAAAAATAACCTCTACAGGCCATCAGAATGTTAAACAGTCACCACTAGTCAGCCTCTGCCCAGTACATTGCCCTGAACGTAGTCAGTGTTACTAGCCAGCTACAACCCGGTACTCTGACCTGCACCTTAGAGACTGAAGCCCTATGTACATAGTCATTGAACACAGGTCGCTTTAATTATGTTTACATACTGTTTTACCCACTTTAAATTTTTATACTGTTTTCTAGTCAAGGCTCATCCTATAGGCCTCCCGGGTGGCGCAGTGGTTTAGGGCGCTGTACTGCAGCGCCAGCTGTGCCATCAGAGTCCCTGGGTTCGCACCCAGGCTCTGTCGTAACCGGCCGGACCGGGAGGTCCGTGGGGCGACGCACAATTGGCCTAGCGTCGTCCGGGTTAGGGAGGGCTTGGTCGGTAGGGATGTCTTTGCCTCATCGCGCACCAGCGACTCCTGTGGCGGACCGGGCGCAGTGCAGGCTAACCAAGGTTGCCAGGTGCACGGTGTATCCTCCGACACATTGGTGCGGCTGGCTTCCGGGTTGGATGCGCGCTGTGTTAAGAAGCAGTGCGGCTGGTTGGGTTGTGTATCGGAGGACGCATGACTTTCAACCTTCGTCTCTCCCGAGACCGTACTGGAGTTGTAGCGATGAGACAAGATAGTAGCTACTACAACAATTGGATACCAAGAAATTGGGGAGAAAAAGGGGGTAAAAAAAAGAAAGGCTCATCCTATATAACTACTATATTTCTTTCTTTTTTGGGGATTTGTGTGTATTGGGAAAGGGAAAGGGGGATACCTAGTCCCAACTGAATGTTGTTCAACTGAAATGTGTCTTCCGCATTTAACCCAACATTTAACCCAATCAGAGAGGTGCGGTTAGGTATTACTGCGCTGTTGGATGTAGAAACATAAGCATTTCACTGCACCTGCGATAACATCTGCAGAATATGTGTATACGACCAATAAAATTAGATTTTTTATATGATTTGACAACCACAGACACGTGTAACCAAAGGCACATACACAGACATACCAGGGTCAGGCTTTTCTGGGGTTGATTTAAGCCCGCTAATATTAGCCGAGGGGGCCTGTGTCATCGTAATGAGCACTAGTTGAAGGCAGATAAACACCTCTCAGTACAGCGCCATCATTAGCATAGTGGATCAAATCAAATGTTATTTGTCACATGAGCCAAATACAACAGGTGGAGTAGATGTAACGGGATTCTTGTGTCGAAGGAAAGGAGGACCAAAATGCAGCGTGGTAGTTGTCCATGGTTTTTTAATTAGAAAACTGAACATGAACACATAACCAAAACAAAAAAGTGAAAACCCGAAAACAGTCCCGTGTGGCACTAACACAGGAAACAATCACCCACAAAACCCAACACCAAACAGGCTACCTAAATATGGTTCCCAATCAGAGACAATGACTAACACCTGCCTCTGATTGAGAACCATATCAGGCCAAACACAGAAACAGACAAACTAGACACACAACATAGAATGCCCACTCAGATCACACCCTGACCAAACAAAACATAGAAACATACAAAGCAAACTATGGTCAGGGTGTGACAGTAGACCTTACAGTGAAATGCTTACTTACAAGCCCATAACCAACAATGCAGTTTTAAGAATATAGAGTTCTGAAAGTATTTACTAAATAAACTAAAGTAAAACAAATAAAAGTTACACAATAAAATAACAATAATGAGGCTATATACAGGGGGTACCGGTACCGAGTCAATGTGCGGGGATACAGGTTAGTTGAGGTAATTTGTACATGTAGGCAGGATTAGACCACAGCTGAGTCTCTTATTTTCACTGATGCTTTTCACTGAGTTCAAGAGCAGCCGCAGGATTAAAAAGTATTATCAAAACAACCTTCTTGCTAGCTAACGTCCTATCCCTGTTACTTTTTAAAAACGTGGATGAATAAAGAGCCCTTGCTTTCCCCACCACCATGGAAAAGGCATTCTAACCGTGTGTGTTTATGGCTGCATGCGTGTCTCTTTCAGAGCGGCCTCACACCCCTCCACTTAGCAGCGCAGGAGGACAAAGTCAACGTGGCAGAAGTCCTGCTCAACCAGGGGGCGGACATCGACCCCGAGACAAAGGTGAGGATCATGCTGTTTCTACGGCAACAACAGGGAACAGACTGTACAGACTATCACAGTGAAAGACTGTGGGACAAAGAGATGCCCTTGATTTCAACTCTCCCCTGTCAATCATAGACCAGGGGTTATAGATGGTTACTTAATGTGTTTAGAATTGTGCATTACTTAATGAAATGATAAAAGATAATCACCTGCCCACACACACACACACACACCTTTCTGCAGCACTGTGTTCTCAGGTGTGCCATGAATAAAGTATATTTGGACACCTGAGTGACAGATGTTTGTGTCTGTCCATGCGGCACTACCAGTAACCTCCCCTGCTTCATGCAGTTGACCTGCCCATTGTCAACCTCCCCCCATAGCAGGGACACAGACAGAGGCCTGCAGCAGCTCAAGGTTACACAGCACAAGGTTACACACTGTGTTTGTGCTGACAGCACACAGGTATAGAGCCAAGGCTGTTCATCCATTCATCTTTTCTATCAGGTGTTTCTAATAGAGAAGTGTTATTAAGTTCTTGATGGATAATAGTAATTTTGTGTCACACTTGGGTAAAGTTAATGTTAGGTACGTTCTATTCACACAAGGGCTGTGCCGTCACAGGATGAGAAGTAACAAGCTCACACCTTCCTTCCTTCGTCTCTGTCGTTCCCCCTCTCTCTGTCCCTTTCCCTTGGGTAAAACAGATGGGATACACTCCGCTGCATGTGGCTTGTCACTATGGCAACATCAAGATGGCAAACTTCCTCTTACAGAACCAGGCCAGAGTTGATGGCAAAACAAAGGTAAACAACTGAAGATCTGTCCCATGTGGTGTTCATTTGAGCTTATTTACTTTTGTCAGGTTGTGTGTGTTATTTCACCTCCCTAACACTCTCTTTGTTTTGGTCCCACTCTCTCTCTCTCTCTCTCTCTCTCTCCCTCCGTCCCTTGCTGCCCGACTGTTTGTATTAATATTTACTCCTTCTCGTTTTTCTCTTTGCATTCCCCTTTCCTCACTCCCCTCAATTTTTCCCCCATCTCATTCTTTCTCTCACTATCACCCCTCTCGCCATCCCTCCCTTTCTCTCTGTACGCAGAACGGCTACACGCCCCTCCACCAGGCGGCGCAGCAGGGTCACACCCACATCATCAACCTGCTGCTGCAGCACGGAGCCTCGGCCAATCAGCTGACCGTGGTGAGTGAGGCACCATAGGAAAACCTGCTGTCTCAGCGGCTCTCTGACAGAAGCCCCAGTCAGCAGGGATGCACAGAGACAAATAGAGCAGAAGGACACATACAATAGTATACTGTACATACATTGTATACCGTACATACATGCACATACACAGCACTAATGTGTCCACAATAACAAAGTAAAAACACACACATTACAAACTCCTATCTTTTACACCTCCAATTCTTCTCCTCCTCTTTACAGAACGGGAACACAGCCTTGTCCATTGCCCGTCGCCTTGGTTACATCTCAGTGGTGGACACTCTCATGCCGCTGACTGATGAGAATCTGACCTCTGTGGTAAGACGCCAAGTCTGTCTCTTTGTCCGTTTGTCTTTGTTGGTCTGTATGTTTAACTTTCTGTAAGTTTGTTTGTCTCTCTGTTTTCATTTGGACCAGTGGGGCCTAGCCCCATTGTTATCGCTTGCCTTTGTCCAGTGAATATTGCTTCTGGCACTCAATTTGACTGTAAATCTCAATTGGTGTCTTGTACTAATTGATGAGTCTACTCACCTGGCATAAACACAGGCCTTTATCTGATAGTAATTGAGCAAGTAGACACAGCAGCAGTGGAAGACTTGAGTTGTGTTCCTTTGCTGTACTGGTAGCAGGTACAGATTACGCATTGTGCGTACCTAAACACTAGTCCAGTTATCACACGTGAGACACCTTGCAGTGCGTACTGTAACGTTCTGATCTCTCTCTGTGTTAATGTGTGATGGTAATGCAAAGCAAATATCGTTTTGCATTCCTAGTGTATGTAAAACAAATGAAAATCCAGACTAGTGGTCTTTCTCTGTGTACAGTATTTGTTACAGTCATCTGACCATGTGCTTGGAGTTCACTAACCTTATGTGTTCATCTGTGTGTGTGGTGATCTGTAAGTACAGAATAAATTCATAAACATTTGTTCATTCCTCTGATGAAATTGGGCTGAGTCCTAACACGAGGTCTGAAAATACTGTACAACTCAAACCTTGAAATCACTGGATGAGTTACTAATGTGTATCTCAAAATAGTACTTGGCCCTGAAACAGTATACAAGAGTAACTGCATGTGATTCCACAAATTCTCTCGCACATGTTTAATAGTGACCTGTATGAAAGGGCCAGATTGAATCTCCTGGTGTTCCTCAAATAGCCCCTGAGACCTGATCTGTCCACGTGTCAGGAGGGATTTATTAATAGTGACACCCAGGGCCAAGCAGAGGTCACTGGATACAGTAGCATTCATCTACATTACTCATGTCTCACTCTTTCCTCTTTTATCACCAGACTACGACAGAAAAACACAAAATGAACGTCCCCGAGACCATGAATGAGTTTCTGGACATGTCTGAAGACGAAGGTATATGTGATGATGTGACCGTTTCAAAATGTCCCTTATAACCTAAGCCGTGCCTTCCCCCATGAGCTGACAGTGAAATAATGTGTTTGGATCCTCGCCAGTTAGGGTTGATCTGTGTCTTGTGTATTCAAAGCATGTGTGGATGCATCTCATATTTGTGAAAGTGTGCCATTTGACGTGTCTTATTAACCTCCGATTTACTGTATGTATTCAAATCACACAGTTAAGGCTAATGTGCCGGAAATTCTCAATGAGGACTGTATTTCAGATGTTGACGAAGGTATTTGCACCATTTTTCTACGCAGTAGTTTTATGTATGTTTCACTCTTTCCACGTAAACCCCATTCCTTCACCTGCGCCTCACCCGTTGGAAACCAAACCAACTCACCACATTGCTGATACATTGCTTCACTAACTAGCTGCTGTTGCTTGAGGTTTGCCTGGCTATCTGGAACATAATAGCCAGAACACACCTCTTTCTCTCTGCTTACTTTCACTGAAATCCAGCTTTCTCTGAGTATCTTGTTTGAGCTATGTATCTGCAGTTGATGTCACGGGCTGAGTCATTGTCTCCAAGTGTAAATCAGCAGGGAAAGTAAACACTGGACACAAATTAAGTTTGTGTGTGAGCTTTTTAGACTTTTCTTTTGCTTGCTATTAGATATGTTAGGTGTGACCTATCTGCAGTCATTCTGGATACACTGCATGTAGCTAAGTATTCGGGCTCTAGAGCAATTTGCTATAAAGGATAGGACTTCCTTCTGTAAAGCTGAATTAACTTGTGTCTTCTCCCACATTCGTTATGGGTCATTTAACTTTGTTGCCAAAATACCATGCATGGTAGTTGCATGGTATTTCAATATATTTGGTAACAATACAATCATTATTATACATTACTTGCAACTACACAGAAACTGTACATGCAACAACTGAACTAGTAAAGTGTGTGGGACAAATCAAGTGTTACATGTTAACTGATCTCAAGTTGCATTTTTATGCTGAGTGGTTGGATGAATACCAATGTATCGGTAGTTGGTAAGACAAAACTTAATATCATAGAACTGCCCATTTCAGTTATCACCAAGTGTTTGGGAAGCAATATACGGACTCCGCTGTAAAATGGATGAGTTTTTCCATGGAGTGTTGCAGAGGAAACTGTAGAGAGGGGTGTCGGGTTTCTGTGTCAGATGATACTGCTGGACTCAACAAGTTCCACACACTCACCTGGCGACTGATCAGAGGTGGTGCTTACTATGTCTACACTGGGGCTGATAAACACACACTGAAATGTTTACGGCTCTCAGTGATCAGGTTATCCTCACAGTTTACTACGTTGCTAAATGGCCTTAAGTGTAAGACCGACCAAGGCAGCTATGTTGAAAAGTCTTACTGAACAATGGCGTTACATCTGGCCATACATTACACCAACAATCCTAGACAGTCAGTCCACAGTGCATGCTTTAGTCTGGACAGAAAAAGTTTACATCTCTCCAAATCTCTTTATCTGGGGGGCAATCTAATTGGCCATGACAGGTCACTCCTGTCCTATTGTAATCAGAGTGGCACGCTGATTCCATTACCCGCTCCTTAGATCATGTCTAAAGTCCCCACAGCATTCTTCTGGGATCAGTGTCCACAGCACAGGCCCTAGGTAGAAAATAACAATATATATATATATATATAGTACCAGTCAAAAGTTTGGACACACCTACTCATTCAAGGGTTTTTCTTTTTTTTTTACTAATAATTTTTACTTTTTTACTAATTTTTTACTAATAACACCAAGAGTGTGCAAAGCTGTCATCAAGGCAGTTACTATACATGATTCCATATGTGTTATTTCATAGTTTTGATGTCTTCACTATTATTCTACGATGTAGAAAATAGTAAAAATAAAGAAAAACCCTTGAGTGAGTAGGTGTGTCAAAACCTTTGACTGTATGTATGTAATATATATATGTATATATATATATATATATATACATATATATACTTATTTTCAGCCTAGTATAACCACAGGATATAAATCTATATGAGTTTAAAAGTGGTCACCAGTCATAATTGTTGCCTAATTCTCCCTAACACCCAAACTACAACACTGTGAATTTAGAGGAGTAATAACTTGAAGTGTAGGCTACTTTGAGATGCAAAAAGACGCACAAATTCAGTTTTGGTCCACCCATTTGGAATGCAGCCAGATTTCCACCGTCCACCCCCTCCTCAGGAAAACAAATCCAGGAGGGGTTCCAGTGGGTTGTCCTTCAAAGCCTTTTTCTCCCTCCAGTCTCACCAAACTGAGTTTATCCCCGTCCTAAAATAAGTACCTCTCTATCCCTCTGCCGCTGTGTTTTTGGTGCCATTCAGCCTGCACATTGACGGAGATGCTAGCTTATCCGGACGGATGGACTTGATCTCCAAATCCAATGAGATGAGCTTTCACTGAGCCGAATGGATGCATTAGCAAAGCAAACTCTCTTGTTCCGACCTTAAATGGCTTCCACTTTTACTTTTTCGCTGAGGGATTTACTCTACCGGGAAAAGTCTGTATAGTTTGAATTTTGTTTGCAGCACGAAACGGAAGAGCAGCGGCAGAGGTGCAGTCCGCCCCTACACTAGCAACAACCGCATCAGTTACAATAAGTAGGCTTTCGGGTAGTAGTCCTTTGCTGGAAGGATAGCCAAACCTGACAGTTTTTTTCATCTGCAACCACATGACTGCATGGGATTTATTTTCTACCTCATTCGTTTCTCTCTGGATTTATTGGGGGAAGTTATTCTGTTCTGCGGATAATTGGAATATTAAAACCAACACGGGAATCTAATAAGAGTGGTGACAGACATGGCAGTTTTTCTATGTAAGTCATAAAGGTTAGGCTGTAGTTTATGGAGAGCTGCTGTCGAATGGGTTTTACACAGGGAATTGGTGCATAAGGCCATTTCGTAATTGTGTGGCAGAATGCAGCACTATTCCGTTGAATATTGTAGGCTACAGGGTAGCTGAGCCTGGAGCCGTGTGAGAGAGAGCAAGCTGGGAGAGGGAGAAGAGAATTGTTCATGCTGGCTTGGCTTGCTATGACGTTATAGTCTTGAGTAGTCCACCGCATTAGCTTTGAAAAACCTACTCACGTTTGATGTTGTACAGTCAGTGAGCGAATGGGACCGTATTTGAATCAAATGTAGCAAAGAGCTGTAGCGACATTGCAGCCCATCTGAGCAAGAGTGCGGCAGATGCAGGACTGCTGGGGGGAGGGGCTGCGGTGGAAGAGTGAAGTGTTTGTTGCAGGCTGGAGTCCGGGAGAAGGGGATAGATTGTCGCTACAAGGACTGCCGTCTTTTATTTCTCTTTGATAATTGAGTTGCTCTCGCGGATTGAGTTCTGCTAGCGTTTAACCCTCTCGCTTTTTGGCTTGAGTGTCAATACAAACTGCGTTTGGTTTTACTGGACAGGAGAGCTATGCTGCAAGTAGCTTTTCTCTATCTCCAAGCTAATGGACTTTGGTAGCCTGTGAATAGATTGTCATGGATTTATTACTATTGTCATTAATTTCAAGTAGCCTAGAGCTGAGTAGCTGTTATTTAGTTTTACTCTAGCCCAATGTGTAGCCCACCAACTGAGCATAGGGCCTAGTAGACGTACTGGTCCACTAGTTATCAGACTGACACTGATAAATTATTCAAGGCCTCTTATAAAGCTGTGGTAGGGTTTTTCGAGGAGTACCACAACGCTCTTTTACCGGATTGCCTTTGAAATATTGATGAGGGACTTTTCCACCAGGTGAGGATGCAATGACCGGAGACACTGACAAATATCTGCGGCCCCAGGACCTCAAGGAGCTGGGGGACGACTCTCTCCCGCAGGAGGGCTACATGGGGTTCAGCATAGGAGTCCGCTCAGCAAGGTATGTGACCCTATTATGACATTATATGCTCTTGATTGTGATGTTATGTTTGGCATTGCTACTGTGTTTGTTCATTCTATACACACCGGTTTAAGATGTGCTGGTGTGTTGATGATGCTGTACATATGGGAGCAGTGAAATTCAAAGAAGTAGTGGTCATCTAAGTTTTCTTCATATTAACATATGTTATGAAGATGTAATAAATATGTAATACTGCTGGTTCAGCATGACATCATGATTCAGTATTTTTTCATTTTTTACAGGCATGACTATTGTTCACCGTCACTGTACACTTATACTGTACAGTCCATTGGGAAAGTATTCAGACCCCTTGACTTTTGCCACATTTTGATATGTTTCAGCCTCATTCTAAAATGGATTAAATTGTTTTTGCTCATCAATCTACACACTACCCCATAATGACAAAGCGAAAACAGGTTTTTAGAAATCTTTGCACATTTTTTCAAAATAAAAACGTAAATATCACATTTACATAAGTATTCAGACCTTTTACTCAGTACTTTATTGAAGCACCTTTGGCAGCGATCTTCTTGGGTATGACGCTACAAGCTGGGCACACCTCTGTCAGGTTGGATGTGTCTCTGCACAGCTATTTTCAGTTCTCTCCGGGTTTAAGTCCGGGATCTGGCTGGGCCACTCAAGGACATTCAGTGACATGTCCTGAAGCCACTCCTGCATTGTCTTGGTTGTGTGCTTAGGGTCGTTGTCCTGTTGAAAGGTGAACCTTCGCCCCAGTATGAGGTCCTGAGCAATCTGGAGCAGGTTTTCATCAAGGATCTCTCTGTACTTTGCTCCGTTCATCTTTCCTGACTATTCTCCCAGTCCCTGCTGCTGAAAAACATCCCCACAGCATGATGCTGCCACCACCATGCTTCACCGTAGGGATGGTGCCAGGGTTCCGCCAGACATGACGCTTGACATTCAGGCCAAAGAGTCCAATCTTGGTTTCATCAGACCAGAGAATCTTGTTTCTTATGGTCTGAGAATCCTTTGGGTGCCCTTTGGCAAATTCCAAGCTGGCTGTCATGTGCCTTTACTGGGGAGGGGCTTCCGTCTGGCCACTCTACCATATAGGCCTGATTGGTGGAGTGCTGCAGAGATGGTTGTCCTTCTGGAAGATTTTCCCGTCTCCACAGAGGAACTCTGGAGCTCTGTCAAGAGCTGACCAAGGCCCTTCTCCCTCAATTGCTCAGTTTGGCCTGGCGGCCAGCTCTAGGGAGAGTCTTGGTGGTTCCAAACTTCTTCTATTTAAGAATGATGGAGGCCACTGTGTTCTTTGGGACCTTCAATGCTGCAGAAATGTTTTGGTACCCTTCCCAGATCTGTGCCTTGACCCAATTGTGTCTCGGGGCTCTACAGACAATTGCTTCGACCTCATGGCTTCGTTTTTGCTGTGGGAATTTTATATAGACAGGTGTGTACCTTTCCAAATCATGTCCAATAAATTGAATTTACCACAGGTGTACTCCAATCAAGTTGTAGAAACATCTCAAGGGTGATCAATGGAAACAGCATGCACCTGAGCTCAATTTTGAGTCTCATAGCAAAGGGTATGAATACTTATGTAAATAAGGTTTATTTGTAATACATTTTCTCTTTTTATTTTTTTATATTTTTCCTTTATTTAACCAGGCAAGTCAGTTAAGAACAAATTCTTATTTACAATGACAGCCTAGGAACAGTGGGTTAACTGCCTTGTTCAGGGGCAGAACGACAGATTTGTACCTTGTCAGCTCGGGGGTTTGAACTTGCATCCTTCCAGTTACTAGTCCAACGCTCTAACCACTAGGCTCTAACCACTTTGTGGGTTATTGTGTGTAGATTGATGAGGATTTGTATTTATTTAACCCATTTTAAAATAAGGCTGTAACGTAACAAAATGTGGAAAAAGTCAAGGGGTCTGAATACTTTCCAAATGCGCTGTACATTCTGCCTTTGGTCAGATATGTATACATTATTTCCCAGTACAGTATTCAAAGAGAGGATAACTAGCTGTAGGCTAAGAGTTGAGTGCCCAACAGAAAACTGGCAAGTTTGGCTGAAGATACATCACCACATTAGATGAGTATTGTGTATCCCACAGCTCATCATTGGCCATCTATTGTGGTGCCCCTGACAGCTGGCAAATGCATAGTGATGCTTGACTGACTAAAAACAACAACAGTGCCAGCCTGTCAGGAAGCAGCACACTGTGGAACAAAACAGCCCAGAAAACAGAACCACTGTTTGACTCATCATGAAATAAGGGTTCAATCAGCTTTTAAGCAATAATGGATGATGTCAGATTTTTATCATGCTTATCACATCATGTCACAAAGTCAATATGAGGCGTGACCTCACTTCAGCTCTTCCTTGTTTGATCAATCAAGGCAAGGGGTTTGAATTGGGCTGTGTCATTTTTATAGTCTCTAGAGAAGCATTCGAAAGTTCAAAGGTTACAGTGATGACTGTTCAAATCAAGTGCTTTCTCTCATAAGGTATTGCATCTAGTGTATAAACTATGCTACCATTTACTATCCTGTATATTGTGCTATGAGAAACTTCTATCATTCTTCTGTTATTTTAATTGCAGAGTAAACCGGTTGAATATGTGTGGTGAAAAGATATTCCTGGCATGACTTTGCCATGCTGGATATGTTATGCTTTATTATTTCAGTCAGTTATTGTATTGATTGATTAATGTGCTGAGCAGCTGCTTTATTTCCCCCTTACCTTTCTGTTTATGACGTCGGCCTTGCGTGGTTTGCTCTTGGACTCTCTACACACACACACACACACACACACACACACACACACACACACACACACACACACACACACACAGAGAGAGAGACTATGAGCCCAGGCTTGGAGCATGCCCCATGCAAAAGCAGAGCATCGATGTCACATGAAAATAAAACACAGCACCTCTGCTTTGACGTTTTAAAATGCTTTGCTTTTCACCACTCTACATTTCTTTTCCTTTTTTTCTTTCTTGCACTCTGTCTGTTTCTCACTCTAGCCCTAGGATCAGGTAAGAGCAGAAAGCACATTTCACAAAACACATTTCTCTCCCCTGACCCATCCTCATTGTGACTTCATGAACCATTGTCATTCTTTGTGTGGTATATTTACACAGTTTATTAGTGACTTATTATTTGGAAAACATATTTTGAGCTCACTAATATTTTCCATTGACACGTTCACCTTATTTTCTCATCAGTATATAGAAGCCCCTCATCATTTGCAAATAAATAAACCATATTTAACACACGTTATGAATAGAGTAGACATGAGAAAATGAAAGCGACAATTATATGTTGTGACTTAATAATTGCATTGTTTAAGTTTATTAACCCAACTTTTTGTATAGTGTTGTGGTTTGAGGTGACACGTAACTACCCTTTAGATTTATTTTTAAGGTGCCACTTTTTGTAACTTCCAGGGATCAGTATGTTTCAGTCAATTTTCAATCAATTGGAGATATATTAATCCTAAAAAATGACCTATTGCTTTAAAAGGACCTACTCTAGAATGCAGAGATGGAAACCTCAAGGCCAAAGAATGGCTTGTTATCTAAAAATCCCACATTGACCTATCTGACGAATACCATACCAATAGCAGGCACACACACACAAACTCACACACAAACACAGATACATATTTTGCCTTGGAACTATATAATGAATGACAGCATAATGATGATCGAGCAACAATAACAATGATCCGCACAACCAAGTCGTTGAGCTGACTTAGATGAGCAAATATTCACTTTCTTTCTAGATCAAATAACACGGCCTCATCTTAAAATGTGGAGAAAGAGTGAGAGTGAAAACGAGAGGATGAGAGAAAGCAGAAAGCAGTGAGAGAAATGTGCAATGCAGTGTTCAGAATAGCAACGAGGGAAGGGGTGAGGGACAGAGGCAGATTGATCAAGGCCACTCAAGAGGCATGAAATGGTGCATAAAGAAGCCGGAAGGAGAAAGTCAGGGAGTAAAAGAAAGGAAGGGAGAAGGCTTCCACTAAGTGAAAATGTCATTGTAAACAACTCTGTACAAATAAAACAAAATGGAATTGAATTGGCGAGAGAAAGATTGGGGGAAAGGAGGAAAGAGAGAGGAAGGAAAGCTGTGAAGAGGAAACACAGGCAGCACCACAGAGAGAGTAGGCCAGGGGTTCCCAAACGTTTCTGGCCTGCGACCCCAGTTTAATACAATTTTAAAAAGTGTGACCCCACCTTGTAAAGAAAGTGATGTAATCAACGGCCAGCAATTTGTTTTTTAATTAAGGCTTTGACATTCTGTTACAAATCAGTCTCAGGCCAGTATCTTAGAGAAGTGTGGGTTGAAGTGACTGAAATGCATCAGAAAGGTACTGGGAAGTCCGTTGATAATGTTGTTTTCCCCCCAGTTTGATTTAGTGCCTAGTCTTGTCCACTCTGTTCTATTTAGTCAACAAACAGAAACCGCTCTGTTTATTACAACCGCAAATAGCTGCTACCAGAGGTTACTGACGTAACAATTAGGCTCTATGAACTAAGCACCCCAAAAAAATCAGAGTTTACCTCACGACCCCGTTTTCGAATCAGGCAAATCATGAGGCCGTGACCCCTAGTTTGGGAAACACTGGAGTAGGCAAAGCAGATTTGTGATGCCAGTCCGTTCAGGCAGTGGAGTTGCTTAGAAACTTCAGCCGCAGTGCTGAATAAAGGACTTCTCTCTGTGCTGAATAGCATGCCCAATCAAACACTCTGCAGTTTTTCTCTCCCTCTCTCTACGCACACACACACACACACACACACACACACACCCATACACAATACAGTGCAGCCCTACACTTTTGACTAGGTTATACACACACTTCTTCTGAGAAGACAGCTCTAGAAGTGTGTGTGTGTATACTCACAAACAGTGTAGGGCTGCACTGATTAAAACAGACAAGTAAGAAGATTGGCTTTTTCTCACAAAGGGGAGCAGCCTATTGCATTCGGTCAGTGTGTCTTCATCTGCAACACCAGGCAAACATCAACAACACAGCGAGCAAGACTGAGAGGACCATCATCTCTGTAGCACCCAAACTAACACACATCCAAGTCATCTGAGAAATGAAAGACACAGAACTTTGCCCATTGACCAACAAATGTTTAATTGAATTAGCTACATTATTTTAACTGAATACAAATGAGGACACTTCAAAGTAGTTCAAGATTATTTTTAGGAACCGTTATAACTACATATTTATTTAATAAACATAAAGAATCCCGATGTTTTAGTGACGGAATGGAATTCCTCATCGTTAGGTCCGTACTCTATGTACTGTAGTGTAGTTAACAACATTCTTTGTTGGTTAGTAGATTAAATGTATTCTCCACCCAGTGTCCTCTCTGAAACATTGACAGTAGTCAGACTGTATTTGACCTCACGTCAGTGTTCATGATACACAGACACAAATACAACTCCTTTATCTCTCTCCTTCTCTCCCTCTGTCTTTCTTTCTGTCTCTCTCTCACTCACTCACTCCTCTCTCTCTCTCTCTCTCTCTCTCTCTCTCTCTCTCTCTGTAAAAACTGACTGACCTCCCTCTCATTTCCATCTCTGATTAGCTCCTATCCACCTAGCAATCCCCTACTGTGGGACTCTAATCTTGCTCCACTATATACAGTACATTGTACAGTGCCATTCAGTTCCCTGGAGGTTGCATGTAGTAATGGATTATTTTGTATTTTCTTTTACTTTTGCTTTTTTTTTTGGTTTGGGCCTGCTGTTCATTGTCACCCGCTGTGTTGCGTGGTAACATTTAAACACCCCAGCCTCCGCTCCTTCAGTTCGGATAGGTCCAACACCCTCAACCGCAGCTCCTACGCACGGGACAGCATGACGATAGAGGAGATCCTCGCCCCGACCAAGGACACAGTACGTCCTCCTAACTTCCTCACACCACCTTTTCCTTAACCCCTTTCTTGTCTCTATCCTCTTTCTGTGGTCACACTGTCAGTGTCACTCTCTTCCCCCTCCCTTCTCCTTGTTATGTTTTTGTCAAGGGCATTGCGTGACACGATACTTTTTTGAATGTGAACTCTGAGATGGGGTCAGTGATGGATTTGGCCTCCCCCATGGTCACATTTGATTTCCAATTGCCTATTTCGGGCTTTTTTGTTAGTTTCGTTTATGTTTGGCACTTACAGTCCTGAGGCTGTGTAGGGCAATTTCTGTAAGAGCTTATTCAAACTTCTCTGTGGCCTCTTTAAGGTTTCCGACTGCCTTGGGAAATCCACACTGCAGTGGTTGTCCTAAAACAAGTGTTGGTGATCACAATGCAGGATCTAAAAAAGGAACTTTAACCTGATGTACTGTAAACAATATTTGCAACCTCACTGACATCACGTTCGACAAACAAATGTGGTTCAAAGGGCAGCTAGGATTTAGAATGCATGTCAAATCTTGTTCTCTCATATTGTTCAAAAATAGTTCCCTCCAACTTGGTTGTTAAAACTGATTAAACAGATGTGTTCTGTGCTTTTTCAACGGCTTGAGACGCCATGCTCTGTAGGTGATCTGTTTCATATGATCACATGTATCATTCTTGGGATTTGGTGATGTTTGTGGCACTATCACATCTACTTATCACGAATAAGGTTGCCTTTGTGATAGTATCACTCTTTGCTAAAGCAGAAATCTCGTGGGAAAGGCCACTTGTAGCCTCTTCTCACTGTATGAGTTGTTGTATGACTAGGGACTGGTAGAATAATCGCCAGGCTCTTCAACTGTTGTTCCTCGAGAGGAGTCCCCTTTGTGATTTCTCATCTGCCTCTTTTTCCTCTAAAGCTTCAGAGTGTCTGTAAAGACCTTTCCTACTTGGTTGACCCTCTCAATAAGGTATATGATGTCAATAGATGGTCTCCTCGCTCTGCTCACTCTCCATGACCATCTCTCTGGCTCCATTTGTGTTTGTTTGAGCTCTGAAATTCCCATTCCATTCATTGGTCCTCATCTCAGTGAGGTAAATAGTTATTTATTTCCCCATGCGACATCTGGTCACTGTAAACTCCCATTCTTGTCCTTTCATTTTTATACAAACAAATGATTGTTTCAGTTGGAAGTGTGCCACTTTTTGTGGTTCAAATGGTTAATCATATTCAGCATGTTTCATTGAGGTGATATTGAATGTTTTATATGACAGAAATATGTTTCAGTGAGACACTGTATGTGTCATGTTAGATCACTTGTCTGTAGGGTTAAGAGGTCATATTCTCTTATTGTGTGTTAGGAATGCAGAAGGTCCTTAAACGTGTCACCTCTAATGTCTGTCTGCAGATCAGTGAGGGTCACCGTCAGGTTAGGACACAAACCATTAAGTCTCCTCCCGAACTCACCTGTTGACCCTCCCCCTGCATCTTCCACAGCACCTGGCTATAACCCGGGACTACGATGCAGAGTGCCTGAGGCGCTACAGCTGGACCCCAGACACCATGGACCACAGCAACACTGTGTCCAGCCCTATTCACTCAGGGTAAGAACCAGCCATCTCCCAGCCAGGCTGACACAAAGCCACAGCTGCTGTAGCTCTAGCCATGTCAGACAGGGGCTACTGCTAATCCAGACACAGGAGAATGTTACTCTACATACTCCATTTTATCAGTCCAAGAAAGACCCAGCCAGCAGTTGTCTGCAGTGACACACTGTTAGGAGTTTTTCCCTTTCTGCAGTCTCTTGTGCAATTTCAATTTGCTGAGCCGCGGTGATGAATAGTTTGAGGGAAGTCACCCTCACATACAGTAGATAATGGACTTGCGCTGTAGACTACATGATTTAGTCTTATTGGAAATGCTCGAGAGTCCAATGTCCTGGGCTGAGTACAGATGGAAGATATTTTGTGTTTTGTCAGGTATTGTACTGGGGTTTCTGGCCCTTTCAATGCCCTACATTTTTCCAGATCTCCTGTATTTCAGACCCTCTCTATTATTTCTGTACCATCTTTTTATTCTTTTTTTGACTGACACGGTGAAATGCGTCAGACCCTAAAAAACTAAATTGATTGTGCTGTGTTACTAAATCGAGTTTTTTGCCTCCTGCATTGTTTTGGTCTTTATTTTGCAGCTTGTCCTCCCCGCTCCCTCAGTATGACTCCAGGTGATGATTGTGTCTGGTGATGTCACCATGATGTCACAGTGATGTCACAGTTTCCACTACTTCCTCTTTCCTCTTTTGTTTCTGTGCTTGTGTCATCTGTGTGGTCTGGTCTCTCATCTACACTGTGTAGCTGTAGTGCTAGTGATGTGTTTACGATTTTCTCACTAAGGTGCCATCTCACAGTGCATATATGGATAAATCCCCTCAAAAATATCTATGAGCAGGTCTGCAAAAGTGCACACAAAGACAAATGAATGGAAACAATGTTTTGTCTGCATGTGTAATTACAGCCTATGTGGACAGTCAAATACAGAACATTGTGTATGGTTTTAGTTCAGACATGTAACAACTCAGCCGTCTCAGATCAGTCATGCCGAATGAAAATGTAGTGTATCTTTATTGGGTAAGGTTTTATGGCTTTAGGTAAATAGCGATATGACATAGATGCAGAAAGTAAACAGCATGGTGGATCAATTTCCACAACAACTAAGAGCGTTGAAGTGCGAGGCTGGACTTCTCAGCCGTTCTGTTGCCCTGGCTACCACGCTGTGAACAACGTGAAGGGAACCCGTGCACATGCACCGATACTGTGTGTGACTGTGTGAGAGCGAAGTCTGGCATCTCGCTCATCACAATGTCTGCGGTGCTGCTCGTGGCAACGTCATTTCACTGAGTCTACCTTTAACAGCTGGCATACTATATGAGGCATTTCAATTTAAACATACCCTTGTTCGTTCTACGAATAGCTTAATACTACTGGTGACAGTTTCCACAATTAATGGGATGCCAAAACTGCATTTATTAGGTGGAAGTTAACACGTCATGTATTTAACACATTCATTTGTGATTTAATTGAGTTTCTACTCGGGGGTGAAACATTTGTGAAGGTGTTTAATATAGATCACTGCTTCAGTAATGGATCTTGGCAGGAAACTCACCTTTTCCCTATTACATCACCTCTTGAGTTCTTTAAAGTTTCAGTGTCTTGAGGTCACATTGTTAAGTGTCAGAGGTGAGACCTGCCAAGTTTGAGAACTCGAAGCACCATCTCCTCTCCCTCTGTCTCTGTCTGTCTCTCTCTCTCTTTCTCTAGTATTTTCTTTCCATTCTCTCTCTTTTCGGAGTGCTTGGGTGTACGGTTGTCACAGCATGGGATTCGTCCGTCTCACGTGTCAGTGGTTATGGCTTCTCTCTCTCTCTTTTCCCTTCTTCACCCTTCCTGGTCTAATATTTGTATTTCTGCACGCCGGCAGATTCCTGGTTAGCTTCATGGTGGATGCTCGTGGGGGGTCCATGAGAGGAAGCCGAAGCAACGGCATGCGTATCATCATCCCGCCCCGGAAGTGCACGGCTCCCACCCGCATCACCTGCCGCCTGGCCAAGAGGCACAAGCTGGCCTACCCCCCGCCCATGGTGGAGGGAGAGGGCCTGGTCAGCCGGCTGGTTGAGGTCGGTCCTGCAGGAGCCCAGTTTCTGGGGTAGGTTTTCTCTTATCTCTAGAGCAATGTTTCTTAATCCTTGTTGCACAAGTTTTTGCCTTAGCACTACACAGCTGATTCAAATATGATTCAAATATCAAAGCTTGATGATGAGTTGATCATTTAAGGGATTAAGAAACATTGCTCTATACCATTTTTGCTATTTGAATGTAAAGATCCACCTTTTTGTCTCTAAGGGGGCTCTGAACAATCTCTGGGTGTTCTGTTCCATTCCAGCCCTGTAATCGTGGAGATTCCTCATTTTGGCTCCATGAGGGGGAAGGAGAGGGAGCTGATCGTACTCAGGAGCGACAATGGTGACACATGGAAGGAACACCAGTACGACTGCCATCCAAGTGACATCACAGACATTCTGAACGGGATGGACGAAGGTATGTTACACAGAGCATGACATCTGCATTGACACTTGTAAATAGCTTTGTTTGTCTGTGTTCTATTTTCTGTGTTTTGGATAGTTTTTTTAATATATATATATACATTTTTTATTGCACGGTGGTTGTGAGAAAAGCGCTTTACCACAAATGTATTATTATTATTATTACAGGTCAACATTGCTAATGTAATTGAATACCTTCTCTGACATTCCTTTGTCATTCGCACATACATAACATATCTTCTTTTGGCTCAAATCCCGTTAACGGGATCGATTTGACAACAGCCAGTGAAATTGCAGGGCGGCAAATTCAAACAAATTCCTAACACATCCAAGTATTACACGCCATTTTAAAGATAAACTTCTTGTTAATCCAACCACATTGTCCGATTTCAAAAAGGCTTTACGGCGAAAGCAGTATGATTATGATAGGTCAGCGCCTAGTCACAAAAAACACAGCCATTTTCCAGCCAAAGAGAGGAGTCACAAAAAGCAAAAATAGAGATAAAATGAATCACTAATCTTTGATGATCTTCATCAGATGGCACTCATAGGAATTAGGTTATACAATACATGTAGGTTTTGTTCGATAAAGTTCATATTCATATCCAAAAATCTCAGTTTACATTGGCGTGTTATGTTCAGTAATGTTTTGCCTTCAAAACATCCACCGAATTTGCAGAGAGCCACATCAATTTACAGAAATACTCATCAACTTTGATGAAAGATACAAGTGTTATACATAGGATTAGAGATAAACTTCTCCGTAATGCAACCGCTATGTCAGATTTCAAAAAAGCTTTACGGCAAAAGCACACCTTGCGATAATCTGAGTACAGCGCTCAGCCACAAAAACAAGCATACAGATACTCACCAAGTTGTGGAGTCAACAAAAGTCAGATATAGCGTTATAAATATTCACTTACCTTTGATGATCTTCATCAGAATGCAGTCCCAGGAATCCCAGTTCCACAATAAATGTTAGTTTTGTTCGATAAAGTCCATTTATGTCCAAATACCTCCTTTTTGTTTGCGCGTTTAGTTCACTAATCCAAATGCACAAAGCGCGGGCACTAAGTCCAGACGAAAAGTTTGTAGAAACATGTCAAACGATGTATATAATCAATCTTTAGGATGTTTTTATCATACATCTTCAATAATATTCCGACCGGACAATTCTGTTGTCATTAGAAAGGAAAGGGAACGACCGTCGCGCTCACAGCCACGCGCAAGACTGACCAATTGTTGAAACAGCTCTTATTTGCTCCCCTTTCACAATAGAAGCCTGAAACAACTTTCTAAAGACTGTTGACATCTACTGGAAGCCTTAGGAAGTGCAGTCTGACCCCATTTACACTTGATATTGGATAGGCAATCACTTGAAAAACTACAAACCTCAGATTTCCCACTTCCTGGTTGGATTTTTCTCAGGACATTATTTTAACAGTTTTGGAAACTTTAGAGTGTTTTCTATGTATATTCTAGCTTCTGGGCCTGAGTAACAGGCAGTTTACTTTGGGCACGCTTTTCATCCAGACGTGAAAATACTGCCCCCTTGCATAAGAGGATATTGAATATCCTTTATCCATCTATATTTGTTAATGTGTTCTCCAACAGAACTGGACAGCAATGCTGAGCTGGAGAAGAAGCGGATTTGTCGGATCATCACCAGGGACTTCCCCCAGTACTTTGCGGTGGTGTCCAGGATCAAGCAGGAGAGTAACCACATGGGTCCAGAGGGTGGAACGCTGACCAGCCAGACAGTGCCCATGGTCCAGGCTTCGTTCCCACAGGGGGCGCTCACCAAGAAGATACGCGTTGGCCTGCAGGTCTGAAAGCCAAGTCAATCAGTTAGCTGTATTGTTTAGGATCTCCACTAGTCTCTGTTTTGCTCTAAGCTTTGAGTCTAATTTCCCAACTTTTGAGCTAAGAGCATTGTTTTGATTGATGATGAGTTGGCTACCTTCATCCAATTGATATTTATTTTAACATCACTTTTTAAAAGATAATGGCTTTTGTCATGTGTTGTGCTAATGTGAACAAATGAGAGAACATTCACCTCTTTCATCCGTCCTCCCCCTCCCTGCAGGCTCAGCCCGTCCCAGACGACATGGTGAGGAATCTTCTCGGCAACAGGGCCACCTTCAGCCCTATAGTTACCGTGGAGCCCAGGAGGAGGAAGTTCCACAAGCCCATTACCATGACGATCCCTGTTCCGCCCCGATCTGCAGAAGGCCACCCCAGTGGACACAGGGGGGACTCCACCCCCTGCCTGCGCCTCCTCTGCAGCATCACAGGCAAGTCCTTCAGGATGTTCTGAACAACCTTTGTGGCTGAGAACATACCTCTATTGAAATTGATTCAGACCTTCAATGATAACAAGGTTCACTCCTACTTGGAGGACAGGGTGGAAGGACAGGGTTTGCAGTAGGTGGATGAAAGGTTAACCAGGGATGGGGATTTGTCTTTTCTTGTGGTTTTCCATCCAGGTGGAACATCTCCTGCCCAGTGGGAGGACATCACAGGGACCACTCCCCTGTCCTTTGTCACAGACTGTGTTTCCTTCACAACAAATGTGTCGGCCAGGTAAGGCCATGCTCTCTCATATGCTCACAACCAGTTAACTGCAACATTTTCTCAACGCCCCATGGCAAAAGGAAATTAACTCTAAAAACAAAATGTTCTCTCTGCTGTCAAGGTGGGGGAATTCAATTAGCTGTTAGCGCCCATTGCTATATCAATGGTGTGATGAGCTAATGCTTCGGATTTTGGAGATCATTAACAGCCAAATGGACGTTCTTTAAATCCCTGCTATGTAAACAAAGCTGATTTCCGCAAACAATTTTTCTCTGCTAAAATGAGTTTTGTTTAGCTAATAATATGAATACATTACTTCAATCTACTTTTCAACAACATCCAAATCGAAATAGCAAAGAAATCGTGTAAACTGCACGTTAACCTACCTTTCAGATCGCAATGTGAGCTCCTATGCAGCAAATATTATTTCATTCATGTGAAAATCAGTTCAATTCATACACTGGCTCATCTGGCTGGCGTGTGTTTATTTTGAGCTTCCCTTGTCTTGTCTTACGCTAAAGTAAGCTATTAGTCCTATTGTGATTGTTTTCCTCCACCACATGGCATAGCTCAGACCTACAGTAGTACACTTGTGGTTGAATATAATGCAGGACACGACAGACAGTTGTATAATGTTGAACTCACAAATACCAAAAAGGGGATTTACAACAATTAATGAATTCAATATTTCAGATTGCAATATGAAAACCTTGCCCTTTTTGTGGAACAGGTGTGCCATTTGATATACCCACGTGGAAGTTATAGCCTGAAATACACGAGTATAGGCTAACATCAACACATAAACAATGAAATAGAATTTATTTGAGAAAACAGAAGTATGAATGACAAGTAAAGTACATAGTAGGAGAGAGGGGGATCTTCAGAGTCTTGGCAGAAGTAGGGTGTGGGGGATTTTTTTTTAAATCTCTGTTCTAGCGTGTAGGATAAAGAGGAGGTGGGTGGTTCTGCCTGTCACTTTCCTTCAACAGGCAGTCAGTCTCAGAAGGGAGAGACTGAGTGTTTGTAGTGCTAGTGTATGTAGTTTCGATGTGTATCTCACTGTGCCCCGGATGATATGGCAAGCACAGTTTCTTAGCAGATTAGATTGAACAATTTGACAATAACAATAGTTTTAGGTCAGTCGTAACCAACGGGTCGACTGCGGTCGATCTCCAAGGCATTCCTGATCGACATTTATGTAAAAACATTTATGTAAAAAAAACTACGATAAAGCCTTGCATTCCTATTTGTTTTGCGCTGTTGGCAGGTGGTACATTTGATTCCGGGAAGGCGAAGTGTTCCCATTCTTCATGTGTCTGAAGGTAGAACTCCGCCTACCCGGCAGACCCAGAGAGCAAATCAAGTGCACCTATAGGCCTAAAGCTGGCCAGTCAAGTAGCTTAGATCGCCATGTCTACACAGTTTTCATGATCTATAGACTGTAAAAAGAAGCCTTGAACGCACAGCGAAGTTTATTCTGTGAGATTACAAAACTTTTAAAACCATGACTAGAGAAACTCAACAAATACAGCAAAGAGCTGGATGTTTTTATGAGTAACTTCATGTTTAAGTTGTTATTCTTTTATAAGCCATAAATGTGCGTTCCCCCTAGTTGCCTTCTCGCTACTACCAGCACTGCCACTGCAATGAATGAGTATAGCAAAGTTGCGTTATTATTAGTGGCTTGTCCTTTTTAATATCAAGGAATATTGAACTTTCTCTGGTTATAGGAGTAACATGAATTGGTGCATGAGGCAAAAATACAGTGCGACTTGATTTTCACTATCAGTTGGAAGACGGTCCCATTTTCTCAGAGATGGCAAGGAGAGGGGAGGAACGGTGAGTCGGGTGAAAGGCAGCTGCTCCCTCCCCTCAGACTGACCATCAGATGCTCCCTCCCCTCAGACTGACCATCAGATGCTCCCTCCCCTCAGACTGACCATCAGATGCTCCCTCCCCTCAGACTGACCATCAGATGCTCCCTCCCCTCAGACTGACCATCAGATGCTCCCTCCCCTCAGACTGACCATCAGATGCTCCCTCCCCTCAGACTGACCATCAGATGCTCCCTCCCCTCAGACTGACCATCAGATGCTCCCTCTCCTCAGACTGACCATCAGATGCTCCCTCCCCTCAGACTGACCATCAGAAGCTCCCTCCCCTCAGACTGACCATCAGATCCAGGCCATCAGTCCAGAAAAGCTGTGCATTAAGCTGTGTATGAAAAGTAATACAACAACTGATCAATTACCAGTGTGATTATATACCTATAATTGTCAAATATAATTTGAAAATGGTCTGAGAAGAACAATATTGGCAGGGCAATTCAAGCATGGACTAATATATTGGGCTTATAGCCTACTGCACAAACCTCATTGCTACATAACTGTTTTTTAATTGGTTAATGTTGCATAGGCTTACGCTTAAGTCATGTTTAACAAAAATCTGAGCGGTAGATCTCAGCTTGCATTTTGACTAACAAAGTGATCTTGACTCAGAAAAGGTCGGTGACCACTGCTGTAGATAATGTAAGTAAAGAGGCATCATGGAGGGTGGGTGGTCATGGAGGACATCAGGTGGATCAAGGTGTGGGGAAGGTATACGGCAGGCTGCTCAGGGCATGGCAGAACCCCTAGATCCTGGAGAACAGGAGCAGAGTGAAAGAGGAGGAGACCGAGGAGTAGAAGGTTGCATAAAGAAAAAAGGTTACAGGTGAACACAATGAACACAATGTTTTGGAACATTCAGATAGAAATATGTTATGTACAACAAACATGATTCTCTGACATGTCGAACATCCAGTCCTTGGAGGCAGTAGTACACTCACATACTCTGGGTTACAGTAGCTCAATCTTTTGGCTCTTAGGTATTCCGGTACAGGTGGATCCTTGAAGACCACTATTCTGCACTAAGCAGAACTCAAAACACCACAATCAATATTTTCCGGTAGTGCTCCCAGTCCCTTGATTAAGTAGTGATGCAACACACCATGTAATGTTTCAAACCATCTCAAGATGTGTTTCAAACCATTTCATTTTAACAGTGTAGACTGAGAACAGCTCGAGAGAAGCAACCTTTTGTACAAACCCACCGTGACTAATTTACCGACCTGTGTCTGTGCCTGTTTGCTACACTTTTACCACGGAGGGTATATCCGTGGACGGTTCTGAAAAGAAATGCGTTGTTTGCATCACCGAGCGGTGGCCAGGAAATAATGAAATACAACTGTTAGATGCTACCATCCTCCAAATCAAAAGCAAACATGGATGGAGTTTTAGATAGAAAAGGATACCTGTTTGTTTCTTGAGGAGGGGTCCAACTGACTGTCTTGAAGTCGGAGGGAAAGCAGCCAGTGGTCAGACATAGGAGGGATGAGGTGGGCAGGTTGTTGGACAATCAGATGTAACTAGACAGGATGTCGTCTGAAGGAAGAGGAGAGAATGAGCAACAGGATGAGGAGAAGGAAGGCACAGACTTTCACGTCGCCTAGCTGAGTTTTGCTAGGAGCAAGCCCGAACCTAATATGCAGACGCCATAAGAAGACACAGGGAGAGAAAGCCATTTGGACTATTTCAATGTTTCCCCTTGTTTGTCCCTCAGCATTTACTGATTGACGTGATTAAAGTTGCACTCACTGCAGTGATTGTAGGGATTCCAGAGGAATGGCTCTTTAAAAAAAGGACGGTAACATAATCAATGCACATGGCGAGACCCAAATGCAGACACAGGAGGCAGATGGTTGAGGTCCTATAAGGTTTATTAATCCAAAGGGGTAGGCAAGAGAATGGTCGTGGACAGGCAAAAAGGTCAAAACCAGATCAGAGTCCAGGAGGTACAGAGTGGCAGACAGGCTTGTGGTCAAGGCAGGCAGAATGGTCAGGCAGGCGGGTGCAGAGTCCAGAAACAGGCAAGGGTCAAAACTTGGAGGACTAGAAAAAGGAGAAAGCAAAAAGCAGGAGAACAGGAAAACTGCTGGTTGACTTGGAAACATACAAGATGAACTGGCACAGAGTGACAGGAAACACAGGGATAAATACACTGGGGAAAACAAGCGAGACAATAACGAGGACAGGTGAAACTGATCAGGGTGTGACAAACATACTGCTTATAATTGAGACGTTATGCTAATAAGACATATAATCAGATAATTAATTGTGCACTGTAAACATGGCAAATATCTGGTTGTCTTACCTCCTTTTTGAAAGCTTAGCTAGAAAAAGGCACAGAGCGACTACCAGCACTGCCACTGCAATGAATGAGTATAGTGAATGAGTATAGTGTGCTGGTGCTGCTGGGAGGAAGTTGTTTACACCATGGCAGCTTGGGATGGAACAAGGTTTTACAAGGGTAAACTACATATAATGAATGTGGTAATTCAGCAAGAAGTCTATTTATTTACACAAACACATTAGTATCAAATAGGCACTGTTAAAAAAAATGTACATTTTACCCCTTTTTCTCCCCAATTTCGTGGTATCCAATTGTTTTAGTAGCTACAATCTTGTCTCATCGCTACAACTCCCGTTCGGGCTCGGGAGAGACGAAGGTTGAAAGTCACGCGTCCTCCGATACAGAACCCAACCAAGCCGCACTGCTTCTTAACACAGCGCCATCCAACCCGGGAAGCCAGCCGCACCAGTGTGTCGGAGGAAACACTGTGCACCTGGCAACCTTGGTTAGCGCGCACTGCGCCTGACCCGCCACAGGAGTCGCTGGTGCACGATGAGACAAGGATTTCCCTACCGGCCAAACCCTCCCTAACCCGGACGACGCTAGGCCAATTGTGCGTCGCCCCACGGACCTCCCGGTTGCGGCCGGTTACAACAGAGCCTGGTCGCGAACCCAGAGTCTCTGGTGGCACAGCTTAACCACTGCGCCACCCGGGAGGCCTCCAAATAGGCACTGTTATTGCTACAATAACCTTACTGCAACAGGATATCCTATGATCTACTATTACAGGTCCTTCTCCTTTTGCATTTCCCTGGTATAGACCACAGCATGTCCTATACTTCTAGATAGGGTTGTACATTTTGGGGAATATTCAGAGGTAGAAACTTTCTGTGGGAATTAACAAGAATATATGGGAATTAACAAAAATATATGCAAATAAAATTTAAATGTAGATGTTTTTTGCATTGGATATATTTACCATATCATATGGAGACAGAAACATAAACCGTTTACCTTATCATAATTGCAAATTATTAAATCCTTCCAAAATATAAAAAAAACATGTTACGAATTGAACTTTAAATGAGTTGACTCTTCACAAGGGATGATTTCACTGAACAACAAAAGAAAGGGAATATTGAATGATCCCCAATGATCCATCGCATCTCCCAAAAACTTCTTCAACATACATCTGTAAAATGATAGTCTAGAAACTAAAGCTTTGGTTGTCTTCCTCTCAGGCTTCCATGTCTTCTCCCTGGACCTCCTCAATGTCCAACTCTTGAACATCAGACTCTGAGGCCTTATCTTCACTGTCACTTTCCAACCTTGTTGAGGATGGCTCGTTTCAGCCTCAAAAAGCCTCAAATTTGCCCAGATCGACACCAGCCTGTTGCGTGCTTTGGAGTGTGTGTTCCCAAACAAGGAACAGTTGCGCTCTGAGGTGGCTGATGTTGGAGGGATTTGGAGGATGATGGAGGCAACAGGGGAAAGAGCTTCAGATCCACAATGTCCCTTCCACCAGGTGGCTGATGTGATATGTTGGCACCACTGCCATATCTCATCTCCATCCCAAAGACCTTTCTTGGTAGTGTACTTTGCCAGTCTGCCAAGAACCTTGCCCTCATCCAGGCCAAGGTGGCGAGACATGGTAGTGATGACACCATAGGCCTTGTTGATCTCTGCACCAGACAGGATGCTCTTGCAGGCATACGGTGTGTAGCGGTGAGTATGGGCTTCAGGCAAAAGTCTTCACATTTTTTGGTGTATTTCAGAACTGCAGTTTCCTCTGCTTGGAGCAGCAGGGGAGTGGGCAGGGAAGTACGGATTTCTTCTCTTATATCTGCAAGCGAAGTCTGAACATCAGACAGGATGGCGTTGCCTCCCTCAATCCGTGTAATGGCTACTGCTATAGGTTCCAGGAGTTTCAGGCTGCTTACCACTCTCTCCCAAAATACATCATATAGGAGGATCCTCTTGATGGGGCTGTCCATATCGGCAGACTGTGATATGGCCATTTCTTGGAGCGACTCCTTCCCCTCCAGGAGACTGTCAAACATGATGACAACACCACCCCAACGGGTGTTGATGGGCAGCTTCAATGTGGTGCTCTTATTCTTCATACTTTGCTTGGTGAGGTAGATTGCTGCTATAACCTGATGACCCTTCACATACCTAACCATTTCCTTGGCTCTCTTGTAGAGTGTATCCATTGTTTTCAGTGCCATGATGTCTTTGAGGAGCAGATTCAATGCATGAGCAGCACAGCCAATGGGTTTGATGTTGAGGGTAGGACTCCACCACTTTAGACCAAGCAGCCTTCATGTTCGCAGTACTGTCTGTCACCAGTGCAAATACCTTCTGTGGTCCAAGGTCATTGATGACTGCCTTCAGCTCATCTGCAATCGGTTGTCCCTTGTGTCTGTGCTCTTGAAAAATAATGGTTGAGGGGTGGAGATGATGTAGTTAATTATTCCTTGCCCATGAACATTTGACCACCCACCAGAGATGATTGCAATACAGTCTGCTTTCTCTATGATTTGATTGCCCTTCACTTGACCTCTGTTGAACTCTGCATCAAGCAAATTAGTAGATAAAGCATGTCTGGTTGGAGGGGTGTATCCTGGGCGAAGAACATTCAGAAATCTCTTCCAATATACCTTGCCTGTGAGCATCAGGGGTGAACCAGTTGAACACACAGCTCGAGCAAGACATTCATCAGCATTTCTCTGACTACGTTCCTCCATTGAGTCAAAAAAACATCTGATTCCAGGAGGACCATGACCTGTTGCTATCGATAAGGTGTCTGATTCGTCATTTTCACCTCGAATAGAAGTAGAGGGACTTTTGTCAGAGGTTGCTTGTTGTGAGCGCTGAGGGAACTTGGCCAGATGATTCTGCATCTTTGTTGCATTCTTCACTCATGATTTGGCACAGTATTTGCAAATGTACACAGCTTTTCCATCAACATTAGCTTCAGTGAAATGTCTCCTCACATAAGATAGTGCTGTGGCATTTTCCTTTTAAGATTAGAAAAAAATGAGTAAAAAAACAACAAATACAATTCCATGTACAGATAAATAGTTAAGCAGTTAGATTAAACAACTCTGTTGTAAGATACATGTTTTAAAATGAAACATGTATGAAAACAGGTGAATTAACACTCCTCAGTTAGCAGGCTCAAGCAAGCTAAAAACCCACATGGTAGCTAATACTAATTATCAGAAATTGTTAACAAGTTAGAAATGATTTAAACACACTTTGCTGTAGGTTACTATTTACTAGTTTAGCTAAACTTACCAGGAAGTGTGTAGTCCTTGGCTCAGACAGTGTAGTAGTGTGGGCTCAATAGCAGCTCATTAGTGTGCAAGATCTTGAGAATCAGCTGTACATGTGATGGAAGAGTGCACTGTGCATGCAGAGGGTTGGAATTCCATTGATTTGGGGATAGTTTAACCAAAAAAATGCCACAAGACCTAGAATTTCCTTATGTGTATCCCACAATAAAGGTTCACTGTTAGAAGCTAACCTTTGTGATGAATTTAAGCAGAATTACCAACATTACCGGGCTTAACTTCCATCGAAAATTTCCGGAACAATTCCGGAGATTTCCCGGAAAGTTTCCAACCCTTTGCAACCTTACTTATAGATATAGTCCGAAACCAGCATCTCTAATGGTACCCAGTTGTAATCTGATCACTCATGACCAGAAGATTGACTAATAGAGTTCAGCTTTTGTTACAGCTGATATAGCACTTGTCATAGGCTACTTAGTACAAGAGAGAACCATTTAAATCAACTGATTATCTACAAACACAAATAATAGAATTTTAAAAAACAAAGCTTAGCTAGCTAAATAAAGATATTGGGAAAAGTGGTGTTATTTCGCGCTAGTGTTTGCATCCATCGTTTGCAGCATCCATGCTTGCTTGCAGCATTCTCATGTTAGCTAAATCAAGGTTTTCAAACAAGTAAACACCATGTTTTGTACTTTATCCACTAATAATCGGTGAGATTTAAAGATAAAACAACTCGTAAATAACATGTAACATCACATTTTCCCCTGTCTTTTGACTGCATGCGCCCCTCTCTCCGCGCCCTCAGAACATAGCAACCAGCATAGCAATGAAGGCTATTTATTTATTTTTTTCATTATGTTACCAAGGCAGAATTTGACAAGTTCTAGCAACTGCCCAGCAACGGTCGCTAACAGCTAATCGATTTCCAGTATGATGCAGGGGAGAACACTATTTGGCATGACAGGCCCCCCAACAAATGTCACTTAGGACCCAGAAAAGGCTAGGTTCTGACTGCATGTATGGGTATGGATGTGGGTACAGTATTCACACACTTGACTTATTCCACATCTTGTTGGCTAACTCAGTTGCTTGAGAGGAAAGAAACCGCTCAGGGATTTCACCATGAGGCCAATAGTGACTTTAAAACATTTTAATTGCTGTGATTGGAGAAAACTGAGGATGGATCAACAACATTATAGTTACTCCACAATACTAACCTGGATGACAGTGTGAAAAGAAGGGAGCCTGTACATAATAAAAATATTCCAAAATATGCATCCTGTTTGCAATAAGGCACTAAGGTAAAACTGAAAAAAATGTGGCAAAGAAATACATTTTATGCCCTGATTACAAAGCGTTATGTTTGGGACAAATCCAACACAGCACATCACTGAGTACCACTCTTCATATTTTTGAGCAGGTAGTGGCTGCATCATGTTATGAGTATGCTATCGGCAAGGACTAGGGAGTTTTCTAGGATAAAAAGAAACAGAATAGAACTAAGCACAGGCAAAATCATAGAGGAAAACCTGGTTCAGTCTGCTTTCCAACAGACACTGGGAGACAAATTCACCTTTCAGCAGGACAATAACCTAAAACACAAGGCCAATTATACACTGGATTTTCTTACCAAGACGTCATTGAATGTTCCTCATTGGCCTAGTTACAGTTTTTACTTAAATCGTCTGGAAAAACTATGGCATGACTTGAAAATGGCTTTCTAGCAATGATCAACAACCAACTTGATAGGGCTTGAATAATTTGCTAATATAGTACAATCCATGTGTGCAAAGCACTTAGAGACTTACCCAGAATGACTCATAGCTATGATCACTGCCAAAGGTGATTCTAACATGTGGGGTGTGATTACTTATTTCAATGAGATACTTTCGTAAATATAGTGTATGTGGACACCCCTTCAAATTAGTGGATTTGTCTATTTCAGCCACAACTGTTGCTGACAGGTGTGTAAAATCGAGCACACAGCCATGCAATCTCCATAGCTAAACATTGACAGTAGAGTGGCCTTACAGTAGAGCTCAGTGACTTTCAACGTGGCACCGTCTTAGGACACCAACTTCCCAACAAGTCAGTTCATCAAATTTCTTCCCTGCTAGAGCTGCCATGGTCAACAGTAAGTGCTGTTATTGTGGAGTGGAAATGTCTAGGAGCAACAACGGCTCAGCCGTGAAGTGGTAGGCCGAGTGCTGAGGTGCTTAGAACGTAAAAATCTTCTGTCCTCGGTTGCAACACTCACTACCGAGTTCCAAACTGCCTCTGAAAGCAATGTCAGCTGGAGTGATTAAAAGCTCGCCGCCATTGGACTCTGGAGCAGTGGAAACGCGTTCTGGCAGTCATCTGGCAGTCCGACGGACAAATCAGGGTTTGGCAGATGCCAGGAGAATGCTCCCTGCCCGATTGCGTAGTGCCAACTGTAAAGTTAGGTGGAGGAGGAATAATGGTCTGGGGCTGTTTTTCATGTTTCGGGCTAGGCCCCTTGGTTCCAGTGAAGGGAAATCTTAATGCTACAGCATACGGTGACATTCTAGAATATTCTATGCTTCCAACTTTGTTTGGACAGTTTGGGGAAGGCACTTTACTTTTTCAGCATGACAATGCCCCTGTGCACAAAGCGAGGTCCATACACAAATGGTTTGTCGAGATCGTTGTGTAAGAACTTGCACCTGCAAGTTCTACACAGAGCCCTGACCTCAACCCCATCGAACACCTTTGGGATGAATTGGAACACCGACTGCGAGCCAGGGCTAATCTCACAACATCAGTGCCGATCTCACTAATGCTTTTATTTCTGAATGGAAGCAAGTCCCCGCAGCAATGCTCCAACATCTAGTGGAAAGCCTTCCCTGAAGAGTGGAGGCTGTTTTAGCAGAAAACGGGGGACCAACTCCATATTAATGCCAATGATTTTGGAATGGGATGTTCGACGAGCAGGTGTCCACATGCTTTTGGTCATGTAGTGTTTTTCTTTATTTAATTTTCAATACATTTGCAAAAATCTCTTAAAACATGTTTTCACTGTCATTATATGGTAGTGTGTGTAGATGGTTGAAAAACGGCTCTAGGGGGTTGTAAGCTACAATGCGGCCTCTGTATGGAAACTGTAGCCACCCGCTCATTGGTAAGTCCAACCCTAATCCTGGAGAGCTACCCTCCTGTAGAGGGTTGGAGAGCCCTGATTTCGATCAATTGTTATCAAAAAAGCTTTATCAAGCTTTTGTATGTATTATAATGTTCATGGCCCCCTCAACCAAGCTCTTGCCAAAAAGACTCCGTGGTTGGCTTCAATATACGTATTAAGCTTTACTCACCATCTCTGTTTTTCCTTACCTCCAGGTTCTGGCTTACAGACTGTCACCAGACTCCTGAGACGGTCAGTCTGGCCTCTCAGCTATACCGGGAGCTGATCTGTGTGCCATACCTGGCCAAGTTTGTGGTGTTTGCCAAGATGAACGATCCTGTAGAGTCACGCCTCCGCTGCTTCTGCATGACGGACGACAAGGTGGACAAGACTCTGGAACAACAGGAGAACTTTGAAGAGGTGGCCAGGAGCAAGGACATTGAGGTGGGTCTTATTTGCACCCACACACTCATGCGCACACACACAAAATATGCTGACACAGGTAGACACAAGCACAGATACATGGTTTATCTGAATTGACATGCTCTTGGTGATAATGATTTTACAGGTCTTGGAGGGCAAGCCTATCCATGTGGATTGCTATGGCAACTTATCTCCTCTTACCAAGAGTGGGCAGCAGCTGATCTTCAACTTCTTCTCTTTCAAAGAGAACCGGCTTCCTTTCAATGTGAAGGTAGCGTCACATTTTCATCCCCCTCTTATATGTAAAAGGTCACACTTTTCTATTATAGTGGTATGCGAGAGGATGATCGTCCTTCAAACTTGCCGACATGTTGTAAGCTCTAATTCTCATTTCCTTTTTTGGCACGTATGCCTTTTTTGAGCACCAAGAAAGGAATGTCATTATACTCTTATTTTATATATATATTTTTTTTATTGTATATGCTTTTTTTGCTCCTTAGGTCAGAGACATGGGCCAAGAACCATGCGGTCGACTCTCATTCTTGAGAGAGCCAAAAACCACTAAAGGTCTTCCACAGACTGCTGTATGTAATTTGAATATCACACTGCCAACTCATAAGAAGGTAGGCTGGATATGTGAATGATGTTTCCTCTGGGCCATATCATGTCATCCTCATGTAAATTAATGGAAGGACAAAGTACAGTAACAGCAGCAATTCCAGAGTGGTTGTCCTCCACTTGGTTAGAATGCCTGCTGCTTGTGTCTTTTATCTGTATTTTTGCCAATGCCAATTATATGCCCCCACAAAACACACATTCAGTCATACACATTATATTACTAATTTACCTCTCTCAAAGTGTGGAAGAGTAATAGGGCTAAGTTATGGTGGCGTTTCTCTTTTTGTTTCTCTGTGCAGTGTTCAAAAACTCTGAATTACGTTGCTGTTCTTTTTGCTGCTTTTCTGGGTCTTTGGTGGCCTGTGGACTAGTTAATTCCATGGCCTTTTCCATGCCAATATGGTTTGCTGCTCTCAGCTGCTTCATTCTCATTTCCTGATGTTTATTTCCACCCACACCTATTATAAACCACCCGCTGTCCATTGTGTCATCTTTCCCCTTGTCTGCAATGCATCTTGGGAACCACCAGGACATGATGGAGTCTGATCCTGATGATGAGGTAAATACATGATTGCTCATCGCATGAACTGCTTTGTTGTTTTTTCGTTGCTTTATTATTGTGAACGCTAGCATCGATAATGTATATGAATGTGTGGTGATTATCGTTATCTGATTAATGATGTATACGAGGCTTTTGCAGCAGATAGTAGTCTTTGTCATTGGTGAGAAGTCAAGTGACTTTGTGCAATGCATGAATGACAGTTCAATTCAACTGGTTTTATTATTATTGTCCTCGTCCCAAGCAAAGAGGAGCAATTTGTGTTTCCCACCCTGGCTTCTTTTCCATATCGTTCTTTCCATATGTTCAGTAGGCTAGTAGAAAACACCATCCCTCCACACTATTTTAAGATATAAATGTGCATTTGGGTGGCAGATAGAAGTGGATAAACTTCTCCATAGTGCATAGTACTCCAGCTTAATTGTGGTTTCAGCCATCTTCTGTGCATGCTTTGGAAACACCTACAAGACCAATGAGTTATTTGTTGCATGAGGAAAACTCAATATAGCCTAGTCAGCAGAAGATGACAAGAATGTTGAATGGTTTATAGCTACATCTCAGTGTTTTCCTTCATTTACATTAAGTCTCATGATCTCAAAAGAACATTCATCCTCCTCTTTAGATGATTTATTTGAAAGATCAGCAGCATTCTTAGTGTCAGCTTGTTGACATCTCAATGGACTCCTCCAAATCTTAGAATCACATATTGCATGTGTTTCTTCAAAATAAGATTGATTAATGCACTTGAAATCGCGCCACCAAGGTCACACTCAATCTGTCCAATCGGAGGAAAGCATGGATCTCTTAGTCAATCACTTGCAGTGCCTACTACCTCAACAACATGGACTCCCACACTGCAAAATGCATCATTTCGATTTGATTTCAAAATCACAAAATGGGAGAAATTCTGTCTGTAATGTCAAAAAAGGGAATATACATTTTTGGCATTTAAATCCAATCTTTATTTTATGTTAAAAGATATTTTGTTGTTTTTGTTGTTGCAGACTGAAAAACCAGACCGACGTCATACCTTTGCCTCCTTAGCTTTGCGTAAGCGCTACAGCTATCTGACCGACCCTGCAGCGAGTGAGTTTAACATCTTTACTTTCATAAATCCTCAGTTCATACAAAATATTAATAACGTTATTCAACTTCATATGCAGTGTACGATATTACCTTTATCATATATTCATTTATCAATAGTGTAGAATTATGAGCACTTTCCATACTGTCATCATACGCGTCATGATTCATATCCATCCCGGACAACCCTTGCTTGGTGTCTTATACACTGAACAAAAATATAAATGCAACATGTAAAGTGTTGGTCTCATGTTTCATGAGCTGAAAAAAAAACAAATCCCAGAAATGTTCCATATGCACAAAAGCTTATTTCTCTCAAATGATGTGCACAAGTTTGTTTACATCCCTGTTAGTGAGCATTTCTCCTTTGCCAAGATAATCCATCCACCTGACAGGAGTGGCATATCAAGAAGCTGATTAAACGGCATGATCATTACATAGGTGCACCTTGTGCTGGGAACAATAAAAGGCCACTTTAAAATGTGCAGTTTTGTCACACAACACAATGCTACAGATGTCTTAAGTTTTGAGGGAGCGTGTAATTGGCATGCTGACTGCAGGAATGTCCACCAGAGCTGTTGCCAGAGAATTTAATGTTCCTTTCTTTACTATAAGCTGCCTCCAACGTCGTTTTAGAGAATTTGGCAGTGCGTCCATCCGGCCTCACAACCGCAGACCACGTGTAACCACGCCAGCCCAGGACCTCCACATCTGGCTTCTCAAATAGTGTGATCGGCTGAGGGGCGGTGGGGGGTTGTACTGAGGAGTATTTTTGTCTGTAATGAAGCCCTTTTGTGGTGAAAAATGAATTCTGATTTGCTGGGCCTGGCTCGCTAGTGGGTGGGTCTGGCTGCCAAGTCTGTGGGCCTATGCTCTCCAAGGCCCACCCATGAACGAAACCCTGCCCCGTCATGTAAAATCCATAGATTAGGGCCTAATTTATTTATTTCAATTGACTGATTTTCTTATGTAAACTGTAACTCAGTAAAATCTTTGAAATTGTTTCATGTTGCATTTATATTTTTGTTTAGTATACTTTGCAGACCCTCTCCATTTTGTGAAATATATTTTCCTTGTTTTTGTCTCATAACATTTGTGTGAACACTACTGGCATTGCAACATCCAAATGTCAAATACAATTATTATCTTGTAGCGTTTTCATTCTTTTGAAGAACACCTCACTTTTATTGGCTTAGTGATTGTTCAGGGCATTCATTTCTTGTTAACCAATCAATAAGTGAACCCTTGAGACAATTATTGCACTAATAATATACTAAAAGGATTGTGGGGTCATTTTTGGCATTGGAAACATATGACCATGGTGTGCACCAAACATATAAAAGGCACTGCAGCAAAACGGCAAACAGACAAAGCACATCAATGGTCAATAGAATGGTTGTGTTGTTGTCTTGGTATGTTTGAAATGGTTTCTTCTTCACTGTTATGTCAAGCATTTTGTTGCCACGTATGCTTCATTGTGTGTTATCTTGCATCTGTTCTATTTTGTGACAGATCATTGACCTTAAACAATCACTTTTCACCACATCTTTGTTTAGATAGTAATTGACGTTTCATAAATTATATTATTCTTACTGCTTTGATTAATATTGGCCTTACTGACTCCAACTTTCTCTCTCTGGTTTCTCTGTTTTTATTATTTCAATTATTTTCCGTTGAATTTATGTTAAATCTTTGGTTTGGTTATTCAAGAAACAACTGATCGGAGCTCGCCGAGAACACAGCCTACTGGCTACACTCACAAACCTGTCTTTTCAACGAGATCTTATCAGGCGTGGTCGGCTGTTCCTGTCTCCGTCCCTGGCCAAGCCAAGTCTGGATTCGGTTCCCACTCCAGTTCATCGTCCAACACGCCCACTGCCTCTCCACTGAAGTCTGTGTGGTCCATCACCTCAGTGTCCCCCATCAAGTCCAACATAGGCGGCTCACCGGCCCATTCCATCAAGTCAGTCAGCGACATAGCTTCCCCCATCAGGTCGTACAGGACCATTTCATCCCCAATAAAGACTGTAGTTCAGCAGGCCCAGTACCCAGTTCAGGTTACCCCCAGTCTCCAGTCATCGCCAGTCAGAAGCATTCCGGACCATGTTTCCATCAAGGGACTGGCAGCATTGTCTACTAGAACCTCTCCTATCACCACTGGTGGAGGGTGTCTGCTAGAAAGGTCATCAATCACCATGACGCCACCTGCTTCCCCTAAATCCTCACTGAACATGTACAGTTCAACTCTTCCATTCAAGGGTGTCATTGTGGGAACTGGCACAACAACATCGTCCTCTCCTATAAAAACTGTTCCTGGCCTCTCCTCTGTCCGGTCCAGTGCAGACCCCTCAAGCCCCTCAAGGAGTCTCTTTTCCTCCCTCTCATCACCAATTAAATCCAACACTCCTCCTAGTGCTGCAGCTCTGATCAATGGAACAGTATCCCCTACAAAGTACCGCTCCTCCTCCCCCACGTCCCTACTCTCCAGCAGCTTACAGGGGAGGATACAGGCAACCACCAATGCAGCAACAACAAGCGTAAATGCAGCCTTTGACGAGGTTGAAAAAACGTTCAATTCCTGCTCTGCCTCTGGATATGGCACTCTTAAGTCCATGTCCTCCTCAGCGTCATCCTCTTACCAGTCCATAAGATCCTCAGCCTCTAGTTCCCTATATGCCTCTTTACGGTCCCCACTAAACCCACCAAGCCCAATGACTGTCCCAGTGTATTCAATTATAAATGTTTTGCCAGAACCCCAATTTAAAAAGCTCCCTGAGGTGTCAAAGTCAGCTGCTGCCCTCTTGTCCCCTCGAAAAACTATGCCTGCTGAGACAAACTCTCAAGCCCAGTCTTCCTTTGCCAGAACTCTGTCACCTGTCAAATCCCCCTTATTCATGTCCCCGGCTGCCCTAAAATCCACCACCTCATCCCCGCTGTCCTCCAGCCAAGAGATACTGAAGGACGTGGCAGAAATGAAAGAGGACTTGATACGGATGTCTAACATCTTGCAAACAGAACCAAGTTCAGCCTCCAAAGGATTCCAGTCTGACTTCCCCAAAGAGGCTAGAATGGAGGACGAGGAGCCTTACAGAATTGTAGAGAAAGTGAAACAGGACCTGGTCAAAGTTAGTGAGATACTAACCAAGGATACGGTCAAGAATAACAAGGCAGCTTTTAAAACAAATACAACAGACGAGGTACAGTTCTCTAAACAAGTAACAGTGGATCCCCAGCAAAGCAACTGGAGTTATCCACCAAGATATGAGACAGTGGTCCCTCAAATCAAAACTAAGTCTATACCAGACAGAGATTTCAATCTATCGAAGGTAGTAGACTACTTGACAAATGACATTGGCAGTAGCTCTATCTCAAAAATTGCAGATGTAAAGCATAGATCTGATGAGGTTAGAAGAGAAGGAGAGGAGAAACAGAAACGTATGCTTAAACCTGAGCACAAGCTGAAAATGCCACCCGCAAACATGCGGTCCTCTGCCTCAGAAAAGGAGCTCTGTAAACTAGCAGATGTGCTATTTGGGCCTGATGCCATGTTAGAATCTCCGGATGACATCTCACATGACCAGGACAAGAGTCCCCTCTCAGACAGTGGCTTTGAGACAAGGAGTGAAAGGACGCCATCTGCCCCACAGAGTGCAGAAGGCATGGGACCCAAGACACTTTTCCAGGATATTCCACCAGTAATCACGGAGACAAGGACTGAGGTTGTTCATGTTATTAGGAGCTATGAGTCTCCTGAAGATAACAAGCAACCAATGATGGAGGATACAAGGGCGGTTAGATACATTGATGCTGAGCCCAAAGGGCTGAATGCATCCAATGTGGACCAAACAAAAGCATTTCAGATGAAAATCAGCCCGGACGATGACTCGATGGGCAAGGGCATGCGAGTTAAGGAAGAGACCCACATCACAACTACTACCCGAATGGTGTACCACAAACCCCAGAGTAAAGAGAATACATCAGAGAGGATTGAAGAGTCAATGTCAGTGCATGATATCATGAAAGCTTTCCAGTCCGGCAGGGATCCCTCCAGAGAACTTGCTGGACTGTTTGAGCACAAGGCCGGCAACGATGACACATCACAGAGAGTTCTTGAAGATATCAGCTCAAAGCCCAAAGTTGAAAGAATAATTGAGGTTCACATTGAAAAGGGCAACAAAACTGAACCAACTGAGGTCATCATCCGGGAGACAAAAAATCACCCAGAGAAGGAGATGTACTTCTACCAAGGGAACAGTGGAATGTCACGACACGGAGAGGAGGAGCCTGAAGAATCGCTCCCCTGTTACCTAGAGTCTTCCAGAGTAAACACGCCCATGACACAGGAAGATGATAGTCATCCAAGCTCTGAACAGCTCATGGCAGACGACTCGTACAAAACCCTGAAGTTACTCAGCCAGCACTCTGTGGAATATAATGATGATGAATCATCAGAAGTCAGAGGAGAGTCTTACAACTTTGCCGACAAAATGCTTCTCTCTGAGAAACCAGAATCGTCTCACTCTGACACTGAGGAGTATTTAAGGGACAGGTCTCGTTTTCAATCCCCAGATAGGAGTTGTTATAGTCAGGGAAGGTCTAGTGGATCAAGGCAAGAATATATTTTGAAGTCATCAAACACAGACAAATCAGGTCAAATTGCCAATGTAGATGATAACTTTGACAAACTAACACTGTTGCAGTATTCCTCAGAACCTGGTAGCCCAAAGCACTCTGTTTGGATGCGTGTCACTGATGACAGACAGGGCAAGAATAGAGAAAAGCTGATATATGAAGACAGAGTAGACAGAACTGTTAAGGAAGCAGAGGAAAAGCTTAGCGAAGTCTCTCAGTTTTTTCGTGATAAGACAGAGAAACTGAACGATGAGCTTTCTTCCCCTGAGAAGAAGTCCCGTAGGTCCGACTTTAGGGAAACACGATCAGGGCCTAGCTCTACGCACAGCAGTCCTGAAAGATCAGCATACAGGAATGGGGGCAGTGGTGAAGAATGTAGAGACCGTTTCAGAGACAGGTTTGGCTCCAATGATAGAAAATGTGCTAGTTTACCAAGCAGCCCAGAGAGGAGAGTGCTGCTACAATATAATGATGACAATAGAAAACCAGGGGATGGCATCTCACAGGGCAATGTGGGTGATGCCTCCAAACCTTTTCAAATGTCATCCTCCAAAGTCAGCGCTGTTAGGCTACATTTTGAACAAGAGGCTCAAAAGCAAGACACGGGTCCACAATGGGGACACACATCAAATCCCCCAGTAAGAAAACTCCTGGAAAGTAAGCTGCCTGTGTATCAGGTTTTTGCAGGCTCAAATATACCCAAATCACCAGACAGTCCAGGATGTACAAGGAAGGTTCTAGAAAGTGAGGTAAGAGGATCTAGTGGACCAAGCCCCAGTGCTAATAGGTATATTTACTCATCTCCTAAACACGGCACAAACGGAAATGAACAGGAAGAAAAAAAGTCCTTCAAAACTTGGGAATGTCATGGAAATGGAAACTATCAACCCCAAGTGTCAATTCACAAAGACCACAATTCACAAAGAGAACAGCAGAGTTTTAGAGATGGAATAGCCAGAAAAGAAGAGACAACCAAGAAAATAATTTACACAGAGGTTGTGGTCCGAGAAAACCCAAATAGTACCGGTGGTCTAAAAAAAAACTCGGAATCGCAAATTCCTGTTAGAATGCCATCTAGTTTCTCAGAAAATCATCAATCCACTTCATTAAAATTTGATACCTCTGTTAAACTGTGTGAAAGGCCAGGGTTACAAATACCTACTTTAGCTAGAAATAGGTTACACAGCGGCTCTGAATCCAGAAAATCCACAAACGGCTCATCAGTAGAAAAATCATCTGATTCTTTTGATAGTAGTCAGTCAACTGTAATGTGTAATGGTATAGATAGCGATCAAGTAGGGTACTTGGAAAACATTGTTACTGAGGGTTACAAAGACATCAAACCTTTGCCAGTTTATGTTAGCATCCAAGTGGGCAAGAAATACGAAAAAGAAACAGCTGAGAAGCTGGGAACATACAAAAAGATAGTGAGTCACGAGAGCCGAACAGTGCATGAGACACGGGGAGCGCGTTACACCATTAAACAAAAACAGACCCCATCTCCTCAAGGCAGCCCAGAGGATGACACTCTAGAGCAAGTTACTTTCATGGACAGCTCTGGCAAAAGTCCTGTTACTCCTGAGACACCAAGTTCTGAGGAGGTGAGCATTGCCTCCAGAACGCCAGATTCCGTGATTGGATACATGCCCGGAATGCCCATTCCAATAGCAGAGGAGTCTGAAGAAGATGAAGGAAAGACCTTCATCTACAAGGAGTCTCTGCCAAAGAAAACCAAGCCTGCCTCATCAGAACCCTCCAACCGAAATCAGGAAACACTGAAACGACACAAAGAGAAAAGGGTCGCTTACATTGAGTTTCCCCCCCCTCCGCCTTTAGAGGCAGAGCATTCTGACCCTGATAAGAGGGGATCTTGTGCCTCCTCAGAGGCTGAGACAGAGATGATGGAGGTGAACCTCCAAGAGGAGCATGATCGGCACCTCCTTGCAGAGCCCATCATCAGGGTTCAACCTCCCTCTCCGGTTCCACCTGGAGCAGACGACAGCGACTCTAGCGACGATGAGTCTGTCTTCCATCCCATTCCCAACAAAAAGTACACCTTCAAGATGAAGGAAAAGGAGGAAGGAGAGAAGCGTCTAAAACCCCAAAAGCCTGAGAGGAACGGAAACAACAAGGAGTCAGTCACGAATGTCGTTGAAAAAGAAGAGGATGTAGACTTAGAGAAAAATGGCAACGACCAGTCAATCACAGACTGCTCCATAGCCACAACTGCTGAGTTCTCTCATGACACAGATGCCACTGAAATAGACTCTCTCGATGGCTATGACCTTCAAGATGAGGATGATGGATTGAGTGAACAAGACCCTAAAACATCAAGCCTGTCCAATGACGGCAAGACATGTGATCGTTCCTTTAGTCAATCAAAGCTTGAAGTCATAGAGGAGGAGAAAACACCAAGTGAGGATGGAGGGGATAATGGGAAAGCAAACTCAGACCAAAACACCGGAGAAGAAAAAGACTACACTCTTGAGGGAAGACATCCAGATAGACAGGGCGATAGACAAGACTTTGCAGATAACTATTTTCGTTGTCAACTCGAAGAGGAGTTAAACTCTACCTTCAAAACAGTCGCCACGAAAGGCTTAGACTTTGACCCCTGGTCAAGCAAAGGGGGAGAAGGAGAAGGAGTTTTTGATGCCAAAGCGAGAGAAGAAGATCCCAAGCCTTTTGGTTTGTCTGTGGAGGACAAATCGCAAGCCACCACTCCAGACACTACCCCTGCTAGAACCCCGACTGATGAAAGCACACCGACTAGCGAGCCTAACCCTTTCCCCTTCCATGAGGGGAAGATGTTTGAGATGACGCGCAGTGGTGCAATTGACATGAGCAAGCGGGACTTTGTTGAAGAGAGGCTTCAATTTTTCCAGATTGGTGAGCATTCCTCTGATGGGAAATCAGGGGACAAGGGGAGAGGGGGCAAGAGTCCGGGGGTAGTTACCTCTCAGTCAAAAACAGGGGAGAGGGGTGAAGGGGTGAAGTTAGAGACTGCCACAGACAGCAGCACATCAGCAAAGTGCAGCCCTGCACAGACTGGCACTGACACTGGCTGTACCGATGCGCCTTCTGGTGACACAGTAGCCGAGACCACGTCCTCATTCACGATTACGGCCTCTAAAGTTGACCCCAAATTACGCACCCCCATTAAGATGGGAATAGCCATTACAGTGAAAAAAGACTTGGGGGATCACACAGATTATAAGGCAGAGATGTCAGAAAGTCAGATGCCAGAATACATTAGCTTGGAAAACCAGTCACTGGAGGTTCAGTTTAGCGGATACAGAGACCCAAAGCTGTCAGAAAGAAGAGATTACCCTGCAGAGAACTGCAATAACAACAATAACCTTGAATCCTCTAGCGTCCAGGCTAACTATATACAATGTGGCAGTGTGGTGTTTAATTTGCAGTCGTCTTCTGAACCCACCCTTCAGAAAGCCAGTAGGATTGAAGCTTTGTTCTGTAGAGACTCTCTAGAAGTAGAAGAAAACAGTGTTCAGGCTGAACAAAGACAAAGTGAAGCCATCAAGGAAGCTGAGGCGAAGCAGCAAAAGTCTAGGCTGCCTGTCAAAGCGCCAGGGTGGTCGTTCCATACACAAGGCACAGCAATAGGGAAGCAAAAACCCAAACAGGTTGTCAAGGCTGAGGTGAGGAGAAGAGCAGAGCCTGTCATTGCCAAAGTAGAGCCCAGGTCTAGAATCCCAATCAAAAATATTAAAAAGAGCAGCACACCCAGCTCCCCAATATCAGTGCAGGTAACAACTCAGTCTAGCAGGGAAAGAGTAGCTATACAGTTTTCCTCCAGGTTGCCCATCAAAGACAGGTCTCAGGTTAGCTCGTCAGGTGAGACGAGTAGGGAGAACGCCAGCGAGGTTTGTAAACGCACCATCGAGTACTTTAAGGGCATTAGCGGGGAGACGCTAAAGCTGGCCAACCGCCTATCAGACGAAGAGAAAAAGACACAGGGAGAACAGTCCGAGGAAGACAGCACCTCCAGGAGCACCTCTCTGTCGGACCCCTCTCAGCCCTCCCGCTCGTCGAGGTCTGGTAGAGGCTCGAGAGCTGAGGCCAGGGCCTTGTCCGTAAGGGCAAAGGTCGACAGGGCCTCCGGCAGTGAGAGGAGCAGGAGGAGTAGGCGGACTGGTGGGAAGGAGGGCAGTCAGGTTGCGGGGCCTCGGGCGCCCCCCGTCGCGGAGATCAAGCCTAGTTTGTAAAACTTTCACACTTGTTAAAACCTTAGTTGCATGAAGTCGTTGTGATTGATTGCCTGTGGCGTGTTTATTCTCTTCAAACAGTAGCTGTCATTCTGTCATTGTCATCTATGTACTGTGTACTGTACTTGTCCTTGTCAGACTCTCCTCCTCCCCTCAACCCCTTAGTTGTCAGATACCTCAGCATGCCAGAGTAGTGACTGGTGCACTGGCACAGCCAGTCTCCTGTTGACGGCTACTGAGTCTGTCTATCTGTCTGTCTGTGCAGGGTGGCTACTGAAAACAGCAGTTCTAGTTTATTCTATTTCATGGTCAAGTTGTGTCTCTGAGCTAATTAGCCTTAGCAAAAACATAAAGGTTGTCCGCATGTGTACTGTGTAGTCCCATTTAAGAACTATGAATCCACCCTAGAGTTCCTACGAGTACATGACTCTTTTGACCCATTTTACATTATTTTGTTTGTATGGTTCTTATGATAGTTACTGCCTGCTTAGAGGATACATATTCACAAACATTCACAGAGCACCTGTGTCCAAATAACACAATGTAGACCGTCATATAGTGTCTATTCTGCCTTTTCTTGCCATTCAGGAAACTAAATCTGAAGTGCTGTCAGCCTAAACAAGCCATTGAATAATAAAATGCACATTTACAGTAAACCTGTTGATTCAATATGTATATATCAAACACAGAGGAGAGGCTGCAAAACACTGTCTGCTTTTATATAATTTGGAAAATACCACACTTGGCCAGAAAAGGAAAGAGTCCTCTGTACTCCTATTTCAGTCAATAGAAAAGGTACTGAACAGTGTTGATTATTTAGATTATCTCTGCCCTTTAGGTCCTCAGAGTCCCTGTGAGCGAACAGACCTGCGGATGGCCATTGTGGCCGACCACCTGGGACTTAGCTGGACTGGTAAGGAAATAGTGCTCCCTGGTCCCAGTACCATCTGTCTTCATGGCTCTCTCTTCTTCTGCTTTCCCCTCTCTCAAGAAAACAACATAGATATTACTGTGAGGAAACAGTGCCCTCTACAGAGTGATGCTCTTCTTACACTGCAGCTCTACATACTCATGCATGTGCAGAAATGGATGCCTTGAACTGATGCGGTGTTAATTCCGTCAACAAAAATATTGACTTAAAATATTTATAAAACACATTTTTCTGTGGTATTTGATGAGACTATAATTGACTAAATAGATCCACAAAAAAACTATAACTAAATGAAAATTATTTTTAATTTCATTTGACTAAAACGAGACGAGACAAAATTATCTCTATGACTAAAATCTGACTTATAACTGGACTGGACAAGAGTTTTTGGAGCGATTAAGAGCTTTTCAGTAATAAGCACAATTAATATTAACAGCACAGATGCAGCGCAAGTTCTGTTCAGCAGTGGGAAGGACGAGCCGCACCCGGTACATATAGCCTACATCATCTGCTGAGCTGAGGGGTAGCAAGTGATGAGTGTGGGCAGACAGACAGGCTTCGCCCCGGCTGTTCCGCCTCCGATTATACACATCACGAAGGAGAATCTTTTGCTTCCCTGTAGCTAACCAGTCACCACCAGCCTTCTCAGCCTGGTCTCAGACTAAACGTAACATAGTAAATGTCAGTCCGGGACACTCAAATTAGTATGATATGTTATGTGTGGTCAGGGTTGGGGAGAAACAGATTACATGAAAGTGATTACAGAAAACCGTTAACTGTCATCCGTTATGTTACCAGCTACAGTATTGTAGTCAGATTACAGATACTTTTGCAAACCTAGATGATTATTTTGAAGATTACTTTTAAATTCAGAAAGGATGTTTGCGGGAAAAAAACTTTGACACTTCTCTGTTTTCTCAATGGCATTCAAATCAACGTTGAAAAAGGTGCAAGTTTAAGTTTGTTCCATCTGAGCGAGTCTGACAACAAGTCAGAGACCACTATGATGACACACCAAATAGGTTTGATGGATCGTGGGAAAAGAACAAGAATAGGCTTTTGTAGGCTACAGTCCAAGCTATGTCTTCCAATGGAGCGACTTCTGTCGGCATCCAAAGATTATCCAACTTAAATAAACCCTTGGAGGAAAGGATGACAGCAGTGATGTAGTCTACGGCGATACAGATATCACTTATTATTGATATCTACATAGTACATTGATGTGAATCGCATTGCTGCTCTCTCATTTAGCTATTTGTGCCTTACGGAATGTGGTTGTTGTGGATGGCTGTTGACAAATCTAAATGTGTATTTGAACCCAATAATGGTTGAATTCAAGAAGTTTAAGCTGCCTACTGTATCAATCATTGTTTTGAAACCAGTGGACAGCCAGTGAAAAATGTGCTCTTGCAAAACTGCATAGTGCAGATCCCAGCCTATGGAATAAAAGTGGGGATTTTATTGCTCAATCTAATTCATACGGATAAAAATGTATAAATCCATAGGCCTAATGGACACATGCTCAAACTCGTACACTTTTGATAGACTTAAGGGGGCAATCCATTTTTGGACATAAATTATATATACAGTACCAGTCAAAAGTTTGGACACACCTACTCATTCCAGGGATATCACTCATCCCTCCGGAACTTTCATTACACACACCTGTCCCCTATTCCCACTGATTAGTGCTTGTATAAGTGTGCCCTTTGATTTCCATTGGGCTGTCGATTATTGTTACAATGTCCGTTGGTGCGTGTGAGTACATGTGCTGTGTGTTTTGGGCTTCCATGCCCTTGTGGATTGCGCAGATGATTACGGGTCTCCTCCCATGTGTTAATCATCGTGCGTGTGTTATTTATTCAAGGTACTCCTCGCTCTTTTTGTTTGGGTTTCAACCCTGTGTTTTTATAGTGTTTGTTTGGTCTTCGTCCCCGGTCCTTTACACGACACGCCATAATTTGGGTACAATAAAAAAAAAAAACTTTTACACATTCCTGTGTCTGTCTCCCGATCCTTCATGCCAACGTGACAGACCCCTAGACTTTTTCCACGTTTTGGATAAAGTACTGAGTTAAATGTCTGTATACTTATGTAAATGTGATATTTCAGGTTTTTATTTCGAATACATTAGCAAAACTCTAAACTTTTATACATTTTTTGCTAATTAATAAAAATAAAAACAGAAATATTACGTTTACATAAGTATTCAGACCATTTACTCAGTACAAGCTTGGCACGCCTGTATTTGCTGAGTTTCTCCCATTCTTCTCTGCAGATCCTCTCAAGCTCTGTCAGGTTGGATGGGGAGCATTGCTGCAAAGATATTTATAGCTCTCTCCAGAGTTGTTCAATCGGTTTAATTCCGGACTCTGGCTGGGCTTCTCAAGGACATTCAGAGACTTGTCCCAAAGCCACTCCTGCGTTGTCTTGGCTGTGTGCTTAGGGTCATTGTCCTGTTGGTAGGTGAACCTTCACCCTAGTCTGAGGTCCTGAGCACTCTCTCTCTGTACTTTTCTCGTCTTTGCCTCAATCCTGACTAGTCTCCCAGTCCCTGCCGCTGAAAAACATCCCCGCAGAATGATTCTGCTACCACCATGCTTCACCGTAGGGACGGTGCCAGGTTTCTTTCAGACGTGATGCTTGGCATTCAGGCCGAAGAGTTCAATATTGGTTTCCTCAGACCAGAGAATCTTGTTTCTGATGGTCTGAGATTCTTGAGGTGCCTTTTGGCAAACTCCAAGCTGACTGTCATGTAACTTTTACTGTAGAGTGGCTTCCGTCTTGACACTCTACCATAAAGGCCTGATTGGTAGAGTGCTGCAGCAATGGTTGTCCTTGGAAGATTCTCCCATCTTCACAAAGGAACTTTAAAGCTCTGTCCCTGACCAAGGCCCTTCTCCCCCGATTGCTCAGTTTGGCCAGGTAGCCAGCTCAAGGAAGAGTCTTGGTGGTTCCAAACTTCTTGCATTTAACTATGATGGCGGCCACTGTGTTCTTGGGGACTTTCAATGCTGCATAAATCTTTTGTTACCCTTCCCCAGATCTGTGCCTTGACACAATCCTGTCTCGGAGCTCCAAGGACAATTCCTTCGACTTCATGGCTTGGTTTTTGCTCTGACATGCACTGTCAACTGTGGGACCTTTTATATAGACAGTTGGGTACCTTTCAAAAACATGTACAATTAATTGAATTTACCACAGGTGGACTCCAATAAAGTTGTAGATGCATCTCAAGGATGATCAATGGAAACAGGATGCACCCGAGCTCAATTTTGAGTCTCATAGCAAAGGGTCTGAATACTTATGTAAATAAGGTATTTCTGTTTATAATGTTTTCGCTTTGTCATTATGGGGTACTGTGTGTAGATTTCTGTGGATTAAAACATTTTTTATCTGTTTTAGAATAAGGCTGTAAAGTAACAAAATGTGGAAAAGGTCAAGGGGTCTGAATACTTTCCGAAGGCACTGTATATGCATCATGAGCTTAGTTCAACTGTCACACTCCATGAAAATATAAGCTTGTTTTTCTCCAATGTTTGTAAACATTGTAAATGTAGCCTAATAACATGGTTAAAACAATATTTTTGATATCATGGATGGTCAGTCCTTGCATTCATAGCTCTTTCTATTAATCTTAGGGTGGAAACATTTCTCCAGGCCCATCCTTCAGCTTTTTACCAAAACACAGGCGGTGCGACCGTTTTGTTATTGTTTCATCTGTGGCTTTGCAAAAATCCCAGAACCACACGGGGGGACCTAGTGAATGACCTGCAGAGAGCTGGGACCAAAGTAACAAAGCCTACCATCAGTAACACACTATGCCGCCAGGGACTCAAATCCTGCAGTGCCAGACGTGTCCCCCTGCTTAAGCCAGTCCATGTCCAGGCCCGTCTGAAGTTTGCTAGAGAGCATTTGGATGATCCAGAAGAAGATTGGAATAATGTCATATGGTCAGATTAAACCAAAATATAACTTTTTGGTAGTTGCATCCAAAGAACACCATACCTACTGTGAAGCATGGGGTGGAAACATCATGCTTTGGGGCTGTTTTTGTGCAAAGAGACCAGGACGACTGGTCCGTGTAAAGGAAAGAATGAATGGGGCCATGTATCGTGAGATTTTGAGTGAAAACCTCCTTCCATCAGCAAGGGCATTGAAGATGAAACGTGGCTGGGTCTTTCAGCATGACAATGAACCCAAACACACTGCCCAGGCAACGAAGGAGTGGCTTCCTAAGAAGCATTTCAAGGTCCTGGAGTGGCCTAGCCAGTCTCCAGATCTCAACCCCATAGAAAATCTTTGGAGGGAGTTGAAAGTCCGTGTTGCCCAGCAACAGCCCCAAAACATCACTGCTCTAGAGGAGATCTGCATGGAGGAATGGGTCAAAATACCAGCAACAGTGTGTGAAAACCTCGTGAAGACTTACAGAAAACGTTTGACCGCTGTCATTGCCAACAACGGGTATATAACAAAATATTGAGAAACTTTTGTTTTTGACCAAATAGTTATTTTCCACCATAATTTGCAAATAAATTCATTAAAAATCCTACAATGTGATTTTCTGGATTTTTTTTCTCATTTTGTCTGTCATAGTTGAAGTGTACCTATGATGAAAATGTACAGGCCTCTCTCATATTTTTAAGTGGGAGAACTTGCACAATTGGTGGCTGACTGAATACTTTTTTGCCCCACTGTATATGTAGTAGAAAGCGATGGGTTAGAAGAAACCTACATATCCAACCCATAAAGTAAAATTTAACATCCATATATGGCCAGCTATGTCAACTTTAACATGGATTTATCCTGCAATAGATGTGGTTCAATTGGTAACATACATTTGTGTCTTCTAATGCCTTTTAAGGGGAAAATAATCTAAAAGTAACTGAATATAATCAGATTACTTTACTGAGTTTGGGTAACTTTTGGATTACCCTAACTTTGGACAGGTAACTAGCAACTGTAACAGATTACATTTAGAAAGTAAGCTACCCAACCCTGTGTTTGGTATGGTTACATAAGACAGATGGTTACTTATGGGTCGTTGGTCAGGGTGGGTGGGCGTATAGTGCAAACGTGTAGTAACCCAGAGGTTGTGAGTTTGAATCTCATCAGGGACAATTTTAGCTAATTAGCAACTTTTCTATGACTTACTACTCTTTATCTACTTTGCAACTACTTAGCATATTTGCAAACCCTTCCACTAACCCTTGAACCAAACTCCTAAACTTAACCTTAACCATAACCCCTAGCCTAGCTAATGTTAGCCACCTAGCTAGACTTCGTAAAATACCATACGTTTAGCAAATTCGTAACATAGTACGTTTTGCAAATTCGTAAAATATTGCACGTCTTGTAAATTCGTAACATATAATGCAAATTGTAATTCGTAACATGTCATACGAATTGGTGATGTACATCCACAAATGAATACATCCCATACGAAATGTAACATATCATACTAAATGGAGTGTCCCGGATTTACATACAGAATAATACGAGGTGCTCTGAGACCAGTTTGGCCTCCTAGTTAGCTACCCTTTGCCTGGTTAAGAAACACAAGCTGCTTTCCCGAAATTAAAAACAATAGCAGCATTGAGTTGTTTGAATTTGTAGTCTCGCTCAACCTTCCCACTGGGGTGGCAGGCAGCCTAGTGGTTTGACTGTTGGGCCAGTAACCGAAAGGTTGCTGGGTTGAATCCCTGAACTGACAAGGAAAAAATATTTTGTTCTGCCCCTGAACAAGGCAGTTAACCCACTGTTCCCTGGTAGGCTGTCATTGTAAATAATAATTTGTTCTTAACTAATTTGCCTAGTTCAATAAAGGTTACATTCTGTTTTTAATCCCACTGTCCCCACTGCATTTCATAGCCAAGATCTGTAGCCAAGTCTCCCTCTTTTCCTCAATGAAAATGGCTTGATTCAAGCATTACCTCTCAAAAGATAAGACCCATAATAGTGCCGCTAATTTCCTTTCTTTCTATTGTGCATTGGCGGGCAGCATTTTACATTGCAGGCTGTTCTAAAACTAGGTTACTTGTAGACCGGACCGTTTACCATTTGTTTAGGCTACACCTTGTTCAGTCATGTTACCTCATTAAAAGCCTGGCGCGTGTTCAGCAGCACACAACATTTTGAAAACTTCAGATAGTATATTTCTATGTAGAACAAACATGCCTCTGACATGTTGAATGAGGAATAATGTCGGCTCTATTCATGGAATTTCTAACTGTAACGTTCGAGAACGTTTTGCAGCTGAACGTGGCCCTGGTGACATTACTAGTAGCCTATATGCAAAGTAACATTTGGTAAATCTCATCAGGGACAAGGGACATCAAAAGAAAGGAAAAGGGACATCAAACTATTTATTGACAACATTCCTCTTGCCAATACTCTACATCTGACTGGGTGAATAACCTTCATTTTGAGTTAATATGGACCTAGTGACTCGAGACTTGAGCACTTGGACCAGGATTCGAGCACTGGGACTCGAGCACAGGGGACTTGGGACTTGATTCAGACTCGACTACATCACTGTGCGAAACTGTCATTAGCTCCCATTCAAAATCATTAGCCCTTGTTCTACTTTTGGACATCAATGTGGCTGCGACGTCTGTGGAACGTTGATAACAATGACAATGATGCGACCGAGTAACAGGTGCAACCCAGTGGCTTGCGAAAGTATTCACCCCCCTTGGCATTTTTTCTATTTTGTTGCCTTACAACCTGGAATTAAAATTGATTTTAGATTTTTTTGTATCATTTGATTTACACAACATGCCTACCACTTTGAAGATACAAAATATATTTTAATGTGAAACAAACTAGAAATAAGCCAAAGAAAACAGAACTTGAGCGTGCATTACTATTCACCCCCCCCCCAAAGTCAATACTTTGTAGAGCCACCTTTTGCAGAAATTACAGCTGCAAGTCTCTTGTGGTATGTCTCTATAAGCTTTGCACATCTAGCCACTGGGATTTTTGCCTATTCTTCAAGACAAAACTGCTCCAGCTCCATCAAGTTGGATGGGTTCCTTTTTCCCCTTAAACCGCTCAAGTGTTGTTTTAGCAGTATGCTTAGGGTCATTGCCCTGTTGGGTGAACCTCCGTCCCAGTCTCAAATCTCTGGAAGACTGAAACAGGTTTTCCTCAAGAATTTCCCTGTATTTAGCACCATCCATCATTCCTTCAATTCTGACCAGCTTCCCAGTCCCTGCCGATGAAAAACATCCCCACATGATGCTGCCACCACCATGCTTCACTGTGGAGATGGTATTCTTTTTTTTCTTTTTTACCCCGTTTTCTCCCCAATTTCGTGGTATCCAATTGTTTAGTAGCTACTATCTTGTCTCATTGCTACAACTCCCGTACGGGCTCGGGAGAGACGAAGGTTAAAATTCCTCCGATACACAACCCAACCAAGCCGCACTGCTTCTTAACACAGCGCGCATCCAACCCGGAAGCCAGCCGCACCAATGTGTCGGAGGAAACACCATGCACCTGGCAACCTTGGTTAGCGCGCACTGCGCCTGTCCCGCCACAGGAGTCGCTGGTGCGCGATGAGACAAGGATATCCCTACCAGCCAACCCCTCCCTAACCCGGGCGACACTAGGCCAATTGTGCGTCGCCCCACGGACCTCCCGGGCGCGGCCGGTTACGACAGAGCCTGGGCGCGAACCCAGAGTCTCTGGTGGAACAGCTAGCGCTGCAGCACAATGCCCTTAACCACTGCGATGGTATTCTCGGGATGATGAGAGATGTTGGGTTTGCGACAGACATAGCGTTTTCCTTGATGACCAAAAAGCTAAATGTTAGTCTCATCTGACCAGAGTACCTTATCGAATATGTTTGGGGGAGTCTCCCACATGCCTTTTGACGAACACCAAACATGTTTGATTATTTTTTTCTTTAAGCAATGGCTTTTTTCTGGCCACTCTTCCGTAAAGCCCAGCTCTGTGGAGTGTAGGGCTTAAAGTGGTCCTATGGACAGATACTCCAATCTCCGCTGTATAGCTTTGCAGCTCCTTCAGGGTTATCTTTGGTCTCTTTGTTGCCTTTCTGATTAATGCCCTCCTTGCCTGGTCCATGAGTTTTGGTGGGCTGCCCTCTCTTGGCAGGTTTGTTGTGGTGCAATATTCTTACCATTTTTTTATAATGGATTTAAGGATGCTCTGTGGGATGTTCAAAGTTTGGGATTATTTTTCTAACCCAACCCTGATCTGTACTTCTCCACAACTTTGTCCCTGACCTGTTTGGAGAGCGCCTTGGTCTTCATGGTGCCGCTTGCTTGGTGGTGCCCCTTGCTTAGTGGTGTTGCAGACTCTGGGGCCTTTCAGAACAGGTGTATATATACTGAGATCATGTGACACTTAGATTGCACACAGGTGGACTTTATTTAACTGATTATGTGACTTCTGAAGGTAATTGGTTGCAAAGGGTGTGAGTACATATGCATGCACCACTTTTCCGTTTTAATTATTATTATATATTTTTGAAACAATTAATTTTTTCCATTTCACTTCACCAATTTGGACTATTTTGTGTTTGTCCATTACATGAAATCCAAATCCAAATCTATTTAAATTACAGGTTGTAATGCTTCGCCAAAACCTTGCACCACCTGGCGATTGTGTTTCTCTTTCTCTCCCTCTCTGCACTTGTATGTGTGTGTTTGTTTTGTATGTGATTTGTTTTGTATGTGATTTGCAGTATCTATGTGGGCTGAATTAGGAATTTAAAAGTCCAGATCATTATTATATGTTGTTATATGTGTTTGTCATATTTCTGCTTTTGGGAAGAGAATAGGAAGTTATGCAGAAAAACATGTTGGTAGGACAAGGATATATATGTACACTGAGTATACCAAACATTAGGGTCAGCCATAGTGGTATGGTGCACCTGGAGCAAAGTAGGCTTAAGTGCCTTGCTCAAGAGCAGGTGTTCTTAATGTTTTGTATACTGACGTGTATGTTTGTGCACATGTCAGTGACTTATGTTTACTATAGGTTAATGACGCAATATAAATGTGATGTGACTAAAATGAAAGGGCACAAATTGCCCTTTAGTGGCCTCATGGGTGGAATGTGTATAATAAAAAAATATAACACATATTTTTTAATAAATAATATTTTTCTTAATTTCATAATTCATAAACATAATTTTTTAAATGCAGAAAATCCAGTTTCTATGTCAATGCTTTTTAAAAATATATATTTCAGTCTTTGATGTATATAAAGTGTAATATTGGGATGCAAACAAAAAATTCAATACATTTCAACTATATCTGACATGGTATAGGTAGGTGTCTTCTTTTTTTAAAGTCCTTAGCCATGTGTGTGAGTTGTATACTTTTGTTTCAAAGTGATTTGTTTAAGACTACCAAGAAACACTCTGTTACCCTGATTTAGCCCACTGCAGTAAAAGGTTAATGATATTTGAGTCAAAATGACTAAGACTAGACTAAATCTGAACTGTTGTGATGTAATGTATTTTTGGATGCGTTTGCAGAGCTGGCTCGGGAAATGAACTTTTCTGTCGACGAGATCAACCACATCCGAGTGGAGAACCCCAACTCCCTGACAGCGCAGAGCTTCATGCTGCTAAAGAAATGGGTCAGCCGGGACGGTAAAAACGCAACGAGTGAGTGTCTCTCCTTCTCCCAAATATATTTCTATGGCTTTCTCTTCTATCACATCTCGCGATTATGATTATGATTATGTACTAGTGGGCGGCAGGGTAGCCTAGTGGTTAGAGCGTTGGACTTGTAACCGAAAGGTTGCAAGTTCAAATCCCCAAGCTGACAAAGTACAATTCTGTCATTTTGCCCCTGAACAGGCCGTTAACCCACTGTTCCTAGGCCGTCATTGAAAATAGGAATTTGTTCTTAACTGGCTTGCCAAGTTAAATAAGGTAAAATAAATACTACAGAGTACCTCGCTACTGTATTTTTCCATGTCCATAAAAAGAGCCTCACGACCTCTCTCATCCCTCTCTCCTTCTGAACTCCCTGTCTTTCCCTCTCTTCGTATCTGTGAATATTTCATACTGAATGACATTGAAAGGACTTATGTAGAAGCAGAATGACTTCTATGTTTGTTAAGATTCCTAATGCAGCTGTCATTCAGCTTAATATGAAGTTGCATATTATGTTCATGCTCCTACTAAGGACATAATGTTTAGTACAGGAAAATATCATTTGGCCCAGTCTCCTTGTAGAAGAGAAGAATACGGCAACCCTTTTTTCACCTTCACACACTGCAGTGTGATTGTAAACTATTTACCCTGCAAGAGTTATGACAATGACAACATCTGGGTTAAGGAACAGTGCATATTGTTCAGACAACTGTCATATTGTACAACAAACAGTGTCTTGTCTTTGTTGGACTGACTTTCTATGGTCTGTTTTCCTTACAGCGGATGCCTTAACTGGAGTGCTGACCAAAGTCAATCGGATGGATATTGTGACTTTACTGGAGGGGCCGATATTTGACTATGGTAACATTTCAGGCACGAGAAGTTTTGCCGATGATAACGCTGTTTACCTGGATCAGGCTGATGGTAAAGTTTAGCTCCATCTAGCTGACCTCTTACCTCTCCTGCTACCTCTTTTGTTTTTGCCTTACAACTGTAGCAAAAATAAGAACAAATTGCCTGGCTATACTATTGAATGCAATTTGCCTATGGAGACTACAGTACCCTATCTTAGACAGGCTGATGTCTGACCCTTCGCTTTCGGCTTTTTTTTGTCCGTTTCGGTCTAACCATTTTCTGACACTCAAACGAGTGTGAGGAAATGTTAGCATGCAGAGTCCCATGGGTTCACTTTTAACTTAGTCAATTCAGGAAATGTATTTTAATTCACTTTCTGAAATGTCTGGGTTCCTATTAAATTGACACCAGCCAACCCTGATGATGAGAATAGCATGTTAAGCCCAAAGATTTTCTAGAGAGGTCTTGATTGACATGGCCTTTTATATTATTAAAGCCCTCCTAAAATCGAATTGCATTTGTGCTCCAAGGGTTTTGTAAGATGAATTGATGACAAACACTAAAACTTTTCCATAATGCTAACCAGTTGCATGCTGTAACACACTGCTTTCACCTGATTACCTTGTACCTTCAACAGGGCACTACTGTATAAACCCCTTTGTTCCCTAATGCATGGAGTAGACTCAACAGACAGTCTGTTGTACTTTGTTCATCTATAGCTCTAGATCTGTCTAGTTCTCTAGTCTACCTCCAGTTCCTCTGAGCCCTCCCCGGATAGAATGACAGAGCTTCGTCCTCTGTGAAACCAGACTACCTTCCTCCTCTTACGCGCTCGTCCATCTCCACAGCCCAATCTCCAGGGCAGCTTATAACAGCTCCTAATGGCTTATTAAGAGTATTGTGCCGTCATCTCTGCACTTCCCCATCCCCTTCCCTGCCACCTCATCAAAATCATCTCTCTGTCCTCTCATTCATCTTTGTCTTGTCTTGTTAATACGTTTTTGTATTTTGTTAGCTTTCTTTGTGTCTTTTGTTTCTCTTTTATCGTCGTGTGTCCTCACCAGTAGCATGCTTTGTTGTTCATGAGCGCGCCTCCACCTCTGCAATTCCAGTGTCGCCCTCGATTAAGAATCATTCCCTAAACCCTGATTCATTCTTGGTCTTACAGACCTCCACACCTCTCTCCCTTACTCTTCCCACACCGCTGATCCCCAAGTTATGAATCCTCTGTCTCACTCATGGGCCTCACACCTTTACCCCCATCCCCACCACCCAATCCAGCTCCCTCTCCTCTTCCATGTCTCCTTCTCATCCCCCAGTCACCAAGTCTTCAACCCACTGGGGACCCCAGTCAATCCACACACCTGTCCTCTACTCCCATGCCCCAGCTCTCTCCCTCATCCCTTCCAAGTATCTCCCTCAATACTCAGTTTTCGAGTCCTCAGGCTCAACCCACTGGGGAACCCAGTCAGCCTACACCCCTCTCGTCTTCTCCCACCCCCCAGCTGTCTCCCTCTGTGACCCTATGCCAGTCACACAGTCTTGAATCCTTAGAAATCCCATTTCCCACTTTGTCCCACCCCGTCCTCCCCCTAATATCACCTGCAGGGTCTCACTGCCCTAGTCCTGACCCCCCTTTCATCCGTTCCCTGCCCTCCTGTCCTGTGTGTCAATATCCCTGTGTCCCCCATACCTTCTCCTTCTGCACCTCCCTCTTGGGTTCACATCGACCCTTCTACCCTAGAAATCTTCATCTAAGCCCCATCCTATCGTCTTTCGTCTTTTCTGTGTGAGCATGACTAAACACCCGCTCAACTGTTAACTAATAAAACCCACTCATCACACATATGGACATTTCTACCATTCCTTACTTATTTCTGTTTTGTTTTCTTATCCCATCTCAATGGCTGCATATGAACCCATCCCTTTAAAGAACAAAACTATCTTGTCATAAAACTGTTAAAAGCTGTGACAGACATACATATTTATTGTTTTTGTCAGTGTAAGTATCATTTGTTTTATACCATTTTTACGTTGGGTTTCTCTAAGGTAGTTCTCAAGTGAATCAAAAGTGCTGCATATTGTGCTGATGATTCAGGAGACCAGTGTCCCCTCTGAGGGTCACCATAATTAGTGGGTGTTTTGTTGCATGCTCTATAGTCAGTCTCTGTTCCATTGTCCATGTCACTCAGTCCATGTGGTGTGTGGTTTATGTGGGATTCCTTGTGTCATGTGCGTCCATGTGAGTATATCATCTCCCAACAGATTATCACTGCATCCTAGCGGAGCTGCAGTCCCCAGCCCAACTGCACTCTGACCCTTCCTTCACAGAGCTCTACTCTGAACCCCCTACCCTCACCATAGATCCCGAACCTTCCCCTGTCCAGCTCAAGCCAGACCCTCCTATCTTCATCCTCACCCAGTCCGAGTCCTGGGCCGACCACATGGAGCCTGACTCCTCCAATAGGAGCCCTTCTAGACCATATGAGCTGTCCCTGTACATTCCCACCCTTGACTTAGATCCCACCGCTGCCATGGCTGAAGGTGACCAGGTGCTGATAGTGGAAGAAGAGAAAAAGGAAGTGGACATAAGCCTCCAACAGATGTCATTCGCTTCCCCTGAACAGTGTGAGGTAGAAAAAGAGGTCAAAAAGCAAGTCTCCTTCTTCTCATCATCTTTGTCCTCCCCATCATCGCCATGGCAAGCACAGCAGGACAGCAGACGGGCAGGGGCTGAGGAGGTCGTGAAGGGAGATGGTGAGGAAGTGGTAGAGGCAGGTGAGATGGCGGAAAACGGGGATAAAGTGATAGAAGAGGGGGACAATAAGATGGTCTTGGAGGGGGGTAAGGAGCGAGAGAATGGGGCTGAGGTGGCGGAAGAGGGGGATAATAAGATGGTGTTGGAGGGGGGTAAGGAGCCAGAGAATGGGGCTGAGGCGTTGGGGGAGCAGGGAGTGTCTGGTTCCACTGAGGAAAAGGATGGAGATGAAAATGAGATGACAGAAGACAAGTTGAAGTCGCTGTTGGAGGATATTCATTTGGAGGAAGGCTCAGAGGAAGAGGAGGGCGAGGAAATGACGGAGGCCAAGGTTCAGGAGATTCTCAGTCAGGTGAAGCAGGCAGAAAAAGACATGTGTTCACTTCCAGGTTGGCACAGTGAGACATTCAGCGTCAACGTGGAGCCGCCCACACCTAGCCGCAGTGTGAGCTCAGACCTGCTAGACCGCCAGGAAAATAGGTACACAAAAACATATATTCCATCACTGCTATGGATTAAGGATAAATACACTTTCGTGTACATCTACAACTGGGATTCAATATCTTCGCCTCAGTCTTTTGGTCTTTTTTCATAATCTGCCTTCATCACAAACTATTTGATCAATAAATTTGTAACCAACCCCATCCTATTCTCAATATTGATCTTTATCTTAGTCAATGTTCTCTGAATTGTAATCCTTAACCATTAATCCGAGTTTCAATCTAAGTCTCAACCTTACACTTTCTCCCAATCTCTCCCCACAGCCAGGAGAACTCCAGTGACTCCGCCACCTCTTCCTCTAGAGGGGAGCCCGGGAGGTCCAGGCACAATGGCGATCACACGGAGCTAGCACCTCATGACGGGTCACTTCCTCTATCGCAGGACTCAGCCAACAGAAGAGCTGGACATGGGAAGGAAGAAGGCGTACTTGTGTCTGAGAAGAAAGTCCAGGTAATTGCAATGTCTATGCAAGATAATGTACTGTAACTGTTTTTGTACAATGTGTGTCTGCTACAGTGAATACGGCTCATCGGGTACATCACTGTTGTTTCTTTTTCACAGTGACACGAACTGGATGTCCATTCTTTTAAATCAACTTGGTTGACTGTAAATTTAACTTCACCCTTTTTTCCAGATGTGCCATTGTTTATTGTTGCTGATGTCAGAAGAACCTTGGGATTGTGTGACGCTAACAAATTCTCTCTCGCCTGCTTTTTTGTGTGTTTTCTATATCCCCTTCTCACTGTCTGTAATGTTGCTTTACCTGCACTCTTCAGCAGAGTTTTAGTGAGTCTGGCACTGATGAGGAACAAACCGTCACCACCAGGGTGTTTCGGCGCCGGGTCATTCTTAAGGTAGCCTGCTGAGACTGGGTGAAGGTTTGGTTTAGGTTTGGCTATAGATGGTTAACCTAGCTTTGCCTCTGGTGTGCAGTGGACTGGTGTGGCTCGCTTAACTGACAACTATCAGTGGGAGACAAAGGAAACTTCAGAAATGTTTGTTTGAAGTGTTGAAGTGTTGTGTGTGTGTGTGTGTGTGTGTGTGTGTGTGTGTGTGTGTGTGTGTGTGTGTGCGTGTGCGTACGAGTGTGTCCTGGCCTGGTAACCTGCTTTCATGTTTTCAATCAAGGATCATTTTGTGTCTCACTGTTGCCTCTGTGATGCCATTTAAAGGGACATGCCACATTCATTTTGTTATCGTTTCAATCAACAACTCTTGGGGAATTCTAAAATATTCTGTCTCTAGAGGTTTGCTTGCAGTTTGATGGTGCTGTTGCTGCAGAGTGTGTTAGTGGTTTGCTGTTACACTGGCTGAAGTGAATTTGGACCAGTTCTGATTGTAGTCCTAACCATGAGCACTTACAGGGAGAACAGGCAAAGAATATTCCAGGCGAATCAGTGACAGAAGAACAGTTTACCGATGAAGACGGTAACATCATCACTAGAAAAGTAACTATCTGCCTCTGCCCTCGTCCTAAAAATACACCTCTGAATTATCATACCCACCTTCTCAAAGCATCCTTGAAACTCTCCTCCCAAAACATCCTAAGGCCTATCCACTTGTGTTTGTGTGTGTATCCCGGCCATACCCTCTCCATCTTGACCATGATCATTATCTCCTTCCCTTTTCCCAGGTCATCAGAAAAGTCATCAGGCGGGTGTCCATGCCTGACGACCAGGGCGGGGACAGGGGGAGGTGGGACCGAGGAGACCTCTGGCCTTGCCCTTTCTCACTGGAGGAGGAGCTAGAGGTTGGCATGACGACAGAATAGGCCGCATAGAGGGTTGCCCCAAGGGGGTTCTGGGGTTCTGAGCCTGAACAGAAAACGGGTGGGGACCTTAACTCAGGATGTGGTCGTGGGATTCGACATTTGAGTTCTGCCGCTATTGAATTTAAACACTCACTATGCCTTTAGAATTTTGTGTGATTTCACAGTATCTTGCTATCTGCGTATGTGTGTGATGCAAACATTTGCCTCTGTGGTCTGGTTTACTGCTTTCAGGTTGATGTTTTCAGGTTGCTAATATTAAATCATCTCACATGTTGCTTATCTCTGGTCTAGCTGCACTCGGGTTGTGGTTTTCAGGTTGCTGTGTTGGGTTACTGCTTGCCAGGATGGCTCTCAGGATGTGGGGTTTGAAATTGGCCTCATCTCACTCGTGTGTGTGTGTGTGTGTGTGTTGCAGCAAGGAGATGGAGCTAAAAGCAGGAGGAAGGAGGAGAGGTTGGGAGAAAAGAAGCTTCACTCGTAGGGCTAGCTGTGCTCCACCAGGTACTTTACCAAATAGAGTGCTTTACCCCACCACTTCTCTAATAAACTCATTCATTTCTATCCCCTGTCACTGTTCAGTGGTGTACTCAATGTTTTCTGTTCCATTCCATATACATGTTTAAACTTGGTGCTCCATTTCACTATACTGTACTTGTTTTCTTCTGCAATGTTGTCCACTGTACTCTCCTGTCCTGATGATTCACGTATTTCATTCTACTCCAAGCAGACCTTTATGTTTCAAACTGAAAGCCTGACTCTTGTCTGTTTTGATTCTGGTTACATCAGCTGTGTGGTTGGGTGACTAGTCACAAAGGGACCATGGATAATGCTCAAAACACACCTCAGCATATATTGTCACACAGACACTCTCTGTCTGTCTCTCTCTATCCACTAAATCCCCACAAAGGCCAGCTCATAGACAGTACTATCGTGTGGGAATTGCATCAGAGAGGTTGCTATCTGATTGGTTACTGTTAATCCCTGAAAGGTGTTGCTAGCTATATGCATCAGTGAAATATTCAGTTTAAGCAAACCTGAATTAAAAAAAGAATAGTGGCACTCTCATGATCTCTGGCTCAGCTGGTGGTTTCCATGACAACCAGGGTGACCATGACAACCCGTGGCCCAACAGACTTCTTGATACTCTCTAGCGTCATCGAGGGAATGATTGCTCCAGTAAATGTGTGGGTAGCTAGCAAAATGGAACATAAAATTCAGATGCTATGATGTAGTGGTACTACATCTATCAAGTAATCAGAATTAGTAATAGCTAAGGGACTCAACCTATTTTTCTTATTTTTCAGGTGTGCAGGAATTAGTCTCCACGGCAGAAAGTTACACACAACTAGAAACTAAAGGAAAATAGGACATTTCAGCCCAATACTTCCAACGTGTGGTTTTCAAGCGTGAAGAACTTGACCCGTCTGATTTTAGCATGAGCATGAAAAACACTCTCTGTCAATTGAGGGATCTGGGAGGTTCTCACCATGGAATCTGAATTCTAATTGTACAGCTCTCACTTCCTGTGGTCTATGGACCAGAAGAATTATGCTTCCTGTTTGTGACTCGTAACGTGCCATTGGTGTCATGAGAGCTTTTGAGGAGCATTGTGGTGACACTGAAAAAGGACTCCATTACAGAAAAACTACAAGTGGTCATGAGAAAAAAAAAACATTGGTGTCGTGAGAGCTTTTGAGGATCATTGTGGTGAGACCGAAAAAGGACTCCATTACAGAAAAACCACAGGTGCAACTGAACATACACTGCCCTGTGACCAAAGATGGCACAAAAGCTAAATTCTAATAGTAGGAGAAAGAAACTCAACAAAATTACACAAAAAGAAGAGGATCACTTCTGATCCACCTCCAACACTCGCCTTATATTTTCTTTCTTGGACCCATAAATGTCAGGTTGTAAATTGCTGGGGTTTTTGTTTTCCTTTATAAACCTGAAAATAACAAGACTTTTTTCTGTATAGAAATTACAATCTGTACAATTCTAAAATGATGAGTTACAAGATGATAATGCAGAGGAGAGAACTTTACAAGTGCTTTCAACATGATTATCAAAATGGTTCAAGATTTGAGTGAACTTCACATGTTGTTGTATAATTAATTATTATAGCAGGTATAACATTTGTATATGAAAAAAGCTGGTTTGATTTTAACAGAGGAAATTTCCAGAAAATCTTCTGCAAATTTCAGTGATTCCCAAAATGGGGATGTATCTAATTCTGCAAAAGCAGTCTTTCAGAGTACTCATATTTTCATGCATGCCTTTCACATTATTTTAAGTAAAATTTGTACAAGTTTGAAAACACTGTATTAAAAATTAGAATTAAAACCCTTTATCTGTGTACAACTATAGCCTTAACATTTGTCACCAGTTTTATATTTGAAATTAGAAAAGAAAAAAAAAAAACATAAGTGTTTTTTTTTGTCTCGGACGAGGAACAGTATGAAGAAAGTTTGTTCTATAGCTTCTTGAGGATTACTGCTTCTCTATGTACAACTGAAGGGCGGCTTCTGCAGGGTTTATCATAAATGCTATGAGAAAGGAGTAATCTGAATGTATATGCTAGAAGACTGTCTCGCTGTAAAATTATAAATGTATTGTGTGTATTGGCTATAAGGTGTAGAGGTCGCTGTAAGACTGTAAGACTGTTTGTAATCATTTTAGCAGTGTGTCAATTGGTTTTATAAAGGCTGCTGTGGTTTTAAAGATGGGGTTTTGGGGTTTTTGGGAAGTATTTCCTTAAGTTTAATCTACTCACATAAAGACACACAAGGCATTATTTGATTGTAACTCTTGATAGCATATGTATGACAAAAACACTGGATGGTCAAAACGATTATTTAAGCATAAAATAAATTGTGTTGAACTCTGAAATTGTGTGATCTTTTTAGGCTTGAGAATCTATATGCAGTGTCTAACTAGCATTGTTTTGATAGCTCATTGGCGATTACTTTGCATTAGATCTTCTCTTTGTATTGGTTAGACTAGAGGCCCATGTAGTTCAAGTGTGGTGTTATTCTGGTGTGAAGGCTCAGACTTAGTGTGATGATGTTTATGCTGTGGACATGACAACCATGTAAAGGACTTCATTTCTTTTGACAAGTGAAGCAATTTAGGGTATTGTATCATATATCCTATCTTACATGTCAATCAGGGGGTAGAGGGTAATTTGATATGGTTGAACTATCAATTTTGTCAATTTTGTTTGATATGTGTTTTCAACTGAGCAAATTTTTTCGATGTACAATTCTTACTAACAGAGTGAAGCCATTGAAATGTAACTATTCTAGCACTTTGGTTATTCAAAGTCTTCTTTTAGAGGCTATAGAAGCAATGACGCCACCACAATGTTTCAAGCGTCTTAAAAAAAATGTAATTTAAAAACAAAATAAATAAAAAAGCATTGGTTTTGAAATATTTTGTTTCTGTTTTATCTTTGTTTATGTGATGTCGAATCTATTATGTTTGTAAGAAATTCTAATGGGTTGTGAAATGTTTAGGCTAAGAAATAAGAGGTTGGTAGAGCTGACAAGGTATAAATCTGTCGTTCTGCCCCTGAACAGGCAGTTAACCCACTGTTCCTAGGCCGTCATTGAAAATAAGAATTTGTTCTTAACTGACTTGCCTAGTTAAATAAAGGTAAAATCAAAATAAAATACATATATGTAATGTAATGAATGATTGATTGAATAATTAGCCAGACAAAGAAGAGGTAGTAACAAAATAACATTTTCAAGAAATGAAATATTCTATAAAGTGTATTTCTAAGCACTTTCAGTATAACATCACAGTAAGCGGCAGGTAGCCTAGTGGTTAGTGTTGGGCCAGTAATTGAAAGGTTGCTAGATCAAATCCCCGAGCTGACAAGGTAAATATCTGTCATTCTTCCCCTGAACAAGGCAGTTAACCCACTGTTCCTAGGCTGTCATTGTAAATACGATTCTGTTCTTAATTAACTAAAATAAAGGTTAAAAAACATGCTTTTAGTACATTTATTATACTTTTGAATGAGTTAAATGCAAAAAATATATAAAAAATCAGTAGCTAAGCCAGAGATGAACACATCTTTGACATAAACTGTCATACCTTGGCAAGTTGGGGTGTGTTCTCAGTTCTACAGTCTTTTCAGATCTACAAAACCCAAGAAGCCATCAAGAAGTGCCAATAGGGACACCTGGACTGCGTCCTGATTCTCCACCCTTTTCCAGAAGTTGCACATTCCCTGTCATGGATTTAAAGGAATTGGTGTAAGCATTGGCTGGAGGGAGTTTCCCCCATTGATAAATCCACGCGATCAAGTGTCGCAGTGCACACTTGTGGAGAATCAAGACGAGGAGTTGATTTCAAATTTGGTCACAGACATACAGTACCAGTCAGGTTTGGACACACCTACTCATTCAAGGGTTTTTCTTACATTTTTACTATTTTCTACACAAAATTATTGTTCATGCACTGCAAATTTCCATTAGACTACTGTTGGATAAAGCAAAAGATTAACAGCTTTACCCTCCTTTTATTTGTATTTAACTAGGCAAGTCAGTTAAGAACAAATTCTTATTTACAATGATGGCCTACCCCAGCCAAACCCTAATGACGCTGGGCCAATTGTGCGCCGCCCTATGGGACTCCCAATCACAGCCGGTTGTGATACAGCCTGGAATTGAACCAGGGACTGTAGTGATGCCGCTAGCACAGAGATGCAGTGCCTTAGACCGCTGCACCACTCAGAAGCCCAAAACTTCCTCAGTAATATTGTCCACTTAATTGCAATATACTACTCTTTTACTTTCTATATGTTATTTTCTGTTTCATATGGCATCGATAAACATTGGCACAAAATAGTACACCACTTGACAGAGCTATCTCCACAGGGTGGCGCTATTTTAACACGCGTGTGGTTGAAACAGAGTAAGGTCACGTCACACCGAATTTTCATAGGCTGCTGCCGGGTTGTCACTAGAAATCACAGCCACAAAGTCAAACATGGAAACAGCATCTTGCTTTTTGGTCTTAATTTGAGGTTAGGTTAAGGCATAAGGTTAGCAGTGTGGTTAGGGTAAAGTTTACGTTTAAAATACGACTTTAAGAATATACATTGTAGAAATAGGCGGGCTTTAGCCATAATGACTTTGTGACTGTGGCAATTAGTGAAGACCCTGCTGCTGCCCCACAAACACTGCAGCTGCAGTCTCGTCTCCTCCACCGTACTGTCTGTCGCACACATAGCCATGGCGGACAGTGCAAGCGAGAGCGACACGGACGGAGCAGGGAGTAGCTCGGCTACACCGATGTCATCATCCGCCTCAAATTTGACCAAGCCGGGGGTAGTCATTTCACAGTTTCGATTAGAGGAGTTAACTAACCGATTAGCTTCACTACAACAGGAGAACAAAGTTCTTAAAATTGAGCTGGAGACGTTCAAACTCAAGTGCAAGGCACTACAGGGGGAGAATCGGGACCTGCGTAAAGCTAGCGTCACCATTGTGAGTAACTGGTGGTTTTTGTTGGTTAGCCTAGCTAGCTACATAAAAAAAATCGCCTAACGTTATACACGCACGTTAAACATACGAAATTGCAACCAGGTTAGCCAACTAACGTTAGCTAGCTACCTACCTAGTAGCGAAATAAAGGCAACGTAGTTGTGCTTGTTAAGAGGCTAGCTAGATAACTTAGCTAGTTTAGTGAGCTAGCATGGTTAGCTTGGTAACCCGTTTTGTTTTGGTGATAACTAACGTAGTTTATTAGCTTGCTCGCCAATGTCTTGTTAATTTGCAAACACCAATCCATTTGACAAATGGTGACAAAGAAGTTCGCGTTTGTATCCAACTTACGTTAGAATGTTAGCTGTGTCATCTAAACTAGCCAACTAGTCCGCTATTATGATGCTTTGGGTTCTCATCGTTATTTATTTTTGTGCTTAACGTTACATATACCCCTTGACACAAACGTTGAATTTATAATAAATCATAACCTAGCTAGTTCAACAACACCTAGTATGCCTGTTTAAGCATCAGTCGACTGACATGGATTTGATTTCCTCTCTCCTCGTTCCCCTGTTGTGTGCCTCCACCACCCCTTTTTCTGCCTCTGCTTTCCTCGCCATGACAGTTGACAGTACAACATGTTTTATAGGTAGTTCCTCAACGTCAGTCACTCATTCAGTTAGTGCAATAGGCTACTTCTTGAGTCATTGATATGTGGGGTGGACTAACTGCTTCCTCTCTAGCTGACACCTTTAATGCAGCAAATTTGCACAGTGCTATTCCTTGTTTTTGTTAAGATACTACTGCGCCAATTAGAAAGCCATCAGCTTTATGAATCCCATATTTTAGCGGAATACAGCTGTGAGCTGAGCAGTGTGGTAAAAGCTGACATTCGATTGGCAAAAACAAATCACTTCATATGTTGCCATTGTTACCCAGCGCAAAAAATGTTAAGCATCCCATAACACATTTATGACAGGTATTCGGTGAGCCATTTTGTTGTGAATGCTGCACTGATATTTTTGGTACATTTTGTCCTCTGTGACTGCAGCAAGCCAGGGCTGAGCAAGAGGAGGAATTCATCAGCAACACTCTGTTCAAGAAGATCCAGGCCCTGCAGAAAGAGAAGGAGACCCTCGCCGTTAACTATGAGAAAGAGGAGGAATTTCTCACGAATGAACTGTCAAGAAAACTCATGCAAGTGAGTGACATCTGGAGAATAACTGACCCTGGGGCATTTAACTTGTGCCGAGTATTTGTCGCAATGTCAAACTAAGGTTGTGTGTTTGAGTCAAGAACCAACAGCATTGGTTCTTGACTCAAGTTATTTTATTAACTGACCTTATCACTACTCTAAATGACTCGACTGACTACTCCTATTCCTGGTTTAGGCTATTTGGTCTCTTTTGCAACTGACCCATATTTTGCCTCGGCTCCATTACTAATATGAGCTATTGACCTTTGTTGTACTGACTAATGGTTTGATGTACAAAGAAGCTTGAATCTCACTGGACCACTCGTGTGTTTTAACAAACCCAGGTTAAAGGTCAGACAGTGGGCCTGTTTCATAACATAAAACAGGCCCACTTTAGTGTCAACGGACGCTCCTTAGCACATGTTCCCCTCACCAAGTGTCGTCATAAAACATGGACTTGTCTAACATACTTTTCCCCATGAATTTCATGTCAGTGGCTAGAACAACAATGCTAATGTGGATTTGAACTAGCAACCTTGTTCTAACACACCCCATGCTTCAACAGTAAATAGTGGTTCATAGTATTAGTATTTTCAATGGTATAGGATACTACTACTACTATAAGGACAGGGCTGCCTCTATACCAGGGGTGGGCAATCATTTTGGGAAGAGGGACACAGGGATTTCGAAATTCAACGGAGGGCCGCACCGATTTTTCTTTGACCAATTTGATAGTCAATCTATTTGCGGGCCAGAGAGAGGGCAGTTATTTGAAAATAGATAGGTCAATTATAATTTGTACATATAGTACCAATCAAAAGTTTGGACACACCTACTCATTCAAGGGTTTTTCTACATTGTATAGCATAATTGGCTAGCAGCATACCACTCTGCATCCCACCGCTGGCTTGTTTCTGACGCTAAGCAGGGTTGGTCCCTGGATGGGAGATCAGATGCTGCTGTAAGTTGTGTTGGAGGGACAGTAGGAGGCACCCTTTCCACTGGTCTAAAAAAGATATATCCCAATTCCCCAGGACAGTGATATGGGACATTGCCCTGTGTAGGGTGCCGTCTTTCGGATGGGAAGTTAAACAGGTGTCCTGACTCTGTGGTCACTAAAGAGCTCATGGTACTTATAGTTAACCCTGGTGTCCTGGCAAAGTTCCCAATCTGGCCCTCATACCATCATGGTCACCTAATCCTCCCCAGTTTACAATTGGCTCATTCACCCCCCCCTCCTCTCCCCTGTAACTATTCCCCAGGTCGTTGCTGTAAATGAGAATGTGTTCTCAGTCAACTTACCGGGTTACATAAAAAAGAATAGTGCAGACATCAACTATGAAATAGCACATATGGAATCATGTAGTAACCAAAAGGTGTTATACAATTAAAAATATATTTGAGATTCTTCAAAGTAGCCACCCTTTGCCTTGATGACAGCTTTGCACAGTCTTGGCATTCTCTCAACCAGCTCCATGAGGAATGCTGGAAGGATTTCCCACATGCTGAGCACTTGTTGGCTGCATTTTCCTTCACTCTGGTCCAACTCATCTGAAACCATCTCAATTGGGTTGAGGTCGGGTGATTGTGGAGGCCAGGTCATCTGATGCAGCACTCCATCACTCTCCTTCTTGGTCAAATAGCCCTTACACAGCCTGGATGTGTGTTGGGTCATTGTCCTGTTGAAAAACAAATGATAGTCCCACTAAGCGCAAACTAGATAGGGGTGTGTTTCGCTGCAGAGTGCTGTGGTAGCCATGCCGGTTAAATGTGCCTTGAATTCTAAATAAATCACAGACAATGTCACCAGCAAAGCACCCCCACACCATAACACCACCACCTCCATGCTTCACCGTTGGAACCACATGTACAGAGATCATCTATTCACCTACTCTGTGTCTCAAAAAGACACGGCCGTTGGAACCAAAAATCTCCAATTTAGACTCATCAGACCAAAGGACAGATTTCCACCGGTCTAATGTCCATTGCTCGTGTATCTTCGCCCAAGCAAGTCTCTTCTTATTGGTGTCCTTTTAGTGGTGGTTTCTTTGCAGCAATTCAACCATGAATGCCTGATTCACGCAGTCTCCTCTGAACAGTTGATGTTGAGATGTGTCTGTTACTTTTTATTTGGGCAGCAATCTGAGGTCCAGTTAACTAATGAACTGATCCTCTGCAGCAGAGGTAACTATGGGTCTTCCTTTCCTGTGGCGGACCTCATGAGAGCCAGTTTCATCATAGCACATGACGGTTTTAGCGACTGCACTTGAAGAAACTTTCAGCGGGTGTGAGTGGGTGTGTCAACTTTTGACTGGTACTGTACTTTGTATCTCGTTTTACACTTTAAAGTGTCACCCAGAGTGGATTTCTGAAGTCCCGTGAGGGAAACATTTAATTGGCTTGGCGGGCTGTATACGGCCTCAGTTTGCCCACCCCCTAACATAACCCCTACATCAGTGGTTCTCAAACATCTCCTCTGGGACACATTCGGTTTATTTGAACTATTCCAGAGCTAGCACACCTGATTCAACTTGCCAACTAAATATCAAGCCCATGACTAGGTGAATCAGGTGAGCTAGTTGAGGGCTACAACAAAATTGTGAAACGTCTGGGGGTCCCCATTGAGAGGTTTGAGAGCCACTGCCCTAGAAATCAAATCAAATGTATTTATATAGCCCTTCGTACATCAGCTGATATCTCAAAGTGCTGTACAGAAACCCAGCCTAAAACCCCAAACAGCAAGCAATGCAGGTGTAGAAGCACGGTGGCTAGGAAAAACTCCATAGAAAGGCCAAATTCTAGGAAGAAACCTCGAGAGGAACCTGGCTATGAGGGGTGGCCAGTCCTCTTCTGGCTGTGCCGGGTGGAGATTATAACAATATGGCCAAGATATTCAAATGTTCATAAATGACCAGCAGAGTCAAATAATAATAATCACAGTTGTTGTCGAGGGTGCAGCAAGTCAGCACCTCAGGAGTAAATGTCAGTTGGCTTTTCATAGCCAATCATTAAGAGTATCTCTACCACTCCTGCTGTCTCTAGAGAGTTGAAAACAGCACGTCTGGGACAGGTAGCACATCTGGTGAACAGGTCAAGATTCCATAAGCCGCAGGCAGAACAGTTGAAACTGGAGCAGCAGCACGGCCAGGTGGAATGGGGACAGAAAGGGGTCATCATGCCAGGTAGTCCTGAGGCATGGTCCTAGGGCCCAGGTCCTCCGAGAGAGAGAAAGAAAGAGAGAATTAGAGATAGCATACTTAAATTCACACAGGACACCGGATAAGACAGGAGAAGTACTCCAGATATAACAAACTGACCCTAGCCCCCCGACACAAACTACTGCAGCATAAAAACTGGAGGCTGAGACAGGAGGGGTCAGGAGACACTGGCCCCATCCGATGATACCCCCAGACAGGGCCAAACAGGAAGGATATAACCCCACCCACTTTGCCAAAGCACAGCCCCCACACCACTAGAGGGATATCTTCAACCACCAACTTACCATCCTGAGACGAGGCCGAAGATATAGCCCAAAAAGATCTCCGCCACGGCACAACCCAAGGGGGGCGCCAACTAGAGGTCAACCGATTATGATTTTCAACGCCAATACCGATTTATTGGAGGACACACAAAGAAAAGGCGATCCCGATCAATCGGCCGATTTTTAAAATGTGTGTGTGTGTGTGTATACACACACACACACACACACACACACACACACACACACACACACACACACACACACATTTTTGTAATAATGACAATTGCAACCATACTGAATGAACAATGAACACTTATTTTAACTTAATATAATACATATGGGCTTTTGGATGGGTGTTAAGGTGATTCCACAGGTTGGTGGTATTTTTTGATTTAGCCGTTGCTGACCCCATGCTTACATCTTTATCACAAATAAGACACCTTGCTTTCCCTGGTGCCAATTCCATGTAATAGTCCCACACTGGTGCTCTGCTTTTCTCTGCCATCTGTAAAACACACACAGCTCTGAAGTGACAATGATACTGAAGAGTCTGCTTAGGAGACAAATACTCTCAACTGTTTGAATAAAAAAAGTTTAAGTTACCTGTGATGAATGTTGAAAACAAAAACTGTAATTTCTATATGCAGGAAATCCTATTTTAATAATGGACATGGTAAGAATTGACTACCAAAGTGCGAGTCATAAATTCCCATGACCCCTTCTAGCAAAATCTGAAAAGCGGTTCCTTCATTCATTTATTCCATAGGATATTTTTAGATTCACTTAAAATAAGGTCTGTGTTTCATGTAGGCTTACACCACCTTGCCAATTTTATAACTGTGTAGACATCCATAGGACAAGGTAACTGATCAATATTGGCTAAATATAAGCAAAGATCTTTTTTTTGTAAAGTGGATTTACGAAAATATTCTGACACGTTACCTTATCCTAGTGAGATTTACACGGGTATCAAAACGCCGAGGCGGTTTAAGCCTGCACAAAACACAGACCTTATTTGAAGTAGATCAAGACATTCTGTATGGAAGACATGAACGGTAAAATAACGAAGGAACCCCTTTCATGTTCACCCGCAAGTTATTACAGGAATTATAACGCGTCGACTATTTCTCTCTAAACCATATACCTTTGACTATTACGAGCCTGCTGCTGCCTACCACCCCTCAGTCAGACTGCTCTGTCAAATATCAAATCATAGACTTAACTATAATAAACACACAGAAATATGGGCCTTAGGTCAAATCCGGAAACTATCACCTCGAAAACAAAACGTTTATTCCGTTCCGTATTTTATCTAACGGGTGGCATCCATGAGTCTAAATATTCCTGTTACATTGCACAACCTTCAATGTTATGTCATAATTACATAAAATTCTGGCAAATTAATTCGCAAAGAGCCAAGTGGCCCAAACTGTTGCATATACCCTGACTCTGCGTGCAATGAACGCAAGAGAAGTGACACAATTTCACCTGGTTAATATTGCCTGCTAACCTGGATTGATTTTAGCTAAATATGCAGGTTTAAAAAATATATACTTGTTTATTGATTTTAAGAAAGGCATTGATGTTTATGGTTAAGTACACATTGGTGCAACGACAGTCGTTGATTGATTGTTTTTTATAAGATAAGTTTAATGCTAGCTAGCAACTTACCTTGGCTTTCTGCATTCGCATAACAGGCGGGCTCCTCGTGAGGCAGGTGGTTAGAGCGTCTAGTTAACTGTAAGGTTGCAGGATTGGATCCCCCGAGCTGACAAGGTAAAAATCTGTCGTTCTGCCTCGTTCCTAGGCCGTCATTGAAAATAAGAATGTGTTCTTAACTGACTTGCCTAGTTAAATAAAGATTAAATAAAGGTGTAAAAAAAAAAAAATGGGCAAAATCAGTGCCCAAAAATACAGATTTCCGATTGTTATGAAAACTTGAAATCTGCCCTAATTAATTGGCCATTCCGATTAATCAGTCGACCTCTAGCGCCAACCCAGACAGGAAGATCACGTCAGTGACTCATCACACTCAAGTGACGCACCCCTCCTAGGGACGGCATGAAAGAGCACCAGAAGTCCTGTATCAAATACAGGCCTCTATGGCTGTGTTTAAACAGGCAGCCCAATTCTCATTTTTATTTTCAGTAATTGGTCTTTTGTTCATCTGAAGTTAGGGTCCACTGTACTGTAGTAATAGACTAAGGTTGGGCTGTCAAATGGCGTCTAGCATTCAACTAAAATAGCTCAACCCCCTGTTTTATTAATTTGTTTTATTTTGACCTGATGATTGGTCGGTATTCGTTAGATATTTGCGAATTGGCCCTAATAAAAAATATATCTACATAATCCATCACACAATCGTCTTATTTTTAACTATGTTTTGAGCCACACCCTTTTTATTGGTAGACTGCCAAAGGTGGTTACTTTGGCTGCTTTGGGCTATATCAAGACATTCTTCACCAGATCACAATCAGAGACAAGCCGTACCAACCCTTTACAATCTCTTTAACACGGACCAATCAACATGTAGCCACAGTGCTCTAATGCCAATCTTTTCAGTGGTTGCAATTACTTGCATTGATTTCTCCCCTTTTCCTCCCACAGTTACAACATGAGAAGGCTGAGTTGGAACAGCACTTGGAACAGGAGCAGGAGTTCCAGGTCAACAAACTGATGAAGAAGATCAAGAAAATGGAGAACGACACAATATCAAAGCAGCTCACCTTGGAGCAGGTACCGTGACACTATAATGACACCACAGGCAGCTGGTGGCACCTTAATTGGGGAGTACGTGCTCATAGTGTTTGGAAATGAATGAATGAATGGAATGGTTTTAAAGGCATCAAAACACAATAGTTTCCATGGTTTTGATACCATTCCAGTCACCCTATTCCAGCTGTTTGTCTGAGCCGTCCTCCCCTCACCAGCCTCCTGTGAATGACGGCATGCGCAATGACATCGTCTTGGTGCAGCTGAGTCTATTCTATGAGGACAAACTATAAACATCACGTCAGCACTGCCACTTAAGAGAAAGTGCCATTACCGTGCTCGGGATGTATATGTTTTTTGTGTGTGGGTGTGCATTTATTGTGCAAGATGTTCTGAAACTGAATCTCTTTTCTGTGTTCCCTTTCTTTCCAGCTAAGGCGTGAGAAGATTGACCTCGAAAACACATTAGAGCAAGAACAAGAAGCTCTTGTCAATAGACTGTGGAAGCGCATGGACAAATTGGAGGCAGAGAAAAGGTACGATTTTATTATGTAACCGTATATTCTTTAGGAGTAGAGTAGTATGTGCACATCTAGAGAAACCTCGGTGCTGGATTCAGTGAATGGTTGAAAGTAAACAAAATGAACCTTCATATTACTGTTATATGCTCTTCAGTGATGATCTTTTATTAGGAAAGTAGTAATAATATATCGAATGGTTCTCTCCATCTTCCCTTACTGGTGGATCTGTTAACTTTGACAGAATCCTCCAGGAGAAGTTGGACCAGCCTGTGTCTGCTCCTCCCTCTCCCAGGGATGTTTCCATGGAGATCGACTCTCCGGAGAACATGATGCGGCATATCCGCTTCCTGAAGGACGAGGTGGAGAGACTGAAGAAGAGCCTCCGTACCACCGAGCTGCAGCGTGAGTGTCAAAGGTCGATGGTTAACGGTTAACGGTGAACTCATCATGACGTGACCTAGTTTTGTAGAAATCATAAAAATTCGTAAAAGCTTTGGTGCTCAAGAAGATCTACAGCCAGTTATTTTCATTTTGTTCACTGATTGTTTCACGTGATCTTAGAACACCAGTGGTAGGTCACTGTAGAGTACTCCTTTTTACAGATACATGTCTATCATGTGTTTGAAAGGTCCATACACTTTAATTTAATTCAATTTGGGAACGATTAGTTCTACCACTCAAACAGATGTGGACACACTAGGGCTGACCCCATTTAGTCGACTGGTCAATTGTTTGGTTGATAGGCTGTTTGTTGACCGAGATTTATTTAGTCGAGCAGTATCAGTCAAATAAATAATAATTGCACACAAGACACCTGTCTGATTTCGCGCCTGTCGGAGTGGACTGATCCATCGTGGAGGCCGTAGGGATGGCACAGTCCATCAGTCTAAGAAGTGTGCTGCAGAAATTGTATGTGGTGGTTATATTATGTAAGAACAATGGTGCAACACAAATAAAAAATATTATTTTATAAAAATGCGCTTTCTCCCACATTGGATAGTGGTCGCTGTCTGCGATTCTGAAACGCTGTTGAATTGGCGCCTTTTCCTAGTCCATGTTGCATAATAACAAAAGTAACCAGCATATTGGTGTTGAGAACAATGCGGCAGCAGCATAATTAGGAGACGAGAAAACAGCCCTTGCCTTGATTGTCTAAGAAAAGTGAGGAGAGACGAAACCCCAAATTAATTAGTTCTATAATCAACTGTTAAATGTGCCTGGCTTTATAAATCATCCATATACAGTACCAGTCAACAGACACCTACTCATTCAAGGGTTTTTCTTAATTTTTTACTATTTTCTACATTGTTGAATAATAGTGAAGACATCAAAACTATGAAATAACACATATGGAATCATGTACTAACCAAAATAGTGTTAAACAAATCAAAAATATATTTTAGATTCTTCAAAGTAGGCACCCTTTGCCTTGATGACATCTTTGCACACTCACAAAAACACGGCGGTTGCAACAAAAATCTCAAATTTGGACTCATCAGACCAAAGGACAGATTAATGCCATTGCTCATGTTTCTTGGCCCAAGCAATTCTCCTCTTATTGATGCCCTTTCTTTGCAGCAATTAGACCTTGAAAGCCTGATTCACGCAGTCTCCTCGGAACAGTTGATGTTGAGATGTCTATTACTTGAACTCTGAAGCATTTATTTGGGCTGCTTCTGAGGTGCAGTTTAACTTATCCTCTGCAGCAGAGGTAAATCTGGGTCTTCCTTTCCTCTGGCGGTCCTCATGAGAGCCAGTTTCATCATGGTGATTGATGGTTTTTGCGACTGCACTTGAAGAAACTTTAAAAGTTCTTGAAATTTTAGCTATTGACTGACCTTCATGTCTTAAAGTAATGATGGACTGTCATTTCTTTGCTTATTTGAGCTGTTCTTGCCATAATATGGACTTGGTATTTTACCAAATAGGGATATCTTCTGTATACCACCACTGCCTTGTCACAACACAACTGATTGGCTCAAACAGATTAAGAAGGAAATAAATTCCACAAATCACCTTTTAACAAGGCACACCTGTTAATTGAAATTCATTCAAGGTGGTTTATGAAACTGGGTGAGAAAATACCAAGAGTGTGCAAAGCTGTCATCAAGCAAAAGGGTGGCTACTTTGAAGAATCTCAAAGCTAAAATATATTTTGATTTAACACTTTTTTTTGATTCCCACATGATTTCATAGTTTGTAGTATAGAAGTGTAGAAAATAGCACAAAAAAAAACTTAACTGGTACTGTGTATCTACAGAAATGAGACAGATCCTGCTTCTGTTGCCTGATTTAAACACTCAATAGCCTACTGATTCCGTGAGCACCAAGCCTCACGCAACAATTTCACAAATTCAGCTGTTTTTCATCTTTGCTTGCGCCATTACCTTTTTCTTGATCTCCTGTATTTTTGACAACTAGTCAAATTTATTCCACACATCAAACTTCCCCTTTACCTCCTGCGCAACCATGAAACATTCCCCCGTCTCAAGTTATTTTTCATGTCCTCTGCATCCATTTTGTTGTCACGTGTTCAGAGTTTGCTATATCCAATTTATTTGTGATAATGATATGCTATAGGTCAGGCCCTATTGGTCACGTGCATGTGATGCATACATGTGTCACAAAGAGAGCAAGGTTTGAGGGAGTAGGGAATGTTTTTCCTAAACAAATTAGGTCATTCTTTAACATAACTATTCAGTCAGAATTGGCTGTAATTATGTTGCAGCTTCAGTAACGCGGACAACGCTATACACACAGTTGATGTTCTTTGGTGGTTGCTGCAGCCACTAGAGGGAGTCGTCAGACCAATCTTTTGTTTGGTCTAAAGCCTTCTTGGACCAGGGCTGTGGCAAAAATAATACTAAGAAGCTGATGAAATCATGGGCTTTGTTACCTCATAACCCTTTTTGTCATTAGAGACCATAAGTGAACTATTTCACCTATGGGGCTAGTGTTACTTTGCAACATGACGAACACAGTGTATTTGGGTGCAATAGCTGCTATACTATAGCAATAAAAAGCACACAAAAAAACACCAATGAAAGGCTAAGGAAAACAACTATTGAAGTGGTGTATTATAGAAAAGTACTTTTGGTAAGCACATTAATTATAATATTGTCTAAAATCTTTTGCGTCTTTGCTCTCTCAGAACAATACATTGTTGTGAAATGACTCATTTCTGTGTAATGATGATGCATTTAGTTTTTAATGAAACTTTATTTGTCCGTCCCCTCCCAGACACAGAGAAGCGGGCCCAGTACATTGAGGAGGAGCGGCACATGCGTGAGGAGAACATCCGTCTGCAGAGGAAGCTGCAGAGAGAGATGGAGCGCCGCGAGGCCCTGTGTAGACAGCTGTCTGAGAGCGAGTCCAGTCTGGAGATGGATGACGAGAGGTAGACATGAAACAGCAACCCATTAAACACTCTATTCCAACTTCACCATCTCCAACCTATGTTTAAGTTCTATTCTATGGTCAGCCATGCATAGCCAAAAGTCAAATAAGCAACCCCACATTCTCACTTCCTCAATGTCACACTTGATACTCCAATGCTAGTACTTTCTGTTTCAGACAGCGAATCATTGCTCAAGGGATTGGGAGTGATATTTGGAGACATAAAATGATTGTCTAAACTGCTATTTTCCTCCCTCAGGTACTTCAATGAGATGTCAGCTCAAGGCTTGCGAGCACGGACGGTATCCAGTCCCATCCCATACACTCCTTCCCCCAGCTCCAGCCGACCCATATCACCTGGTACGTACAGTACAGGAATACCTTGTCCCACGTCCAACACCTCATAATTACACCCTGTTTTATGAATATGTATTATGTCACTGGTTGAAGGAAGAGAAAGTGCCACATCCATAAAGAGCACCATTGACTCTGACAGAGTTGTTGTATAATATTGTGTGATATGAATAGGTGTATTAGTTTATATTTAGTTACTCATTAAGTCATATTTTATCTATCGGTGTATCAGGAACTCTCTGTTCCAGTTTGATATATCCTTACTGATAATTGAGTGAATTTAAGGTCACCTTGGTACAAGTCCTGTCTTGGTTGCTACTTGTTTTGAACATTGGGTTAACAGGTATATCAAAACAATAACTCTATTCTTAAATTAGTTCAATTCAATCTTATTTATATCCCTATCCCCAATCCCTAACCACATTTTTCCTTCTGAAAATGTCAGACATCATGTCAAGTTTGACAGCTTCTAAAGTTGATACCAATTGAGGGAGAAATGAGTTTGTTTGGGTGACGTCCTTTGCCTGCAGCAAGTTACTTTTGAGTTTTCTTCTTAGCATATCCTGTTATGCAGAAACAGAGCTCCTGCAACACCCAGGCTCAGTATGCAAGGCACCTCCTTAAAACCATGGTTCATGTTAACAGATCAGATGGAGTTTTTTTTTTTTTTTTTTTTTGTCCAGGAAATGTTTTCAGGGGTCTAATTAAAGGTCCAATGCAGCCATTTTTATGTCAGTATCAAAATCATTTCTGGGTAACAATTAAGTACCTTTGTGTTCAATTAAATGGTCAAAAAGATACAAAAATATTTCTCAAACAATAATTTTGCTAGCAGTGTCTAGGAGGGTCTGAGTGTGGAGGGGAAAATGGAAAATTAGCTGTTATTGGCAGAGGTTTGGAACTCTTATTGTTCTAACTAATTTACCACCTGGTGACGTCACCATGGAAAGCCATAACCAAAACAAGCTGATTTCAGATGGTGTTTTCAAACTTAAACTAGAAAGGCATTTCACACTATTATTCCAACCGCATAGTGTGGAACTATGTAAAACACAGGAAATCAAGTATTTGACTGCCCTGGGCCTTTAAGACCATGGAGCTCAAGTTCCAGTGGGCTGCAAGGACTGTCGGTCTTCAAAACACCTTATTAGAGATTTATTTTCCTTTTTTTTCAGTAATCACATTTTGGTACTTCATGATATTAACTGACTGAAAGGTTACATTGATCTCAAGCAATAACTGCAGCCGCCCCTGAGGATTAGTCTCTCACCTTGAATCACCCAATTAGGCCTACGTTACAACACTCTTGAGACAAACCACCACCAATATCCAGTTAACTATCTCCCATTCTCCAAAGAGCAACATTTTACATTAAAGCTGCTCCAGAGAAGTAAGTGTAAGGATGCTCCCTGGAATGACCAAAAATAGGGTAATAGGGTTAGATAAGACTCCATAATGGTAATTTGTCTGTTTATCTCTGACAGTCTGCAGTGTCAGGCAGCTGGAGACATAATGAGCGAGTGTTAGCGGGGGCTGATAGCTCTGCTAGACATGGCCCTAGAAACGCTAAGCAGGCCAGGTTACCAAGCTACACTGTGTTAGGCTTCTGAGGCTAATGACCCAAAGTAGCTGGCTGGATGATCGCTGTGGCGTGCACCCAATTAGAAGTGTAAGTATAATGCCAGTTGTGGAGACCTAGTGAGTGCAGCAGCCCCAAATGCCCGTGTAATGTATTGATTGAAATGACCATGCTGTAACATGGTCAGCATGTTTCAACCAGCCTTTATGGTGTTTCCCAGTCACGTAGAGATCCTTAAACTTACTTTACTCACATTCATACCAAGTACATGCCACAGAAATACAGTTGCAGGCAAATATATTGGCACCTTTGTTTCCCAGTCATCTCTACATGACTGGGAAACATCATAAAGGTTGGTTGAAACATGCTGACCATGTTACAGCATGGTCATTTCAATCAATACATTTCAATCAACACTCCATAACAGTCCAGTGTTTCTTCTTGAACCATTTCAGGGTGCTTTTGATGTATGCTTGGGGTTGTTGTCATGTTGGAAGACCCACAACCTTCAACAGACACAGTTTTCTGACACTGGGTTGAACATTGCACTCCAAAACACCTTGATAATCTTCTGATTTCATGATGTATTGCAACAAATCAACCTAAGAGCATTATCAAACCTCCATGTTTGATTGTAGGGAGGGTCTTCTTTTCTTTGAATGCTTCATTTGGTCATTGGTAAACCTTAATTTATTTATTTCCTTTTTTATTTCTTTTTTTTACCCCTTTTTCCTCCACAATTTCATGGTATCCAATTGGTAGGGCTGGGTGATATGGCCAAAATAAACTCATCAAAAAAAGAAACATCCTCTCACTGGCAACTGCGTTTATGTTCAGCAACCTTAACGTGTGTAAATATTTGTATGAACATAAGATTCAACAACTGAGACCTAAACTGAACAAGTTCCACAGACTAACAGAAATTGAATAATGTGTCCCTGAACAAAGGGGGGGTCAAAAGTAAGAGTCAGTATCTGGTGTGGCCACCAGCTGCATTAAGTACTGCAGTGCATCTACTCCTTGTGGACTGCACCAGATTTGTCAGTTCTTGCTGTGAGATGTTACCCCACTCTTCCACCAAGGCACCTGCAAATTCCCAGACATTTCTGGGGGGAATTGCCCTAGCCCTCACCCTCCGATCCAACAGGTCCCAAACGTGCTCAATGAGATTGAGATCCGGGCTCTTCGCTGCACATGGCAGAACACTGACATTCCTGTCTTGCAGGAAATCACCCACAGAACGAGCAGTATGGCTGGTGGCATTGTCATGCTGTAGGGTCATGTCAGGATGAGCCTACAGGAAGGGTACCACATGAAGGAGGATGTCTTCCCTGTAACGCACAGCGTTGTGATTGCCTGCAATGACAACAAGCTCAGTCCGATGTTGCTTTGACACACCGCCCCAGACCATGACGGACCCTCCACCTCCAAATGGATCCCACTCCAGAGTACAGGCCTCGGTGTAACGCTCATTCCTTCGATGATAAGCGCAAATCCGACCATCACCCCTGGTGAGACAAAACCGCAACTCGTCAGGGAAGAGCACTTTTTGCCAGTCCTGTCTGGTCAAGCAACAGTGGGTTTGTGCCCATAGGCGATGTTGTTGCCGGTGATGTCTGGTGAGGACCTGCCTTACAACAGGCCTACAAGCCCTCAGTCCTGCCTCTTTCAGCCTATTGCAGATGGTCTGAGCACTGATGGAGAGATTGTGCATTCCTGGTGTTATTCAGGCAGTTGTTGTTGCCATCCTGTACCTGTCCTGCAGGTGTTGTTACACGTGGTCTGCCACTGCGAGGACGATCAGCTATCCGTCCTGTCTCCATGTAGCGCTGTCTTCAGCGTCTCACAGTACGGACATTGCAATTTATTTCCCTGGCCACATCTGCAGTCCTCATGTCTCCTCGCAGCATGCCTAAGGCACGTTCACGCAGATGAGCAGGGACCCTGGGCATCTTTCTTTTGGTGTTTTTCAGTCATTAGAAAGGCCTCTTTAGTGTCCTAAGTTTTCATAACTGGGACCTTAATTGCCTACCGGCTATAAGCTGTTAGTGTCTTAATGACCATTCCACAGGTGCATGTTCATTGATTGTTTATGGTTCATTGAACAAGCATGGGAAACCGTGTTTAAACCCTTTACAATGAAGATCTGTGAAGTTATTTGGATTTTTACGAATTATCCTTGAAAGACAGGGTCCTGAAGAAGGGATGCTTATTTTTTTGCTGAGTTTATTATATCAAGGCATTTAAAAAATTGACAATATGACTGTATTTGACAGTATTTTTAGTTTTTGAATAATAAAAGTTCTACATTTGCTTTATGAGTATGGCAACACATACATTCTAAGTGTTTTCAATGAGTCTTTCTCCATTCTGATTGTTTTATACTGTTCCATTCAACTTCAACCAAAACAAATTTCAGCACATTTATAATTTCTGCATTTCCTGCACTCAATTGCAGTGGTGGAAAAAGTACCCAATTGTCATACTTCAGTAAAATATAAAGATACGTTAATAGAAAATTACTCAAGTGAAAGTCACCCAGTAAAATACTACTTGAGTATGTCTAAAAGTATTTGGTTTTAAATATACTTAAGTATCAAAAGTAAAAATATAAATAATTTCAAATTCCTTATATTAAGCAAACCAGATGGCACCATTTTCTTGTTTTTATTTATTTACGGATAGCCAGGGGCACACTCCAACACTCAGACATCATTTACATGCAATGCATTTGTGTTTAGTGAGTCCTCCAGATCAGAGGCAGTAGATGACCAGGGATGTTCTCTTGATAAGTGTGCCTTAGACCACTGCACCACTCGGAGGCCGGTCATTGGTAAACCTAAGAAGACCCCACTGCTGAAGGAGACACAAGAAAGCCTGATTTGAACTTTTCAAAAACCCACCTTAACAAGCCTAAATCCTGGGGGAAATGTTCTGTCGACTAATGAAACAAAATTAGAGGTATTTGGCAATACAGATCAGCGCTGTGTTTACTGATGACCAAACTAAGCGTTCAATGAAAAGAACACCCTCCCTACAATTAAACATGGGGGAGGTTCGATAATGCTGTGGCCTTGATTTGCTGCCTCTGGTACTGGGAGTCTTGAACGTGTGGAAGACATCCGTTAAATCAGCAGAATAGTGTTTTGGAGTGTAATGTTGAGTCTGATGTTTAACCTAGTGTCCAAAAACGGAGTCTCCATTGAAGGTTGTCTGTCTTAGAACAAGACAACCCAAACACACGTCAAAAAGGAATGTTTCAATAAGAGGTTCTGGAGTGACCAGCGAAGAGTCCAGATCTGAATCACATCCATAACCCATGGCAATAGCTGAAAACAGAAGTTGGAGTGCACCCCTTAATAATTGAAGAATTAGAGAAGTTTGCTGCTGAAAAGTGGGCAAAATTGGCAGTGAAAAGGTGCAACAAGCTCGTTGAGTGTCTGCAGTTATCTTGGCCCAAAGGCTGTTCAACCAAGTACAAGCTCCGGGGTGTCAATAATTTTGTCCATGCTATTTGTCTAAATAAAAAATGTAAACTTAGGTTTACAAAAATACAATTGGTTCTGCAATGTTGAAAATCAAATAACAAGGTGAGGGGACCAAACATTTTTTTATCTTAAGTTATTTTTTAAGAAATAGGGAATTATTCAACAGAAGTGCAAGGGTGCCAATATATTTGGCTGCAACTGTACATGGAATTCAGAGACATATTATACATTACAAACTAAATTACTTTGTCTTCTTCCAGGTCTGTCATACGGTAGTCACACAGTTGGGTTCACTCCCCCGGCCACTCTGTCCAGAGCCGCCATCTCCCACTTCAATGCCCCAGCCCTGCACATCCACGGAGGATCCTCCCACGGCGTAGCGGTGAGTCTGCTTTACTCCTATCACACCACCAATGGGCATCCAAACTAGCAAGACTAAGCTATATAAGCTGCACCATGAAAAATAATGGGGTTGATGTGTAGATGGATGAATGCCAGTTATTCTCTAAAATGGCGCAGACAGCATTATCAGATGGTACTAACACAAAATGTCCCGGATCTAGATATCATGGGAGTGTTGTCGTGTACATTGATCCTTGCTGAGATGTTGCAATAGTGAAGAATGGATCTCCTACCAATACCATGGAGAAGGGCTGGTGTAAGTGGGCCATTAATCTTTATGGTGTGTATCTAATCTGGGTCACAGTATAAAGCTCCTGTGTCTGTCATCTTACATGACTAGCCTTGATAGCCTTGATTCCACGTATGGTAGTTTTATTTGTGTGTGTTGTTGTCGTTGCCCCCCCCAAGTTTTCTGAGGAATAAATCAATTGTTGTTGGACATAAGACTATAAAAACACTGGGAAATCAGCTCCAAGTTATATTCCCACGCATAAGAGAGTCGCGTGATCATATAGCAAGGTTTGAAATAATTGTTTTAGTCAAATATTATATCTGTTTGGGATTATTTGTAATTATGTTCTGGACCCCCGAACATGTGTTCAAGAAAAAAATGGTCCCCTGTTGAATGTAGTTGGTGATCCCTGGACTATATGAATGTTCTATCAAATGAGGTCTTTTCAATAAACGGGCCAGGAGTCAGTCTGAGCCAGCAGATTTGTATGGTGTGCAGGGTTCTTTTCTGTATCAAAAAGGGGCATATATGGTGGGCATGGTAATGGGTGAGGTTTGCGCAGCTGAATTTCTCGATGGCGGAGTAGCGAATTGTTTGCATTTTAAAGTTAATTTAATGCGATTCTACATATTCTGCCATGAGCTAAGAGAATGTTGACATTTTTAAAGCTAATTTCCTGCAATTCTATGCATTTTACCATGGCTAATGCTGTGTTCTTATGCTCAAACATAATAACAATCAATACTGCTAAATTCATTGCTTGTGGAATTGAAGAATGCTCTTAATTTAAAAGCTTGTATTTCAGTTCTCACACCATTTGGCACAATCTTGTGGAACCTCCCTGCCTGTGTTTAATTGTCCTCCCAGTGCCTGTTATCAACTCAGGATGTCCTCTCCCAGTGCCATCAGGGTGGTAATGACTGTGGTGGCGGCAGGGATCAGCCCAATCTGACACAGCTCCCTGTGACCTGTGTCTCCCGTTCAACCACTCATTACCACAGGCTTTAGGAAATTCACTTTCCTGTTACCGCTGTTCAGGTCACTCTGTCCCATCATTCATTCCATTGCTGCGCAAAAGGACCTAGGAGCAGCCTAAGGGAATATGGATTAGCCTATTAATTGCAAATGGACACAAAAATATACCCAAGTTCTGAGTAGAACATTTTGTAATTACATCAGTGACTGTCTTCTGCAGACGCCTCCGGCTCCGTGTCAACATCGGCTCGGTTTCCATCCAATTGGCGACCAGATTTTCATGCAAATATTCAAGAATCTGCATTAAGAAAATATGCACATTTTCCCACCAGTGGTGTTTCCACCAAATGCATTTGTTGCGGATACAAATCGGTGTGTGATGATGTACTGCACACACAATTTACTTTTTCGCCTATGTTTTCATGTACAGAATAAAAATCTAAAGTTCAATATGTTTCCATTGCATTTTCAACTCTACCCATAGTTTTGTCCAAAAACTGTTGCGTTAAATATCAAATGTGCCCCCTCTGGTTTTAGCAGGTGCGCTCTAGCCAACAGCTCTCATATACAGTGGAGGTTGGCTAGTCTACATGATGAGATTATTATGGATAACAGCGAGAAAATGTATATTTGTCAAACAACAGTCAATGATCGATCATCGTGTCACCAGAATACGACCCTCAATATTTATTGGAATGGAGCATCAAGATCACTGTGCACTTTCACCGCCCTGTTAAGTTAATTTATTTCATCTGTAGCCTAATAAACTGCATGGTTTTCCGAGTTGTAGTGGGAGGACCACGCAACATATCATCGTGTGACTCCCAAGTTTACTTTGATATGATGGTTGTTATATCAATATTTGAGCATAACGCCATTTCTCGCATAATTCATTTTACAGTCACAAAAAGATCCCACCATGTCAAACAAACCAATTCTGTCGGCATTTATAAAATTGTACCAAAATTCCTGTTTCCATCACAGCTGCCGTGATTTAAAAAAAAAAAATATATATATATATATATATATGAGGATGTAAATGTGGGAGCCTAGTGTCTCTGTACAGTGAAGCCATTCCCTGTGGTTATGGAGACCGGCTAAGTAACATTGATTTCCTGTGTCTGACTGGCTGCCGGGAGAAGTCACAGGAGTTCACCCTCCTTTCATCAGGTACTAGGTGCACCCTCAGGGTTGAAACAGTTCTTAGCTCAGAGATGACTTTGTGAGCTGAACACTGCTTCTTTTCAGTGACTTGTGTTTGCCCTTTGCAAAAGTGACACACGCACTCTCTTTTTTTGTGTGTGTGTTTCCATGGTAACATTGAGTGCTCCAGAGATGAGCATTACTTTTTTGTCAGCATGTGCCTCTGAAGTGTGTTGGTTTCTGGGTGGCAGCCGTCATTAGAGATCCTAGAGCTCATCAGTAGTAAGTGGTGATGACAAGGTGCATCAGGCCAGCCACTCAGATACTCATCAAAGCCAGGGTGTATTCGCCAGCGCTTTGGCACCAGCAGTATTTGTTTATGACTCACCAATGCTCACGTAAGAAGGGGAACTGTTTACGGAAAGGTATTTGAAGGTGTTCGATTTAAAATGGAAGCTTTTTGAGAAGGGGTCTTTTTTGTTGATGAGACTGAGTGTTTCTTATCGCCCTCTGTCTTCCCTCTTTTCTTCAAAACAGAGGCCCTCCCCGAGAAGAAGCACCAGCCCAGATAAATTCAAACGTCCGACACCGCCGCCCTCCCCCAACACGCACTCAGGGGCGCAGCCTCTGCACCCGCTCCCCCCGCCAGCCCAGCCAATGGTCCAGTCCATGTCCTCTCCTGCAGCTATGTCGCAGCATGCAGCGCATCCCCCCTCCCAGCCTTAACGTGCTATGCCATGCTACACTACTTCGACAACCAGGGAGTTGAAACCCCACAGAGCAAGTTTCTATGAGCCGGCAGAAGACCTGAAGCAACATGGGGCGTTCTAAGGAATTTACTGACTTTAACTGCGCTTCTGGGATTTGTAGGCTGATATCTGTTCACCTTGTCTTGTACATGTTTGTTTTTTGCTTGGAACTGTTGACGATTGGAATTATTGTGGCGCTAACAACCAACACGTCCGGTAACAATGTCTTGTTGTGGTGTTTGTGGGCTGGGATCTGTTGGATCCCTTCCATGTCTGCAATACCACATTCCAACAGCAGTAATGTGCACACCCCACCCCCTTGTTCAAAAACAACTTAATCAATTGCATCCCAGTAAGAATTGCTTAAGTCAGTAAAATGTATTGTAAAAGAAATCTCAGCTATAGGAGTAACCCAGATATAGGGCATTGATGATGGGAGGGAGCTAGCGTAAAGATATGTTGACTTTTTGATTCTGAAAGACACTGCTTGCCACACTGCTCGTAAAAAAACACACAAAAAAAAACAAAAGTATGGACAGTGGTACATAAACCACAGATAAATGTTGGCTTTTGAGGTATTCAAATGTAGTCTGAGGTGTTCCAATATATGTAGTCATGTACTCTTGCGTCTCTTTCTCTCTCTTCCACAGCTCTATCTCTGGTGTGGTTATAAGATTTTGTCATCCCTATGGATATTCCTCATCAGACAAAAACGTAATGCTCTTTACACTAAATATACTGATATAACATTCTAAATGAATGGTACTGTTGAATGACATTTCTATGTATGATTAAAAGCTCTTGAGAAGATAACTCTAATTTTATGTGTTGTACTTTGTTTTTACAATATGTGGCAACTCTGACTGTTGGTAATGTTTTCAGTTCTACTGGAGGTTGTCATGTGTGAACCAGTGAAAGACTGACAGTGTTTATCCTTCATTCTGCTCTCTTTTTTTATTTGAATACCAGCATTGAATACACACATAACCGTGGCTTATCTGAAGCATGCACTGTTCTGTAAAATCATGTGTTCCAGTCACACTTGTTTTTGGCATAAGCCTGAGCTGAACTTCACACGAGTTACGCAAGATGAACTTTTGGCACTAATAAAGTAATTGACTGGAAATTATATGTTCAAAGGTGTGAATGTGTTATTGTGTCTGTGTAATGTCCTTAATGTCTTGCCCTTTGATTTCCATGATGGTTTCCAGATCAGAGTCCTGATAACACACCCTCACTTCCAACATTCCAGTGTTTTCTTGGTGGCAGAGAACCCAGGCAATTAAATCTTACTCTGGCTTCAGCCAAATGCTATCCTACTCTGGCGAGGAACTATGTTATTCCCAATATCAGAACCACTTCACAGGCTGTTCAGTAATCCCCTTTTCTCTTTTAGCCGCTGTGCGTGTGATACTGGCCTCATAAAAATAGCCTTGCCCGGCTTTCTCCTGTTACCCCTTAACACCCTGAATTCGTTTTAAGTAGCTCTCTCAATAGCTCACCTCTCGCCTCTGGCTGTGCTCCCATAACCAAACGTCAAGTCCACTTGGTTCACACTGGTTCAAGCCAGTCAGGAGAGCGGCTTTTCATGACTCCACTCACCAGGGAGATCACTGTGATAAACGTTTATAATGTCATTACAATAACCCCAAGAACTGGGTGGGAACTTTCCTACAGAAATGTAGGCCTCAGGTCAGGGGTAGACCGGAGACTGACTCACACATTTGGGCCAAAAGAACAACCATTAAAACAATGTATATGATAGCCATGTTGAAAGAGCTGTTTTCAGATGTGATATGATAGACACCTCTGTGTAATTTTTCATCATACAGCATAATGTTGCAGAGCTAAACAACTCATACTAATCCAAGCAGGAATCCAGATTGGACTCTGAAAGGAGTCATGCTGTGAGACTGTGCCCTTTAATCTGGGGCTCTCGGAACCTGGTGGCAGAGCAAACACTGGCGTTTATTCACCCGTGGGGCGGCTCTGTTTTCAACAACAGACCCTCTCACCCTGATTGGTTTCATGCAACTGAACAGCTGGTTGCTGATCTTGAGGTCTCTGTTGGTGTGAATGTGGACAGATGATGCTGCGAGAAAGGGAAAATATTTAGCCTCCCTAGGTGTCAGTCTTGGACATCTTCCCAGAGTTGCTGGGAGATGTGTGTTAGTATCTTTTCCAACTAAAGTAATTGAGGCATACATTTTCTGAAATATCATTCACCACTTCCCCTTTGACTTTTGGAGGGTCATGTCAGCAGCATAGTGGAGTTCTCCATAGCCGGTTTGGTCTAACATTGGTAGGCTACATCATGTCCAGAACAAACACACATACAGTACATTCGGAAAGTATTCAGCCCCCGTGTATTTTTTCCACATTTCGTTATGTTACAGCCTTATTCTAAAATTGATTAAATTGCCTTTTTCCCTCATCAATCTACACACAATACCGCATAATGACAAAGCAAAAACACATTTTTAGCCATTTTTGTAAATGTTTAAAAAAATAAAAAACATCACATTTACTTAAGTATTCAGACCATTTACTCAGTACTTGGTTGAAGCCCCTTTGGCATCGATTACAGCCTATAGTCTTCTTGGGTATGACGCTACAAGCTTGGCACACCTGTATTTGGCGAGTTTCTCCCATTCTTCTCTGCAGATCCCCTCAAGCTTTGTCAGGTTGGATGGGGAGCATCTCTGCACAGCTATTTTCAGTTCTCTCCAGAGATGTTCAATCGGGTTAAAGTCCGGGTTCTTGCTGGGCCACTCAAGGACATTCAGAGACTTGTCCTGAAGCCACTCCTGCATTGTCTTGGCTGTGTGCTTAGGGTTGTTGTCCTGTTGGAAGGTGAACCTTTGCCCCAGTCTGAGGTACTGAGTGCTCTGGAGCAGGTTTTCATCAAGGATCTCTCTACTTGGCTCTGTTCATCTTTCCCTCGATCCTGACTAATCAGCCAGTCCCTGCAGCTGAAAAACATCCCCACATCCCCAGAACCTCCGTCCCAGTCTCAAATCTCTGGAAGACTGAAACAGGTTTCCCTCAAGAATTTCCCTGTATTTAGCGCCATCCATCATTCCTTCAATTCTGACCAGTGTCCCAGTCCCTGCCCATGAAAAAAAACATCCCCACAGATGGTGTACGTAAACTTCCGACTTTATTTGTATGTTTTATTATAAAATCTTTATTGAACTCATTGATATAGTTTATTAAGTCAGTACAGTTAGCTCTTTCAGGAAACCTTGGTCAGAAGTAACATACATTGCAATACCATAGAAGAATGCAATTAACTGTATTTCACTCTCTGTGGTTCCCTCTCTTTTCAAGAAGGGGATTATGAATTCCAAGTCGTCCTGTAAGATCCCTCAGAGTTTGACTGTGGGAAACTGTATCAAAGTCCCTTGGGAACATTGGGTACCACAGTGTGAAAAACCCTGCCTGTCCTTTCCTCAGTCCAGGACTCAGAAATAATAAAACCATTTCTCCAAAAGTACAGAACAGAAGGGCATGATCTGTCAGACATGAAAGGCATAGCTCCACTCTTCCCAAATTCCTCATGAGTCAGTACTGTATTAACTATAAATCTGATAAATACAGTTGCTCTATAACACAGAATGGAGCTGTAAGCCTACTGGCCTCTGATGTGGTACAATAGTTACACTATTGTGCATTCAGTTCGTAGTGAGCTAAGGAAAGAATGTTCTTTTGAAGGACACAATAAAACATACAGTTGAAGTCGGAAGTTTATATACACCATAGCCAAATACATTTAAACTCAGTTTTTCACAATTCCTGACATTTAATCCTATTAAAAATTCCCTGTTTTAGGTCAGTTAGGATCACCACTTTATTTTCAGTATGTGAAATGTCAGAATAATAGTAGAGAGAATGATTTATTTCAGCTTTTATTTCTTTCATCACATTCCCACTGGGTCAGAAGTTTACATACACTCAATTAGTATTTGGTAGCATTGCCTTTAAATTGTTTAACTTGGGTCAAATGTTTCGGGTAGCTTTCCACAAGCTTCCCACAATAAGATGGGTAAATGTTGGCCCATGCCTCCTGACAGAGCTGGTGTAACTGAGTCAGGTTTGTAGGCCTCCTTGCTCGCACATGCTTTTTAAGTTCTGCCCTCAAATGTTCTATAGGTTTGAGGTCAGGGCTTTGTGATGGCCACTCCAATACCTTGAATTTGCTATCCTTAAGCCATTTTGCCACAACTTTGGAAGTATGCTTGGGGTCATTGTCCATTTGGAAGACCCCTTTGCGACCAAGCCATCTTTTTGTGAAGTGCACCAGGGACTCCTGCAGCAAAGCACCCCCACTACATGATGCTGCAACCCCGTGCTTCACGGTTGGGATGGTGTTCTTCAGCTTGCAAGCCTCCCACTTTTCCCCCAAAACATAACAATGATCATTATGGCCAAACAGTTCTATTTTTGTTTCATCAGACCAGAGGACATTTCTTCAAAAAGTACGACCTTTGTCCCCATGTGCAGTTGCAAACCGTAGTCTGGCTTTTTTATGGCGGTTTTGGAGGGTTGCTTCTTCCTTGCTGAGCGGCCTTTCAGGTTATGTCGATATTGGACTCTTTTTACTGTGGATATAGATACTTTTGTACCTGTTTCCTCCAGCATCTTCACAAGGTCTTTTGCTGTTGTTCTGGGATTGATTCGCACTTTTCGCACCAATGTATGTTCATCTCTAGGAGACAGAACGCGTCTCCTTCTTGAGCAGTATGACGGCTGCGTGGTCCCATGGTGTTTATACTTGAGTACTATTGTTTATACAGATGAACGTGGTAACTTCAGGCGTTTGGAAATTGCTCCCAAGAATGATCCAGAGTTGTGGAGGTCTACAATATTTTTTCTGAGGTCTTGGCTGATTTATTTAAATTTTCCCATGATGTCAAGCAGAGGCACAGAGTTTGAAGGTAAGCCTTGAAATACATCCGTAGGTACACCTCCAATTGACTCAAATGATGTCAATTAGCCTATCAGAAGCTTCTAAAGACATAATTTTCTGGAATTTTCCAAGCAGATTAAAGGCACAGTCACCTTAGTGTATGTAAACTTCTGACAATTGTGATACAGTGAATTATAGGTGAAATAATCTGTCTGTAAACAATTGTGGAAAAAATTACTTGTGTATTAATTTGTGGATGTCCATCATCCATTTCGTATTATATACTACGAATTGCAATATGTTACGAATTGCAATTCATACAATTTGTTGCGAATTTGCAAAACTTGTTAGTTAGGGTTGGAGTAAAAGCCTTCAGCACGATAGTGCTCCAGGAACAGGGTTGGAAAGCCTTTGCTCTAGTCTATGAGACCAGGCTGAGTAGGCCTATGGCAATATGATGTTGTTGATGTATTACACAAAGAAGCTGGATGTGGAGTTGGGCTGGCATGATTACACGTGGTCTGCGGTTGTGAGGCCGGTTGGACGTACTGCCAAATTCTCTAAAACAACGTTGGTGGCGACTTATGGTAGAGAAATTAACATTACATTTTCTGGCAACAGCTCTGGTGGACGTTCCTACAGTCAGCATGCCAATTGCACACTCCCTCAAAACTTGAGACATCTGTATAATTGAGTTGTGTGAAAAAATACATATTTTAGAGTGGCCTTTTATTGTCCCCAACAATGAGATGATTGTGGACTACAGGAAATGGACGACCGAGCACACCCCATTCTCATCGACAGGGATGTAATGGAGCAGGCTGAGAGCTTCAAGTTCCTTGGTGTCCACATCACCAACAAATTAACATGGTCCAAGCACACCAAGACAGTCGTGAAGAGGGCACGACAAAACCTTTTCACCCTCAGGAGACTGAAAAGATTTGGCATGGGTCCTCAGATCCTCAAAAGGTTCTACAGCTGCACCATTGAGAGCATCCTGACTGGTTGCATCGCTGCCTGGTATGGCAACTGCTCAGCCTCCGACCGCAAGGCACTACAGAGGGTAGTGCGTACGGCCCAGTACTTCACTGGGGTCAGGCTTCCTGCCATCCAGGACCTCTATACCAGGCGGTGTCAGAGGAAGGCCCTAAAAATTGTTTAAAAAACTCCAGCCACCCTAGTCATAGACTGTTCTCTCTGCTACCGCACGGCAAGCAGTACCAGAGTGTCAAGTCTAGGTCCAAGAGGCTTCTAAACAGCTTCTTCCCCCAAGCCATAAGACTCCTGAACATCTAATCAAATGGCTACCCAGACTATTTGCATTGCCCCCCTGCTACTCTCTTATTATCTATGCATAGTCACTTTAATAACTCTACCTACATGTACATATTACCTCGACTAACCGGTGCCCCCTCACATTGATTCTGTAACGGTACCCCCTGTATATAGCCTCGCTATTGTTATTTTACTGCTGCTCCCTAATTATTTGTTTCCTTTATTTATTTATTTATTTATTTTTTTCAACCTCGTTGTTGGTTAAGGGCTTGTAAGTAAGCATTCTACTAAGGTCTACACCTGTTGTATTCTGCGCATGTAACAAATACTATTTGATTTGAACATGCACCTGTATAATGATAATGCTGTTTAATCGACTTCTTAATTGATATGCCACACCTGTCAGGTGGATGGATTATCTTGGCAAAGGAGAAATGCTCACTAACAGAGATGTAAAGAAATGTGTGCCATTTTTGGGGGGAGAAATAGGCTTTTTGTGCATATGGAACATTTCTGGGATCTTTTATTTCAGCTCATGAAACATGGGACCAACACTTTACATGTTGCATTTATATTTTTGTTCAGGATAGAATGTGTGAGTGGCAGTTCATCTCAAAGTACATCCCCATCCAACCTGGCCTCAGAGCATTTTGTATTATTCTGTGTGTAAATCTGAGACACTCAATTTAGTATGATATGTTACATTCCGTATGGTATGTATTCATTTGTGGACGTCCATCACTCATTTCGTACATTTTGAATGATATGTTTCGAATTTGCTAAGCATACAATGTGTTAAGAATTTGCTAAATGTATGATATGTTATGAATTTTCAAAATATGCAATATGTTAAGATTTTGGCAAAAATGTACAATATCTTCCAGATTTTTGTAAAAAGTTGGATATGTTATGAATTCTACTTAGGTAGCTAATGTTGGCTAGCTGGCTAACATTAGCTAGGCTATGGATTAAGGTTAGGGGAAAGGCTAGCTGAAAGGTTTAAGGTTAGGGTTAGCTAAAAGTGTTAAGGGAAGGGTTAGCTAAAATGCTAAAGTTGTCCTTGATGAGATTTGAACTTGCAACCTTGGTTACTTGATGTTCAAATTATAAGTCCACCCCTCCACCCTGACCAACCACCCTACCTTCGTTTTTGCCTTAAGTAACTTGTCATATGTAACCATGTCAAATGTAACCTATCATATTAATTTGAGTGTACCGGATTTAAGTTCACTATGTTACGTCAAGTCTATGAGACCAGGCTTTATCACAATCAGCGGCAACAAGCGCTCCGTGCAAATTGATGTTAGGCTACTTGCCAACAAGTAACCAGTTCTGACTGGACCAGACGCAATATTAACAATGTTCCTGGTAAATATTGCTCAGACTTCACACTCAAGCATCACCGGCAAAATAACCTCCTTCTGCGCTAACTCCGGAGGATCCCTTTACTTGTCGTTTAGAGTAGGTCTATTATGTGTATATTAAAGTGCATATATAAAACTTGTATTCACTGTAAAGAGAAAAGAAACAGCTATTTTTCATTGCGATAACAAATAATTACTCCGTTTAGTTTTTACAAATTCAAAGGTGCTTTTACACTATTTGTGAAGAAACATTCAATCTGATTTGACTTGAAATACTTTGAAGCGCTTTCTGATCATCACAGGTAGGCTAATTACAAATGTTAACTTTTATAATTGATAGCCTATGCATGCAGTTGAATAACATGTCCCCCACCCCACCTATGTCCACTATTATCGCGATGCATACAATGTAGCCTATCATTATTGAATTGATGGGCCTATTATCAAATAGAAGAAAACATATCCGTATTCAGTTGCGTTTACTCGGTGGCAGTGTGCAGTGTACGCTCTGTAGCTCCACACAGTCGCACATGATGAAGAGGAAGCAGAGTTTCCTCAACGTTGGTAGCACACAAATCCGGACCAGCAAAAACAGCTTTGAACCGGTTTGGTCTCCGGCAACAAAGCTACAGGCTATAAAACGAATACTGTGCGCGTAGCTAATATGCTGGGGGACCCGGGTCTGCCTCACCGGACCTCAGATATAGCCTAGCGGGCGCTCGGCATCCGCCGGTGTTGTCGTCTATATATATATATATTTTCGATTATACATAGTTATTATCGGGATACCAACCATCCTTCATGGCAACTCCCTGTAGGCAAACGCGCACATATCCTGCAGTTGCATGTTGTTGTGCTTGTGGCTGTTATTTTTTTTATGTTGTTGAGGTAAGTCGCATGTATTTCCTTGTGTTAATAAAATAACAATCGGCTACTATAGCACAACATTATAACATAGTAGGGCTATGGCTAAATACAACGTAATATATATTTGTAGGCTATGCAATGGGTGATTAACTGCCAAAGAATATCTCGTAAATGCAAGCAAAAAAAAACATTGTTTAATAAAGAAAATAGGTTGCTATGTATATTTGGCACGGTGTTCCTCCATATAATGATGTTTATTGGAAATTGATAGATGCACAACTTTTGTCGCGCTCCTTGTTTTTAAAAACAAGGAGAGAGAGAGAGGATGCTGCATTAGTGCACCGACAGCTCAATTTTCTCCCTGGCACAAATTATTCATGAAAGATAAAAGAAAACGTTTCCGTCAGCACAGGAAACAGGATGCGCCTCTAAAATATCAATGTTTCGTGCCAGAACTTATGGGAAATAGACAAAAGGCAGGTTAAAGTAGGCAGTCCAGACACCAAACTCCCCTCCTTCAAGGTGTGGTCTGCGAGGGCACAAAACGGGCAGCGCAGGATGGGAAGGTTGCACTGTTTAGGAAGTACAGTAACACAGGTGACCTGCCTGGTAGACCAGGCAAGAGCAGCATCAACATCAAGACATGTGTGCATTTGGCATTTATCTACTACTTTAGAACTCAATTTATGACATGTATCTCTTCCTTGATCATGATTCCTGGTTCCAAACTTGCATGTGATTTATTTTGTCTGTATTCTCATGCATTTGGTCAATTGCTTGTCTATTGCGCTTGTTTTTAAAACTTTTTGCTATTTTTCTGTTTTCCCCAGGAACCCTCCCTGTTGAAGTTGTAAGATCCAAGCAGACAGCATGAGTCCTCATACCTCAAAGAAAGCGCTGGATGGAGGTTGGGGATGGGTGGTCATTGTGGCCTGCTTCATGGCCCAGTTCCTGGCCTACGGCTCCCCCCAGTCGGTGGGCGTCCTGTACCCAGAGTGGCTCCACACCTTCCAGGAGGGGAAAGGCATGACGGCATGGGTCGGCTCCTTGGTCTCTGGAGTGGGACTCATAGCCAGTAAGTATTCTCCAAATATCTTTGTTTATTTATTTAGTTACTGTATAGGTATAGGCTAATGCTATCATCCAAAGACCGAGTTCACTGTGCTTAACTGCAGAATTCTGTATATTATAAAACATAGATTTCTTAACATACATTTATTCAACTCAGCATCTGAACATCTGTTCAAGAATTCCATATTGATTTACTTGGCATGGCTATGACTTGATATGCTTAACATCATGTCAGTGGTTAGACCTGAATTTACTTATCTATGTACTTTACAGTTGCAGCTACATTGTCTCCTTTAGAGTCTCACCTGGAATGCACCTGTTGCTGTTGTATAATTAATGATGTCACTGACAGAGGACCAGACAAAAGAATGGTCCAATGTCTCCATAAACACATACAGTTATGTGGCATTATGGGTGAAGTAACAGACCAGTTTTTATCTAACCAAGTTAGTGGCACATGAGATGGGAAAATGAGTATTTTACCTGCTACATATCAACAGTTGTGAAAGTGCAGTGCTGACTTGTCCTAGGTAGATGAAGAAAACTGTGCAATATTGGTGGCACGTTGGTGCTCTTAACACTTAGTTGAGGTTATTGGTTGATAAGTAATTTACATTTATATCATTTAGCAGATGCTCTTATCCAGAGCGACTTACAGGCGCAATAAGGGACTAAGGGCACAGACAGATTTTTCACCTCACCGACTCGAACCAGCGACCTATTGTTTACTGGCCTAATGCTCTTGAACGCTAGGCTACCTGCCGCCCCACAGTCAGCCCTGTCATACCTGCAGGAGGAGCCCTTACGTAGCTGTGACCATACAGAGGGTGTGTGCGGGAAAGGGAAAATGATAATAGGAAGGATAATAAAGATTTGAACAGTTTCATTAGTTTGGAATGACCAGGGGACACAGGAGGACTCAGTTCACTGCATGTCTGCAAGCTGTATTCAAAGATCAGAGGGATCACGGTCTTGGTTTACATTTACCACCAGGCTAAGCCTCCCTTCACTTTGTCGCCTTTTCAGAGGTCAGTGAAATGTCATGGCTATACAGATTGCTCCCAGTACACGTGTGGGACTTGGCAGCTGGGCTACGCAGCCTTACACCGTGGGCTGTTTTAACTGGTGGTGAAATGGAAAGGAGGTGGAGACAGGGTTCAACAAGATGTGATTAGCTATTCTTTACACACATCCTTGGGTTGTCAGCTGTCTGATCAGCAATTCAATGTCTCCGCACAAGTGACATGCATAACAAGAACAGTCACATTTAAGACTCAGGTTTTCATCACCATCTGTCTCCTCTATCCAGAGATTGACTGATTCACTGTACTAAAACAAGTAGTCAATTCAATGTGCATATAGCTTTGGAAACGAAATGGATTGGGCTGCATTTGACTTGGCACAATGCTAGGAAATCATAGCAGTCTTTAATGAGTTGGCAGCAGATTACGGGTTAGTGAGGTGATACCGTCTCAGGCCCGACGCCAGGATAAAGTGATTAAGGGGGCAGTTGAAATCGGTGAGAGGGCAACACATTTTTACATTGAATTCTGCCTGTATCGAGCTATACCACAAACAAAGTTTGAATGCCAAGACTCAGACCATTGATTGACAGGCTACAGATTTGGTGCCAACCTATCTTTGCCAAGTACCCCCTGACTGCAGTGTGTCAAGTACCCCCTGACTGCAGTGTGTCAAGTACCCCCTGACTGCAGTGTGTCAAGTACCCCCTGACTGCAGTGTGTCAAGTACCCCCTGACTGCAGTGTGTCAAGTACCCCCTGACTGCAGTGTGTCAAGTAGCCCCTGACTGCAGTGTGTCAAGTAGCCCCTGACTGCAGTGTGTCAAGTAGCCCCTGACTGCAGTGTGTCAAGTAGCCCCTGACTGCAGTGTGTCAAGTACCCCCTGACTGCAGTGTGCAGTTCTGGGCTGGGCAGTTAAACATTTGACTCCGCCCACATTTTACCCCACCCACCTGTTTTTTTTGTTGTCCATCTGAGGTTTGACAGTCACACACTGAATACAAACATGTTTGTGCAAGGCACACGTTGAATACAAATGCATTTAATTTTTGAAGATCGTAAGAAATATTATATAAAGTGATACCAGAACATGTTGTAACACTTTTTGCTTCATGCTATGAGACAAGCCACTGATATTGTTGCAGTGAACAGACTTGTTATGTCATGTACTGTTAAAATTGTTGACAAATGTTATATTATTTCAATGTGTATATACACACACACACACAGTTACTACCTATCCTGATTTATAATGCTATTTACTTTCCTCATTAGAATGGAGACATACGATACCATATAGACATACTGACAAGCTGAATGTGCTTTGTACATTAAGTTATACCAGCTCCAGTAAAGAGATCAGACTCGGGTGACTTCTACGTCATCTTTACTAAACAACACAATTAACAATTGAAACAATTAACACAGCAGACAAAAACAAGGTTTGACCACTCCTCAAATGGCTTCACTCCTGCTCCTCAAAAGAGGCAAAGACAGTCATTTTCTTGTTGTCAACTGCCTCCACATAGAACATCTCATAATCTCTCTGTAACTGGAACATGAATGGTTCCTTAAGGATAATATTTTCCTCTTCATCCAGGCCATCATACAACTGTAGTTCTTTAAGTGGTTTAACATCATCCTGAAATATTCATCATATGATTACACTCATCATATAACACCTACCTGTAGTGCGTTCTGTTTTCGGTGCCTTTTTTGATCTTTCAACCGCTCTTCTTCAGACCTTAGTGGGTGAATGACGTACATTCACGAAGAAAATATATTCAGGTCAGCCTGGCTATAGTGAAACAAGTGATTTTAAGGATGCAAATTAAAAAATTTATAATGTTCAAGAGTTAACCTAAACTGGCTAAGGAAGTCATTTTGCCATTCTATACCCTAGGTTTTTGCTTAAATGATGCGACTGGCTATACCACCAATATTTTGATTAAAAAAAGAGATCAGCTAGATTGTTTCTTAACTTTTCAGAAGAGTAGCAGCCTCCTTGATGCTCTGTGGAACTTCCTGAATAATCGATCATTCCATTCTCCCCGAAATCTTCTTGTAAAATCGATCCCCTTAAAATACCAAGTGGATTATTTGAGCTTTCCTCTGGTATAGCATGCTTATTCAAAGTGGAAAATGAGTTCTCGTATAGCTGTGGACGCCCCAAAAGTCAATCCATGTGTCAGTGCAGTAAACAAGGTCGGAATAGAGAGACCCAGAGAGTCGTTGCAGTATATCAATCAGGGTCCATCATGACAAGAGACACCACAACACTACAGTACATAAAGAGAGACCTAAGATGACAATATAGTATAGCAGCAACACATGACAACACAGCATGGAAGCAACACAACATAGAAGCAGCACAACATGGTAGCAGCACAAAACATGGTCCAAACATTATTGGGCACAGACAACAGCACAAAGGCAAGAAGATAGAGACAAAAATACATCACTCGAAGCAGCCACAACTGTCAGTGAGAGTGTCCATGATTGAGTCTTTGACAGTGAAAAGAAGGAAGCCTGTACAGAATAAAAATATTCCAAAACATACATCCTGTTTGCAATAAGGTACTAAAGTAAAACTACAAATGGCCTCCGGAGTGGCGCAGTGGTCTAAAGCAGATCTGGGTTCTTTACTACAGCCCCGGGTTCGATCCCGCGACCAGGTGACCCATGAGGCGGCGCACAATTGGCCCAGTGCCGTCTGTGTTAGTGGAGGGTTTACCGGCCAGGATGTCCTTGTCCCATCGTGTTTTAGCGACTCTTTTGGCTGGCCAGGCGCATGCATGCTGACACTGTCCCCAGTTGGACGGTGTTTCCTCCAACACATTGGTGCGGTTGGCTTCTGAGTTAAGCGAGCAGTGTGTCAAGAAACACTTCGGCTTTGCAGGGCCATGTTTCGGAGGATGTATGGCTCCCGAGTCCGTACAGGAGTTGCAGCAATGGGACAAGACTGTAACTACCAACTGGATATCACGGAATTGAGAGATAGAACAAATAAATAAAGCTGCAAAAATATCAATTTTATGTTCTGAATACAGAGCTATGATTGGGGCAAATCCAACACAACACATCACTGAGTACCACTCTTCATATGTTCAAGCATGGTGGGGGCAGCATCATGCTATGGGTATGCTTGTCATCGGCAAGGACTATGGAGTTTTTTTAATGATAAAAATAAATGGAATAGAGCTATGCACAGGCAAAGTCCTAGATGAAAACCTGGTTCAGTCTGCTTTCCACCAGACACTGGGAGACAAATTTACCTTTCAGCAGGACAATAACCTAAAACACAAGGCCAAATATACACTGGAGTTGCTTACCAAGATGATATTGAATGTTCCTGAGTGGCCTAGTTACAGTTTTGACTTAAATCGGCTTGAAAATCTATGGCAATACTTTTTTTATTTTTTTATCTACCAATGATCAACAACCAACATGACAGAGCTTGAACAATTAAAAAAATAATAATGTGCAAATATTGTAAAATCCAGGTGTGCAAAGCTATTAGAGACTTACCCAGCTGTAATCACTGCCAAATGTGATTTTGACACTTAATCTAATCGAGATATTAGTTTTTTTATTACATTTTTTCTTTTTTTTACATTTCTTCCAGTTTAACATTTGAGTATTTTGTGTAGATCGTTGACAAAAAAATGACAAATATATTTTAATCCTACTTTGTAAAACAACAAAATGTGGAAAAAGTAAGGGGGCGTGAATACTTTCTGAAGGCACTGTAAGATATATTTCTGTAACTCGGTGTGCTTTTAAATTCGATATGGTGTGAGGATGATGACGAACGAACATCACAGGCTGCCCTTTTCCCTGACCCTTTACCTCTGCTTAGGTGTCTAATAACTAGCTAGTGCCGCTTAAGGGGACCTCGTTGTAATCATATGAGGAGAACGAATAGGGTCACAAGCACTCTGTCCTACATAGGGAGCGATAAGGTTAAAATAATATCAGGGCATAAAAGGGGACCATGTCACATGGTTAAAGTTGATACATCAGGTTTTCCTGCCATGAAATAGCCCAACAAGCACGGTACACCTTGAACGGTATCACTTACCTTTTTGCTGCTTTTGTATTGTTTAGGAAAGCCATCTGTTGCTAACACCACATGCATCCCGAATGCCCCATATTCATTCCATCATGTGTATTTCTTTGTGTCATCTCATTTTTGCTACTCCCTAACTCACTGAATCTATTCAACAATGTACCCTCAACTTTCCCACACACACCCACACTGAATTCTCACTTCCTCTCTGCCCTATTTTATCTCCCAGGTCCTGTCTGCAGTGCCTGTGTGGATAACTTTGGGGCACGCCCTGTGACCATCTTCAGTGGGGTCATGGTGGCAGGGGGCCTGATGCTCAGCGCCTTCGCCCCAAACGTCCAGTTCCTCATCTTCTCTTACGGGATTGTCGTCGGTAAGTGAGAAGCTCGTGATGGTCTTTTTCTGCTGAAGCAAGTCTGCGGTTTGTGTGATCCACTATTAGATATAGGATTAGCCTTGCAAGTGTGAGAGAAATTATAGGAAGTTGCTTGTTTACTCTGTGGTTTTGTTGGAAGTGAATTGTGTTTTTAACTCATCATTACATAAAACTATTACACAGTTAAGCAATAACACAAGTAAATGATAGATAAGACACATAAGAAGAATTGAATAGGTTCATGTCTATTCAAAATAGGTTCATGTCTAGTCTCCACAACACATGCACTGTGAGGGTATGTGTAGGATGAGGGTATATGTAGGATGTATTCAGAAATATAAAAATAGGGTAGAGTCGGATTGCCATGTGACTGATGCCTCCCCCCAACAGTTTGAATGCACCCATCGCAGCTCATTATCTAACACCCAGTGACAGCTGTGCCATGCTAAGGGGGAAAGAGCCCAATAGACGGCTACTGCCTGTGGCATTGGCCTGAGAGAGAGGCCATGCATATTTGAAGAAAGGTGTCTATTTTTAGACCATCCCTTAAACTCAACACGTGTGGCTCAATATTCTCTCATCACTTTTCCGCCCAGTCATCCTTTGAGGATCAAATTACTGTTGGGGTGATTTTACACTAAACAAAAGTTATTTGTATGGTTAATATGTAACATATTTATCACAGAACAACATATTTTAAACATGGTGAATTCACTCTGTTATTACATGACTAAGATGGCCTTACCCAAGTCCCACAGTTTCACATTAATGTACACAGTTTACTGTGCAAGGCTTTGCTCAGAACATTAAATGTCTTCTTCAACATGGTAAAAAAGAAGGTACTGTAGCTACATGCTCCTCTAAAATGTGCTAATCAAAATACCTCTGTTTTTGTTGTCCACAGGTCTTGGCTGTGGTCTTGTCTATGCTGCCACATTGACCATCACCTGTCAGTACTTTGACAAGAGACGTGGCCTCGCCCTCGGCATAGTCACCACAGGTACTTCAGCCCCCCTCTTCGCTCACTGGGTTCACACCAAGTCTTCATGTTCAGTTCTTTCATGTTTCAGAAGCCGGAAGTCTTGGAATGCCAAGGTAAACATTCTAGTCAAGAAACACTGTAGCCTTGTGATTAGGGAAGTGGACTGGTGACAAGAAGAACACTGGTAATACAACACAGTTCTGGGGCATTCTGTGTTTGTCCCCTTGAGGGAGGGTAGCTTTAGGTAATGATGTCCCACTAAGCAAGGATTTTATTAAATTCATATTAATGAATGTCTAAGGGCTCATTCTTGGAATGCCAACACTAAATTTTTCCCTTCTCTCATTTAGGCACAAGTGTGGGAGGGTTCCTCTATGCCACAGCTCAGAATGAGCTGATTGTTCTCTTTGGCCTGGAAGGCTGTCTGCTGATCATCGGGGCCTTGGCCCTCAACCTCATGGCCTGTGCCGGCTTCATGAGGCCCCTGAACATGCCTGGCTACTACCTCAAACAGAAGGCTGCTCTGGAGCGCACAAAGGAGCAGCCTTTCAAGAAACCGCCTGCTGACGACCTCAAGACCACACCGGGCACTGGCGAGAAAAAGCTGGCGGTCAAGGATCACCTGATCACCATCGACGCCAAAGACATCCCCACACCTGACAACAAAGGGGGGTTCATGGCAGGTTTAGCCATTGTGAAAATTATCAAGAAGAAGCGTCAGGCTTACTCAAAGTACATGCACTCTACGGCTGACTTCCTGCATGACAGAAACTTCATGTCCCTCTGCATAGCTATATTCCTGTTCAGCCTAGGAGCCTTCCCCCCGGTCCTCTTCATGGAGGACGTGGCCCAGAGTGAGGGCCTCATCGACGAGGTCAAAATCATCCCCCTGGTCTCTATTGTAGCCATCACTACCGGTGTGGGCAAGCTGACCCTGGGCATGCTAGCAGACATTAGGTGGATCAACAGTGTGTTCCTGTATGCCTTCACACTGCTGGGGACCGGGACGGCCCTTCTCCTCATCCCCATCTCCAAGAGCTACGTAGGCCTGCAGGTCCTCTCAGCTGTGGTGGGCTTCTTCTCTGGGAACTGGTCCCTAACGTCATACATCACTACCAAGATCGTGGGCCTGGACAAACTGACCCAAGCCCATGGGATCCTCATGTTCTTCGGTGGATTCGGGATCATGCTTGGGCCCCCTGTTGTTGGTAAGAAAGATCCCACTTCTGACACCATTGGTCAACATTGCTGAGTGTGTGTGGTCCACATTTACAGTTGTTAGGTTAGAGCTTGTACAGGTTCATGTTCATGCTTTTACAGAGAATCACTCTTCCATATGTCAAAACATTTTTACAGATGATGTAATCTTAATGCGTGAGTGAGAATGTGGAACTCAGAATGTTGGCCTTTAGCTAGTGTTTTGCTGACTCATATATCGTCGAGAGATTTTGCTGAAATTGTTTTTTTTCTCTCTCTTCTTCCTGTTCCAGGGTGGTTCTTTGACTGGACCCAGTCCTATGACCTGGCCTTCTACTTCAGTGGAGGCTCTGTGCTCCTGGGTGGAGTCACGCTCTTTCTGTGTGCTCTGCCCTGCTGGGGCAAAAAGAAGGCTGACATCGACAGGCCTGACATTCAGTACACCAGCAACTGTGACAAAGTTGCCTCTGTAGCCTGAACACTAACTTTCACATCGGCCTTGCTCTCCAGTGCTCCCAGCGATTTTTGCTGATAAGCTCTGTATCCTTCAAGAGGTTTCTTTTTCCCTGGTGCCAGATTTCACTGATGTATACCTGAGAAGAGCTTTGAAGTAGGCCTTTTCTATACATCTTTATTGCGTTTTTACGACTTCTTACATTAAACTACAGAATTTTGAAAGATGCCTATGTTGAACATTTTAATAACGGCCTCATTTTAAGAGGCCTAATTCAACAAAATTGTTTCTCAACAAATTAATGCAATAGATTATGTTTACTTAGAATAAATGCTGTTTTTTTACATTTCTGGATCTTTACTTGGGTCAAATGGAAAAGGCATTTTCCTCTGGTGACCCAGTGGAGAAATACAAACCAACAATGGCCTGTGAAGATGTTGGTTGAAAACACAAAAGGCTGTTCAAATATCTCAGCATATTGAAATGTATAACCATGCAAAATTTAAATTCGAAAGAATTTCCCAGGTATTTACTGGAAAAAATCCAGGGATTGGAAAAAAACGAGGGAATGCACTTTAATGTACTCTTTTCAATTCTAGCCGCACAAACCTTTTGTTTCTATCTTACCAAAGCACCAGGATGGTGGATGCCTGTCAACACGTTATGCCTGATGAATACAAGTCTTGCTTTTTAAGTTCATTGGCATTGTACTGTATTTTACTTGTACTGTCCAAACTGTTTGTTTTTTTAGTTAAGGAGGTACTAAACACCTCACTCTGTCTTGACCGGACTAAGAACTTGCTGAATAATATGCTGTGCAAATACCAGAGACTGTACAGGAATAAGGTCCAGTTCCTTAAACTAGTTTGTTGGTTCTTTGTGGCATGACCCCTTTCCTGCATTTGTTCACCAGGCTGGTCCTATTCATAATGGTTTAATGTGTTTTTTGCGTCTGCATGTTTTTGTACTTTTTTTTTTTTTTTAGTACTACATTATCAACTCTTTCAATGTTTATAAGCAACTTTGTATACAGTATGCACTGAACCAGTACCAGATATGCATTGTATGTAAAGATGGCATTCATTATTGCCATTATGATTTTATGTTAAGAAATATAATAATTGTGATACCTGCTTTGTTAGTCACTTGAAGATCCCATTTAAAAAAAAGTTAAATAAACCACAACATATTTCAGTTTATATTCTTCCTCAAATATAAGACTACTGGGATATTGTTTTATTCTTAGTCAAGCTTCTTTGTAAAAGTATTTACAGGGTTGAAATCTGTGATCTGTGATCCAAAAAGGTTAGAAACAGTAGAACTGTCACTTTATGTTGAACCACTCTGTCTTATTCTTTTTCTAAATGTCTGGGTTACAGTATTTATGTTTGCAATATTTCGCTCTTTCTATTTTGTTATTTTCAACAAAAAAGTTCCAATAAATGAAATTCAATATTGTGATTGTAGATGTTTTTTAATGCTTGTCTGACTAACATAAAATATGATTCACTGAAGACCTTTCTTTTTGACTTCAGCACATATGGCGAACATTGTGGTATTTAGAGAGTGAGCACATATGTAAACTCTAGAGACTCCTTGGAAAGTTTGACCTAATTCAGTCCTTTGGCAGTGCAACTTCCTCCTAGGGATGGACCGACATGTACAGAATGGTTGCCTTGAGGGAAATGGGGGAGGATCATGCTTTTACATCTCAGTCAAGGGGAGGGTTTAGCCTTTTTTTTCCAAATCTAGTCCAGGGGAGGGTCATGTAATTTGTAATTCATAAAATGTTTATATTTCTCAGTGTTTTAGAATTAGTTGCTTATTAGGCTATATATTGAAGTGTGCCCAATGCCGCTCTGATTCTCCGCTGGGCACGCAATATCAAATCTGCCTATAGTATATTTAATGTGATCTCAATCAAATTATTCATACATAGCCTTGGCTATTTATAGGCTTTAAAGTGCGTGCTCGGAGAAGCACAGAGCAAAGTAATATTTCTTGCTGGGATTCTTGCATTACACAGAGCAGTGGCTATTCCAACCCTGAGCCCCGGCCTGCTCTTGCTGATCAAAGAACATTTTTGTGTGCTGCCTGACCAATGGCTGTGATGTGCAGGCCTATGGCGACAGATCAGGAGGAGAGTCAACAGCTTCTTCCCAAAAATATTTTTTAGGCCTTGTAAAAAAAACTGCACTATCTTGCTCATGGACTAGCCTATTGCATATGTTCTATAGAGCCACACAGTGGTGGTGTCATGACACCCATAAAACCTAGCGGTCAAACAGGGAAATGGTTCCAATCGTTTTTCTACCATTCATTTTTCCACCATTCATTTTTTCCATAGGGAATTTTAGAAACACTCAAAATAAGGGCTGTGTTTTGTGTAGATTTACCCTGGCGTGACATTTTGATAACCACGTAAATCTCTCTGGGACAAGGTGACCTTTATCAATATCTTCACCTGTATGGTAGAGAAACAATTGGAACCATTTCCTTGTTTGACCGCTAGGTTTTATGTGTATTATAACTCATTCTGTGGATTCCAAGAACACAGGATGAGATGTTACTATCCTTTGTGCAAGCACTTCTAAGAGTTAATGAACAGTGAGCCTGGTGAAATTTGGGGAGCGCATCGTCAGTAGTGTACCTTTGGTTCCTAGGGTGTTTCGGCCTTTCACACTATACACCCTCCCCAAAGGCGGCCAGCGACAGGGTGATCAATCCTACGCTTGCGTCCCATTCCCAATTAGTCATAGGAGTTGCCTTGTTGATGATAGCCAACATTCCATGGGACTATGCATGGCAGGGGCATCCTCCTCCCTGAGTCAAGCATTGTTGACCGCATACCTCCTGGCCCTCTCACTTCGGGGGCCCAGCTGGGGTCTTTCCTCTTCATCCAGAGCCACTGACTGCTGCCTTCTGCCGCCTCCGATACAGCTTTGATTGCCGAACGCTGGCTCTGGCCCTTAATTCCAAGGTCTCTAAGCAGTCTGGTTGTAGATGTTGCCACAAAACCTCTGCAGCCCACCTCCACTGGTCGGACTTCTGTGTTCCAGCCATGATGCCGTGCTTCGGCAGCTAGATCGGCATAGCGCAGATGCTTTCGCTCATAAGCCTAATCTACTGAGTCCTCCCAGGGTACTGTGAGCTCAATGATGAAGACCTTCTTGAGCGAACGGGACCAGAGCACCATGTCAGGTCTTAGGGTGGTGGTTGCGATCTCCGGAGGAAACACAAGTTGCCGGCCAATGTCAGCTAGCATTTTCCAGTCGCGGGCCAAGCGCAGCTGGTCTCGCTCTAATGGTGTCGAGCCGCGCTTCGGTGGTTTAGCCCCTTCGCGGACAAAGTTTGTCCGTAAGGGGTGTGATGCTGCTGGGGGTGGTAGGGAGTTGGTGGCAGCTCGCTTGTCCTCCAGGGCGGACGCAAGGTTTTTAAGGACTTGGTTGTGACGCCAAGTGTAGCGTCCTTGGGTGAGGCTTGTTTTACACCCTGTGAGAATGTGCCTGAGGTTGGCTGGCATGGAACAGAGGGCACAGTCCGGATCTTCACCATACCATTGGTGAAGATTAACTGGAGTTGGAAGGACGTCATATGTTGCTCTGATGGAAAAGCTCAACCGCCTCGATTCCATGGCCCACAGATCCTTCCAGCTGATCTTCCTCTTCTCCACACTGTCCCATCGAGTCCACTGTCCCTGTTTGGAAAGAGAGACTGCCTTGGCCCACCTTGCAGCCTCCTCCTGATGGCGTACTTCCTGCACTACTCTATTCAGTATGAGAAGGAGAGGCTAAGATGAAAAGGAGGACCTGATGTCAACTCTGATAGCATGTTACTACTGTAATTGATTTTATTCAAACACAATATGTTTGATTTTATTCAAAACAATATGTTTCTTGCCCTTTATGTATTTATCATAGTTATTGAATTTACAATAATCCAGATTCTAGGGTACTTACATTGTGGTGCTGATACTTGAAGCAGTAGCTGCAGCACAATCAGTCAGAAATGACAGCTCATGGTGCTGAAAGTATGAATATTTGAGTAGGCATAATTAATTTCAAGCTTCTTCATTTTAATTAGACTACAAACAACAAGGGTGCTTTTTGTTGGAGCCTATTTCTTCCAATTTAATAAATAAGACATGGGTCTATATACCTGTTTGACCAAGGCTGAAATACACTGCTCAAAAAAATAAAGGGAACACTTAAACAACACAATGTAACTTCAAGTCAATCACACTTCTGTGAAATCAAACTGTCCACTTAGGAAGCAACACTGATTGACAATACATTGTACATGCTGTTGTGCAAATGGAATAGACAACAGGTGGAAATTATAGGCAATTAGCAAGACACCCCCAATAAAGGAGTGGTTCTGCAGGTGGTGACTACAGACCACTTCTCAGTTCCTATGCTTCCTGGCTGATGTTTTGGCCACTTTTGAATGCTGGCAGTGCTTTCACTCTAGTGGTAGTATGAGACGGAGTCTACAACCCACACAAGTGGCTCAGGTAGTGCAGCTCATCCAGGATGGCACATCAATGCGAGCTGTGTCAAGAAGGTTTGCTGTGTCTGTTAGCGTAATGTCCAGAGCATGGAGGCACTACCAGGAGACAGACCAGTACATCAGGAGACGTGGAGGAGGCCGTAGGAGGGCCACAACCCAGCAGCAGGACCGCTACCTCCACCTTTGTGCAAGGAGGAGCAGGAGGAGCACTGCCAGAGCCCTGCAAAATGACCTCCAGCAGGCCACAAATGTGCATGTGTCTGCTCAAACTGTCAGAAACAGACTCCATGAGGGTGGTATGAGGGCCCAACGTCCACAGGTGGGGGTTGTGCTTACAGCCCAACACCGTGCAGGACGTTAGGCATTTGCCAGAGAACACCAAGATTGGCAAATTCGCCACTGGCACCGTGTGCTCTTCACAGATGAAAGCAGGTTCACACTGAGCACATGTGACAGATGTGACAGAGTCTGGAGACGCCATGGAGAACGTTCTGCTGCCTGCAACATCCTCCAGCATGACCGGTTTGGCGGTGGGTCAGTCATGGTGTGGGGTGACATTTCTTTGGGGGGCCGCAGAGCCCTCCATGTGCTCGCCAGAGTAGCCTGACTGCCATTAGGTACCGAGATGAGATCCTCAGACCCCTTGTGAGACCACATGCTGGTGCGGTTGGCCCTGGGTTCCTCCTAATGCAAGACAATGCTAGACCTCATGTGGCTGGAGTGTGTCAGCAGTTCCTGCAAGAGGAAGGCATTGATGCTATGGACTGGCCCGCCCGTTCCCCAGACCTGAATCCAATTGATCAAATTGAGGGTGTATGAGAAGGCATGCTATAGACCTAACTTTTATTAAAGAAAATGGCAAAAAGCAGAGGCCTACCCCTTCTTAGTTTTAGATTTTGAAAAAAATTAAACGATCCGATTATATAAAGTTATCTATAACAGCTTTATGCTGGTGTAACCGGTGTGAAATGGCTAGCTAGTTAGCAGGGTGCGCACTAATAGTGTTTCAATCGCTGCTGTCACTTGTTCTGAGACCTTGAAGTTGTTGTTTCCCTTGCTCCGCAAGGGCCGCAGCTTTTGTGGAGTAATGGGTTACGATGCTTTGTGGGTGTCAGTTGTTGATTTGTGCAGACGGTCCCTGGTTTGAGCCCAGGTAGGGGCAAGGAGAGGGACGGAAGCTAATACTGTTACATTGGTGCCGTGACCTGGATCACTGGTTGCTTCTGGGGTTTTTTTACATTCAGAGGGTGAGCTACCACATTTAGCAGAGGAGACAAAAAATAGACTTTGCTTGGTAAGTAATATAATTCTATCACTATCAGTTGATTAAGCTATTCACTTTCTGCACAATAGAAGATGTTTAAACCCAGACAGCATTTAGGGACAGGCCTTATACATTGGGAGTTAACTTAACCTTAAACACTTAGAAATGTGACATTTAAGAAACATGGAGGAACTTTTAATTCTGATGAGAGACTGTGCGATCTTGTTGTTTAGAGGAACACTTGTGACCTCTTTGGGTTAAGCCCTACTCTGAGAAACACTTGTGACCTCATCGTTAGCCCTACTCTGTCTGAGGTGGAAAGGTAGGCTTAACGTGAAAAGTACCATGCTCAGATTCCAAATGGCATCACAGATTTCATTATTTATTTATTTATATCATAACCGTCATCGATAAGAGACAATACTGTGCAGTCGTATTCATCGACCTGGCCAAGGCTTTCGACTCTGTCAGTCACCACATTCTTATCAGCAGACTCAATAGCATTGGTTTCTCAAATGACTGCCTCGCCTGGTTCACCAACTACTTCTCTGATAGAGTTCAGTGTGTCAAATCGGAGGGCCTGTTGTCCGGACCTCTGGCAGTCTCTATGGGGTGCCACAGGGTTCAATTCTCGGGCTGACTCTCTTCTCTGTATACATCAATGATGTTGGTCTTGCTGCTGGTGATTCTCTGATCCACCTCTACGCAGATGACACCATTCGGTATACATCTGGCCCTTCTTTGGCCACTGTGTTAACTAACCTCCAGACGAGCTTCAATGCCATACAACTCTCTTTCCGTGGCCTCCAACTGCTCTTAAATGCAAGTAAAACTAAATGCATGCTCTTCAACCGATTGCTGCCCGCATCTGCCCGCCCGTCCAGTATCACTACGCTGGACGGTTCTGACCGAGAGAATATGTGGACAACTACAAATACCTAGGTGTCTGGTTAAACTGTAAACTCTCCTTTCAGACTCACATCAAGCATCTCCAATCCAAAATTAAATCTAGAATCGGCTTCCTACTTTGCAACAAAGTATTCTTCACTCATGCTGCCAAACATACCCTCATAAAACTGACCATCCTACCGATCCTCGATTTCGGCGATGTCATTTACAAGATAGCCTCCAACACTCTATTCAACAAACTGGATGCAGTCTATCACAGTGCCATCCGTTTTGTCACCAAAGCCCCATATACTACCCACCACTGCGACCTTTACGCTCTCATTGGCTGGCCCTTGCTTCATACTCGTTGCCAAACCCACTGGCTCCAGGTCATCTACAAGTCTCTGCTAGGTAAAGCCCGCCTTATCTCAGCTCACTGGTCACCATAGCAGCACCCACCCGTAGCATGCTGTCACGTTCTGACCTTTATTTCCTTTGTTTTGTCATTATTTAGTATGGTCAGGGCGTGAGTTGGGGTGGGCAGTCTATGTTTGTTTTTCTATGATTTGGGTATTTCTATGTTTCGGCCTAGTATGGTTCTCAATCAGAGGCAGGTGTCATTAGTTGTCTCTGATTGAGAATCATACTTAGGTAGCCTGGGTTTCACTGTGTGTTTGTGGGTGATTGTTCCTGTCTCTGTGTTTGCACCAGATAGGACTGTTTTGAGTTTTCACATTTCTTGTTTTCTTAGTTATTTCATGTATAGTTGTCTTTATTAAAAACATGAATAACCACCATGCTGCATTTTGGTCCGCCTCTCCGTCAATGGAAGAAATCCCTTACACATGCGCTCCAGCAGGTATATTTCACTGGTCACCCCCTGGAACGAAATGCAAAAATCACTGAAGCTGGAGACTCATATCGCCCTCACTAACTTTAAGCACCAGCTGTCAGAGCAGCTCACAGATCACTGCACCTGTACATAGCCCATCTGTAAATAGCCCATCCAACTACCTCATCCCCGTACTGTATTTATTTATTTATCTTGCTCCTTTGCACCCCAGTATCTCTACTTGCACATTCATCTTTTGCACATCTATCACTCCAGTGTTTATTTGCTATATTGTAATTACTTCTCCACCATGGCCTATTTATTGCCTTACCTCCCTTATCTTACCTCACTTGCACACACTGTGTATAGACTTTTTCTACTGTTTTATTGACTTTATGTTTGTTTATTCCATGTGTAACTCTGTGTTGTTGTTTGTGTCGCACTGCTTTCCATTATCTTGGCCAGGTAGCAGTTGTAAATGAGAACTTGTTATCAACTTCTATCTGGTTAAATAAAGGTGAATAAAGGTGAAATAAAAAAAAACATTAAAAAGTCAAACTGTTTTGAAGTCACCATTGGCATGGTGAAATCCCTGAGCGGTTTCCTTCCTCTCTGGCAGCTGAGTTAGGAAGGATGCCTGTATCTTTGTAATGAGTGGGTATATTGATACACCATCCAAAGTTTAATTAATAACTTCACCATTTTATTTAACTGTTATTTAACTAGGCAAGTCATCATGCTCAAAGGGATATCCAATGTTTGATTTTTTAAATATTTTGTACCCATCTACCAATAAGTGCCCTTCTTTGTGAGGCATTGGAAAATCTCCCATGTCTTTGTGGTTGAATCTGTGTTTGAAATACACTGCTCGACTGAGGGACTTTACAGATAATTGTATGTGTGGGGTACAGAGACAAAGTAGTCATTCAAAAAGCATGTTAAACACTATTATTGCACACAGTGAGTCCATGCAATTTATTATGTGGCTTATTCCTGAACTTCCTGAACTTATTTTGACTTGCCATAACAAAGTGATTGAATAATTTAATACTTGTGACGTTTCCGCTTTTAATTCTTTATTCATTTGTAAACATTTTTCCATATTATGGGGTATACCAGTGACACAAAATCTCAATTGAATCCATTTCAAAATCAGGCTGTAACACAATGTTTTGGGGAAAAAGTCAAGGGGTGTGAATACTTTCTGAAAGCACTGTAGATTGAATCCAGGTTACAGTTTCCATATGAAATGTGTGTTTCTGCTAACCTATAGCTGACATAAGGGGTGAGAGGCAGAATGTTAATCTATCACAATGTAAGCTTTGGTTCCCACAAACATGCTTCCCATCATTGTCTGCAAATTTTGCTTCTTGATGTGGGTTAAGAACTTGCAATATGCAATGCTTGTGTTTACATGCAGCTCAACCACTAGTTTGAAAATAAGATTATGGCATGTTAGGACCTCTATATCAGGCTGTGTCAGAGGAAGGCCCAGAAAATTGCCAAGACTTCAGCCACCCAAGCCATAGACTGTTCACTCTGCTACCGCCTGGAAAACGGTACCAGAGCATCGGTTCTCGGACCAACAGGCTCCGAGACAGCTTCTACCCCAAAGCCATAAAAATGCTAAATTGCTATAAGACTACTAAATAGTTCATTAAATGGTAACCCGGACTAAAAAAGGTGGTCTCTCACAGCGAATCAAATCACATGCCTGTGGAGAACCTGGCCTCAGTCTTTGGACTCTGTATATTTAAGTGAGCCATTGCCAATGCCAACCCTGTTCATCATATCATAAATCAACCCAGAGACATATTCAGGTCATAGAACTTGGGCAATCTCTACAAGGATGAAATGATCAGTCATAATAGCTGTCTTAATAAAAGAGACTTCAACATTGTTACACTGTTTTCGATAGGTTAGCAACCTACACAACTGCAGTCCTAGTTGAGGTAAACATTAGTGTATAACAATTAAACATGACTGCCAGTTCCAATCCTCCCAATTGCGCAATTGGTAACTGGAAGTGTTGTTGAGTTAGAAGAGTTTTGGAGTGGGACGAAAGAGCAGGACAGGCGGTGGATGACAGAAGTTCTAGTACAGCTGTACCTCTCCTATTTGCAGAGCTCTGCCGTCTGTGTAAACAAACATGACCCCGGAGATCTTCCTGTCCTGTCATGCCTCTGCCCCGACGCAGTGGAAATACTTATTTATATCAGTTAACGCCCCCCGCCTTTCCCCCTACTCTCCCCTCCCTTCTCTCCTACGTCTGTCTGAGTACTGGAAATAAGAGGGAAGTGTCTGGCCAGCAGAGTTTGTTGTCAAAGTGTACATTTTGCCAAGTAAAATAAAATTACAGCTGATTGAAGTGGGGAGGGAAATGAGGAGGAAAGGGAGGTGTGTATAAAGTCCTGGCCAGACATCCTGCGCTGTCTACCTGCCAGGGCGGGACTGTTAAGAAAAAGACAGGATAAGAGGAGAGAGCAGGAGTAGTTTAGCGACATGACCTGCACCTGCTTCAGCTCAACACAAGCAAACCTTATAAATACCCTAATGTTTCACATTCTCTTCCCACCATTTACCGTTTACTCTTTACAGTGCCGTACGGTACGGTTCTGCTCGTCCAGAGCTCCCCAAACAATACACAAACACATGGTAACAGCAAAACCATTATGAGAAAAACAAAAACACACCGAAATAGAAAATGTTTCCACATAAATGTATGATGATGTTTCCGGCATTCAAGTTCTGGAAAGGTCGGACGAGCTAATCATCTCTGAAATGTAGGGCAAGTGGAAGTGGAAAAGGACTTGTTTTTTGGATATACAAGGTCACAGTCAGAACTTGGAACTTAGCCGATGTGTATACTGTTTAGCCATCAGCGTAAATAGACACACAGGCTTTATTCAAGGTCAATGGAAGGTCATTAGTCAAAACAATAATGGCCCAAGCCGGCTGCCCTGCGGTACACCACACTCAACTGAATTTGCATTAGAGGGGCTTCCATTAATAAAGAAAACCCTATGTGTTCTATTAGATTGGTAACTCTCAATCCCTCGATAAGAAAGAGGATGCAAATCCATAACACTTGTTTTTCAGCAATAGGTTATGATATCAAAAGCTGCGCTGAAGTCTAACAGCTCCCAATCTTCTTATTATCAATTTCTTTCAGCAAATCATCAGTAATTTGTGTCAGTGCCGAGCATGTTGAGTGGTCTTCCCTATAAACATGCTGAAAGTCTATTGTTCATTTGTTTTCTGTCAAATAACATTGTAAACTCAGCAAAAAAAGAGAAGTCCCCTTTTCAGGACCCTGTCTTTCAAAAATAGTTCGTAAAAATCCAAATAACTTCATTGTAAATAATCTTTACAATGAAATAATCTTCATTGTAAAGGGTTTAAACACTGTTTCCCATGCTTGTTCAATGAACCATAAACACTTAATGAACATGCACCTGTGGAATGTTCGTTAAGACACTAACAGCTTACAGACGGTAGGCAATTAAGGTCACAGTTATGAAAACTTAGGACACTAAAGAGGCCTTTCTACTACTCTGAAAAACACCAAAAGAAAGATGCCCAGGGTCCCTGCTCATCTGTGTGAATGTGCCTTAGGCATGCTGCAAGGAGGCATGAGGACTGCAGATGTGGCCAGGGCAATAAATTGCAATGTCTGTACTGTGAGACGTTTAAGACAGCACTACGGGGAGACAGGATGGACAGCTGATCGTCCTCACAGTGGCAGACCACGAGTAACAACACCTGCACAGGATCGGTACATCCGAACATCACCAAAAAACACCAAAAGAAAGATGCCCAGGGTCCCTGCTCATCTGCGTGAACATGCCTTAGGCATGCTGCAAGGAGGCATGAGGACTGCAGATGTGGCCAGGGCAATACATTGCTATGTCTGTACTGTGAGACATTTAAGATAGCACTACAGGGAGACAGGATGGACAGCTGATCGTCCTGGCAGTGGCAGACCACATGTTACAACACCTGCACAGGATCGTTACATCCGAACATCACACCTGCAGGACAGGTACAGGATGGCAACAACAACTGCTTGAGTTACACCAGGAACGCACAATCCCTCCATCAGTACTCAGACTGTCCGCAATAGGCTGAGAGAGGCTGGACTGAGGGCTTGTAGGCCTGTTGTAAGGCAGGTCCTCACCAGACATCACCGGCAACAACGTCACCTATGGGCACAAACCCAACGTCGCTGGGCCAGACAGGACTGGCAAAAGGTGCTCTTCACTGATGAGTCGCGATTTTGTCTCACCAGGGGTGATGGTCGGATTCGTGTTAGGAATAAGCTTTACACCCAGGCCTGTACTCAGGAGCAGGAGGAGGGTGGAGGGTTGCAGGTGGAGGGTCCGTCATGGTCTGGGGGGGGGTGGGTCGCAGCATCATCGGACTGAGATTGTTGTCAGGGCTAGGGCCATTCCCCCCAGAAATGTCCGGGAACTTGCAGGTGCCTTGGTGGAAGAATGGGGTAACATCTCATAGCAAGAACGGGCAAATCTGGTGCAGTCCATGAGGAGGAGATGCACTGCAGTACTTAATGCAGCAGATACTGACTGTTACTTTTGATTTTGACCCCACCCCCCTTTGATCAGGGACACATTATTCCATTTCTGTTAGTCATATGTCTGTGGAACTTGTTGAGTTCATGTCGCAGTTGTTGAATCTTGTTATGTTCATACAAATATTTACACATGTTAAGTTTGCTGAAGATAAACGCAGTTGACAGTGAGGTGGTAGGTTCTTATTTTTCAGAGTAAATAACCCAAGGACACTAGAGAAGCTTTAAACAAGTTTATTCTTCCTAAAGGTTCTGAACAGCTGAAAACAGACAGCAAAAGATTTCAGACTTCACAGTTTATACGCATCCTACCTAAGACACTCCCCTTTCTCTCCAATCCTTACATTTTATGGCTCTACAGGAAGCTAATGAAGAGGGTAACAGGATTCCAAACATTTATTACTCTCTTAAGAGAATCTGTCCTCACCTCCTGACCTCAACCCCTCTTTCATCCAATACACAGATGTCCATCTGTCTCCCCTGTATCAACTCATCGCTCTCCTCTCCTCCATCAAACACATCCCAAAGCCTTCTTCTTTCTTCTGAGGACCATTAACTTCTAACATAACCCAGTCTTTTTCATTTCCTTTAATATCTCAATGTTCAAAGTTTCGCCGATTCCAACAGAGGGGACATTTCTTTTTTTGCTGAGTTTATTCGGGCGACCACTATGGTTTTCAAAAGTCACCGGTAATAGGCAAATTGGTCAGCTGTTTGAACCATTTAAAGGGTACTTTGCTATTCTTGGGTAGTAGAATTACCTTTGCCTCCTTCTAGGCCTGAATGCACACACACTGTCTTCTAGGCTTAAATTGAAGATGTGGCAAATAGGAGTTGCAATGTATTCCGTTACCAACTTCAGTAATTTACCATCTACGTTGTCGGTACCAGGTGGTTTGTCTTTATTTATAGATAGCAATCATTTTCCCCTCTTCCACGCAAATGTTGTGGAATTCAAAACCTCAGTGCTTGTCTTTCATTATTTGGTCTGTTATGCATGAATATGAAGGCTCTGCGTTTTGTTGTTTGCATGTCATGCCTAAGTTTGCCAATCTTGTCAACAAAAAAGTTATTAAAGTGGTTGGCAATATCAAAGAGTTTTGTTATGAACAAACCATCTGCCTCAATGAAGGATGGATTTGAGTTAGCTTTTTTGTCTTGAATTTCATTTATGGTACCCCAGAGCTTTTTACTATCATTCTTTATATAATGTATCTTTGTTCCAACGTATAGTTTCATGGTATGTTCACAACATTCTTGTGGACAGAGAGAAAAATTTGAAGTTTTAAATACATTTCTGCAATTCTAAACATTATGCCATTGTGCTACTAGAACATTTTGGAATTTTAAAGCTAATTTCTTGCAATTCTACAAATTTTCCACATCTTATGTGTGTTCATATGGTACCTCATCCTGACAATTCCAGAAATAAAATAATAGCGGTCTCACCTGGGTGCTCAGATGAACTTTGAGGTTGGTTGGGTTTTTCCCTTTTATCTCTGTTCCATACACACTGCCATCTTCTGAAACTTCAATACATTTGCTTTTGTCTGTTCCAGCAATGTACTCAAAATAATCTCATGAGGAGCTTTGCCTTTTGCACCTGACTACTGTTGGATGATGGGTTTGCTGCCGCCATTGTTCACACCTATGGTTTAGGCTCATGCTCTGCGCTCGCCCTTGGATTTCTTCTCTGTTAGCTAGTTATAGTGATACAGAAGCTAGGCCTATTTGAAACATTGCCATTCAGAAGCTAGAAAACCGCATTAGAAAAAGGGCAGATTTATGCCCAAAATTTAGAAGTTTCATTTTTAGTTTGTTTTGCAGTCAAATATAGTTTCAGTATAGTTTTAATTTTAGAAATCTTTTTCTTAATTATTCTACTTCAGTTAACTAAATAGTTTTTACAATTTTTGTTTTTATTACATTTGTTTACTTTAATAACCTAGGTGCAAACGCTTTTCATTGCAAACAGCAATACATGTTGAATTTCACTAGGGGGAACCATTAAGTATATTGACATGAAGCTTACCTAGGTTCCTTCCCCTTTTACTTTTTTATAAAAAAATAAATATTTAACACCTTGCGGGCTGCCACAGAATTCAATGGCACATTATTTCATTGTCAGCCATTGTTACCATTAATGCTAGTTAGTGCTAGTTTAACCACCAGAGAGCATCTTTGAGAAGCATTTGATAGCCTTCAATATTGGCTGTACTAGAGAATTTAAAACCTTTTTTTGTAAGAATAGTATATGGGATTGATTTTAAGAAACTTAGCTTAATATAGTGTTTCTATTCCAAGAAAAAATGAAAAATGAAACCCAGGGTTTTTCCGTTAGGAAAATATGGTGCTGTATAACGTGATGGTCAGGAGTAGGCTACAGTACTGAGAGCATGACATTTCCAAACCCTAATTGTAGTCTAACCAATACCCAAACGGAGATTCAGTGAAAATAAAAATCTCATTGATTTATCAAGACCAGTCCCCATGCTTGTCTCAGTGTAGCGCGAAACGACACTGAAATAGTTTACCAAAAGTTGCTTCAAATCCTATTGGTTCTAACTTCAATATGCTTTCTAAATAAAACCTACACCACATTACTCAACTCTAGTGAGGCTCATTTCACCTACAGTATATAGAAAAATATTTTTTCAATGACGTGACTCTCCGCCAATAATTCGATTTAGAGAATTGGAGGATTCAAAATGTATATCTAAGGGGCATTTTTCTTTAGGGCAAATCTGATCTGTGAGAATATCTACGGGGCTTTTATATACATTTAAATGAATTAATAATCGCTTGTTTAAATATTATATATTTTGTAGATGATTTTGTTTTCAAATAACCTAAAGTGAGCAAGAAAAAGGCTGTTCTTGAACATGGGGTGAGACATTCTTACTAATTTGTAAATAAAGCCAGCTTGTTATTTAGAATTATTTCTGTTTTTAGAGGGAGAGAAACCAAAAGCCCAACATGGCCTCATGGGTCTCCCGGTCGTGGCCGGCACGGGAATCAAACCAACATCTGTAGCAACACAGTTTGCACTGCGATGCAGTGTCTTACCACTTGGGAGGCCCCATCTGCAAAGTTCAATTGCCTTACACTGTAATGGTTTTCTTCATCTGAAGGAGAGGCAGACCAAAGCGCAGCGTGGTGGTTATTCATATTCTTTAATTTATAAAGAAACTACACATGAGATAACAAAAACAACAAATGTGAGAAAACCTAAAACAGTCCCATCTGGTGCAAAACACAAAGACAGGAACAATCACCCACAAACACAGTGAAACCCAGGCTACCTAAGTATGATTCTCAATCAGAGACAACTCATGACACCTGCCTCTGATTGAGAACCATACTAGGGAGAAAAATAGAAATACCCAAATTATAGAAAAACAAACAGACTGCCCACCCAACTCACGCCCTGACCATACTAAATAAATACAAAACAAGGGAAATAAAGGTCAGAACGTGACAGTACCCCCCCCAAAGGTGCGGACTCCGGCCGCAAAACCTTGACCTATAGGGGAGGGTCTGGGTGGGCGTCTGTCCGCGGTGGCGGCTCTGGCGCGGGACGCGGACCCCACTTAACCATTGTCTTAGTCCGCCTCATTGTCCGCCTCCGTGGCTTTCTACCCATGGCCACCCCTCTCAATGACCCCACTGGACAGAGGAGCAGCTCGGGACAGAGGAGCAGAAGCTCCGGCGCCGGACAGGCGGGAGGCTCCGGCAGCGGCGCCGGACAGGCGGGAGGCTCCGGCAGCGGCGCCGGACAGGCGGGAGGCTCCGGCAGCGGACAGGCGGGAGGCTCCGGCAGCGGCGCCGGACAGGCGGGAGGCTCCGGCAGCGGCGCCGGACAGGCGGGAGGCTCCGGCAGCGGCGCCGGACAGGCGGGAGGCTCCGGCAGCGGCGCCGGACAGGCGGGAGGCTCCGGCAGCGGCGCCGGACAGGCGGGAGGACCTGCAGGAAGGAGACGGAGAGACAGCCTGGTGCGTGGGGCTGCCACAGGAACCACCAGGCTGGGGAGACCTTCAGGAGGCTTGGTGTTAGGAGGCACCTGAAGGACCGGGCTGTGGGGGAGCACTGGAGCGCAACCTTGGCACCACTTCCCCAGGCTGGACAACTACTCTAGCCCGGACTCTCCAGAGTGCAGGCACAGGTTGAACCGGGCTGTGGATAAGCACGGGAGATCTAGTGCTCACTACACGCACCTCTCCCCTAGGCTCCACTCCCACATTTGCCCGGCACGAGCAGAGCGCAGGCAGAGGACGCACTGCACCCTCCCAGCGCCCGGAGACACAGCACGCAGAGCCGGCGCAGGGTAACCTGGACCAAAACTGCGTACCGGCGACCAGACCCGCTGAGCAGGCACCATACGCCCTGGCTCCATGCCCACACTCGCATGGCACTTTCGGGGGGCTGCCCTATAGCGCACCGGGCTATGGGCACGCACTGGCGACACCGTGCGCTTAACCGCATAACACGGTGCCTGACCAGTAATGCGCTGCTTATCATAAGCACGAGGAGTGAGCTCAGGTCTGCTACCTGGCTTAGTACCACACCTCGTCTGCCCCCCCCAAAAAAATTTTTGGGGCTGCCTCTCGTACCTGTCGCACTGCCGTGCTGCCTCCTCATATCGCCGCCGCTCAGCTTTCGCTGCCTCCAGCTCTGATTTCGGACGGCGATGTTTCCCAGCCTGTGCCCAGGGTCCCTCTCCGTTCAGTATCTCCTCCCATGTCCAGGAGTCCTGTGATGCTGGCCGCTGTTGTTGCTGCTGCTGCTGTCGTCGCTGCTGTTTACCACGCCGCTTGGTCCGAGTTGGGTGGGTGATTCTGTCATGGTTTTCTTCATCTGAAGGAGAGGCAGACCAAAGCGCAGCGTGGTGGTTATTCATATTCTTTAATTTATAAAGAAACTACACATGAGATAACTAACAAAAACAACAAATGTGAGAAAACCTAAAACAGTCCCATCTGGTGCAAAACACAAAGACAGGAACAATCACCCACAAACACACAGTGAAACCCAGGCTACCTAAGTATGATTCTCAATCAGAGACAACTCATGACACCTGCCTCTGATTGAGAACCATACTAGGCCGAAACATAGAAATACCCAAATTATAGAAAAACAAACATAGACTGCCCACCCAACTCACGCCCTGACCATACTAAATAAATACAAAACAAGGGAAATAAAGGTCAGAACGTGACATACACAAAGTATCAAAATAAAGAGAGGTGTTGGCAAGAGTCTATTGTCCTGCTAATATAATACATGGTGTCCAGGTCAGGATAACCAAAACATTGCTTTATTAAAGACTTATTTATCTTGATCCAAAGCCATGAGTGAGTGAGTCACTCAGTCACTTTATGTAGGTGCCGAGGATATATGACTGTGCCATCAACTTGATTATTTAGCAGACATCACTTGCTCATATTCAGTCAACACCTATATCTTAAGCATATCATGGAATGTAATTGAACATTTTAGTTTCTCTTAGAATAAAAACCTTAGTGTAACAACAGTTTTAGTAAGTAATACCGATGAGTAGAAAACAAAAAAAATATTGTATTTCTCTGGGTGTGCGCGTGCAGGACAGAGGAATAGTCATTCTTACAGTATTGTTCTAAATTCAATCACCTTCTTCATCTTCATCATTCAGTTCATTGAAATTCAATTTTGAAGTCGTGCACAATTATCAGTTTCTATTTGGTTTATGTCGCCCATTCATTGTCAGTTAGAGCCACAGTAGCGCCTTGGGACCCAAAATCATAATCAGTGCTCTAACTCCCCTTTGTGTTGGTCTGGAGCAATGAAGTAGTGACGCAGGGCACCGTACTAAACCACAAATTACCTCTAAATCCCGCAGCATAATCTCAAAACTTTTAGTTGAGCAACCACTGTAGCAACGCAACATGACAACAACATGGTAGCAACACAACATGGCAGCAGCACAACATGGTAGCAGCACAAAACATGGTACAAACATTATTGGGCACAGACAACAGCACAAAGGCAAGAAGGTAGAGACAACAATACAACTTGCAGGGCCAGCGTTATTGGCGGGTCTTAGGGGGCCTGGCCTGCCCTACTGTACCTCCTTGCCCGTTCAAATAAAATATTGAAATATTTATAATTTATTTGACCAAGATGCACGCTGACAGAAAGATGCATCATTCTCAGTTAAAGCATCTGAGTGAGTGAAACAGCACCCATCTGGCTCAGTATGTGTACACCATGTATCTGATGCTGTCTGGACCAAAAGAGTATGGCATGTCATACTATTTCTGTCCAGACAGCATCAGATACAGTACATGGACTACATACAGAGGGGTGTTGTTTCGTTCGCTCTGATGCTTTCTCTAATGGTATAGTTTCATCAGAGAGGAAGAGGCGAAGCGAGAGGGCTCACTTTCACCAAAATCTGTCCAGGATAAGCCCAATGCTTTTCTATGGGAATAATATGCAGACCGTAGCTTGTCGCCTGCCTTCCCACCTTTGGGACAAAGACTCCCATTGTTAGGGCGGAGACATGAGCATCTTGTCATTATATACAGATCTCTGGTTTCAGCCTCTTGCGAATTGGAAAGGAAAGTTGGCCGGTGCACTGTTAGGATGGTGGATTGCCCTAAAGTAAATGAATGTTTCGCCAGAATTATATAATTACTCCTGTCTAAATAAAATCATTCAAAATACTTTAGCTTATTTTAAAAAATAGCTGTGGATTGTTTCAAATCACAAGTGTGTTTGGGAAGCCCTCAATTTGGGTAGTGTGCATGGCAATAGGTCTAGCTGATTGAGTTGTGGCTGTCATTGAAAAGTGTCTAAAATATGTGTGAAGATAATGTGTCTTGAGTATAATGTAAAATGTTGCATCAAGGAGAAGGGGAGGTGGGTATGGTGAAGATATGGTGTGTCTCTCTAGAATGCATGCATATGTAGGAAAGTTCCCTTTTTGTCAATGTCTTATTTCTGATCGTCTTAACACATTTTTTCTTCGCCTCACACAAGTCAACAAAGTGTTTTTTTAACATCCATTGCGAATGTATTTGAAAAATCTTTCAACACTCCCGGCCTCGATAATCATCAAGTCTCGGTATGAATGATCCCATATATCCATTGGAAAACGCTTTCTGTCTCGGGCTCACTTTCAGTCTCAGATTTTGTGGGCAAGTTGCACGTACAATTTGTATTGTTATTTTTTTGTAACTGGACAATTTCCTGAATGTTTTTGAATTGGCTTTGAAAAAGGGGGTGGTTTATTGTTGACATTGTGTGAAGAAATGTAAACATCACCAGGTTTTCAGCATACTTGTAAAGAACTCCAATCATTCTATTTTTGCCGGTAATGATGGCATAAACAGGAAACTTTAAGGGCCCGGAATAGGCTAGTTGATACAATGTTGCAAGTTTGTTAGCGACTGCTTCGGGCCAGATCCTGTGATGATTTAATACAATGTTGAACTTCACTACCAATAGCTCAAGACAGATAGAAAGGGAGGCAGACAGGCTGAGAAGACATGAATGCGACTGAAAGAACCTGAATTTTTGTCAGGACATTTTCTACAGTTTTTATTCATCGGCTTTAGGCCTGTGTATTTTACTTAGTTGATGATGGAAGTTATAGGCCTACTGCTACATTGGCCTACAGGCCAATCTCTGAGTTCTACGCTCTCATTTATTTAGCCGCCAATGGATCACAGTGTATCAATGTGTCCATATGGCAGAGGCTAGTGCTAATAGTTTAATTTGAACTTTTATATTTTTATAAAATGACTTCAAATTTGTATGATTAACCACATGACAACATTATTAGGCTATTGAAATTAAACTGTTCCACAAAATGTGCATATAAAAATAATCATAACGGGCACACAGATTGGTAAAAAAGGGTAGCATAAAATGGAAGCTTCCCTAAACTTCAAACTCAGGAGCTGCCTATGATCTTTACAATTACACCTTTTTAAAAAATAGGTGGTCCTGTGAAAAAAAAATGGGCCCACCTATGGAAAGCAAATGCCCGTCCAACTGATTTGTTCTGGCGGCGGGTCTGTCCCCTTGTGTTGTTTACAGTGATGAAGTTTACAGTATCGATATTGAATTGCAAAGAAAAGCAAATCACATTTCATAGTAACGGTGTGAATGAAATAGTTGTAAATGTCATGCAATCCCTGTTAGAACTCAGTCTTGATTTCCTTTGATCAGCACAGTATTTTACTGAAAACATTTGTATTGACATTTCGTCTCCCTCCCCCTGTATAGTGTTCCATTAGAGCCCAGGATGTTGGAGAAGAAGAGTGTGTGTGTGTAATTCCCTGCTGCTCCACCTCCTGAGGTACCAATCGGTCATCTTTATCCGTCCCCCAGATCTCCAACACACCCCTTCTAGCCGGGACACCCCGTCACCACCCCTCTCAGCCCTGTCCGATTTTGAGGTGAGACATGTTATAATTAATAAAGTCTTTGTTATTCTTTTGTTTTATCCTCTTATGTTTGTTGTGTAGTAAATAGTTAAGTTTTTCTTTTCATTGTTTTTTTTTGTTTTTGTGAAGCACGTGTGGCATTTCACGTCTGAAATGTGCTGTATATATAAAGCTTGCTTCCATTCCCTTCCCACAGTAATTTGTACTGTGCCTCTCTCCCTGGCATCTGAGGATAGGCTTACAGAGGTTCATAATGTCCTGAGGTTTCACTAAATGGACCATGGTCCTGACCCTGAAAATATGTAATGTGCTGTAGATGTATTCCATCTGATAGTTCTAATCTAACCTTTATTCACATTCACATGATGTTGTCTTTAAGAAATGAGGATATCCTGCTTCCCTTGACCCCGATGATGGGTTTCATGATGCATCATTCTACCCCAGTGAATTATTTGCACTCTAAGTAAATACTGTATGAACAAAAAAGCCTGTGAAAAAATGGCATTGTTGTTTATCAGCTTGATCTTGCACTAAAAATGTCAACCTTTAATTGAGTTAAAAATTTTTTTTTTAAAGAATGTCATCAAGAAATAATGATTTTATTCAAAAACATACGTGTCACATTTATTGGCAGCCATAGAAATTCTTATGAACAAAATCAAATGAATGTATTTTCCATTAAGATTTTACTTTCTAAAGTTCATCTGAGTCTTTGGGAACTATTACGTTGTCATCCATGACTTCCTGTTTCACTGGGGTGTACATATGAGGTGACACACAGGCTAAACTCCCTTTGTCATCCATCAACATGGGAAAGGCCAGAGAACACACAAATGAAATGAGACAAAAGGTTGTTGACCTTCACAAATCAGGCAATGGCTATAAAAGGATAGGTCATTTAAGTTGTGTAGCTATCTCCACTTATTAAGAAATGTTAAACAACTGAAGCTGTGATGAACCTTCCTGGAAGAGGACACACTTTTATTTGACCCCAAAGCACAGTGAGAAGGATGGTTCAAGTGGCAAAAAAAATGCAGAAGTTGGTTACATCTTGGGGTCATCAAGTCTCCAAAACTACAATTAGATGCCACCTCCATGCCAACAAGTTATTGGGAAGGGTTGTTAGAAGAAAGCCTCTTCTGTCACCAAACCACGAACATAAGCGCCTTGAGTTTGCTGTCATTGGAACTTTGACTGGAATCAGGTTCTATGGTCTGACGAGACTAAAATATAGCTTCTTGGCAACAAAAACAGAGGTGGGCCATGGTCATGCAGAAAATAACCTAATCCCCACAGTGAAATACGGTGGTGGATCTGTGATGTTGTGGGGCTGTTTTACTTCCAAAGGCCATGGGAACCTTGTTAGGATACATTACATCATGGGCTACATTATCAAGTACCAAGAGATTTTAGGATCAGAAAAACAGTCAGTCTGGTGTGACCACCATTTCCCTCATGCAGTGCGCCATCTCCTTCGCATATAGTTGATCAGGCTGTTGATTGTGGCCTGTGGAATGTTGTCCCTCTCCTCTTCAATGGCTGTGTGAAGTTGCTGGATATTGGGGGGAACTGGAACACGCTGTTGTCCACGTCGATCCAGAGCATCCCAAACATGCTCAATGGGTTACATGTCTGGTAAGTATGCAGGCCATGGAAGAACTGGGACATTTATCACTTCAAGGGATTGTGTACAGATCCTTGCGACATGGGGCTGTGCATTATCATGATGAATCATAAGGTGATGGCGGCTGATGAATGGCACAACAATGGGCCTCAGGATCTCGTCACAGTAGCTCTGTGCATTTAAATTGCCATCGATAAAAATGGAATTGTGTTTGTTGTCCATAGCTTATGCCTGCCCATACATAACCCCACCGCCACCATGGGGCACTCTGTTCACAACATTGACATCAACAAACATGCTGTCTGCCATCTGCCCGGTACAGTTGAAACCGGGATTAATCCGTGAAGAGCACACTTCTCCAGCGTGTCAGCGGCTATCAAAGGTGAGCATTTGCCCATTGAAGTTGGTTACGACGCCAAACTGCAGTCAGGTCAAGACCCTGGTGAGGACGACGAGCACACAGATGAGCTTCCCTGAGATGGTTTTTGACAGTTTATGCAGAAATTCTTCGGTTGTGCAAACCAACAGTTTCATCAGCTGTCCGTCCGGGTTGCTGATCTCAGACGATCTTGCAGGTGAAGAAGCCAGATGTGGAGGTCCTGGGCTGGCGTAGTTACATGTGGTCTGCAGTTGGACATACTGCCAAATTCTCTAAAACAATATTGGAGGCGGTGTATGGTTGTGACATGAACATTAAATTCTCTGGCAACCGCTCTGGTGGACATTCCTGCAGTCAGCATGCCTATTGCACGCTCTGTGGCATTGTGTTGTGTGACAAAACTGAACATTTAGAGTGGCCTTTTATTGTCCTCAGCACAAGGTGCACCTGTGCAATGATCATGCTGTTTAATCAGCTTCTTGATATGCCACACCTTTCAGGTGGATGGATTATCTTGCCAAATGAGAAATGCTCACTAACAGGGATGTAAACAAATTTGAGCACACAATTTGAGAGAAATACACTTTTTGTGCATCTGGAAAATTTCTGGCCTATTTTATTTAAGCTCAGATGCAACCATTTACATGTTGCGTTTATATTTTTGTTCAGTATAGTTGCTGATAACTTCTTTATTGAGGAAAAACAAACTTACTACGACCAATATGTGTTTGTCCCACCTAGCTATCTTAAGATGAATACACTAACTGTAAGTCGCTGTGGCTAAAAGCATCTGCTAAATGGCAACATTTTTAATGGGAATTACATTTGACATTTTAGTTATGTAGCAGATGCTCTTATCCAGAGCGACTTACAGGAGCAATTACACATGCATTGCTCAAGGAAGGGCACATTGACAGAATTTATGACCTACTCGGCTCGGGGATTCGAACCAGCGACCTTTCAGTTATTTGCCCGACATTCTTAACCACAAGTCTATTTGCTGCCCCTAAATCTAAAATGTTTGTTAACATAGTAAGGCTGAAGCATCTTATAAATGTATTGTGGCACCTGCGGTAAGAGATATTGGGGAGCAATGTGTCATTGTTGTTCTGGCTGTATCAAAGACGGGGTCAGAGGAGAGTAACAGTGTGGGAAGGTTTGATGGACACAGCACCACATAAGAGACCAGAGGTCTTACGGCCAACACACCCAGCAAGGCATGGACACCATCCAACCTGAACAGGTGCAGTCCCCTGCATAGTACCTGACAGTCTCTGAAAGAGCCCATATGGGAGCCATTAGAGAGGTGGAATAATATTAAAGCATTCAGCAACAACAAAAGTGGTTATATGTTGAGAATGTCTACACAAGGCCAACATATACTCAGTATGTACAAAATTATTTTCTAAATGGCCATGCCAGGAATGTACACTTGTGCAGTAATGTATGGCATAATCATGCCACATTCTCTATTCAGTGTTCTGGATCATTCAGTCACATGTCAGGCTATGCAGTAAATTAAAGCTTATAGCTTGTAAAGATCACACCTCTTAGAACATATAATTGGTGATAACTTGTCACTTGTCAGCTGAATCTCAAACATTGTTATTAGCAATAACTGTAAACAAGCATTTCTGAACTTTGACCTGACCTGAATGCACACTACTAACTGCAAATTTTTTATGGATCATCCTTTTATGAAGTTATGATTCAATTTATGAGGACTTGTCCCAGTTCCGTTATGTACATTATGTAATTTCATGATTGTTTTGCTAACTTTATTAGTGCAGTGTCTGCAGAAACCGAAGCCACTCCTGACCCTTTGCGTGTGTGCGCCTGTGTGTGTTTGTAAGCGTGTGTGGATGTTAGGCTTTAGTTCCCTGGATGTTATCACCAAGCTTGTTATGATGTCTGATGAGCAATCTGACTTTGGGGCCACATAAACTAAGTGAAACATTTGTGTGGTGTCAGTTGACTTGCTCTGACGTTCATCACAGAACATTCTAGAAATCCCAAACAGATTCTCTTCTTGTTAAAAATCCCTGAACAGATTCTCTTCTTGTTAATAGACAGTCATGCACAAATACAAGATGATGACCAGGAATTAAGGACACTCCCTGCAGGGATGGGAGTACTGCCTCTGTCTGGACAGCTGTACTGTTCCAAGACTCAAGACATACAGTAAATTAGCCACAATGTGTCCCATTATTAAAATCCCAGGCAGTCAGTTCTCAAGTCCACGTCACTGTGGTAACGGAAACTGACACGCCACTCTGTGCAGTTCCAAAAACCAAGAGTGTGCAAAGCTATCATCAAGGCAAGGGGTCACTCCTTTGAAGAATCTAAAATATATTTTGATTTGTTTAACACTTTTTTTGGTTACTACATGATTCCATATGGGTTATTTCATAGTTTTGATGTCTTCGCTATTATTCTACATTGTAGACAACAGTAAAAATTAAGAAAAACCCTTGAATGAGTAGGTGTGCTTCACGGTAGGGATGGTGCCAGTTTTCCTCCAGACATGACACTTGGGCCAAAGAGTTCAATCTTTATTTCATCAGACTAGAGAATCTTGTTTCTCATAGTCAGACTCCTTTAGGTGCCTTTTTGGCAAACTCCAAGCCGGCTGTCATGTGCCTTTTACTGAGGAGTGGCGGGTGAACAAAGTCAGAGTAGTCAATCCCGTACACACCTGCGCTGGCCAACTGGTCGCCAGAGCCCTGCTCAGTGAAGAGGATCTGGCCACTCTACCATACAGGCCTGATAGGTGGAGTGCTGCAGAGATGGTTTTCCTTCTGGAAGGTTCTTCCATCTCCACAGAGGAACTCTGGAGCTCTATCAGAGTGACCATCTGGTTCTTGGTCACCTCCCTGACCAAGGCCCTTCTCCCCTGATTGCTCAGTTTGGCCAGGCAGCCAGCTCTAGGAAGAAGAGTCTTGGTGGTTCCAAACTTCTTTCATTTAAGACTGATGGAGGCTGCTGTGTTCTTGGGTTCCTTCAATGATGCAGAAATGTTTTGGTATCCTTCCCCAGATCTGAGCCTCGAAACAATCCTGTCTTCGAACTCTACGGAGACATTCGACCTCATGGCTTGGTTTTTGCTTTGACACAAACTGTTAAATGTGGGACCTTATATAGACAGGTGTGTGCCTTTCCAAATCATGTCCAATCAATTCAATTTACCACAGGTGGACTCCAATCAAGTTGTAGAAATATCTCAAGGATGATCAATGGAAACAGGATGCACCTGAGCTCAATTTCGACTCTTATAGCAAAGGGTCTGAATACTTTTAAAATTTTACATTTGTGTAAATTTCCTCAAATTTCTAAAAAAAAAATTATTTGTCATTATGGGTTATTGTGTGTAGATTGATGAGGAAAAAAGTAATTCAATCCATTTTAGAATAAGGCTGTAACGTAACAAAATGTGGAAAAAGGGAAGGGGTCTGAATACTTTCCGAATGCACTGTAAATATGAAGTCTTTACCTAATAACTGTTGGCTTCAGTTTTTGTGAGAAATCTTTTTGTGCTACAACACATTTATTTATGGAACTTTATAATAACTACATGTTAATAAAGCATTTATATAGGATTAGTAAATAGTTGATTCATTTATTATTAATCATTACTTCCACATTTGTAAATGCTACTAACCTAGTTATTCACATGCTTCGGAGGTGGAACCTAAATGAGAATTTACTCTCTAGGACAGGAATTACTGTACGTCACAATAGGGCGACATTGCGTTCCGATGGGGGCCTTTTAAAGGTTATACATGTAACATTTCTACCTCAATCACATCAGTAGTAAAGAAGGAATAAAAATCCACTAGAGAAAAACTGTCCGGTCCAGAATCAATGGGTATATATAATTAATTTAAAAGTCCTTAAGTATTGTGGATGCCGTGAGAGAGGTTCATTGACTATACTTATAATTTCTTTCCCCATGGCTCTGCATCTGACTCCTAGGTGATTAATACATTACATGGCCAAAAGGATGTGGATAACCCTTCAAATTAGTAAATTCTGCTATTTCAGCCACACCTGTTGCTGACAGGTGTATAAAGTCTAGCACACAGCCTTGCAATCTCCATAGACAAACATTGGCAGAAGAACGGCCCCTACTGAAGAGCTCAGTGACTTTCAACGTGTCCTCAGTTGCAACACTCACTACTGAGTTCCAAACTGCCTCTGAATGCAACGTCAGCATAATAACTGTTTGTCAGAAGCTTCATGAAATGGGTTTTCATGGCCAAGCAGCCGCACACAAGCCAAAGATTACCATGTGCAATGTTAGGCGTTGGCTGGAGTGGCGTAAAGTTTGCAACTATTGGACTCTGGAGCAGTGGAAATGCATTCTCTGGAGGGATGATTCATGCTTCACCATCTGGCAGTGTGATGGACAAATCTGGGTTTGGCGGATGCCAAGCGAACGCTACCTTCCCGAATGCATAGGTGGCCACTATAAGGTTTGGTGGAGGAGGAATAATGGTTTGGGGCTGTTTTTCATGTTTCGGGCTAGGCCCCTTATTCCAGTGAAGGGAAATCTTAATGCTACTGCATAATATGACATTCTAGACGATTCTGTGCTTCTAACTTTATGGTGACAGTTTGGGGAAGGCCCTTTCCTGTTTCAGCATTACAATGCCCCCGTGCACAAAGCAAGGTCCATACAGAAATGGTTTGTCAAGATTGGTATGGAAGAACTTGACTGGACTGCACAGAGCCCTGACCTCAACTCCATCAAACACCTTTGGGATGATTTGGAATGCCGACTGCGAACCAGGCCTAATCGACCAACATCAGTGCCCAACCTCACTAATGCTCTCGTGGCTGAACGGAAGCAAGTTCCCGCAGAAATGTTCCAAAATTTAGTGGAAAGTCTTCCCAGAAGAGTGGATCCTGTTATAGCAGCAAAGGTGGGACCAACTCCATAAGAATGCCCTTGAATTTAGAATGAGAGGTTCGACGAGCAGGTGTCCACATACCTTTGGCTATGTAGTGTAGCCATGAGCGATTTTGGGAGCATGTGCGAGTGGTGGGAGAGAGACCCTTGTTGTGTGTTTGTGCGTGTGCATAAGAGAGAAACTGAGGGAGTCTTTCAGCCTCTCTCTCTCACTTGCTGACATACATTGTGAGTGGATACAGAGGAGTACCACGGTTCAGTGCCCTCTTACTGAGGCCTTATCCAATGGAAGCTTTACTCTTAACATGGTTCCTTGTAGGGCTCTATTAGTCCTGTTGTAAAGACAACCAGTATGTACAATTCAATGTGCTACACCAATGATGGTTCACTGATGGTTCACCTCTCAACTTGTGCCAATGTCAAAGTATTCACTGAAATCCTCTTGGACTCATCGTTCTGTTCTGTGTTTTGGCGGAAATCTACTATCCAAATATTTTGTTTATTCCCAGAAGAGATTATAAACCCTGTCATCAAGGATTTGATTCTTAACTAATGTCTTCCTCGTAATAAGGCCAATTAAAGCCACATGTTTGGGAAATCATGTGTATCAGGGGCAATGTTCCCTCTAATCTTTTGCATCACTGAGCAAATCTCAGGTCTGCTGAGTGCAGACTCGAACGTTGTGAAAATTCTGTGCTACTTCTGGCACACGTTTACTGTGAACACAGGGTGTACCTGCTTTAAGTTAGTTTTAACAGTGGTCAAGTAGTCCACTGTGGCTATTTTATAATGTAGGCCTACCAGAGTGGCACACCATCAAAAACAATGAAGAAAATACATCCCATAACATGTTAACATGGAAATAGCTGGTTTATCATTCAGTCTACAGTACAGTACAGTACCAATGTGGGATGTTCAATGTAGGTGTAACAGCATTCAGAGGAAGAAGGTGAGGACCAAGGTGCAGTGTGGCACGTGTTCATATTATCTATTCAAAACCGAACACTAAATAACAAAAGGAATACCCGACACAGTTCTGACAGGCGACACATGTAACCCAACACTCAGCAGAAAACAACTACCCACAAAACTCAGGTGGGAAAAGGCTACGTAAGTATGGTTCTCAATCAGAGGCAACGATAGACAGCTGCCTCTGATTGAGAACCACACCCGGCCAACAAAGGATTCCAAAACATAGAAAATGAACATAGAATGCCCACCCTAGTCACACCCTGGCCAAACGAAAATCGAGAATAAAAGCCTCTCTATGGCCAGGGCGTGACAGTAGACCTACATTCCATGAGACTTTTGAAAAAACCATGTCCTTCAGACAAATACGTGACTGAAAATGTTGTTGTTATTGTTTGATGCAAGAAACCACTTTACAAATTAAAATGCATCATTATTCCCATACCATTATTGCAGATAATCAAACAAATTATTCAATGCTCTGCCTATTGTCTACTTAGCTTATTCAAGCCTGTCTCAAAATACAAAACTGCCCCTTTAAGACAAAAAAAGCTCTTTACTTGACTGCTTTTCAAAGTTGTCTAGAAATGCACACTTTTTATGCTCTTATAGGAAGCAATTTGATCTCAAAACAAGCGCCTCTACCCACGACGCTGATGCTGTAAAAACAGTCCAGTTCAAAGTGAATGGCACAGATCCATGCAATCTCCATAGACAAATGTTGGCAGTAGAGTCAGACAACACTGTCTGGATCTAGCTGGAATGACTCAGAGCTGGTGTTTGTGCTTGCTTGTTTGTGTGTGTGTGTGTGTGTATTTCCTATTGGCAAATCAGAGGATTTCACAGATGCCCCTCATTACACTGCGGAGAGGGGTTTTATAAATAGACAAAACATGTAGCAAATAAGATGTTGTGATGAAGTGGATTTATGCCCACTCGTCACGAACCCGAAGACTGTCTAATCTACCACCAGGCCCTTTTTTTAGAATAGCGCATTCTATTACCCTTATGCATTTATTTCTAGAAGTTATTTTGTATAATCGGTTCTACACATACAGAAATGCATTTAATGCTGCTATTAACTGTCTTTAGCCTACGAGTGTGAAATATTGTTTTGGTACACAGAGTCATCGTAACACTCACGAGTTAGAAACTCTGTGTCATTCTGTTAATGCTTTCCTTTGTTCATTCTTCCCACGTTGTGACTGAGCTCCATGTGTCCTATCTTGTCTGTCATTTAGGCTGTGTTTTAGGATCGAGTACACCTTTACGCATCGCGATATGTTACCGGGTTGCCATCATTCGCCGGTTCGATTCATGTAAGATGTGCCCAATTTAAAGTGTACATGGAAGTGGTCACATCTGTTTTAGACGGAATGTACACTGAATAATAATATAAACACAACATGTAAAGTGTTGGTCCCATGTTTCATGGGCTGAAATAAAATAGCCCATGTATGTTGCATATGCACAAAAAGCATATCTCTCTAAAATGTTGTGCACAAATTTGTTCACATCCCTGTTAGTGAGCATTTCTCCTTTGCCAAGATAATTCATACACCTGACAGGTCTGGCATATCAAGAAGCTGATTAAACAGCATGATCATTACACAGATGCACCTTGTGCTGGGGACATTAAAAGGCCACTCTAAAATGTTCAGTTTTGTCACACAACACAATGCCACAGATGTGTCAAGCAATTGGCATGCTGACTGCAGGTATGTCCCCTAGAGCTGTTGCCAGATAATTGAATGTTCATTTCTCTACCATAAACTGCCTCCAACATCATTTAAGAGAATTTGGCAGTACGTCCAATGGGCCTCACAACTGCAGACCACATGTAACCACGCCAGTCCAAGACTTCGGCATCCGGCTTCTTAACCTGCGGAATCGTATGAGACCAGCCACCTGGAAAGCTGATAAAACTGTATTTCGGTCTGTAATAAAGCCTTTTTATAGGGAAAAACATCATTCCAATTGGCTGGGCCTGGCTCTCCAGTGGGTGGACCGGGCTCCCAAGTGGGTGGGCTCCCAGGCTCAACCATGGCGGCGCACCTGCCCAGTCATGTGAAATCTATAGATTAGGGCCTAATGATTTTATTTCAATTGACTGAGTTCCTTATGTGAGTTCCTATAACTCAGTAAAATTGTTGCAATTGTTGCATGTTGTGTGTATTTTTGTTTATATTTTTGTTCAAAATATGAAATTGGGTAATTATGAGGAGGACAGTTTAATTTGTATACCAGTTATGTAGTTACTTGTCATTGGACAAGTAACCATGTCCCAGGGAGGGGCTTAAAGAATATACAGTTGAAGTCGTAAGTTTGCATACACCTTAGCCAAATACATTAAACTCAGTTTTTCACAATTCCTGAAATTTAATCCTAATAAAAATGTCCTGTTTTAGGTCAGTTAGGATCACCACTTTATTTCAATAATGTGAAATGTCAGAATAATTGTAGAGAGAATGATTTATTTCAGCTTCTATTTATTTCATCACATTCCCAGTGTGTCACACGTTTACATACACTCAATTAGTATTTGGTAGCATTGCCATTAAATTGTTTAACACGGGTCAAACGTTTCAGGTATCCTTCCACAAGCTTCCCACAGTAAGTTGTGTGAATTTGGCCCATTCTTCCTGACAGAGCTGGTGTCAGGTCTGTAGGCCTCCTTGCTCGCACATGCTTTTTTAGTTCTGCCCACAAATGTTCTATAGGATTGAGGACAGAGCTTTCTGATGGCCACTCCAATATCTTGACTTTGTTATCCTTAAACCATTTTGCCACATCCTTGGAAGTATGCTTGGGGTCATTGTCCATTTGGAAGACCCATTTGTGATCAAGCTTTAACTTCCTGACTGATGTCTTGAGATGTTGCTTCAATATATCCACATAATTTTCCATCCTCATGATGCCATCTATTTTGTGAAGTAAACCAGTCCCTCCTGCAGCAAAGCACCCCCACAACATTATACTGCCACCCCCGTGCTCCCCTTTTTTCCTCCAAACATAACAATGGTCATTATGGCAAAGCAGTTCTATTTTTGTTTCATCAGACCAGAGGACATTTCTCCAATTAGTACGATGTTTGTCCCCATGTGCAGTTGCAAACCGTAGACTTTTTATGGCGGTTTTGGAGCAGTGGCTTCTTCCTTGCTGAGCGGCCTTTCAGGTTATTTCGATATAGGACTCGTTTTACTGTGGATATAGAAAGATTTGTACCTGTTTCCATCAGCATCTTCACAAGGTCCTTTGCTATTGTTCTGGGATTGATTTGCACTTTTCGCACCAAAGTACGTTAATCTCTAGGAGACAGAATGCGTCTCCTTCCTGAGCGGTATCACGGCTGGTGGGCCAATGGTGTTTATACTTGAGTACTATTGTTTGTACAGATGAATGTTGTACCTTCAGGCATATGGAAATTGCTCCCAAGGATGAACCAGACTAGTGGAGGTCTACATTTTTTAAAACATTTATTTTAATTTCCCCATGATGTCAAGCAAAGAGGCACTAAGTTTGTAGGTAGGCCTTGAAATACATCCACAGGTACACCTCCAATTGACTCAAATGATGTCAATTAGCCTATCAGAAGCTTCTAAAGCCATAATTTTCTGGAATTTTCTAAGCAGTTTAAAGGCACATTTGTGGAGTGGTTGAAAAACAATTTTTCTGAGGGTCTGGATAAGAGGTGGTGCTCTCTCTCTCTCTGACAGCTGACCTACTTCCATCTGGGTTACACAGCTCCTATTGGCTGACCCTGAGCAGCACATCAAATCAAATTGTATTGGTCACGTACACATGGTTACCAGATGTTAATGAGAGTGTAGCGAAATGCTTGTACTTCTAGTTCCGACAGTGCAGTAATATCTAACAAGTAAGTGAAATTGCTAAGCCCGCTCGGAGGCGAGTGAGCCATCCTTTGAAGGCTGTCAAGGTTCCAGTACTCTACTATACCCTCATGGTGCCAGTCTAATTTGCATGAGTGTCATTGCGCTCACCCTTCTTGTTTGTCCATAGTGAACACTGTACATCAAGTGTAATCAGCTGGTTGTTTGGTCTTGGTTGAGTGTCCCAAATGTTCTCCTGTCTTCTTTGCTTGTTCAAAATAATGTTGTCCATGCTTGAACTTGTTACTCAAATTTGCACAATGTATATTATTTTGGCCATTGGAGGAATAGGGGACAATAATGAGCAATATGTCCTCCAACTAAACAAAAAATATTACTCATTCCTTTTACATTGTACTTGCATTATACCCCCCTCTCTGTAGTCCTGAGACCTTGTACCTTGGCTCGGACATCACTAGCCACACACAGCACCTGATCCCAGACATATTGGAGGATGTTGTGGATGACGAGCCTGGCTGTGTTCTCACCTGCTTCGCTGATCCTGGACCAGCTGGGGAGCCTAGCCAACAGGGGGAGGAAGATCCTGGATGTCCCAGGGGAAGATGGGTCTCTCTGGGGTGCTGTGGGTCATCCGTCAATACTTCCCAAGCTTTCCTCTCTTTGTCCCAGAGTCCCCGGGGGGTGGGAGATGACATCAGTTAGTGACCCTGCTCCATATGACCCCTGCATCTGTTCACTTACTTAACATGCAGTTTATTTATTCATGTCTGCTTCATTGGGATGTCCTTATTCAGAAGTTCAAGGTTATCCACCCCAACCTGCCTGCTCAAGTCTCGGGTCATAATAGCAGATGACAGGCTTTTTGAAAAAGGATTGAAGAATGCCGTTCAGCTTGTATATATCTTCCTGAGCAGGACAAGGTCACAACAGGAGGAAGACCCAGTCACCTCCTTCAGTGTAAAGGAGGAAGAGGACAAAGAGGAGGAGAGAGGCCCGTTTAGCCATCTGTGGACTCATGGACCACAATAAAGAAGACTATTACTAGGTGATCTCTCTTGTTCTTTCTCTCTCTCTCTCTCACTCACAGATCACTTTTCTCATTAACAATGCAAAAACACAATTGTCACAATATGATGATTCACCCTCAGTTCAACGCACTGTAAGTGTGTATGTGTCTGTATTCAGTGATAGCCTAGATGTTAACATCATCATACATCCAGAGCTATTTCTAAACCACCATGTTTATTGTGACCTGCAACGCAGGCCCCTATGAAGAAGTTGTTAGATAAAAATGAAAAAAGCTAATGAGCAGAAGATATGTTTGTTAAAATATATGAATGGTCCCAATAGTTGAATTGCAGCAACAATTGATGTCAGTATTCACAAAGTACAGCATGGTACAGTATGTTTCAATTGATGAGTCGGTGTATGCAGAGTCTATTGATGAAGATATTGTATGCATTGGGTTTTAGGACATAAAGGATCCTGAGTATAACCCCGCCAGCTATGAGTGCTCCAGGTGGGTGTCAGGGAGCTGGCAGGCCCAGGACCCCAGACCTTGCTGACAAAACACAACTCCATGCTGAAGGAAGTTTCTGATTCAGTTAAGCAGAGACTAGAGGTCTCACGGGTCCAACTATATGGACCCGGACCCGAGGACAGTCAGACCCGACCCAAAGGGACTCAATAAAAATAAATAAATGGGAACACGGACCCAAGAACAATCAGACCCGAATGGACCCAAAGACAACTCGACCTAGACCTGACCCATACTTTTTCAATAAACGTTAATCAAATACAACCAGGGAATGTTTGCACGATTCTGTTTCTTGAAAATGGCAACTCAGCGCAAATGCGCATCTGCCGATTGTATCTCCGATGACGTAGGCCTAGATTGTGTGATTTGATTGGTCAATAAGTATTTGGAGACCTAGGCCTACGTCTCTGGAGATTCAATTGGTACTTTGCCATTTTCAAAAAAAAAAAAACGAAACAAGCAATAAATTGGCGATTGTATTTGATTCATGTTTCTTGAAAAAGTATGGATTTCAGCAAACCAAGAAAGGCATGGTACTACAGATGACAAATATGAACTCTGTTGGTGGAGTTCATCAGAAAATTCCTGCACCATGTAGTTGAGTTAAGTCAGCTACCTAGAACCAAGACCTGCTTACAGACAGGCTTTTAGGGAAGACCCAGTTTTATTTTTGTCAACAAAGATATTACTGTACTTTCATGATGGCAAGGGCTAAGGGAGTAAGTTATTTCCGTAATGATTCAGGAAACAAAGCATGTATTCTCTCACTGCTGGATATGGCCTATGCCAACAGTCCCATCAAAGTCTTCTCTAATGTCTCGTATGGAATCAAATTTCAATGCTCCACTCTGTTTTAATTGGTGTGCTTTGAAAGAAGCCTTAACTGAAAAACATTTTCAACTTCATGGAAAACAAACAAAAAATGTCAGCAGCAACAGCCACAGAATGGTGGCAACTCTGCTGCTAGTGTTAGTGGTTCTGTAATGGCGAGGAGAGATCAAATTGGCGGCTGTACTGAAAACATCTGCCATGAGGTAAAGTAGTTCTGAAAGACAAAACAACCTTTTTGATATCCCTACACGGCCAGGGGCTGGTCCAGGTAAAGGAACAGAAAATACATTCTGGCCAGACAGAGATGCACACGGAACATGTCAAATGAGTCAATTCTGTCTGTGCCTGAGGTATAGACATACAGTCTGTCTGTCTGTCTGTCTGTCTGTCTGTCTGTCTGTCTGTCTGTCTGTCTGTCTGTCTGTCTATCTGTCTGTCTGTCTGTCTGTCTGTCTGTCTGTCTGTCTGTCTGTCTGTCTGTCTGTCTGTCTGTCTGTCTGTCTGTCTGTCTGTCTGTCTGTCTGTCTGTCTGTCTCTCCGTCTCCGTCTCCGTCTCCGTCCGTCCGTGTCTGTCTGTCTGTCTGTCTGTCTGTCCGTCCGTCCGTCCGTCCGTCCGTCCGCCGTCCGTCCGTCCGTCCGTCCGTCCGTCCGTCCGTCCGTCCGTCCGTCCGCTGGCTATCTCATCTCAAATCCAACAGCAAAAACATGTCAATATATGAGTGTTATAAACAGCCCAGAATAGAACCGTTTACTTGAGCTCTCATTTTAGATGGTGAGTCATTAATTGCATTCCAATCAGGGGCAATGGTTTCATTTTAGATATAGGTCATTTTTATTGACACTGCGGTATTGATTTTAATATTTTGGGAAGTGGAATACATTTGCATTGGCCAATGGCAAGTGTGTGCGTTCATACAGGTTAGCGTTTGTGTGTGTGTGTGTGTGTGTGCACGTGCGTGTGTGTGAGTAATTGCCCCCTCCTTTTCCTCTGTCTCCTGTCTGACGCACACAGTTTTTTTAATGAATGAACAGCGAGAAGGAGGGGCTATAATCTCACCAAATCATGATGTCAAACAAAACTGAATGAGCCCCCCTTTACCCTCCATCCCCCAGACTACCCCATATTTATGCATCAAAACCTATTTTATCCTAGTACGGACGCTCACAGAACAACCCATGTCAACCCCCTACTGCGGCTCAGACTGAGCTAACAACGTCAGCCTTCCTTCTCTCCAATTAGAATGTTCAGCCTCTCGACGTTACAACGGAGACCCCCCCCATCATATTCCCACACGCATGGTTTTCCCGAACGTTTCCCTGACGCTATGAATAATCCATCATGTGGAGGTGAGCCGGAGCAGCGGAAGCATCACAGGGAACGCAGACAGACCGGGAAAAACAGGGAAAACACAGATATGTGCAGACATACATGGATTCTACTGAATCACTAACAGTGATACTATGAGACTTACAGAACACAGGGATTTCACCGTTCTGAGGAAGCTGAGTACGCTGTCACACACACAGGGATCTAACTAATGGGATCACATGTGGATCCAGGTCTGAGGAAACCTAGGGGAGAGCAAAACCGAGACAAGATGCATTATGTGGCTGCTAAAGTCATGTCTTACGCCACCCTTTTATAACTGAGGTGTTGGGCACACGGACACAACACAAGATCACTTTCCCTAAGGACAAGCCCTCTTAATTGCCATCATCAGGATTTTGCCTCTCCACCCCAGACAGGGGATCTGCACCCCTGTTTTACCTTCTCCAGACCCCTAATTCTGAAGGCATGTTCTGCTTCTGTTTCCAGAGCCCCTCCCTGAAGCAGCAAGCCCTGGAGGCTGAGCTGTGCACCTCGCCCCCCGGAACCCCCCAGGAGGACCTGGAACTCCCCCCTTGTACCAATGACTACCAGAGCCTAACCCCATCTCTCCAATCCCTCCCAAAACAGGACCAGGACATCATCAGCACTTCACTGACAGGTAGGAGAACAACACCTTCCCTATCCCTCCTTTTCTTTAATCTCTTCCTCCTCTCCTATCTCTCTCAACCCTTGCCTCCTCGTAAGCAAATTGGTTATTCTCGTACCGTGTGATATCTTGTACACTATGATTGATATTTAGTGCTTTTTTTGTGAGTGTCACTTCATCTGTCTTATGTTTAGTGGATAATATAAGCTCTTGTCAGTGTTAGCTTTGGGTGGGTATGTCTCATGCTTGCTTATCAAGTCACGATGCGCCAGGATGCTCTAGATACAGTAGGAGCAGTGTGTGTATAAGAGCAGATATCTTTGGAGTATGTTCTGGATATGAGGTGAAGTTAGTTGTTTTTGACCAGTAGGACAGGTGCACAACTACACCACTAGCTTTGTTATAGTTTCAAACCTGTTAGTCTTCATTTCCTTTCTGTACTTTGACCCCGTTGTCTCTCTCCCTCCACCCTCTGCTCCCTGTCAGACGCCAGTCCGGTCCACAGGGCCCCCGTGTCTCTCTCTGAGGGGAGTAGCAGTGAGTGTCTGCTGACCCCTGGTCCTAGCCCTCTCCTCCAGCGCCTCGCGGCTGGCGACTGTCCCATTCCCTCCCCCCGCTGCCACAACCTCAGCCAGGGCCAGCGCTTCAACACAGACCCGGAAACTGCCCCATCCCCACCCTGCTCACAATACATCAGGATGTAAGAGACTGTTCAAGTGTTGTGTGTTTGTGTTCGGTTTTTGTGTGTGCATTCGGATGGAGAGAGTATGTAGCTTTGTGTGTCCAAGGTTTATGCGTGTTAAGTGTGTGTTGTGTATTAGTGGGTGTGTCTTGGAAGCGTATGTGATGGATAAATGTGGAAACTTACCATTCTAGCTCTCCCTCACCAGGGCTCATTACACAGTCAGGACTGAACCAGCAGAGGGAGCTATCAAGACCCCATCAGTCACAATGCTAAACAGACACATCCAGAACCTGAGGAAGAGGATCAGACATTTTGAGGAGCGCTTTGAGCAAGAGAGACACTACAGGGTGAGACAGTAAAACCATCAAACATCAACGTTTATTTACAACCATATTATAGCCCAGAGGCCAACCTTTTAGTTTCTGAATAAATCCATGGTTTGACTGATGAGAGCTTTAATACACCGTGTCTCATAAAGACAAAGCCCACTGGACAAACTGCAGAGAAACGTTGTTTCAACATAATTTGTCAACATATTGTGTGGAAAATACATTGGATTTGAAAAAAGTAATCAACCTCAACTGTTGTTTTGATGGTGAAATTTTAACCACAGGATTATGTCATCATGGTAACCACATTTCAACATAGACAACCCTTGTATAAAATATGTTGAATTTGTACCATTAAAACAACGTCAGATCTTCAACGTTATATCTACTATCAGGGGAAAAAAACTATAGGGTGGGCAGCACCTCCTACTCGAAAATCTATCTATAGCTACCCTTTTAACCAAGACCAGCCCTGCTTAGCTATTTTTCACAGACTATTACCAATGTGCTATCATGAGAAGAAATGTTGAGAGAGCTCCACTTAAAAATGAAAAAGATTGATTGTTGCTTTCGAAGTCATTCCAGTGTAGTTTTAACAGAGCAAATGAAATGATAGCACAGATATCATAAATGATACTATTTAGGCCTATATAGATACCATTTGCAAAGTCATCAACACCTATTGTTTCAATTCAACCCAACTAAAAATAGACAGTACAACAGGCCTAGGGTTTCAAGCTCTAGTTGATTTTCAAATGAAATTATATTTAGTGATATTGAATTGTGTTTAGTTGTCAACACAACCGAATATCAACATTCGAAGGAGATCTTCTGCTTTGACAGTTCTATGCCACTGACTTAGTCTGGCTTTAATTACAGCTTTTCTATAAAATAATAAATTATATGTTTGATTCTCGTCTCCATCCCAACCAAAAATGTAATTTAAAGAGTAGGACTAAATCAAATCAAACATGATTTAAGTGCATTTATATTTTTGATTTGATTTAGTCCTATTCTTTAGCTTAGATTTTTGTTTGAGATGAAGACGTGAATCCAACATATCACAAATACTGTAGCTAACCTCTCACAGTTACAATAAAAGGGGAAGTCAGCATTTTTGGGGGTGTATGATATTTGTGCGTTTAAACTTCCTCACTCATCATTATTCACGAATCATTCAGGATGATCTGTAATCATGGTAGCATCCACGTGAATGTAGAAGTTTTTAGAAACATATTCTTATTTACAATAAAAGTGACTCCAAAATAACACAATACATTATTTACCATTCATTTCGATTGGGCACAAAATAATCTGAAACACAACCAAAACAAACAGCAAATGCATCCAACAAATTTGTAGAGTCACAAGCTTGATGAAGCCATTGTGTGTTATGAATATGGGACCAAATACTTAACCTTTTACTAGTTTAATACAGATATAAGTGCATTTTTCCCAATACTTTTGGTCCCCTAAAATGGAGGGACTGTGTACAAAAAGTGCTGTAATTTCTAAACAGTTCACCCGATATGGATGAAAATACCCTCAAATTAAAGCTGACAGTCTGTTTATATTAAGCTGTTTCTGTTTCTATGTTTACAATATGTATCTTTATCTTATCCGATTTGCCACAACTGAAGTTCTTTCTGGAAAAAAATCAACAAATCAATAACACATTGTAAATTAAACTACCGTTTGTCTGTCTTTTTGAGTGGGTGAATATAGGTTGTAATCTCATTGATCAACGTCTCAGCCAAATATGACCCAATTATCCACGTTGAAACGACATGGTGTGCCCAGTGGGAGGAATGTATTTACTCCTGCTGAGTCAAAGAATCAAGGCCACAGACAGTCATATCTCCTCTCTCTCTTCCAAGCCAGTTTAGACTGGTTCAAACCGCTCTCTCTCTCACCAGACTCGACTTCTGTTTCCTTTTCTAAAGTGCCAACTCAGCCCAATACCAGCTGCACACAGCCTTAGGAAAAAGTTGATGGTTTGGGAACAGAATAATCCAATTCAAAGAGTTCTCCTACTGGATGTTTTCACACATTACACTCCTGTCTTTTCTATTGCTGTAGTTCTCGTTCCAGTAGAACACATGAGTTTAGTGTAGCTCCACCTAGTGTTTATGGACTGATAATAATGATAGGATATATTTAGCCATATATGAATATACCTCTTTCTATGTGTCATATATTCATGAGTTTGTGTTGTTTTTCTGTGGCAGCCAGCATACAATGATAAGACTGCCCACCCAGAAATATCTAGACTGATGCAAGACCTCACTAAGTCTCGCAAGCAGCTGAAAGGTAAGACTTTGACTTGTTGCAATCAGATGCATTTCAAAAACCCTGTGTGAACTGCTGCTGAAGTGAAAGAATGTAACACCAAGACACCATCTTGGTGGCTGTATAATGTATCATCATTATTTGTAAGGAAATGTTCATAATTATTTATGCCATTAAAAAATATAGATATTTCAGGAGGAGGGACATGTATTCTGAATCTATATTGATATTTGTATGAGTGTTCTATATTGTCAAATGGAACCTCTGTGTATGTGTAGAGCTGAAGCTGAAACAGTGTGTGGATGGGCTCAGAGAGCAGCAGAGAGGACGGAACACAGCTACATGCAGGTCCACCAGAGACCCCCAGGGGGAGATGGAGCACTGCCAGAACAGTAACAACAAACCCTCACTGAAGGAGACTGTCGATAGCCTGAACAAGAGAATGATGGAGAAACAACAGGAGGGACTGCCAGATAACATCAAGGTAAAACGACACATCGTGAATTACCAGGTAATGCGATGGAAATGTACATAGTTATGAAAGGACCCATTCTCAAACCAAGATTACTCTTGATAAGTTGAGTGTGTTATACTGTCAGTGTAACTCTGCTGTGGTCTATTACTCTTTGTTTTGGCCTTGTGTCTGACTGTATTGCCACTGGTTGGCTCCTGGTCCAGGAGATGACTCCGGCTCAGATGGCTGTGGAGAAGGTCACCCTGCAGAAGTGTCTGCTCCACTTTGAGAGCCTGCATGGACGACCGGTAAGACTGCCCAGTGTGCCTTGTAAATGTCTATTTTAGTGTAGCTTCTGAATGAGTAGCCGTAATGTTTAATATTATTATATATATTTTTTGTGTGTGTGTGTTTTCAGAGCACCAGGCAGGAGAAGACTCTGATGAAGCCCTTCTATGATCGCTACCGCCAGGTCAAACAGCAGCTCCTGTGTTCCTCCACCACCATCCCTTTCATCACCACAATAGTAAGTCTCTCTCTCTCTCACACACACACACACACACACACACACACACACACACACACACACACACAAGTTTGGGGATGGGGTTGTGTGAGGAGATGTGGCTTAACTTCACATGTAATCAGGTGTGTAGTGCTGGGGGAGCTCCCTAGCTTTTTTCAATTTGAGAATACACAGAAAAATGTATTCTCATCAACTCTAAAATAAATTATATTTATTTACCACAAAAATTGCATGAAAATTATAGAATGACAAACCAAATAAAGATCTAGGCTGTAGCACCCTACAGGTAGGTAAATTGTGGTTTCTTCCCTGTATTCTCTCTGGTGAATGATGAAGAACTGTAGGCTACATGTGTGCAATGCAGAGGCCCATTGGAGGCTTGTCAACTTCAGAACCTAATTTTTTTTTTTAAATCATCACCTGTCTGCCTTGATGTTCACAAAACTCCACCGACCTGCTCTTGCGCAGTAGAACCCAGAACGACACAGTGCATTCGGAAAGTATTCAGACTCCAAACTAGATTAAATAGTCCCCCCCCCCATTAATCTACACACAATACCCCATAATGACGAAGCAAAAACAGTTACGTAGAACATTTTGCAAATGTATAAAAAAAAAAAACCTGAAACATCACATTTACAAAAGTATTCAGGTCCTTAACTCAGTACTTTCACCGCATTCTTATCGGCAGACTCAACAGCCTTGGTTTCGTAAATGACTGCCTCGCCTGGTTCACCAACTTCTTCTCAGATAGAGTTCAGTGTGTCAAATCTGAGGGCCTGTTGTCTGGACCTCTGGCAGCCTCTATGGGGTGCCACGGGGTTCAATTCTCGGGCTGAATCTCTTCTCTGTATATATCAATGATGTCGCTCTTGCTGCTGGTGATTCTCTGATCCACCTCTACGCAGATGACACCATTCTGTACACATCTAGCCTTTCTTTGGACGCTGTGTTAACAAACCTCCAAACGAGCTTCAATGCCATACAACACTCCTTCCGTGGCCTCCAACAGCTTTTAAATGCTATTAAAACTAAATGCATGCTCTTCAACCGATTGCTGCCCGCGCCTGCCCACCCAACTAGCATCACTACTCTGGACTGTTCTGACCGAGAATATGTGGACAACTACAAATACCTAGGTGTCTGGTTAGACTGTAAACTCTCCTTCCAGACTCACATTAAGCATCTCCAATCCAAAGTTAAATCTAGAATCATCTTCCAATTCCGCAACAAAGCATTCTTCACTCATCCTGCCAAACATACCCTCGTAAAACTGACTATCCTACCGATCCTTGACTTAAGCGATGTAATTTACAAAATAGCCTCCAAAACTCTCCTCTGCAAACTGGATGTAGTCTATCACAGTGCCATCCATTTTGTCACCAAAGCCCCATATATAACCCACATCTGCGACCTGTATGCTCTCGTTGGCTGGCCCTCGCTACAGATTCGTCGCTAAACCCACTGGCTCCAGGTCGTCTATAAATCTTTGCTAGTTAAAGACCCACCTTATCTCAACTCACTGGTCACCATAGCAACACCCACGCGTAGCATGCGCTCCAGCAGGTATATTTCACTGGTCATCCCCATAGCCAACACTTACTTTGGCCGACTTTCCTTCCAGTTCTCTGTTGCCAATTACTGGAACGAATTGCAAAAATCACTGAAGCTGGAGACTTATATCTCCCTCTCTAACTTTAAGCATCAGCTGTCAGAGCAGCTTACCGATCACTGTACCTGTACACAGCCAATTTGTAAATAGCACACCCCAACTACCTCATCCCCATATTGTTATTTATCTTCTTGTTCTTTTGCACCCCAGTATCTCTACTTGCACATCATCATCTGCACATCATCATCTGCACATCTATCACAGTGTTAACGTTAAATTGTCATTATCTCACCTCTATGGCCTATTTATTGCCTTACCTCCCTACTATTCTACATTTGCACACGCTGTACATAGAAAAAATATATTGTGGTATTGACTATACATTTGTTTATGTGTAACTCTGTTGTTTTTGTCGCACTGATTTGCTTTATCTTGGCCAGGTCGCAGTTGTAAATGAGAACTTGTTCTCGACCAGCCTACCTGGTTAAATAAAGTTGAAATAAATCAAAATAAATGAAACTTTGTTGAAGCACCTTTGGCAGCGATTACAGCCTTGAGTCTTCTTGGGTATGACACTACAAGCTGGGCACACCTGTATTTGGGGAGTTTCTCCCATTCTTCTCTGCAGATCCTCTAAAGCTCTGTCAGGTTGGATAGGCAGCGTTGCTGTACAGCTTTTTTCAGTTCTCTCCAGAGATGTTCGATCGGGTTCAAGTTCTGGCTGGGCCACTCAAGGACATTCAGAGACTTGTCCTTGACTTGTCTTGGCTGTGTGCTTAAGGTCGTTATCCTGTTGAAAGTTGGACCTTTGCCCCAGTCTGAGGTCCTGAGCACTCTGGTGCAGGTTTTCATCAAGGATCTCTCTATACTTTGCTCCGTTCATCTTTCCCTCGATCCTGACTAGTCTCTCAGTACCTGCCGCTGAAAAATAAAAATACACCATGCTTCATCTTAGGGATGGTGCCAGGTTTCCTCCAGACGTGACGCTTGGCATTCCAGCCAAAGTTAAATCTTGGTTTCATCAGACCAGAGAATCTTGTTTCTCATGATCTGAGAGTCCTTTAGGTGCCTTTTGGCAATCTCCAAGCGGGCTATCATTTGCTTTTTACTGGTCACTCTATCATAAAGGTCTGATTGGAGTGCTGCAGAGATGGTTGTCTTTCTTCAATGTTCTCCCATCTCCAAAAAGGAATTCTGAAGCTCTGTCAGAGTGACCATCGGGTTCTTGGTCACCTTCCGACCAAGGCCATTCTCCCTTGACTTCTCAGTTTGGCAGGGCTGCCAGCTCTAGGAAGAGCCTTGGTGGTTCCAAACTTCTTCCATTGAAGAATGACGGAGGCCTCTGTGTTCTTGGGACCTTCAATGCTGCAGAATTTGTTTGGTACCCTTCCCCAGATCTGTTCCGCGACACAATCCTGTCTTGGAGCTCAACAGACAATTTCTTCGACCTCATATGGCTTGGTTTTTGCTCTGACATGCACTGTCAACTGTGGGACTTTATATAGACAGGTGTGTGCCTTTCCAAATCATGTCCAATCAATACAATTGTCCACAGGTGGACTCCATTCAAGTTGTAGAAACATCTAAAGGACGATCAATGGAAACAGGATGCACTTGAGCTCAATTTCGAGTATCTTAGCAAAGGGTCTGAATACTTATGTAAACAAGGTATTTCTGTTTTTTACTTTTGATAAATTTGCAAAAATGTCTAAAAACCTGTTTTGACTTCGTCATTATGGGGTATTGTGTGTAGATTGATGAGGGAACAATTATTTAATCCATTTAAGAGTAAGGCCGTTGTCACGTCCTGACCATAGAAAGCTTTTATTTTCTATGGTAGAGTAGGTCAGGGCGTGACTGGGGGGTTGGTCTAGTTTATATATATTTTTTTATATGTGTGGTTCTAGGTTCATTTTGAATGTTGGTGATTTGTATGATTCCCAATTAGAGGCAGCTGGTTATCGTTGTCTCTAATTGGGGATCATACTTAAGTAGCATTCTTTCCACCTGTGGGTTATGGGATATTGTTTATGTTTAGTTGCCTGTTCGCACTGCATTGTCGTCACGGTTCGTTTATTCTTTATTTGTTTTGTATTTGCTTCAGTTTCACTTTATTCATTAAAAGTATATGGAACTCAAAGTACTCTGCCCCTTGGTCCGACCATCTTTATTACGAACACCGTGACAGCCGTAAAGTAACAAAATATAGAAAATGTCATGGGGTTCTGAATACTTTCTGAAAGGACTGTATGTGACCACTTGGTTACAGCAACACCGTTCTGCTGAGGACACCCAAACCAGAGTGGCCACTGTAAAGCCCAAGAGCCTGACCCTCTCTGGAAGTTGCTGTAGCCCTGCTTGGGATCTTTAGCCTATATTGACTATTGGTTGAGACACAGGGCCTTTTAGGGTAGGCTATTTCAGGGTGGGAAATTAGGCCAAGTTGAAGGTAATAATGCATTTAGGTTTATTGCGTCTCAATGTAGTTTATTGAGATGCGTGAATGCACCACACCAAAATCTTGATTGTATGGCCATTTTAAAACACATTTCTTGCAATTCTACATAGTAATGATTTATGTTCACTACTTGGTCAATTGATTTGATGATTAAATCTCTGCAAGTAAATGATATGAATTGATAGTTCTGGCCTTTGTTTTCTTTTATTCTGTAATAGGATATATTGTAACCATGTGTTGAAGCTAATCAAATCAATGTTTATTTAGCACTGTCCTTATACGACCAAGAAGAGCGCTCCAATCATTTACAATAACACTTATCAAGTTATGTTGCCTACACCTAATAGTCCTACTCATCATTATTATTATTATAAATTATCACTTTTCACAATGGTGTTCATTTAGTAAAGTTAGATCAAAGCTGAATCAATGTCTTGTATTTTATATACTGTAACTGAACCGAATAGCATAGCAGGCCTTTAACATGACTGTTACACCAAAAACACCTACAGTTGAAGTCGGACGTTTACATACACTTTAGCCAAATACATTCAAACTAAGTTTTTCACAATTACTGAGATTTAATCCTAGTAAACATTCCATGTCTTAGGTCAGTTAGGATCACCACTTTATTTTAAGAATGTGAAATGTCAGAATAATAGTAGAGAGAATTATTTAATTCAGCTTCTATTTCTTTCATCGCATTCCCAGTGGGTCAGAAGTTTACATACACTCAATTAGTATTTGGTAGCATTGCCTTTAAATTGTTTAACTTGGGTCAAACGTTTCGGGTAGCCTTCACAAGCTTCCCACAATAAGTTGGGTGAATTTTGGCCCATTCCTCGTGACAGAGCTGGTGTAACGGAGTCAGGTTTGTAGGCCTCCTTGCTCGCACACGCTTTTTCAGTTCCTCCCACATATCTTCAATAGGATTGAGGTCAGGGCTTTGTGATGGCCACTCCAATAACTTGAATTTGTTATCCTTAAGCCATTTTGCCACAACTTTGGAAGTATGCTTGGGGTCATTGTCCATTTGGAAAACCCATTTGCGACCAAGCTTTAACTTCATGACCTGATGTCTTGAGATGTTGCTTCAATATATCCACATAATTTTCCTCCCTCATGATGCCATCTATTTTGTGAAGTGCACCAGTCCTTCCTGCAGCAAAGCACCCCCACAACATGATGATGCCACACCCGTGCTTCACGGTTGGGATGATGTTCTTTGGCTTGCAAGTCTCCCCCTTTTCCTCCAAACATAACGATGGTCATTATGGCCAAACAGTTATATTTTTTATTTCATCAGACCAGAGAACCTTTGTCCCCATGTGCAGTTTCAAACCGTAGTCTGGCTTTTTTTTATGGTGGCTTTGAAGCAGTGGCTTCTTCCTTGCTGAGCGGCCTTTCAGGTTATGGCGATATAGGACTTGTTTTACTGTGGATTTTGATACTTTTGTACCTGTTTTCTCCAGCACAAGGTCCTTTGCTGTTGTCCTGGGATTGATTTGCAATTTTCGCACCAAAGTATGTTAATCTCTAGGAGAAAGAACTTGTCTCCTTCCTGAGCGGTATGACGGCTGCGTGGTCCCATGGTGTTTATACTTGCGTACTATTGTTTGTACAGATGAACATGGTACCTTGTGGAGGTCTTGGCTGATTTCTTTTCCCATGATGTCAATCAAAGAGGCACTGAGTTTGAAGGTTGGCCTTGAAATCCATCCACAGGTACACTTCCAATTGACTCAAATGATGTCAATTAGCATATCAGAAGCTTCTAAACCATGACATAATTTTCTGAAATTTTCCAAGCTGTTTAAAGGCACAGTCAACTTAGTGTATGTAAACTTCTGACCCACTGGAATTGTGATACAGTGAATTATAAGTGAAATAATCTGTCTGTAAACAATTGTTGAAAAAATTACTTGTGTCATGCACAAAGTAGATGTCCTAACCGACTTGCCAAAACTATAGTTTGTTAACAAGAAATTTGTGGAGTGTTGAAAAAAGAGTTTTAATGACTCCAACCTAAGTGTATGTAAACCTTCGACTTCAACTGCAATTTCTAATGAGATTTTAAGATGGTTAGCTTAAGCTGAATAGTAAAATGAATAGTATAATGCGCCACTATGAGGAGCCAATATGCAGGATATATGCTTGATTGTTTCAAAATACAAGAAAGGATTAATAGTTTGTTAACTTCATCTGCTATAATTTGTTCACAAAACAGTAATTCAAGAAGATTGAAATGCATAGGCTATTCCCATGAAATGATTGAGATCAATCAAATGATTGGCATGGAGATGCAGTTTCACCGGTAAAACTTGAATAATTATAATTCATGATTGACAGTGATGACGGCCTATTTAGAAACAAGGTATGCCTAACTTGGTGTTTGAGGGTATTAAAAATATTACATTTTCTTGAGACAATATGTGTGGGCATAGAAGAACGTTGCAATTGGAGGATGCATTTTAGGCATAATTGTTTTAAATAACAGGGCTCTCCAACCCTGTTCCTGGAGAGCTACCATCCTGTAGGTTTTCATTTTCAAGCCTAATTTAGTGCACCTGATTCTAATAATTAGCTGGTTGATAAGATTAATCGAGTTAGTTACAACTGGGGTTGTAGTGAAACCCTACAGGACAGTAGCACTTCAGGAACAGGGCTGAAGTGCCATGATAGGCTATTCAATAGGCTACATCTGTTGGTACAAACTTTGATTGAGGAAATGTTGACGTCATTTACATATTTCTTTGCACTCCCTCATCTAAAAATAATTTGCGATAAGATCTTTGGTAGGTCTGTAACCAGTGGTGTCTGTATGTGTTCCCTGCTGGCTTCATCCATCTGAGCAGAAACCAAAATGCAACCGCCCCATGCTCATTATGAACAGGGTAATAAAGGACCTAGAATGACAGGACCATGGACAACTCCTCCTCCGTTCACCTGCTATTTTGATCTGCCACTGACCACACCTCTCTTTCGTGTCGTCTGAGATTCCCAAAGATTGGAAAGCAGCTGCGGTCATCCCCCACTTCAAAGGGGGACAGACCTACAGTGGGGCAAAAAAGTATTTAGTCAGCCACCAATTGTGCAAGTTCTCCCACTTAAAAAGACGAGAGAGGCCTGTAATTTTCATCATAGGTACACTTCAACTATGACAGACAAAATGAGGAAAAAAAATCACATTGTAGGATTTTTAATGAATTTATTTGCAAATTATGGTGGAAAACAAGTATTTGGTCAATAACAGATTTATCAATCTGGTTTCAGATCTGGTCATGGGTGCACCTCAGCCACGATCAAGGTCCTAAACGATATCTTAACCGCCATCGATAAGAAACAATACTGTGCAGCTATATTCATTGATCTGGCCAAGGCTTTCGACTCTGTCAATCACCACATCCTCATCGGCAGACTCGACAGTCTTGGTTTCTCAAATGATTGCCTTGCCTGGTTCACCAACTACCATTCTGTATACTTCTGGCCCTTCTTTGGACACTGTGTTAACAACCCTTCAGGCAAGCTTCAATGCCATACAACACTCCTTCCGTGGCCTCCAAGTGCTCTTAAATACAAGTAAAACTAAATGCATGCTCTTCAACCGATCGCTGCCTGTACCTGCCCGCCTGTCCAACATCACTACTCTGGACAGCTCTTACTTGGATGCAGTCTATCACAGTGCCATCCGTTTTGTCACCAAAGCCCCATATACTACCCACCATTGCGACCTGTACGCTGTAGTTGGCTGGCCCTTGCTTCATACTCGTCGCCAAACCCACTGGCTCCATGTCATCTTCAAGTCTCCCCTTATCTCAGCTCGCTGGTTACCATAGCATCACCCACCTGTAGCACGCGCTCCAGCAGGTATATTTCACTGGTCACCACCAAAACCAATTCTTTCTTTGGCAGCCTCTCCTTCCAGTTCTCTGCTGCCAATGACTGGAACGAACTACAAAAATCTCTGAAACTGGAAACACTTATCTCCCTCACTAGGTTTAAGCACCAGCTGTCAGAGCAGCTCACAGATTACTGCACCTGTACATAGCCCACCTATAATTTAGCCCAAATAACTACCTCTTTCCCTACTGTATTTATTTGATTTGATTGATTTATTTTGCTCCTTTGCACCCCATTATTTTTATTTTTACTTTGCACATTCTTCCACTGCAAATCTACCATTCCAGTGTTTTACTTGCTATATTGTATTTACTTTGCCACCATGGCCTTTTTTGCCTTTACCTCCCTTATCTCACCTCATTTGCTCACATCATATATAGACTTGTTTCTACTGTATTATTGACTGTATGTTTGTTTTACTCCATGTGTAACTCTGTGTCGTTGTATCTGTCGAACTGCTTTGCTTTATCTTGGCCAGGTCGCAATTGTAAATGAGAACTTGTTCTCACCTTGCCTACCTGGTTAAATAAAGGTGAAATTAAAAATAAAAAAATTAAAAAACATTTTAGCATTCTTCTCTGTGTACATTGTCGTAGCCTACACTTGGATTAGTCTACACTGTAATTCATTATACTGGACTAGATTAATTTACAGCACCAGCATTGCAATCCAATGCATTCACGATTTATGGAATAAACTGAGATATATTGCTGTGTTTTACATTTGGGCTATGCTATAGAAGGCTATATCAGTCCCCTAATACAGGAATAATAAAGGCCCAGTGCTCCACTTTTGGGAATTTTTGTATTTTTTTAAATACAAAATTACATACAGTACCAGTCAAGTTTGAACACACCAACTCATCCCAAACCATCTCAATTGGGTTGAGGTTGGGTGATTGTGGAGGCTAGGTCATCTGATGCAGCACTCCATCACTCTCCTTCATGGTCAAATAGCCCTTACACACCCTGAGGTGTCCCACTAAACCCAAGCCAGATGGGATGGTATATTGCTGCAGAATGCTGTGGTAGCCATGCTGGTAAAGTATACCGTGAATTCTAAATAAATCAGACAGTGTCACCACAAAGCATCCCACACCCTCACACCTCCTTCTCCATGCTTCACGGTGGGAACTACATATGCGGAGAACATTCTTTCACCTACTCGTTCACCTGCGTTCACCTGCATCTCACAAAGAAATGCGTTCACCTGTGTCTCACAAAGACACAAAGGGTGGTTGGAACTAAACATCTCAGACGACCAAAGAACAGATTTCCACCAGTGTAATATCCATTGCTCATGTTTCTTAGCCCAAGCAAGTCTCTTCTTATTGGTGTCCTTTAGTAGTGGTTTCTTCAACCATGAAGGCCTGATTCACACAGTCTCCTCTGAACAGTTGATGTTGAGATGTGTCTGTTACTTGAACTCTGTGAAGCATTTGTTTGGGCTGCAATTTCTGAGGCTGGTAACTCTCTAATGAACTTATCCTCTGCAGCAGAGGTAACTCTGGGGTTTCCTTTCCTGTGGCGGTCCTCATGAGAGCCAGTTTCATCATAGTGCTTGATGGTTTTAGCGACTGCACTTGAAACTTTCAAAGTTCTTGAAATTGACTGACCTTTATGTCTTAAAGTAATGATAGACTGTCATTTCTGTTTGCTTATTTGAGCTGTTCTTGCCATAATATGGACTTGGTCTTTTACCAAATAGGGCTATCTTCTGTATACCACCCCTACCCTGTCACAACACAACAGATTGGCTCAAATATATTAAGAAGAAAAGAAATTCCACAAATGAACTTAACAAGGCACACGAGTTAATTGAAATAGATTCCAGGTGACTACCTCATGAAGCTGGTTGAGAGAATGCCAAGAGTGTGCAAAGCTGTCATCAGGCAAAGGGTGGCTACTTTGAAGAATTTGTTTATCACTTTTTGGTTACTACATAATTCCACATTTGTTATTTCATAGTTTTGATGTCTTCACTATTATTCTACAGTCTCTGTGCTCTGATTCCCTACAGGAGGAAGAGGAGTGTTCTGATGAAGAGTATGTGAAGGACAGCCCCTGGCTACCTCATACAGCGTTGCACTGTGTGTCTTCAGAAGAGTCACTGTGTCTACCGCATAATGAGGTAGCCAACACACCTCTCGTGTCGCCTCTGGAGGAGATCAAAAGTCTACATCCACCCAGTGTCACCACAGCAACACTGCACGAGGCATCAAGGTATGCCCCTGGTTAACTTCTCTTGTTAGTCCATAGATTCGTTTTGGAGTGAGGCCTTGCTGTATGTATTCTTGTCTCACTCCTCTCTGTGACCCCTCCTACTGTACTGTAGATCAGAGTTACTGGAGCAGCTGAGGGTGACACGAGCAGAGAAGAAGAGACTCCGTTCAGTACTCCGAGACTTTGAGGACCACTTCTACACACAGACCGACAGGTAAGACTCGTTACACTTCACTGTTTGCTTTTTCTTTAATTTTCTTTTAACAAACTGGAACATTTGGTATCCATAGTTCAACAATACCTTGTGAAAAATAAAATAAAACATCCACCAAAAGAATTCAGCAGAATGATACAACAGCGTGATGCACACTCACGTTAATACGACACAAAGAAGTACTTAGGAGAGAGACAGAGAAATAGACAACTGCTCTGAACTACAGTACACACATCTTTTGTACATGTAGCTGTTTTTTAAGTAGGGCTCTATTCAATCTGTAACACTGAAGCATTACAGATTCCCCAATAGAAATGTAAAGTCCATTTCCGATTGAGCCGATATAAGCAGCGTTTACCATGAATGCATTCTCCACCTAAGTGGGAACATTGCCTTTAAATTTCAATCACACTGTAAATCTGAATTTCCGTGATGCAGATTGAATATAGCCCTAAAATACAATGCTTTAATTACAATACTCACTGTACAATGTTATCTGAATAAGGCAACACAAGGACTATACCAGTAAAGGAAGCTGCAGCTTGTCTAAAATATTAAGATAGTATGTTTCTCTTCCTCGTCTTTAAAGGAATGCCCAGAAAGAGGACCGCGGGCCCATGGCAGAGGAGTACTGCGAGTACAAGAACCTAAAAGCTAAACTCCACTTACTGGAAGCCCTGCTCAGTAAACAGGATACTTAGAAGACTGTCTAAGCTTCCTTCACAGTGGGACTTTTATTTTGAAACACTTTTTTACTCATTTATAGGACCTTTAGTTTCTAAACAATTTTCAAAGTGAAATACCGGTACTTCTTGTTTCATGCCATGGTTACATGGTGATGCACTTTAAATTACTTTGATGTTGACTGACTCACTTTGGTTAAGAGTGATGGCAAGATGATACAAGAGTTGCTGGGCGACATCCAACAATTTTTTGTCCCATAACAAGTACTTTGTTATTTATGATAACAAATGATATTTTATGCAACTGATGGAATTATAATATTTTATGCAACTGATGTAGCGAGTGTAACAGTTTAATTTTAAGGAAACAAAGAGAACAAATATAACACAGTTGATGTTAGATACATGTTATCAATTTCTAAGCTATTTTATGACACTATTGTTACTTGCATTTTCTTCTCGCAAAACTATTCTTGGTATAACAGGTGGTGTACTATGTTCAAATGTGGCACTTTGAAAAGTGCAATCTTGGCAAAGAGGATATGTCATCCAAATATACAATCCGACAATCCTGTAGAAGATTTGTGTATGTCAATCAGTTTTTAGTCCCACTTTGTACTATGATATGTATTAGTTAATAGTTGACATGATGCATTGTGGTAATTCAAGTTATAAATTACCTTGAAAAAAAAAAGTGTGTGAATGTTGGCATAGGGCAAGTTACTCCTGCAGTCAAATGTGTTTTTCATCCCAAAATGCCATTCTTTACTATGATCAGATCTCTTGACATTGTGCACTTTTGGTTTCTATATATCAGTAAAAAATAAATATTTTCACACTTACTTTGCTTAACAGTCTATGGTTTCCTTATAACTAGAATAAATAAAACATAAAACATTGCAGTTGACAGCATCATGCTCTTAAAGGTTACCAAGTAGTAATTACCAAGTTGATCTCAGAGTTAATTTGCTTTTTAGTGGCTGTTGCATTAGTATTGTTATTCTACAGCAAGTTATTTCCATTTGTGATACCTTTGGCATAAAGATGATGACACTGCAGCCCTAAATTAGTACCAGTATCTGCCAATAGAGGGAGGGAGGTATGGAGTAACTTGGACCAAACTATCACCTTCCAGAAGAGACAGAAAAAGAGGAACACAACCACCTGTCTACCTGGACTGAAGTGAACAGAAAAGGTCAAAGGGAGAAGGAGATGTTTGAAAAACAACAGGAGGGAAAATCTATGAGAAAAGCTGTGTGAATAAATGCAGGCAACAATGAATGTTTGGTTAGAACATTTAAAGGGATCAGTCAGTTAATTGACCAGTGTTGGCTAGCCGGTTTGGATGATGCTGACAAAGTTGTTGGGGTCCCACACTTAAGCTGTAGATCTTTCAGTTGGGGCTCCTCCCTCTTTTGCATTGTTTCTCTTCTGATGGGGTTGGCGGGAGGCTGGAATAGAGTTCCACACTTTTGGGAGGGTGGTCCTTGAAGGATGTAAAGGGTTATGGATGATGTGTTTTGTTTATGTGTATGTTTGTGTGTGTATGCTATTGGATTGTGAATTCTAGCACCGCACCCTGTTACATTTCTTTCACAGTCTGGGTCCCTCTTTTGCACTGTTCTTCTTTTGGGAGGGTGGTTCTTTGTGGATATAGAGGTGTGTAAAGGTTGGGGTTGCATGTGTTTGTAGGACAGGTCCAGTCCAGTCTCCCACTAGCGTCCCACGCTGATGTTGCAGGTCTTGCAGCTGGGGTCCTTCTTGGCGTTGACAGTAGAAAGACTCATAAGCTGGTGCCCGCTGATCTCTGCCACCGTGCCCAGCACCAGGTCCACGGGATCCGTGTAAATCACCTCCAGGATCACATCCTGGGCGTGCCGGAACACCAGTGCCCCGTCGCCCGCCTCCTCGTCCAGCGTGCACGTCAGGAAGTGGTTGTTGGTGATGTCGAGCGCTTGCAGCCTTGCCTTGCAGAAGTCATCACCGGGCGAGCCCTGTGGGGCCAGCACCAGTATGACGTAGTGGTAGGCTGTATACATGCAGTAGAAGTCCCCGAAGTAGAGGTTAGTCTTGGGGTTGAACAGGGTCTCAGCCTGGATCTCAAAGCGTGTGCGGCCGTAGGGGGAATCCTGGGGGGGCTTGCCTGTGTTGAACTCTGTGTTGCAGCTGAAGTAGAGGCCCTCCAGCTTTCCGCTGATAGGTGAGCCGTGGCTTCCACTGTTGTCCTTCACTGCTGGCAGCATGCGGTTCCCATGCACCTCCCTGGAGAGGAAACATGGACAACTGTCTGAGTATTCACTATACTATAGATTACAATGCATCATCAATACAACCAGGCATTGATAATGCAAACAAGTTCTCAGAAAGGCTCCATTTCGGAAACAATGAGTAAAAATACAGATCTAGGGCTCGATTCAATCCATATCATCAAAAATTCAGTGTTTCTAGCGAGATTGAAATTTCATGGTAATTTCAGATTTAAGCTGACATATGCTGTGTTTACCGAATGCAGTCTTCTCAAAATGTATATCTCACTGTAGCTCAGATCTTCAGCACAACGGATTGAATCGAGACCCTAATAAATCTAGGGCTGAATTCAATTGTTATCACAGAAGTATCACGGAAGATCTGCGTTATAGCTCAATTTAGATTTAAAGGTGTCACGAGAATTTCCAATCCCAATGATAATAACAATCAATCAATAGCTCTGACCAATCCCCGAGGTTTGTAAGACCATGGGTATAATAATAATTAGTCAAAGACTCAGCTTATGCAAAAGGTTAGTACAGTTTAATCAGAGAACGTTCTAAAGTCAAGAATACAAAGACATCCATTTTATAGCTGCGCACATTCTTCTACACAAACAGAAGATATCCTATGCACATACTTACACACAAACAGAAGATATCCTATGCACATTCTTCTACACAAACAGAAGATATCCTATGCACATTCTTCTACACAAACAGAAGATATCCTATGCACATACTTACACACAAACAGAAGATATCCTACGCACATACATACACACAAACAGAAGATATCCTATGCACATACATACACACAAACAGAAGATATCTTACGCACATACTGTCTCACTACCCAGCCGACAGAGATTAGGGAGACCTTGAGACGTACTCCTCGTTCTCTCCCAAATCTCTAGTCAGGTCGGCACTGAATTTTGCTCAGACAGTCTGTGTCTAAAATACCATAAAGACAAACATTAGCTATATTGTTTTACCCTAATTCTGACTAGGACTACACATTTATTGATTATGATTTTATACATTCTAATCAATTCCATACAATTATATGTTTCAGGGTGGAATATTCTAATCATTCAATTAACAGATAAATCCCATTTAACAAAAGGCATTGTTCCTGCGTTCGCGGATACTGCATTCACAGTAAACACTGCATATGTCAGCTCAATTGACAATACCTTTACATTTTAACACAGCTCTTCCACGACACATCCGTGATACGGATCGAATCCAGCCCCTAGTTAATACAAATTGCTCCTCAGTTTTCTGCTTGGTAAACAGACACCTTCCGTTGCACTAGACAGAACTCAGAAAAAAACAACAGACACACGGATTGTTTTCGGAAAGATCTCTGGATGCCAACAAATTAATAGCAGAAACTTGAAAAAAGCACAGTGCTTCTGAGGAACGTATAAATTGGCAGTCAGATCTCCTATGATGCAAATCTGAGCTCCAAATGCTTGAGTTATTGGTGTAATTATATTGGTAACACTTTAAAAGGTTATCATGATAATTACCATGACAGAGACAATTATGGTTATCAAATTATTCAGGTCCCACCCAGGTCATCATAGCAAAGGCCTCATTTTACGGTCCTTCACCATGCTACACCACAGAAAAATGAAAATGAGAGAAGATAAAACTAGAGAACAGAAAGATCTCTTATCTCCCCTCCAAAAAAATGCCTAATCGCAAACATTTTAAAACACAACAGACTCATCTCCTCTCGGTCTCGTTCACTCCGTGTCTCTCTATCTTGCTTTCCAGTCATGTTAGTCTGCCAGGTGTTTGCTACACACTCAGATTCCTCTTTCTTCAGAATACACTTTAAAAGGCTTTGCTTTTCTGAGCACAATGCTTTTTCTTAATTTATTCCAGCAATTACAGTGTTAGGTTTGAAATTATTTGGAAAAATCCAATGCATGTGGTCATTGGGAAAGTCATTTGTTCCAGCATATGCGCAAATGGAAAACTTGAAAAAAAACATTTATACTTGTGTAAGCTGCTGTTTTGCAAAATAGTAATTTGGAGGTTTTGTGACCATGTTACTCTTCTAGTTAAGAATGCAGAAAAAACTACAAGTAAATAGATTCCAGAACTGTTATGTTACTGAACTATAATCTGCTAACCCGGGTACTTTACTTTTTGTATAATATAATGTAGCAGAGTTTATGAATGGATTTGGAAAACAAATATGATTTCTGCCAACACTTTTTTTTGCAATAATACCCTTCTGTTGAGCTTGGGCAACTTTAATGGGGGCCACAAAAAAATCAGAACTCATCGTGAGGGGCCACAGTGGCTCGCGGGTCTGCATACCCACATCCATACCCACACATGCAGTCAGAGCCAGCCTGAGCCTTTTGGGGACCTTGCAAGCAAAACATTTTAGCGGCCCCCCTCTTAACAGAGGAGAGAAAAAGTTCATTTCCTGCAATTCTACGCATTTTCCATGGGGAGGAGAAAAGATTTTGCAACTTTATAACTCATTTCATGCAGTTCTACTCATTTTGCAGTTTTTAATATGATATCTGAGTGACAGAAACTAAAAAAAATCAATGGGGGCCCCTGGTCGGTAATTCGAACATGATTACTACAAGTTTAGATATACAGTATGGCTAAACTAACTTGCCAATCAAAAATGGATTTGCTGATATGGGCTAATTGAGTGACTGTCAGTGACATAACAATAAGAAAAATGCTGATTCACAATCAAATTCCAATTGTACCATTTTGGGGGAGGGATATTGATCCACGGGCCTACAAAAGGGGGGGCTGCCAGTTGCCCATCCCTAACTCCCCAAATACACAACTAGCCCTACACATGCAGATATTTTTTGTTGTTGTACTTCGACCCCAATTGGTAGTTACAGTCTTGTCCCATCACTGCAACTCCCCTACGGACTGGGGAGAGGGGAATGTCGAAAGCCATGATTCCTCCGAAACATAACCCTGCCAAGCTGCACAGCTTCTTAACACACTGCTTGCTTAACCAGGAAGCCAGCTGGCGACCGAGGTCAGCTAGCAGGCGCTCAGCCCACCACAAGGAGTCACTAGAGTGAGATGAGACAAAGAAATCCCGGCCGGCCAAACCCTCCTCTATCCCGGACGACACTGGGCCAATTGTGCGCCGCCTCATGGGTCTCCCGGTCACAGCTGGCAGTGACGCCTCAAGCACTGGGATGCAGTGCCTTACACCGCTGTGCCACTCGGGAGGCCCCTGCACATGCAGATCTGAGCATATAAAAAATGCTTCAAACCATAACATCCGGACCCTTTCCCTTGAGCTTTGAAGAAAGCATATGACAATTTCAGTTGAAAGGGAAGGCGGTATTAGCAAAGATCATGTGCAGCCCTATTTATCTCCATATTACGTGATCCCGCTTGAAAATGTCTACATACAGTATCATAACATCAGAATAAATTTGCGGGTTGTTGTGCAGACATACGTACCTGGCCTGGTCAAAGTACTCTTTGTTCTGGTTCCTGTAGAACACAGAGAAGCGCAGCATCCTCCCTGCGATGACCTCAGCCTTCTCCAGCAGTTGGGTTAGATGCACCGTGGAATAATCTGGAAACAGGGGTTCGGATTAGCCATTAGACAAATATAAGAGAGAATATAGCATGTCCATCGTATTAAAGGCAGAAGGTTTTAGGGATATATCTATAAAAAAATGATGTATTAAAAAGCTTTGTTTCCCTGCCCCTTGTCTCACCGGCGGTGGTGAACTCTATGATCTCGCTCCACTCTGACACAGCGTAGTCTCCGTCGGTCTGTTTGGAAGCTGTCTGGACGGCCACAGTGTACTCTGTACGCGGGCTGAGGAACCAGTGACCCCTCACCGTCATGGGCAGAGGAACCGCCTTCGCCACCAGCTTAGTGGGGACATCCTGGACGGGGACACAGACAGAGTGCTTACACGTAACATACACAAAGTTTACAACTCTACACACAAACTCTGCATTAACACATTGTTCACTGTTCAGCTGCACAAGCAACATATCATATGTATCAATGGGAGTAGGCCTCCTTATATACATATATATATACACACTTTAATGCCACATACACACCAAAACAGAAACTCAGCATAAATACACTTCTCAGTGTTAAGCTGCTCAAATAACACATGTATAGACTGTAGCATCCCCTTATCCCCATGTCCTCAAAACGTATTCACTGTATACTATGGAGCCTAGTATTACACTTCCTATCTCCTCCATCTATGCATTAGCTGCAGGACATTGATTGGGCCCCGCACACCCTGCAGTATTACACCAGCCCCTGTGTAGCGACAACAGCAGTACATTAATGCACAACATCGTCCCTGCATGCTGTAATGAAAATAACTGTATGCGGTCTATATTCACACAGAGAATGGGAAGAAAAACACTTCCTTTATGGGGGCTTTTATGGTCACTACACCCATAATGTGAGCTGGGTTACTGATGAAATATGTCTGTAAGATTATACATTAGATCCATTCGATTAACGGCTGAAACAGCAGCCATCTTGTGCAATTAGTCTCTGCTAGTGTTATGCGATATCATTAGTGCTCAGAGCTAAGTCTGCTAGTAGAGTACACAAGGTTATCTGGTGTTAGAGAGTGTGTGGGAGTGTCAGTTCTGAGCACTGGTAAAAGGTTACACCTGATACACTTCTTGTTTGGAGTAGAAAGGTTACAATGTGGGTAAATACTGGTTGGTGTTCTAGCTCTAACTAAATGACTTGCTTCATCATGTAGAAATAATTTGATAGACAACTTCCCGCTCAAGGGAGTTTTTCCCTAGCCACTGTGCTTCTGCCTCTCCATTGCTCACTTTTGGGGGTTTTAGGGCCAGGTATCTAAAGCACTTTGTGACAAACGCTGATGTGAAAAGGGCTTTATAAAATAAATTTGATTGATTGATTGTATTACAGAATTAGGAAATGTCTGAGCAATTCCTTTGAAATAGCCTAGTTGTTGTTGTGTGTGTGATAGGTTACCTTGTGTTTGAACTTGTTGGAGTTCTTGTTCTCCTTCTTATTGAGGTCAATGAAGTAGTGAGTGATGCGCTCCTTGACACGGGGCTCCATGTCCCAGCAAATCTTGAAAGAGTCACATGTGATGTTGCTTATCTTGATGTTCTGAGGGACAGGAAGCTCCTCCATCTCTACGATGCCGCTGTCCTGGGATTTATTACCTGTGGCACAGGGACAAAAGGAGTGGTTAGGCTTTAATGCTTTCACATTTTACTTAACTACTGACATTTATTTTCTTGAGACAGCAAATATATCAAATATGGCTGGCCCTACAGTCCCCTGCACTATAGGGTGCACTTCTGGCACTCAGCTGCCTCTGTGCTCTGTGGAGCACTTACCATAAAGCAGGGAGCTCCACCATGTATCTGTTGTCATGGCAATGCTGCAATCCCTTCAGATTACAAGCACATACAGTATTAAATATTTCAAACGCTGGTGATTATCGTGACTCAACCCAACACAGATGGATCTCTTAATAAAGCCTTGCTTTTTTTCTTTCATGGGGAGACATTTTTATTTAGTCACAAAGAAAATGTAAGTAGGAGATGCTCTGATAAGCCTTTCAGTTAGGGTCTGTCAGACCATGTTCTAGTCCAGCACAGGTGTACGTGGCAAGGATTGGACAAATTCATAATTTCCTAATTAAATGTATTGTCAGACACCTTTTGGTGCTATGTTTATGAAAATGTAATAACACAAATACTTCTATATTTCTTAATTCCATTCTTTAGTGTGTATTGTTAGATATTACTGCATTGTTGGAGCTAGGAACACAAGAATTTCGCTACACCCACAATAACATCTGCTAAATACTGTGTGTATGTGACCAATAATACTTGATTTGATGTGCATGTGCACACTCCCTCTCTCACACACTCCCTCTCTCACACACTCCCTCTCTCACACACTCCCTCTCTCACACACTCCCTCTCTCACACACTCCCTCTCTCACACTCCCTCTCTCACACACTCCCTCTCTCACACACTCCCTCTCTCACACACTCCCTCTCTCACACACTCCCTCTCTCACACACTCCCTCTCTCACACACTCCCTCTCTCACACACTCCCTCTCTCACACACTCCCTCTCTCACACACTCCCTCTCTCACACACTCCCTCTCTCTCTCTCTCTCTCTCACACACTCCCTCTCTCTCTCTCTCTCACACTCCCTCTCTCTCACACACACTCCCTCTCTCTCTCTCTCACACTCCTCTCTCTCTCTCTCACACACTCCCTCTCTCTCACACACTCCCTCCCTCTCTCACACACTCCCTCCCTCTCTCACACACTCCCTCTCTCTCACACACTCCCTCTCTCTCTCACACACTCCCTCTCTCTCTCACACACTCCCTCTCTCTCTCACACACTCCCTCTCTCTCTCACACACTCCCTCTCTCTCACACACTCCCTCTCTCTCTCACACACTCCCTCTCTCTCTCACACACTCCCTCTCTCACACTCCCTCTCTCTCTCACACACTCCCTCTCTCTCTCACACACTCCCTCTCTCTCACACACCTCTCTCTCACACACTCTCTCTCTCACACACTCCCTCTCTCACACACTCTCACTCCCTCTCTCTCTCTCACACACACTCCCTCTCTCTCTCTCTCACACACACTCCCTCTCTCACACACACTCCCTCTCTCTCTCACACACTCTCTCTCTCTCTCACACTCCCTCTCTCTCTCACACACTCCCTCTCTCACACACTCCCTCTCTCACACACTCCCTCTCTCTCTCACACTCCCTCTCACACACTCCCTCTCCTCTCTCACACACTCCCTCTCTCACACTCCCACTCCCTCTCTCACACTCTCTCTCACACACTCCCTCTCTCTCTCACACACTCCCTCTCTCTCTCACACACTCCCTCTCTCTCTCACACACTCCCTCTCTCTCACACACTCCCTCTCTCACACACTCCCTCTCTCTCACACACCCTCTCTCTCACACACTCCCTCTCTCTCTCACACACTCCCTCTCTCTCTCACACTCCCACTCCCTCTCTCACTCCCACTCCCTCTCTCACACTCCCTCTCACACACTCCCTCTCTCTCTCACACACTCCCTCTCTCTCTCACACTCCCTCTCTCTCTCACACACTCCTCTCTCTCTCACACACTCCCTCTCTCTCTCACACACTCCCTCTCTCTCACACACCCTCTCTCTCTCACACACTCCCTCTCTCTCTCACACACTCCCTCTCTCTCTCACACACTCCCTCTCTCTCTCACACACTCCCTCTCTCTCACACACACCCTCACACACACACTCCCTCTCTCACACACACTCCCTCTCTCACACTCCCTCTCTCACACACTCCCTCTCTCACACACTCCCTCTCTCACACACTCCCTCTCTCACACACTCCCTCTCTCACACACTCCCTCTCTCACACACTCCCTCTCTCACACACTCTCTCTCACACACACCCTCTCTCACACACTCCCTCTCTCTCACACACACTCCCTCTCTCACACACTCCCTCTCTCACACACTCCCTCTCTCACACACTCCCTCTCTCACACACTCCCTCTCTCACACACTCCCTCTCTCACACACTCCCTCTCTCTCACACACCTCTCTCTCTCACACACTCCCTCTCTCTCTCACACACTCCCTCTCTCTCACACACTCCTCTCTCTCACACACTCCCTCTCTCTCTCACACACTCCCACTCCCTCTCTCACACACTCCCTCTCACACACTCCCTCTCTCTCTCACACACTCCCTCTCTCTCTCACACACACACTCCCTCTCTCTCACACACTCCCTCTCTCTCTCACACACTCCCTCTCTCTCTCACACACTCCCTCTCTCTCTCACACACTCCCTCTCTCTCTCACACACTCCCTCTCTCTCTCACACACTCCTCTCTCTCTCACACACTCCCTCTCTCTCTCACACACTCCCTCACACACACACTCTCTCTCTCACACACTCCCTCTCTCACACACTCCCTCTCTCACACACTCCTCTCTCACACACTCCCTCTCTCACACACTCCCTCTCTCACACACTCCCTCTCTCACACACTCCCTCTCTCACACACTCCCTCTCTCTCTCACACACACACTCCCTCTCTCACACACTCTCTCTCTCACACACACTCCCTCTCTCACACACTCCCTCTCTCACACACTCCCTCTCTCACACACTCCCTCTCTCACACACTCCCTCTCTCACACACTCCCTCTCTCACACACTCCCTCTCTCACACACTCCCTCTCTCACACACTCCCTCTCTCACACACTCCCTCACACAGAAATACAAATAGCCCTATACACCAAAACAAGTGAGTGAATAAGAGCTTTGTAACATGGCCATGAGCTTAGAATCCACTACACACACAAAAGAAACACTCTTGGCATGGCAACAATATGTTTTCTGTGCAAGCTCTAAATACAATAACTAGATGCAAGAATGTGGAATTCTGGGGTAATGCACAGGACACAATAAACAATGGGAAAAGCAGCAGACCATGGAACTCCTATCTCTGACCATGAGCTCTGAGGCTGGATGATAATTGAGTATTTCCACAAATTGGGTCAGGTTTTTCTCCCTATACACACACACCATGGGTGTAACAGTTTCACCATGTTAGATTGACCATTCATATGGAGTATTTACAATCATGTCAAATGAATCATTTATACTGAGGTTATTGAACTAGGCATGACAAAATGCGTTTCTGCCAAGGGTCACCTTTCAACCCAGGTCGTCTGTTCTGTGCTAAACAAACTTCTGCCAAGCCAGTTGAAGAGTAGATATTTTCCTGAAAAGTAGCATATTACAATAAAACTGAGACACACTACTGGGACAACATACTCCCTTGACAAATGAAAGCAGGGGAGCGTAACTCACAATAACCCTTGTAGAAACAATTGTCTATTTTTCCTGTAGGCCCCACCCACTTTTGTCCTAAAGAGTGTTTAGCTGATTAACAGGAACAGTGATCTTTACCTCACAGAGGTCTCCTTTCCTTAGTGCCTAAGCTGCTCAATGAAAGAATGTACAGTAGTACCAAACAAAATGAATGAACCTGCCCCTAGGTAGAGTAAAGTAGCAACAGGTTGTAGACGTAGCAAAGTGGGTGGCAGGTAGCCTAGCGGTTAGAGAGTTGGGCCAGAAGTCACTGGTTGGAATACTTGAGCCAACAAGGTGAAAAATCTGTTGGTGTCCTTCAGCGAGGCACTTAGAGTCTCAAACATGGAGAGGTTGAACATGTCAGTGAAGACACCTGCCAGTTGGTCAGGGCATGCTGGGAGTACACGTCTGGCCCTGCGGCCTTGTGAATGTTGACCTGTCCTTCTGGACAGACTGGAGAGGTGGGTTGGCCTCCAGCCCAGTTCTAAATTGGTTTGTGGACGTATTTAAAATCGGTCAAGAGTTTTGTCACCCTTGGTGATCATAACTCAGAGAAAATAGATATCACGTGGCGTTCCACAAGGTTAGATTTTGGGCCCGGTACTGTTCAGTTTTATACATGTTACCCCTTGGCAGCGTTATCAGAAAGCACAGCATTGATTAACTTTACATTTCTGTGTCATCTGAGGATTCTAAACCTATCTTTTCTATTACCTCTTGGGAGAGGCTGCTGACATCAGCCTTGCTGCTACTGATTCTTCACTCTTCTCTGTCACTGACTGCTCTGCATTGGCCTGGCTCATCAGCTGTGTTACAGATGCCTGATCCATCTATTGACTAAGATCATGAGTGCTTTCAGAAAATGTACTGTAGCCTATCCATAGGCTGCTCACCTACACTTGTTGAGGGATACCCAATGAATGGTCATATGCAAACGCATTCCTTAAAGCATAGATAAGTAGAACGCTGAGCTGTAGTCAATGACTAGCATTCTCACATAGGTGTTCCTTTTGGCCAGGTGTGAAAGGGCAGTGTGGAGTGCAATAGAGATTGCATCATCAGTGGAGCTGTTGGTGTGGTATGCACATTTGGGTGGGTCTAAGGCTTCTGAGATAATGGTGTTGATGTGAGCCATGACCAGCCTTTCAAAGCATTTCATAGCTACAGACATGAGTGCTATGGGTCAGTAGTCATTTAGGCAGGTTACTTTAGTGTTCTTGGGAAAATGGACAATGTTGGTATTACAGACTTAGCTCGTCAGCTGTTTACACTAATGCCACCTCATTAACCTGCAAATAGACGCATTACACTGACACAGACATGGTATGCCTGACTAATGCAGCCAATGTTTGCCCACATAACAGCTTTACACACTGCTTTAGTTACAATAATCTAATCACACATACTGTGAAAATGGAGCCGGAGGGGAGGGGTGCCATGCTAATTTGTTTGTTTTTAAGAAGAGTTCTTCTTCAATGAGTTACTACTATAGACACCCGACTAGGCCCAGATCCCTGTGATTTGCTGGAAAAGGAAACAGAGGTTTCGCGGAAGGAGATCAGGGTGCCTTGTGAGGATCACGCAATGAGTGGCTAATCTGCCCTTGCCTTCCATCCTGCTAGCTAACGTTCAATCGCTGGAAAATAAATGGGACGAACTGAAAGTACGTATATCCTACCAACAGGACATTTAAAACTGTAATATCTTACGTTTCACCGAGTTGTGGCTGAACGACGACATTAAGAACATACAACTGGTGGCTTATACACTCAATCGGTAAGACAGAACAGCAGCCTCTGGTAAGACCTGGGCCTATGCATATTTGTAAACAATATCTGGTGCATGATATCTAAGGAAGTCTCAAGGTTTTGCTCACCTGAGGTAGAGTATCTCATGATAAGCTGTAGACAACTCTCTAGGTAGATAGTGTGTTCATCTGTATTTATCGTAGCCGTTTACATACCACCACATACCGAGGCTGGCACTAAAACCGCACTCAATGAGCTGTATTTTGCCATAAGCAAACAGGAAAACACTCATCCAGAGGCGACGCTCCTAGTGGCCAGGGACTTTAATGCAGGGAAACTTAAATCAGTTTTACCTCGTTTCTATCGGCATGTTAATTGTTCAACCAGAGGGAAAAAAATTCTAGACCACCTTTACTCCACACACAGAGACGCGAACAAAGCTCTCTCTCGCCCTCCATTTGGGAAATCTGACCATAACTCTATCCTCCTGATTCCTACTTACAGGCAAAAATTAAAGCAGGAGGCACCAGTGACTCGGTCTATAAAAAAAGTGGTCAGATGAAGCAGATGTTAAACTACAGAACTGTTTTGCTAGCACAGACTGGAATATAGGTATGCATGATATATCAGTGAACATATCGGAATCGGACGATATTAGCTAAAAATGCCAACATCGGTATCGGCCGATGCCTAGATTAATAACGATGTGCAAAACCAATGTCAAAGCTGATGTGCATACCTACAGTGTATAATGTAATGACATCATGTAAAATGTTGCGCTATACGTGCAACACAGCATTCATAAACTAGCCCACAATGTCTGCTGTGTGGATCGAGCAGTCAACAAGTCGAGCAGTCATTTGAGAGAGTAACAATTTCAACGAGACAATGCCAAGGCGAAATCGATTAAAGCCAAGATAATGGCTTTCATTGCCCTTGACAATCAACCGTTCTCTGTTGTGGGTGATGTTGGCTTTCGCCGACTGGTCGAGCACCGGTTAACACACCCAAGTGCATTATTTTTCAGATCTTGCTCTACCGGAGTTATACAGTAATAGCATCACTGCTATTAGCTTCAAAACAGACATACTACGGAACGCCGCTTGGGTCTTTGCGTGTCAAAAAAAGATACATTAGCACTGTCAAAGCTGTACAAGAAAATCTGCAAACAAGCAACGAACGACGTGTTTACAATACCGCATTGGTAATTAGCATAATTTGTTCAACCGCAACTTCTGGGGTAGCTAACTTTAGCTTGGTACCTAGCTGGAACCAATACAACCAGCCTGAAAACAATGACCAGTAGAAACTGCAGTCATTTTCATTATTCTTAGCAATGATTTTGGAATCCTTGTGAGTAAGTATTAGCTAGGTTAGCCACTTGTTGTTAGCCTCGACCGGACCAGGTTATGTGTTGTGAAGCTAGCCACAATAAGGATTAGGCACAATAGCGGAATTTGCGGTTTGCGTTCAAAATAAAAGTATGTCATTGACAGTGATGCAAATAAATACAAATAGTAAAATTATGCCATACTTTTATTTTAAAGGCTAACCACAAAGTCCACTATTGTGGCTAATCCTTATTTTGGTGTGCGTGTGTGTGTGTGTGTGTGTGTAACCTTTATTTAACTAGGCAAGTCAGTTAAAATAACAAATTCTTATTTACAATGTTGCCCTACCCCGGCCAAACCCGGACGATGCTGTGCCAATTGTGTGCCGCCCTATGGGACTCCCAATCACGGTCGGATGTGACAGCCTGGATTCGAAAGCGGGACTGTAGTGACGCATCTTGCACTGAGATGCAGTGTCTTAGACCGCTGCGTCCATGTGTGTATGTTAACTTGTTAACTGTACTAGAATGCTTTAAAGGACGCTACATGTTTTTATAACGGTTATCGTTATCGGGATTTTAGGCAAGGAAAATATCAGATATCCGTATCGGCCATAAATGTCATATCGGTGCATCACTGCTGGAATATGTTCCGGGATTCTACCGATGGCATTGGAAAAAGTTATTGATAAGTCCTCAATGCACTTAACAATAAGTTCATCAAGGACGTCATCCCCACAGTGACCATACGTACCCCAACCAGAAGGGTAGAGCTGCCGTTTTCAAGGAGCGGGACTCTAACCCGGAAGCTTATAAGAAATCCCGCTATGCCCTCCGACGAACCATCAAGCAGGCAAAGCATCAATACAGGACTACGATCGAATCGTACGACACCGGCTCCGACGCTCGTCGGATGTGACAGGACTTGCAAACTATTAGACTACAAAGGGAAGCACAGCTGCGAGCTGCCCAGTGACACGAGCCTACCAGATGAGCTAAATAACTTCTATGCTCGCTTCGAGGCAAGTAACACTGAAACATGCATGAGAGCATCAGCTCTTCCAGACAACACTGTGTTCACACTCTCTGCAGCCGATGGGAGTAAGACCTTTAAACAGGCCGCAGGGCCAGACGGATTACCAGGATGTGTACTGTGAGCATGTGCTGACCAACTGGCAAGTGCCTTCACTGACATTTTCAACCTCTCCCGTCTGAGTTTGTAATACCAACATGTTTCAAGCAGACCACCATAGTCCCTGGGCCCAAGAACACTAAGGTAACCTGCCTAGATGACTACTGACCCGTAGCACTCATGTCTGTAGCCATGAAATGCTTTGAGGCTGGTCATGGCTCACATCAACACCATTATCAACAGAAAATCTTGACCCACCCCAATTTGCATATCGCACCAACAGGTCCACAGATGATGCAATCTGTATTGCACTCCACGCTGCCCTTTCCCACCTGGACAAAAGGAACACCTATGTGAGAATGCTATTCATTGACTACAGCTCAGCGTTCAACACCATAGTGCCCTCTAAGCTCATCAATAAGCTAAGGACCCTGGGACTAAACACCTCCCTCTGCAACTGGATACTGGACTTCCTGACAGGCCGCCCACAGGTGGTAAGAGTAGGCAACAACACATCGCCACGCTGATCCCCAACACAGGGGCCCCTCAGGGGTCAGTCACTTCCTGTATTCCTTGTTCACTCATGACTGCTCGGCCAGGCACGACTCCAACACCATCATTAAGTTTGCTGATGACACAACAGTGGTATGCCTGATCACTCAACACCGGTTCCCTCGCACATTGACTCTTTACCGGTACCCCCTGTATATAGCCCCGCTATTGTTATTTACTGCTGCACTTTAATTATGTGTTATTCTTATCTCTTACTTTTTGGGGGGTATTTTCTTAAAACTGGTTTGTTGGTTAAGGGTTTGTAAGTAAGCATTTCACGGTAAGGTCTTCACCTGTTGTATTTGTTTGATTTGATTTATTAGGCCTAGGTCTAGAATGAACTGTGATACTGTAGCTGTGCTAAATGGTCAACTATGTCTAAGTGACACACAAAGCTTGTTAAAATATCATATCTTTGTTTCCAAAGAGGCTGATACTATTGGTAGGTAAATAATAGGCCTAAATGCATGATCCTTTTGATGTGATTTTCACAGTCTGTGGAGCTTCTTTACTTTCTCTGGCCCTCTCCCCTGAGAAATAGAGAGAAATTGGAGCTGGAAGAAAGATGGTCAGGTGATGATGTTCTGAGTTCAGACAGACAGGCAGACGGTGTTTGAATTGGTTTGAAATCAGCAGCAGCACTGGCTCCTTTTGCCTTCTCCCCAAGGCCCTCCTGTGGGGCTACAGTCTGCTCAGCCCGGACTCAGTACACCAGGGATCATCAACTATATTCAGCCACGGGCCAGTTTTTTCTTGAGCGGAGGGGTCCAGAACATAATTAAAAAGAAATTGACCGCAAGAAGCCCAAACAGATATGTTTGACTAAAACAATAATTTCAAACCTTGCTTACATTTGTATATGATCACATCATGTCTCTATTATGCCTGGGAATACTTTGGAACAGATTTCTCAAACTAAAATCACTCTGAGCTGATTTCCTGGTGTTTTCTTTACAGTCGTATGTCCAACAATAACAATTCCACACAAAAAAAGACCTGCGGTACACTGTACAGTACACCAGAACATCACTCATTATAACAGCGTCTAGAAACACAACTGATCCTATGGATTAGGCAGCCTATGGATCCTATGGAGCCTATGGATCTGATCCTATGGACTACACAGAATTTTCACTACAACTGAGGACCAGGGTACAGCCAAACCGGGCCTAGAAGATCCTAATCCCGGTCAAGGTGAGACCAATGAAAATGTAAAGCTAGCTACAGGCGGCCCAAACCCTAACCTTTTTCTTAACCTAAGTCTCCTAACCTGCTATGTTACATCTTTTAACCTGCTGGTAACTTCTCCTAACCTGCTACAAAAAAAATTGTCCTCCATGCTATGACAGTTAACATTAGCAACAAAAAGTAATCTCATTTTGTGATCTCATCCCTGCCTGTCGCTGACATCTTTCTTCACGCACATGCGAGGACTTTTGCTTGCTATAGTATCTGCTGCTCGTCCGGACATACAAGGAAACAAGTAACAAGGACAAAAAAAGATTCCCAGCAGCATTTACATGAATCTATCTAGTGGGCAATGTCTCACTAACTATAAACTTTAATCTTTAACTTTAAAGCTCGGGCCTGTTAGCTAGCTAGTCATGCGCTATCGAAGCACTTGCACAGGTACACATCTGCATAGCTACTTGAATTAGCTAGGCCGTTAATGAGAAGTGCAATAATTTACCCCGCAGCTAGCAAGCTTGTGGCACAATCATTTTCAGAGCAAAAAACTTTGGCATTCAATAACATTGATCTAGAGAGCTAAGGGAGTGCACGTTGTTTATTATAATCAAATCAAGCTTTATTTATATAGCACATTTCAAACATGAATGCAATGCAATGCGCTTCACAGGAAAAAACAAAAACTATGAAAATACATATACATATTTACTTCACAAAAAACAAAAACTATGAAAATACATACATATTTACTTCACAGGAAAAAACAAAAACTATGAAAATACATATACATATTTACTTCACAAAAAACAAAAACTATGAAAATACATACATATTTACTTCACAGGAAAAAACAAAAACTATGAAAATACATATACATATTTACTTCACAAAAAACAAAAACTATGAAAATACATACATATTTACTTCACAGGAAAAAACAAAAACTATGAAAATACATACATACATATTTACTTAACAAAAAACAAAAGAGGATAAAAAACAAAAAGAATAACAATAAAAACTGAAAAACTAAAAATCACTAAGGAAAAGCAAAGCTAAAGAGGTGTGTTTTCTGACAGGCTAACGCTATTCCAGAGACTGAGGGCATAATAACAAAAGGCTGCCTCTGTGCCTCCTGGTCCTAGGCTTTGGGGTAATTAAAAGGCCAGTGCCAGAGGACCTGAGGGACCTACTGGGTACATAACTTTCGTGGATTTATTTAAAAACCAATAGGAGGATCTAGTGCAGAGACTTTAAACCCAGTGTAATGTGTGCTCTCCGTTTGGTCTTGGTCAGCACCCGTGCTGCAGCATTCTGTGTGTTTTGCAGTTGACCAATGGCCGTCTTGGGTAGACCAGATACGAAAGCATTATAGTAGTAATAAAAGCATGGATGAGTCTCTCTGTATCAGCCTGAGATAGAAATATATTTTGGTCACATTCCTAATGTGTGATTCAAAATTGAGTTCAGAATCTAAAATGACACCTAGGTTTTTTACCTGGTGTTTTATCTTTATTGCCCGTGAATTAAAATGTGCAGCCAGATGTTCTCTGTGCTTTGGCTCCAATAATAAGTACCTCGGTCTTGTCTTGATTTAGCTGGAGGAAGTTGTGAGCCATCCAAGTATTTAACTCACTAATACAGTATAATTTATCTATGGAGCTAAAATCCTCTGATGACACAGAAAAGCAAAGTTGTGTATCATCTGTGTTGCAGTGAAAATCAATGCCGTGCTTTCTGATAACGCTCCCAAGGGGTAACATATATAAACTGAACAGTACCGGACTCAAAGTCGAATCTTGTGGAACGCCATGTGTGATATCTATTTTCTCGGAGTTATATCCACCAAGGGTGACAAAAAAAACTATTGACCAGTTAAATAGGTCCTAAGCCAATTTAGAACTGGACGGAGAGGCCAGCCCACCTTTCCGAGCTCTAATTTATGGATTTCACATGACTGGGAATACAGATACACATCTGTTGTTCACAGATACCTTTTTAAAAAAAGTAGAGGTGGATCAGAAGCCCAGTCAGTACCTGGTGTGACCACTATGTGCCTCATGTGGCATGACACGTCACCTTCGCATAGAGTTGATCAGGCTGTTGATTGTGGCCTGTGGAATGGTGTCCATTCTTCTTCAATGGCTGTACGAAGTTGCTGGATATTGGCAGCAACTGGAACACACGTCGATCAAGAGCATCCAAAACAAGCTCAATGGTTGACATGTCTGGTGAGTATGCAGGCCATGGAAGAACTGGGGAATTTTTATCTTCCAGGAATTGTGTACAGATCTTTAAGACATGGGGCAGTGCATTATCATGCTGAAACATGAACATGAGTTTAGGCATTAACTCAGAATTTGTATGGCCTGTCCCTAAACGCTGTCTGGGTTTAAACATCTTCGATTATACAGAAAGTGAATACCTTAATCAATTAATAGTGACAGTATTAGATTACTTCCCAAGCAAGTCAATATTGTTTGTCTCCTCGGCTATAGAAGGTTTTGTCTCAGCCTCGATGTCAAAAAAACGTAACAATGATATTCTCGTCTTTCCCGGGCATTTTACAGCTTGTTTCTAGCATAAAGCACCGCGGACCAATGCGCTGTTATAGATCACTTCATATAATCGGATCTGTTTTTTATTTTTTTATATACACTACCATTCAAAAGTTTGGGGTCACTTCGAAATGTCCTTGTTTTTGAAAGAAAATCCATTTTTTTGTCCATTAAAATAACATCATATTGATCAGAAATACAATGTAGACATTGTTAATGTTTTAAATTACCATTGTAGCTGGAAACGACAGATTTGTTATGGAATATCTATATAGGCGTACAGAGGCCCATTATCAGAAACCATCACTCCTTTGTTCCAATGGCAGGTGGTGTTAGCTAATCCAAATGGATCATTTTAAAAGGCTAATTGATCATTAGAAAACCCTTTTGCAATTATGTTAGCACAGCTGAAAACTGTCCTGATTAAAGAAGCAATAAAACTGTCCTGATTAAAGAAGCAATAAAACTGTCCTTCTTTAGACTCGTTGAGTATCTGGAGAGTCAGGATTTGTGGGTTCGACTACAAACAAGAAATAAACAAGAAACTGAAGATCTCAGTTGGGGTGTGAGTGGCTCTGCAGAGAGATGGACCAGGCTGCCTGTCTAACTCCATCTGGCAAGAGGAGCCATTAATCTGGTTTAAAGGTTTTTAGGTGCAACAGTTTTTAAATTCACAATTTACCGCTCACATGCACATTTTTGCCTAGTAAAAACCAATGATGTACCGAATATCAGGTAGCTAGGTATATTTAGCTATGGAAGGTTTTCAATATGGCTGAAGTCATCTGCGTAAACTGCTGACCTGTACACTTGCGTGTAATCTTAGCTAATTTATTAGTTTGTGCTAAAGTCCTTGGCTGCTATTACGGGCCCGTTAGATTCACCGAAATTTGGGGACACTGCCACGCTGCTAATGTATAATACATACAAACACCAGAACAGACGTGTCGCTGTTAGAAGATCCAGAGAAAATGCTAGACCTTACCTTATGCATTAATTCAGTACACTCCATTCTGTCAATTCAATTCTCTTGTCATTATAATCCAAATTTGCGCTGACTCTGATCAACAGTGTCAAGATACTTTTCAATCTTTTTCCGAAAAGCTGAAGTCGCCATCCACAAGTAAAAATCAGCAGGGTTGCCAAGAAGCATCCAGGTAACGTTAAAACGACGCCATCATAATGATCATTGCTTGCTTGCGCGACCTGTGCGCAAGTCAAAATAAAGCGGCTTGCTTGCTAACTTGGTTGCCTATGTGATAAAATGAAACTGTTTTCAACATGTCAACTGTTTCATAAAAAAACATGTTTAACCAAACAAGATAAAAACGTTCAATTAGTACTTAGTGAATGAACAAACATATTTTGGAATGGACAGCTTGGTAGGCCACCAAGCTGTCCACTTAAATGGTGTCAAATTGAAGTAACAGGGTTCGTAGCGTAACGGTGAGCGTCACTGGGATTTGAAAGATATTTTGACCATTCTCTTTCGTGTATAGTTCTTGACACCTGCTCCCATTCCGGACACCGGCGAATGCACGCACGGCGTGTGCTCATTTTTTTTTTTATGTCTTAGATGTATGTAAAATAGCCTTTGGGTTCATAAGGCATCGTTGAGTGGCAAGGAACAGGGAGCGTGACGTGTACTAGTAGTTGTGCGCGCGTCTTGCTACTACGGAGCAGAGAACCGTGGCGAGACCAACTCTCAAGACTACGTTGTCCTCATTCATCAAATGCACGCCATCCCTACCGTACAAATGCATGCTATAAATTGCACAGGTTGTAAACGTTTCTCCTTTTAAGGCGCAACTTTGTCATTTGAGAAGCTATGATTTACGCTTATTCATATGCACACAGTACATCGTACACTATCAGTAGCACTTATGTATGTTCTGTTCCAAATCTGTGAGTACTCCCATCTGTTTTCATATTTATACACTGCTCAAAAATAAAGGGAACACTAAAATAACACATCCTAGATCTGAATGAAATATTCTTATTAAATACTTTTTTCTTTACAAGGTTGAATGTGCTGACAACAAAATCACACACAAATTATCAATGGAAATCAAATTTATCAACCCATGGAGGTCTGGATTTGGAGTCACACTCAAAATTAAAGTGGAAAGCTAGACTACAGGCTGATCCAACTTTGATGTAATGTCCTTAAAACAAGTCAAAATGAGGCTCAGTAGTGTGTGGCCTCCACGTGCCTGTATGACCTCTCTACAACGCCTGGGCATGCTCCTGATGAGGTGGCGGATGTTCTCCTGAGGGATCTCCTCCCAGACCTGGACTAAAGCATCTGCCATCTCCTGGACAGTCTGTGGTGCAACGTGGCGTTGGTGGATGGAGCGAGACATGATGTCCCAGATGTGCTCAATTGGATTCAGGTCTGGGGAACGGGCGGCCCAGTCCATAGCATCAATGCCTTCCTCTTGCAGGAACTGCTGACACACTCCAGCCACATGAGGTCTAGCATTGTCTTGCATTAGGAGGAACCCAGGGCAAAACGCACCAGCATATGGTCTCACAAGGGGTCTGAGGATCTCATTTCGGTACCTAATGGCAGTCAGGCTACCTCTGCCGAGCACATGGAGGGCTCTGCGGCCCCCCAAAGAAATGCCATCCCACACCATGACTGACCCACCGCCAAACCGGTCATGCTGGAGGATGTTGCAGGCAGCAGAACGTTCTCCATGGCGTCTCCAGACTCTTTCACGTCTGTCACATGCTCAGTGTGAACCTGCTTTCATCTGTGAAGAGCACAGGACGTCAGTGGCGAATTTGCCAATCTTGGTGTTCTCTGGCAAATGCCAAACGTCCTGCACGGTGTTGTGCTGTAAGCACAACCCCCACCTGTGGACGTCGGGCCCTCATACCACCCTCATGGAGTCTGTTTCTGACCGTTTGAGCAGACACATGCACATTTGTGACCTGCTGGAGGTCATTTTGCAGGGCTCTGGCAGTGCTCCTCCTTGCACAAAGGCGGAGGTAGCGGTCCTGCTGCTGGGTTGTTGCCCTCCTACGGCCTCCTCCACGTCTCCTGATGTACTGGCCTGTCTCCTGGTAACGCCTCCATGCTCTGGACACTACGCTGACAGACACAGCAAACCTTCTTGCCACAGCTCGCATTGATGTGCCATCCTGGATGAGCTGCACTACCTGAGCTACTTGTGTGGGTTGTAGACTCCGTCTCATGCTACCACTAGAGTGAAAGCACCGCCAGCATTCAAAAGTGACCAAAACATCAGCCAGGAAGCATAGGAACTGAGAAGTGGTCTGTGGTCACCACCTGCAGAACCACTCCTTTATTGGGGGTGTCTTGCTAATTGCCTATAATTTCCATCTGTCTATTCCATTTGCACAACAGTATGTGAAATGTGTCATTCAGTGTTGCTTCCGAAGCGGACAGTTTGATTTCACAGAAGTGTGATTGACTTGGAGTTACATTGTGTTGTTTAAGTGTTCCCTTTATTTTTTTGAGCAGTGTACATTTGGGAATGTGTGCTTTTTTTTTACTGGAGTTGGACAGCTGTGTACAGCTTTATTAAGAACATTGGAACCTAATGGATTTAGAGCACCTATCCAATGTCAGATTTATAAGAATGTATTCTTAAAAGTTTTTTGTACTTGTTGAATTTCTTTGTATTTTACAGGTGTTTCTCAGCATTTTGTCACTTGTAACAGTGTTTGTATCAGCACTTACCAAAATTGCTATTGATGAGCTGAAGGGTTATGCAGGCTTTTGTTCAAGCCCAGTGCTACCACACCTGATTTTACTGCTCAGCTATTCATCAATACCTCAGCTGTCCATCAAGACCTTATATAGTAGAAGGTGTGGTAGACCTGGGCTTGAACAGGAGAGCCTGCATAACCCTGTAGCCCATCGAGATACATACCGTCCCTGAATGGTATGTACAAAGTTTACTGATGAATTGCTCAAAAATGGTCCACCTCTGAGGAGCCTCCAATTGCTAAAACAGGACCATGTTTGCAAAAAGTGTTTCTGAGCTTATGTCAATATTACATAGGTCAATGGAGCCTGTCTGCATTCTTGATTTCTGTAACCGTTAGGTAAGCTATCTATATGAGTGGCTTTCGAACACACCACCTGTTATGTGGGGTATCTGCTGACTAAAATTCGGTAATGCCTTAGTGTGGCGTGGGGAGAATGCAATGCATTACCTTGTATGTGGTACAAATCACATTATTGTGGGAGCACCTCTAAAACTATTAGGCTGTTTGAGAAGGTTTGAATCCTAAGCAACCTGCCTACACATTGTTTGATTTACAATAGACCAACATACTGTAGCTACTGTAGTTGGTCAAAGCTGTGAGCTGGAAAACCTTGGTAGAGCATGGGTGAAGTACACATTGCGGCGCTCATGTGAATTTATTTTGCTTTTTGGCTTCAGACCAATGGCTACTTCTCACTTAAAATAGGCCTATAACATATGTTTTGTGTAAGGTTTGTGATCAGCAGCATGCTCTGTCTATCAGTCTACATAAGGAAGAGGCATCACTCATCTAATTTCTATCTTCCCTGTGTCTCTGTCTTATCAGGGGCAGTATGTATTTCCTGTCACCTCATGCCACCGGCCCAGAGACACTACTTTGCGCTTTTGGAAATCCAAGACCCTGTCTGCCTCCTGCTGTGGGTCATCAGGCTCATGAAGAGAGTGTGAGAGATCACATGGTGAGAGCACATCTGTCAAAAGGGTAGTTAATTTCCTGTCTTGACCTGTTGCTTAGCATCTGACTTTTTTGTTTCAGGTGTTCATGGATAGTAATAAAGGCATGGTGGGGTAAGCAGAACCAAGGGATGGGTACACCTGCCTGTTCTCTCTTTTTTTTGCTATCGGAAGAAGACCACTACTCACCGCCGATGCTCCACCTTCATTCTATGGTTGCGATTGTTTAAAAATAACTTTTCTATTGTCTGTTTCTGTTCAGTGTTCACTATTAATTAGAAAAACTATTTTTCAATTGAATATTTTAATGGCACACCTAATAAAACATAGTCGAGCATTGAACATTCATTGTTTTGTTGTGATCCTTTTACTATACTGTATGAGTCATAGAAAGTTTGACTTGCATTAATGGAGCTGTTGGCCTGTTTGGCCCAGGCCTTGTGATACTGTAGATGTGTATGAGTCAGACAGGACTGCTTTTCAGGGTATTGTAGGTCTTCTCCCAAGCTAACCTAGTGTGATGACGATCCTTGCCTGAGGCCTAGAATGTGTTGGCTCACATAACTAGCACCAAGCAATGGTCACAGACAATTCAAGTTCAAGGCCTGTCCCATTAGACAGGCTTCGAGGTCATTGTTGTCAATATGCTCGTTATAGGTAATGGAAGCCGTGAGGTCCAGCCCTGACAGACTTATGGTAAGCTAACCTAGTGCGTATAATGAAGGTAAACATTAGGTCATTAAAAATACATTTACCAATGAAACATAGCTCAAGAGCTCATCAAACCCAAAACGAAGCAGTGGAAAGCTGAATTTTGCCTGGGTGGGAGACAGGGAGCCCATGGAAGTACATACTGTATACATTATTTGCATTTCTGAACTGGCATGCAATATATTCCAACTTAATTTCACAGGATTAGAAATGAGCCTTGTCATACTGCAGGCTCTAAGCCAGCTGTCTGGTGTGTAAAGACACTGAGCTCACAGTTATGTAAACTAGCTTATTCACACAATCTCACGGGTGCAGTGGGGTGTTTATCCTTTTGTCACATTTTGAAATAGAAACATTGGCATGATACAGGTCTGACTTAAATCTGCATTGCTGTTTTTATGCAGTTGCTTTCCCAATGAAATGTGTGCTCTGTAAATAACATATTTTGTAAATATGAAACATAAACATTCGCTTAGCAGGTTTCATTCAATGATTGACTTCATGGCTTACAATCTCATTTACGAGCTACAGTAGGTACAGGGAAGGCCAGGAAGCAAGGCCAAGAATAGCAGTTTTCTGCAAATGTGTCCTTAACCTTGTCAAATGAAACTAATCAAGTTTAATTTAATTTCAGCACTAGGGTGAATTTAAACAAAATCAATATCAACCTAGTTATCATACATGGTGTGACTTGAGTGATGGAGTTTTCCTGAGTGTCGACATGACCCATTGGCTATGAATACAAAGTCGAAGCATTTGGTAATCTGAATGCTATTGGAAATCCGTAGGTGCTGCCTAGGACCATTTGTTTTTGGTCCATTCTTACTCAAAGACTCCAACACAACACTACAAACACCAAGTGGGATTCAGGGCAGGCCTTTGAAAATCACTGTTTTGTCCTTATACACTGGCAAGAGAGCACAAGCTGATAGTGAAAGACGTTGCCAGAGAAATAACATCCTACTAGTAGCGAAACACAAAGCTCTGTTCATACAGCTCCATACAGTTACTGTGTGTTACGTATTACTCCAATCACAGGGTAATTGATCAACAAAGAAAACAACAGAAACAAGGAGAAAAACAATGTCTAAGAATTCTGAGTGGACTAAATAAAACCATGTATATCACAAAAGAAGTCAGCTGTAAATATAACCAGCTGTTCTAGCAAATTAATTCAATCCAAAATGCCTCTTGGGGAAGGACGATAAGAGCGTTCATTCTTAACTTGTCAAAAATAGATTAGTCACTGTTTTTCATTCGCATAGAATTTGTTAATGACACCAGAGTGAAATGAAATGAGGCTTATGTTAAATCCCTCAACAGAATACTTTGGCTTAAAAATCAATCCATTATGGAACTTTTTACATAGCATTGTTGATATACATAATTCATAATTTTGATCAAGAATACCCTTTTACCTAAATAACCATTTTGATTTCAACATCATTTTGACCTCCAACTAGGTCACACATTCTGTTCACAAGAAAGGGTTAAATCCACAGAGAGCTCTAAGAGCAGTGTCTGGTCTGAATGAAGTGGACAGCAGCAGTGTAACTGACATGGATTACTCTTCCTGCCAGACACACTCATGGGTCAACTGCCCACACAAAATATGGTCTCTGAGTTGTCAGAGAGCCAGGACAATGAATCAAATCACATCTTTGATATGATTTGCTTACACCACTGGTATGGTATCGAGAGTATGACTGATCTCTAGTGATCTCTCCATTTCCCCATAAAGTTCCTGGAGTTATCGCTTAAAAGGTTTCTCCATTATTTCCACGGGCTTTTAGGGGATTTGAGTCTAAGCCTCTCTTGTTAGTACATTGTAGAAAAACAAATAGCAACAGGCCTGAGCTAAAGTTTGGTAAAATTGGGCTCTTGGGGAGGGGCTTTACTGTTACTGTTCATTTAGTTGTTGCTACTGCAAGACAGATGGAAGGCTCAACTCACACACTCGGCCTGTATCCGACAGTGAGGCTGGCTCTGATGGTGTCCCAGCTGGAATGGGGGGATGGCGGTTGGGAGGTCTCTCAGTACTTGGTTAAATGAATGTCACCCATCCATCATGGACCACCCAGTAACCTTCCCTGAACCTTAGACGCTGTCACTAGCTGGCTAATACTCGGCACTCTACACTGTACCTTAGAGACTGCTGCCATTTGTACATAGAGTCATTGAACACTAGCCACTATAATAATGTTTACATACTGTTTTACCCACTTTATTTGCATATACTGTAGTATAGTCATGGCTTATCCTATATAACTACTGCTGTACAGACCTTTTCTATTCACATACTGCCCATTCTGTCTATACACACCATTCACATATGTACAATATACTGTATATTTATATTCCAGACTAATTTTCTGCAATTCTATACATTTTTCCATGTGGTTTTGTACTGTCTATTTAAATACTGTTTTCACAACTAAGTTCATTCTAATATTTATATTACTGTACATTGTATTTTAGTTACACTGTTTATTTATATACTGGATTCTTGACATAGCTCACTCTAATATACACTGAGTGTACAAAACATTAAGAACACCTGCTCATTCAATGACAGGCTGACCAGGTGGATCCAGGTGAAAGCTATGATCCCTTATCGATGTGTTACGTGTTAAATCCACTTCAATCAGTGTAGATGAAGGGGAGGAGACAGGTTAAAGAAGGATTTTTAAACCTTGAGTCAATTGAGACATGGATTGTGTTTGTTTGCCAATCAAATCAAATCAAATGTTATTTGTCACATGTGCCGAATACAACAGGTGTAGTCCTTACAGTGAAACGATTACTTACAAGCCCTTAACCAGCAAGGCAGTTTTAAGAAAAGCGGGGGCACCCTGTGTCGAGGGAATTTAGGTAATATGTACATGTAGGTAGAGCTATTAATGTGACTATGCATAGATAATAACAGAGAGTAGCAGCAACGTAGAATGGGGGTGGAAGGTGGCAATGCAAATTGTATGTATATGAATTTGATTAGATGTTCAGGAGTCTTATGGCTTGGGGGTAGATGTTACGGATCCCTCCGGAACTTTCATTACGCACACCTGTCCCCTATTCCCACTGATTAGTACTTGTATAAGCTTGCCCTTTGGTTTACATTGGGCTGTCGATTATTGTTACAATGTCCGTTGGTCGTGTGGGTACCTGTGCTGTTGTTTTGGCTTTCGTACCACGTATATTGTGCAGATGATTACAGGTCTCATCCCATGTGATAATCATTGTGCAATTGTGTATTTATTCAAGGTACTCCTTGCTCTTTTGTTTGGGTTTATCCCCTGTGTTTTGTATTCGTGTTTGTTTGGTCTTCGTCCCCGTGCCTTTACACGGCACGCTGTAAATTGGGAAATAAAAACCCCTATTCTGCATTCCTGCACCTGTCTCCCGACCCCTTCATACCAACGTGACAGAATAATCAACCCTTTTGCGAGACAGCGGGAATGGCCCGTCAGAGGTCGCTACAACGGGTCCGTCCAATGACGCAGCTTCTGCAGCTGCAACTGGCCTGTCTGACACCACCAAAACCGGTCCATCTGACACCACTGCAACTGGTCCATTCGACGCAGACGCAACATTGGCAGCGGCAACTGGCCCGTCCGACAACGACGCAACTTCGGCAGCTGCATCGGGTCTTGATCGACCTGCACTGTGTTACTGTGATCGCCCTTGAGGCCGGTGTCTTTGCTCTGCTATTGCATCAAGGGGGTACTGTCACGGATCCCTTCGAATCTTTCATTACGCACACCTGTTCCCTATTCCCACTGATTAGTACTTGTAGTGTGCCCTTTGGTTTCCATTGGGCTTTCGATTATTGTTTCAGTGGCCGATGATGCGTGTGAGTACCTGTGCTGTGTGTTTTGGACTTTTGTGCCCTTGTGGATTGTGCAGATAATTATGGGTCTCGTCTCATGTATTAATCATTGTGCGCATGTGTCATTTTTTCGAGGTACTCTTCGCTCTTTTGTTTGTGTTTCAACCCTGTGTTTTTGTTTGGTCTTCGTCCCCGTGCCTTTACACGGCATGCCGTAATTTGGGTACAATAAAAACCCTTATTACGCATTCCTGCATCTGTCTCTCGAATCATTTATACCAATGTGACAGTAGAAGCTGTTTAGAAGCCACTTGGACCTAGACTTGGCGCTCCGGTACCACTTTCCGTGCTATAGCAGAGAGAACAGTCTATGACAAGGGTGGCTGGAGTCTTTGACGATTTTTTGGGCCTCCTATGACAGCACCTGGTACAGAGGTCCTGGATGGCGGGAAACTTGGCCCCTGTGATGTACTGGGCCGCACGCACTACCTTCTGTAGTGCCTTGCGGTTGGAGGTCGAGCAGTTGCCATAACAGGCAGTGAATCAACCCGTCAGGATGCTCTCGATGGTGCAGCTGTAAAACCTTTTGAGGATCTGAGGACCCATGCCAAATCTTTTCAGTCTCCTGAGGGGGAATAGGTTTTGTCATGCCCTCTTCAAAACTGTCTTGGTGTGCTTGGACCATGTTCGTTTGTTGGTGATGTGGACGCCAAGGAACTTGAAGCTCTCAACCTGCTCCACTACAGCCCCGTTGATGAGAATGGGGATGTGCGCGATCCTCATTTTCCTGTAGTCCACAATCCTCTCCTTTTCTTGATCGCGTTGAGGAAGAGGTTTTTGTCCTTGCACCACACGGTCAGGTCTCTGTCCTCCTCCCTATAGGCCGTGTTGAGGATCAGCGTGGCAGATGTGTTGTTACCTACCCTTACCATCCGTTAGGAAGTCCAGGATGCAGTTGCAGAGGGAGGTGTTTAGTCCCAGGGTCCTTAGCTTCATGATGAGCTTTGAAGGGACTATGATGTTGAACAGTGAGCTGTAGTCAATGAATAGCATTCTTACATAGGTGTTCCTTTTGTCCAGGTGGGAAAGGGCAGTGTGGAGTCAAATAGAGATTGCATCATCTGTGGATCTGTTGGGACGGTATGCAAATTGGAGTGGGTCTAGGGTTTCTGGGATAATGGTGTTGATGTGAGCCATGACCAGCCTTTCAAAGCATTTCATGGCTACAGACGTGAGTGCTACGGGTCAGTAGTCATTTAGGCAGGTTACCTTAGTGTTCTTGGGCACAGGGACAATGGTGGTCTGCTTGAAACATGTTGGTATTAGAGACTCAGACAGGGAGAGACTTGCCAGTTGGTCAGCACATGCTCGGAGTACACGTTCTGGTAATTCGTCTGGCCCTGCGTTCTTGTGAATGTTGACCTGTTTAAAGGTTTTACTCACATCGGCTGCAGAGAGCGTGATCACACAGTTGTCCGGAACAGCTGATGCTCTCAAGCATGTTTCAGTGTTACTTGCCTCGAAGTGAGCATAGAAGTTATTTAGCTCGTCTGGTAGGCTCGAGTCACTGGGTAGCTCTCGGCTGTGCTTCCCTTTGTAGTCTATAATAGTTTGCAAGCCCTGCCATATCCAACGAGCGTCGGAGTTAGTATGGTACGATTCGATCTTAATGGTTTGTCGGAGGGCAGAGCAGGATTTCTTATAAGCTTCCAGGTTAGAGTCCCGCACCTTGAAAGTGGCAGCTCTACCCTTTAGCTCAGTGCGAATGTCGCCTGTAATCCATGGCTTCTGGTTGGGGTATGTACATACAGTCACTGTGGGGACAACGTCATCGATGCACTTATTGATGAAGCCAGTGACTGATGGTGGTGTACTCCTCAATGCCATCGCAAGAATCCCGGAACATATTCCAGTCTCTGCTAGCAAAACAGCCCTGTAGTTTCATCTGACTACTTTTTTATAGACTGAGTCACTGGTGCTTCCTGCTTTAATTTTTGTTTGTCAGCAGGAATCAGGAGGATAGAATTATGGTCAGATTCGAGGGAGAGCTTTGTACGTGTCTGTCTGTGTGGAGTAAAGGTGGTCTAGAGTTTTTTCCCTCTGATTGCACATTTAACATGCTGATAAAAATTTGGTTAAACTGATTTAAGTTTCCCTGCATTAAAGTCCCCGGCCGCTAGGAGTGTCACCTTCTGGATGAGCGTTTTCTTGTTTGCTTATGGCGGTATACAGCTCATTGAGTGCGGTTTTAGTGCCAGCATCGGTCTGTGGTGGTGTGTAGACAGCTACGAAAAATATAGATGAAAACTCTCTAGGTAGATAGTGTGGTCTACAGCTTATCATGAGATACTCTACCTCAGACGAACAAAACCTCAAGAATTCCTTAAATATTGTGCAACAGCTGTTGTTTACAAATATGCATAGGCCCTCGCCCCGTGTCTTACCAGAGGCAGCTGTTCTATCCTGCCGATAGTGTAAAACCCATCAGCTGTATGTTATTAATGTAATCGTTCAGCCACGACTCAGTGAAACATATATATTACAATATTTAATGTCCTGTTGGTAGGATATGTGGAATGCTTTCGACACCTTGTACAGTTCATGCCCTGACGGATTGAGGCTGTTCTGAGGGCAAAATGGGGGGGCCGACAAACAATTTGTTAGTTCGACATGATAGGATCTTTTTGTGTCGGTAAAATGTATTATGTGAGAAATGGCAGTGGAAACGCCTTTTTACACATATATGGATGTAATTACCATCATATCAAAGTTAACTTGGGAGTCACCTGAATATAAACTCAGCAAAAAAAGAAACGTCCCTTCTTCAGGACCCTGTCTTTCAAAGATAATTTGTGAAAATCCAAATAACTTCACAGATCTTGGGGGCCTCCCAGGTGGCGCAGTGGTTAAGGGCACTGTACTGCAGCGCCAGGTGCGCCACCAGAGACCCTGGGTCTGGGAGGCCACGACCGGGAGGTCCGTGGGGCGTCACACAATTGGCCTAGCGTCGTCCGGGTTAGGGAGGGTTTGGCCGGTAGGGAAATCCTTGTCTCATCGCGCACCAGCGACTCCTGTGGCGGGCCGAGCGCAGTGCGCACTAACCAAGGTTGCCAGGTGCACGGTGTTTCCTCCGACACATTGGTGCGGTTGGCTTCCGGGTTGGATGGCGCTGTGTTAAGAAGCAGTGCGGCTTGGTTGGGTTGTGTATCGGGGGACGCATGACTTTCAACCTTCGTCTCTCCTGAGCCCGCACGGGAGTTGTAGCGATGAGACAAGATAGTTACTGCTAAAACAATTGGATACCACGAAATTGGGGAGAAAAAGGGGTAAAAAACTTCACAGATTTGTAAAGGGTTTAAACACTATTTCCCAAGCTTGTTCAATGAACCGTAAACAATTAGTGAACATGCACCTGTGGAACGGTCATTAAGACACTAACAGCAATTAAGGTCACAGTTATGAAAACTTAGGACACTAAAGAGGCCTTTCTACTGACTCTGAAAAACACCAAATGAAAGATGCCCAGGGTCCCTGCTCATCTGCGTGAACGTGCCGTTGGCATGCTGTAAGGAGGCATGAGGACTGCATATGTGGCCAGGGCAAAAAATTGCAATGTCCGTATTGTGAGACACCTAAGGAGACAGGACAGACAGCTGATCATCCTCGCAGTAGCAGACCACGTGTAGGCTGAGAGAGGCTAGACTGAGGGCTTGTAGGCCTGTTGTCTGGTGAGGACCTGCCTTACATCACCGGCAACAACGTCACCTATGGGCACAAACCCACCATTGCTGGACCAGACAGGACTGGCAAAAAGTGCTCTTCACTGACGAGTCGAGGTTTTGTCTCACCAGGAGTGATTGTCAGATTTGTGTTTATCATTGAAGGAATGAGCGTTGCACCAAGGCCTGTACTCTGGAGTGGGATCGATTTGGAGGTGGAGGGTCCATCATGGTCTGAGGCGGTGTGTCACAGCATCATCAGACTGAGCTTGTTTTGCAGGCAATCTCAACGCTGTGCATCCTCCTCCCTCATGTGGTACCCTTCCTGCAGGCTCATCCTGACATGACCCTCCAGCATGACAATGCCACCAGCCATACTGTTCATTCTGTGCATGATTTCCTGCAAGACAGGAATGTCAGTGTTCTGCCATGGCTATCGAAGAGCCCAGATCTCAATCCCATTGAGCACGTCTGGGATCTGTTGGATCTGAGGGTGAGGGCTAGGGCCATTCCCCCCAGAAATGTCTGGGAATTTGCAGGTGCCTTGGTAGAACAGTGGGGTAACATCTCAACATCTCAACATCTCATCTCATCTCGGGCAAATCTGGTGCAGTCCACGTGGAGGAGATGCCACTCCGATTCCTCCTCATCCGACCACGACACCCGTTACACATTATTACATTTCTGTTAGTCACATGTCTGTGGAACTTGTTCAGTTTATGTCTCAGTTGTTGAATATTGTTATGTTCATACAAATATTTACAAACGTTAAGTTTACTGAAGATAAACGCAGTTGACATTGAGAGGACGTTTCTTTTTTTGCTGAGTTCATGTAGTGTGGTTTGTCCTCCCACTTCGACTCGGAAAACCATGTTGTTTATTAGGCAACAGATTCAATAAGTCCTCATGAACTTCACAGGGTGGTGAACATGCACTTCATAGGCTTGATCCAATAAATATCGAGGGTCTTATTCTGGTGACATGATGATCGATGTTTGGCTGCCATTTGAAAAATATAAATTATCTCGATCTTATCCATAATAATCTCATAATGTATGTAGCCTACCCACACTGTATCTGCGAGTTGTTGGCAAGAGCGCACGTGCCAAAACCAGAGTGGGCACATTTGTGACAAAACCATCATAGCGTTGAAAATATGATGGAAACCATTTTAACTAGCATTTTTCATTCGGTACAGATAAATGTAACCACAAAAGTCATTTTTCTGTGTACTATGTCATCACGCACAGACTTTTATACATAATAAGTTAGTTTGCTGGAAACACATCTCTGGTGGTAAAATGTACATATTGTTTAGTGCAGATTTTAGAATATTCACATGACAATCTGGATAGAAACCTAGCTACTGTTGTAGTGCTATTTGGGTTGTTAATTGGAGTCGTTCTGATATTTCTTGATTTCTTGTATTATTGCTTTATCAGATTATTTGTGTACTTGTTTGACATTTTACTGCATTGTTAGGAGCTAGTAACATAAACATTTTGCTGCATCCACTGTAACATCTGCAAAACTGTGTAAGCGAGCAATAAACTTTGATTTTATTAAATCAAATCAAATCAAATGTTATTGGTCACATACACATATTTAGCAGATGTGAATGCGGGTGTAGCGCAATGTTTGAGTTCTTATCTCCAACAGTGCAGTAGAATCTAACAATTCACAACAATACACAAATCTAAAAGAAAAAGAATGGAATAAAGAAATATATAAATATTAGGACGAGCAATGCCAGAGTGGCATTGAATAAAATACAGTAGAATAGAATACAGGATCTACATATGAGATGAGTAAAGCAGAAATAACACACACAAAAAATGAAATACTGCAAAGTTGCTTAGTAGCTAGAAGCAGAGCTGTCATGTCTGTCTGCACCATCTTGCCATGGTAACGTGGTAACTAAACTGAACTGGTAACCACTGGACATAGACGTGATACATACAGTGGGGGAAAAAGTATTTAGTCAGCCACCAATTGTGCAAGTTCTCCCACTTAAAAAGATGAGAGAGGCCTGTAATTTTCATCATAGGTACACTTCAACTATGACAGACAAAATGAGGAAAAAAAATCAGAAAATCACATTGTAGGATTTTTTAGGAATTTATTTGCAAATGATGGTGTGAAATAAGTATTTGGTCAATAACAAAAGTTTATCTCAATACTTTGTTATATACCCTTTGTTGGCAATGACAGAGGTCAAATGTTTTCTGTAAGTCTTCACAAGGTTTTCACACACTGTTGCTGGTATTTTGGCCCATTCCTTCCATGCAGATCTCCTCTAGAGCAGTGATGTTTTGGGGCTGTTGCTGGGCAACATAGACTTTCAACTCCCTCCAAATATTTTCTATGGGGTTGAGATCTGGAGACTGGCTAGGCCACTCCAGGACCTTGAAATGCTTCTTACGAAGCCACTCCTTCATTGCCCGGGCGGTGTGTTTGGGATCATTGTCATGCTGAAAGACCCAGCCACTTTTCATCTTCAATGCCCTTGCTGATGGAAGGAGGTTTTCACTCAAAATCTCACGATACATGGCCCCATTCATTCTTTCCTTTACACGGATCAGTCATCCTGATCGCTTTGCAGAAAAACAGCCCCAAAGCATGATGTTTCCACCCCCATGCTTCACAGTAGGTATGGTGTTCTTTGGATGCAACTCAGCATTCTTTGTCCTCCAAACACGACAAGTTGAGTTTTTACCAAAAAAGTTATATTTTGGTTTCATCTGACCATATGACATTCCCCCAATCTTCTTCTGGATCATCCAAATGCTCTCTAGCAAACTTAAGATGGGCCTGGACATGTACTGACTTAAGCAAGGGGACATGTCTGGCACTGCAGGATTTGAGTCCCTGGCGGCGTAGTGTGTTACTGATGGTAGGCTTTGTTACTTTGGTCCCAGCTCTCTGCAGGTCATTCACTAGGTCCCTCTGTGTGGTTCTGGGATTTTTGATTTTCTGGATTTTTTTTCTCATTTTGTCTGTCATAGTTGAAGTGTACCTATGATTAACATTACAGGCTTCTCTCATCGGTTTAAGTGGGAGAACTTGCACAATTGGTGGCTGACTAAATACTTTTTTGCCCCACTGTATATATATTGATATTAGTCCTGGTCGGCACACATTTGAAGTGTGGCTGAATTTCTTATACAGTTTTTAAATAGGATGTCTGTCTTAAACACTAACATTGTAATGGGTCCTTCAAATGTTGATGTCAGTTCCAGTTCTGTTATTTCTCTATGCAGTTCCCAGAGCTATTCTTGAGACAGAGGGGAAAGGCTCAGTCACATGTGCCTTCTCAATGATGAAAACCACTTTATACACATCACAATGCTAAAATATTGATGGGCCTCTGACAAAGCCATTTTCTAGTCTGGGTTGGCTTGGGAATTCTCACGTTTGTGTTGACGATTAAATATTGATATTTGCTAGATATTTTTAGACAGGGTTGTGACACTGAAATTAACATTAAATTAGCAATTGTATAAATACATTGGAGAAAATCCAATACATTTCCAAGAGAACTAAATGTACAGTGCCTTGCGAAAGTATTCGGCCCCCTTGAACTTTGCGACCTTTTGCCACATTTCAGGCTTCAAACATAAAGATATAAAACTGTATTTTTTGTGAAGAATCAACAAGTGGGACACAATCATGAAGTGGCACGACATTTATTGGATATTTCAAACTTTTTTAACAAATCAAAAACTGAAAAATTGGGCGTGCAAAATTATTCAGCCCCTTTACTTTCAGTGCAGCAAACTCTCTCCAGAAGTTCAGTGAGGATCTCTGAATGATCCAATGTTGACCTAAATGACTAATGATGATAAATACAATCCACCTGTGTGTAATCAAGTCTCTGTATAAATGCACCTGCACTGTGATAGTCTCAGAGGTCCGTTAAAAGCGCAGAGAGCATCGTGAAGAACAAAGAACACACCAGGCAGGTCCGAGATACTGTTGTGTGTAACGGCTCTCTTCCTCTGACGAAGAGGTAGAACAAGGATCGGACCAAAATGCAGCGTGATGATGATTCATGATATATTTTAATGAAGGAAAACCTATACATACAGAAACTACAAAACTAACGAAAATGAAATAATGAAAACCGAAACAGCCTATCTGGTGAAATACAAAACACTAAGACAGGAACAATCACCCACAAACACACAGTGAAACCCAGGCTACCTAAATATGGTTCCCAATCAGAGACAACGAGAATCACCTGACTCTGATTGAGAACCTCAGGCAGCCATAGACTATGCTAGACACCCCTACTCAGCCACAATCCCAATACCTACTAAAACCCCCAGTACCACAACACAACACAACACAACACAAAATAACCCCATGTCACACACTGGCCTGACCAAAATAAATATATAAACACAAAATACTAAGACCAGGGCGTGACATTGTGAAGAAGTTTGAAGCCGGATTTGGATACAAAAAGATTTCCCAAGCTTTAAACATCCCAAGGAGCACTGTGCAAGCGATAATATTGAAATGGAAGGAGTATCAGACCACTGCAAATCTACCAAGACCTGGCCGTCCCTCTAAACTTTCAGCTCATACAAGGAGAAGACAGATCAGAGATGCAGCCAAGAGGCCCATGATCACTCTGGATGAACTGCAGAGATCTACAGCTGAGGTGGGAGACTCTGTCCATAGGACAACAATCAGTCGTATATTGCACAAATTTGGCCTTTATGGAAGAGTGGCAAGAAGAAAGCCATTTCTTAAAGATATCCATAAAAAGTGTTGTTTAAAGTTTGCCACAAGCCGCCTGGGAGACACACCAAACATGTGGAAGAAGGTGCTCTGGTCAGATGAAACCAAAATGGAACTTTTTGCAACAATGCAAAACGTTATGTTTGGCGTAAAAGCAACACAGCTCATCACCCTGAACACACCATCCCCACTGTCAAACATGGTGGTGGCAGCATCATGGTTTGGGCCTGCTTTTCTTCAGCAGGGACAGGGAAGATGGTTAAAATTGATGGGAAGATGGATGGAGCCAAATACAGGACCATTCTGGAAGAAAACCTGATGGAGTCTGCAAAAGACCTGAGACTGGGACGGAGATTTGTCTTCCAACAAGACAATGATCCAAAACATAATGTAAAATCTACAATGGAATGGTTCAAAAATAAACATATCCAGGTGTTAGAATGGCCAAGTCAAAGTCCAGACCTGAATCCAATCGAGAATCTGTGGAAAGAACTGAAAACTGCTGTTCACAAATGCTCTCCATCCATCCAACCTCACTGAGCTCGAGCTGTTTTGCAAGGAGGAATGGGAAAAAATGTCAGTCTCTCGATGTGCAAAACTGATAGAGACATACCCCAAGCGACTTACAGCTGTAATCGCAGCAAAAGGTGGCGCTACAAAGTATTAACTTAAGGGGGCTGAATAATTTTGCACACCCAATTTTTCAGTTTTTGATTTGTTAAAAAAGTTTGAAATATCCAATAAATGTTGTTCCACTTCATGATTGTGTCCCACTTGTTGTTGATTCTTCACAAAAAAATACAGTTTTATATCTTTATGTTTGAAGCCTGAAATGTGGCAAAAGGTCGCAAAGTTCAAGGGGGCCGAATACTTTCGCAAGGCACTGTATTGTATTCCTAGACAGCAAACAATTTGTTAAAGGGCACAGTCCCTACATTTCGACAAGCTTAGCAGCATAAAAAGTAAAACACAGAGAACATTAATTAAAGTGACACCAACCCATCAAAACAACTTGCTGCCAGCTTTAGTCTGTCAAAGCAGGATAAACTATCAAATCAAATTGTATGCGCCAAATACAACAGGTGTAGACCTCACAGTGAAATGGGGGGGGTGCAAATAGTCTGGGTAGCCATTTGATTAGCTGTTCAGGAGTCTTATGGCTTGTTTAGAAGCCTCTTGGACCTAGACGTGGCACTCCGGTACTGCTTGCCATGCGGTAGCAGAGTGAACGGTCTGACTAGGGTGGCTGGAGTCTTTGACAACTTTTAGGGCCTTCCTCTGACACCTGCATGTGAAGTTGAGGTAAACTGTCGGTGGTGTTAGTGAGAATACATTTTCAGGAGATGATCCTGTCCTACACTTGATTTATTCTAAAAACATGGTTTAAACTGATTTCGTGTTTAGATGGGCTGTCAAGTAGGCATGGTTTTATTGTTATTATCATGATGTTGGACCTATCATCAATGACATTAGATCAGATATATTGTAATCTACATGCAAAAGGAGTGCTCAACCCCAAAACACACACAGATGGTCATAGGCTACATCAAGCATCATCAAAGCTAGTGAACAAATCACCCTGTCTTGGCAAAGGAGCTTCATACTCAACATACAATTATAATGTTTGGTAAAGAATGCAGGTGCTTTTTATAACCCTGTCATTTCATTTCTCCTCAGGATCTGTAAAGTAATGACAGAGATTGTTTTGCTGTTGTACTACAAACAGTGGGCAGCTCAAGCACACTTATCCCTTATTTACCCAGTATTGACTGACAAATTGGAGAGTGCTTGTTTGCTGCAAAGGGGCCAATACAAGCCCAGTAAACCCACAGCACAAAGCACAGAGCTGGCACCAACAGCAACATCCATAAGAAAGTTCAGCCTATACCATTACTGAAATTAGAGTTTTAAAATCAGGCCAGAGTCGTAAGGGGATATAAAGAGCATCCCACTACATTATATGATTGGCAGCCGCCCCAGGAAATGAGAAATAGAACCAGAGGTACAATTGGTGCACTGTGTTGGCAGGGTCTAACTGCCCTGCTGTGTGGCCTAATGAAGACCACCATTGACTAGATAGGGCCTAGACAACAGCCCCTATGTACAAATCAAAAGACACATTATCAAGCTCAGTTTAAGCGGTCACTTTCAACATCTTTCTAAATGCACATCTGTAATATTTCTGTGACTAGGCCATAGATTATAGATGGTTGATTATTGTCTTGCAATAAAATGCACAGTGCCTTTGGAAAGTATTCAGACCCCTTGACTTTTCCCACATTTTGCTACGCTACAGCCTTATTCTAAAATTGATTAAATATTTGTTCTTCTTCATCAATTTACAGACAATACCCCATAATGACAAAGCAAAAACTGATTTTAGAATTGTTTTCCAATTTATTACAAATAACAAACTGGAATATCACATTTACATAAGTATTCAGATCCTTTACTCAGTCATTTCTTGAAGCACCTTTACCACAGGTGGAATTAAATACTCTCAGGAGAGACCTAAAAATTGCTGTGCAGAGACGCTCCCCATCCAACCCGACAGAGCTTGAGAGGATCTGCAGCATCATACCCAAGAAGACTCAATGCTGTAATCGCTTCATAATGACAATTACAGCATTGTGTGTTCTTGTCATTATGTGCATGTGATATTTCAGTGATTACAGCATCTAGTCTTCCTAGGTATGACTCTACAAGCTTGGCACACCTGTATTTGGGGAGTTTTTCCCATTCTTCTCTGCAGATCCTCTCAAGCTCTGTTGGATGGGGAGCATTGCTGCACAGCTATTTTCAGGTCTCTCCAGAGATGCTTGATTAGGTTCAAGTCCAGGCTCTGGCTGAGCCACTCAAGGACATTCAGTGACTTGCCCCGAAGCTACTGCTGTGCTGTCTTGGCTGTGTGTTTAGGGTCGTTGTCCTGTTGGAAGGGGAACCTTCGCCAAAGTCTGAGGTCCTGAGCACTCCGGAGCAGGTTTCCATCAAGGATCTCCCTGTACTTTGCTCCATTCATCTTTGCCTCAATCCTGACTGAAAAACATCCCCACAACATGATGCTGCTGCCACCACCATGCTTCACTGTAGGGATGGTGCAAGGTTTCCTCCAGATGTGATGCTTGTCATTCAGGCCAAAGAGTTCAATCTTTTTTTCAACAGACCAGAGAATCTTGTTTCACGTTGTCTGAGAGTCTTTAGGTGCCTTTTGGCAAACTCCAAGCAGGCTGTCATGCGCCTTTTACTTCAGTCTGGGCACTCTACAATAAAGGCCTGATTGTTGGAGTTCTGCAGAGATTGTTGTCCTTCTGGAAGTTTCTCCCATCTCCACAGTGGAACTCTAGAGCTCTGTCAGAGTGACCATCGGGTTCTTGGTCATCTCCCTGACCAAGGCTCTTCTCCCCCGATTGCTCAGTTTGGCCAGGCGGCCAGCTCTAGGAGTTTTGGTGGTTCCAAACATCTTCTATTTAGGTATTTTTTAAATTCATTTTATTTTTATTTTACCTTTATTTAACTAGGCAAGTCCGTTAAGAACAAATTCTTATTTTCAATGACGGCCTAGGAACAGTGGGTTAACTGCCTGTTCAGGGGCAGAACGACAGATTTGTACCTTGTTAGCTCGGGGGTTTGAACTTGCAACCTTCCGGTTACTAGTCCAACGCTCTAACCACTAGGCTACCCTGCCGCCCCGGTATGATGGAGGCCACTGTGTTCTTGGGGACCTTCAACGCTGCAGACATTTTTTGGTACCCTTCCCCAGATCTGTGCCTCGACACAATCCTGTCTCTGAGCTCTACGGACAATTCCTTCGACCTCATGGCTTGGATTTTGCTTTGACATGTACTGTCAACTGTAGGACCTTATATAGACAGGTGTGTGCCTTTCCATATCATGTCCAAGCAATTGAATTTACCACAAGTGGACTCAAATCAAGTTGTAGAAACATGTCAAGGATGATCAATGGAAACAGGATGCACCTGAGCTCAATTTCGACTCTAATAGCAAAGGGTCTGAATACCTGTGTAAATAAGGTATTTCTGTTTATTATTTTTTATAAATTTGCAAAAATGTCTAAAACCCTGTTTTCACTTTGTCATTATGGGGTATTGTGTGTAGATTGCTGAGGAGGTTTTTTTATTTAATCAATTTTAGAATAAGGCTGTAACACAACAAAATGTTTAAAAAAGTCAAGGGGTCTGAACTTTCCAAAGGCACTGTAATGCAATAAAGGACTGAGTATGTGTCATCCAGCATATTATGTAACAAATTAATTTGTCCATGTTCTCTCGCTCTATTGTAAAATTATCTGAGTAATTAGAGTGAAGGGTGTGGATGCTCCATCTTTAGCTTTGTTTATACCTGGCACATCTTTGGTCCTGATTTTGTCCACATTCTGATTATGCCCACATTTTCAGATATGCTTCTACACCTGGTATTAAAATGTGTCTCTTATCCATCGACTGTTTCCACAATGTGACCAGATTTCCTGGTCCCTCCCTGTATGCAAATTATTTCATGGATATTCTTTCAAAATAATATTTATTTATTTATTTTAAGCCACATATTGATGTCATAAGTCAATGGTACCATCTGTCAATGATTTTAGAAGATGGATAATGATGATTTAAATAGTTTCACTGTCCAGAGCCATCTACAATTGTGAGATAACCAGACACAATGTTTGCCTGACTACCTCCAGAGGGGGCAAGAAGATCTGATCGCAACCTGATCACAATGTGTCTTTTGAACATACATACCTGTCTACAAATGTGGGCACAATTAGGACAAAGGACACATGTTAACACCAGGTATAAACGGGGCTTCTGTCTGCAGATGGGTGCAGCCATCTTTGAGCCCAGTCCCCCAGTGATGATGACTTGCTATTTTTTCATTCAGATCAGCCAACATAGGTTATACATCGAAAGAGTAGCCTAGGCTGGGCCTAGCAACAGCTGGTCTCCATTTGCATGTATTTCTCAAAACTATCTTAATGTTGCAAATGTTTTAATAGGCCTGATATCGAAATGTAAACTTCAACAAAACCTTTTAATGATCAGACCATAACGTTTTAACCATTGTACAGTGATTCCTCTGTTGCATACCAAAATAGCTGTATTTTCAAAATGCAGCTGAATCCTCAAAGATAGTAGCTTTTCTTAGTCAGAGCATGTTAAATAATGCAGTTCAAATCTATCTTTCTATCGGCTTGTGGATGTGGTTTCTGATTTAAAACAGCTCTAACTGTAGGCTACTTCAATATATACTATATATTTGTAATGTCAAGCTTTGTTCAGAGATGCACCAGGCATGAATAACGTTAGTGTTCCCTATTCATTGAAACCTTTGCAAAAGCGATCCACCGGCTGCTGTCCACGTCCATGGTTCTGAAATGGTGAAACCCCATTTTCCTGAAATGCCATCATGTGGAATGTATGCCCGTTTCATAGTGAAAACCCTAAATGCACATGATGCATACATAAGATAGGTTATGTGAGGAAAATGCATTGATGCCCTCAGCTATTCCGCGCACGCAGCAGCGCACCAGTCACCGTCCAAATCGGATTAACTGTAAACCTGCCGTATTATTACATTTTCATCATAAAATAAGGGACAAACAGAAACCCTAGCCACTATTTGGACCCTTATTCAGTCATTCTGGCACCACTATAGATGGCTAGTAGAGCCCACTAGCGTGGCTGTAATCTTTCATTAACTGATGGAAGGGAATATTCTAATGCACACAAAATGAAATTGGTGGAGTGGATGGGGGTAATCCATGAAATTTCAACTCCTAGGCTACATGACAATCCAAAATGCAGTTTTTTGTGCGCTTACCCTCTCGCTCGCATAATTGTATACCGTCCAAGCTGAGGTTCTTTATCATACCCTCACACGGACTCATCGGGCTGGTTAAATTGTGTCCCAATCTTGGAACCTCCATTTCTACAACAGAGCCGGGATACCTCTCCTGGTATCGGTGGAATTTTGCTCGTTTTGCCGCAGGACTTGCTTCCTTCACATTCGATCAAGAAAGAGAGAGATAGAGTGACCGGTTCCCAGCCCCTTCGCTCCCTCGCAGCATCTCTCTCCAGGGTGGTGGGGCTGAAGGCGCGTCAGCAAATCGTCACGAGCGCATAGCACACTGCCGATTTGACGCTGCAACGTGAGAGGCATACATACTGCGAAGATATGCCAGTCCTTATAATGTATTGTCTATATTACACTTTTCTACTTAATAGGTCCCAGGCGCGCGCTATTGTCCATGTACGCCACAAGTGTTTCCCCTATTCTGCCGCAGGACAGTGGAACATGAATACCGGAGATTGAGCAACAATTTATGTAGCCTAACTACAGTACCACTTCCACCCCCCACCAATTTAACTCAATTGTAACCTATATACACATTGTTTATTTTGCGTTTCGTTTCTGTTAAAGTCATCCAAACAAGATGGTCCATAGGCCTATAGCCCTATTTGGAGATCTCTGCGCGTCTCGCGCTCTCTCCACAGGAGCGCAGGTGCAAGTGGCCCACGCATTAATGAAGCGGGAACGACCCATCTCACCTTTCATAACAAGAAGAATAATGTATTTTAAACAGCTGTGGCCTATCTCTGCCAGAATCATTTCGCCATGGGCCTTTTCTTGAGTATAACGTGACACATAACGTCTATTCACATGCGGGATTTCACAGATGGCTTCATTCTAAATGTATGAAAGACTACAAACTATAAATGTATTTATCCATGAAATTGCCTTGAGATGATTAATACAGACCTCACAGTTAGCTCCCTCTCTCTCTCTCTCTCCCCCCCAATCATTTCGCCATGGGCCTTTTCTTGAGTATAACGTGACACATAACGTCTATTCACATGCGGGATTTCAGATGGCTTCATTCTAAATGTATGAAAGACTACAAACTATAAATGTATTTATCCATGAAATTGCCTTGAGATGATTAATACAGACCTCACAGTTAGCTCCCTCTCTCTCTCTCTCCCCCCACACCAGGTCTGTCACTCCGCCACAATGACAGGGTCGTCCAAACATGAGGGTCAAACCAAACTCACAGACAAAACAATGAATGACCATTCCTTTTATGTAAAATATTTATTCAGTGCTGAAGCTAAACTAAATATGCTATGGGCAATACGATTAAAATTGAACAATATTATAATATTTCATTCCAATAGAAAACGGGATGCCCTCCCACTGGGCACAGACTTCAGTTCATAGTCTCATTTTGATTTGCATTTGGTTGTCAACTAACCTGAATTCAACTTGAAATCATCAAATGTCATCATGTCATTGGATTTAGGTTAAAAGTAAATGAAATAAAAGTGGAAATGCCTTGATGTTGATTACTTTTTGCATATCTAATCATTTCCCCACATTGATTCAACGAAACCACGATGATTCTACAAGCTTCAATCGACATTAGCGCAAAATTAGAGTGAAGAGGTGTTACTTTACATTTCACCATTGTTTTGAGCGTCTCAGGGTATTTGGACAAATATGTGTGTTATCTTTTCAGCAGACCCACACTGTCTGCGACTGCACCAAAATGTCTACTGAGTCATCATGCTGAGAAGGCAGAGGCAGTAACTAACTGCTGCGTATATGTGATTTAATACACTTGGAAATAGGGAAACCCTAAGCCCGCCTATATAGATACACGCAGACACGAACAAAAGGACACTCGCGTGCTTGTAAACACGCACGCACGCAGACGCACACACATACACACACACTGGAAACACAAAACATGACAAATCCCAATTCCTGCAGCATATTCAATGTCAACTAAGAATGTGTTGCTGTTCATAATAGGCTACCGTGTCTTTATTAGTGTGCTACTTCATTTTGGTCCAATACAGGGCAAATATGAAGACGCCGCTGATATGATACTGGTGCTCCTTGTATATATAGCCTAATTTTTGTGTATTTCCATTCCTCTTGTGTTATTATTCTGTTGTCTTTAAAAAAACTGCATAGTTGGGAAAGGGTGAATTGAACATCCATACAACATGAATCACCTTGGCATTTCAAATATAGCACACTAATGAGATTTTAACTCTAAAATTGCATTTGTCAATGGCGCTGAATACATCTCTGTCTTGTCGTTTGTCGTTATTCGACTGACCGGTGTTGCCCGGAGTTCATTCGCCTGGGAGCCATCTCCTGCCTATCGTCCCCCATCTGATAGTCAAGTGAGCACAGCAAGAGGAGCATGGCAATCAACGATGGTCGCATGTCACGAGCCGTGGAAGCAGTGGCGGAACTAGAGTTTTATACATGGGGTGGCCAAGGCTACTTCAGGGGGTCCTTAGACCATGACAGAAAATTAGTGTGTAACCCTAACCTGGCATCTAAGGAGCATGCATGAATAGTATGATTGCTGATTAGAGGTAGAAGTATACTGGAGAGACTTGGGTCACTCATGAATATATAATCTGGGTGAACATCCTAAATATTTTCAGAAAATAAAGCTGAAGCACCAAGAAGATAAGATAGCATTTGTGTGTTACATAAATTACATAGTTTATATTCAAATAATTTAATTTACAAAAAAACTAACTGCAATTTGTCATACCAGGTATCAAGCAGAAATGGACTTGAAAAACAAATGTTTTTTTTTGGTGCCCATCAATATTACAAACGTACAGTATCGTATTTATGCTCATATATACACTACCGTTCAAAAGTTTGGGGTCACTTAGAAATGTCCTTGTTTTTGAAAGAAAAGCCAATTTTTTGTCCATTTAAAATACCATCGAATTGATCAGAAATACAGTGTAGAGATTGTTAATGTTGTAAATGACTATTGTAGCTGGAAACGGCTGATATTTTATGGAATATCCACATAGGCGTACAGAGGCCCATTATCAGCAACCATCATTCCCGTGTTCCAATGACAAGCTGTGTTAGCTAATCTAAGTTGATCATTTTAAAATGCTAATTGATCATTAGAAAACCCTTTTGCAATTATGTTAGCACAGCGGAAAACTGTTGTCTTATTAAAGAAGCAATAAAATTGTCCTTTAGACTAGTTGAGTATCTAGAGCATCAGTATTTGTGGGTTCGATTACAGGCTCAAAATGGCTAGAAACAAATAACCTTCTTCTGAAACTCCGGATGCTGATGCTCCTGACTCTGACTAGCCTCAGGTAGGGAGATGCTCTGGGGTCCGGTGGTGATGCAAGGGATGGGGTCTATTTGCACCTGATCTGCCTGTTAGTGCTTCTTGGAATATAAATCTGATATCTTTCCATTTCTTTTCATATATAATTGACCCTATGCAAAAAATAAGACAGTCTATGGTTACATCTAAGCATCCAATAACCCACATTTTAGTCCAATCTCAATCTTAATTACAAATCCCATTAACATAACTGTACCTTAAAATCAAACCAGCCTAAGTTAATAGTTAGATCATGGCTAGCCCTACTCTGCAGTATGTGTAAGTGTGTGCGTGCCGGTGGCAGGGAAGTCAGGCGCAGGAAATCGAACTTGGTATAAACGGAGTGCTAAAAACTCAGAAAACCAAAATATACAAAATAATACATGTGGGTACAAATCCCGTCGCACACCAGAACATAACTTGCACATAGCTTACAAACGAACATTCACCGACAAGGACATGAGTGGGAACAGAGGGTTAAATACTCAACATGTAATTGATGGAATTGGAACCAGGTGTTATACAAGACAAGACAAAACCAAAGGAAAATGAAAAAAGGATCAGTGATGGCTAGAAAGTCGGTGACTCCGACCGCTGAACGCCGCCCGAACAAGGAGAGGGACCAACTTCGGCGGAAGTCATGACAGTAAGTAACTTAGCTAGCTATAATTTCTTACACCTTTATGATAGCAAACAGGCTATCTAAAAATTGTGGTAATCTTTTGAGTAACGTTAACAGATTAATAATAACAATGGTTCGTTTTGGGTTCAAGTACGAAAATCTAACTGACTTAATGGATTTCAAGTTACTGAATGTTAACTTGCTGAACACTGACAGCTGTAGCCTACTAGTTACCCCACATTAGCTAAACAGTCATATACTGTAACTTACGACACTGCACTGTATATGCGTGTATTACTAGCACAGATGTAAACATAATGTTAGGTTAAATTGGGAACCAATCTCTCTTATCTGAGTAACTGTCTGTTAATGGAGCCAAAGGTCTAACATTAACTTACACAGCGACTCTACTGTTGTAAAAGTTGTTCAGGAAACCTAAACCCGATGCTAAATCAAATATGATGCTTTGCCGATCATGAAAAGAGTTTGTGGAGCTGTGGAAACACTCTCTTCTTCTTCTGTATGTTCTTCTTCTTCTGTATCTAGCAGCCAACGTTAATATTCTCTCTTCCTCATCCTCGATTTGAAAACATCAAAATAAATTATTCTTTCAACAAGAGGTGAAATGAGATGTCAAACAACATCAAACTGCCAGTAGCGAATAAAATTTGGGGGTGGCAAATCAGATCAGATGTCCAGTGCCACCCCAAACACCCCTCTGGCTCTGCCCCTGCATGGAAGCTAAAGACAGCAGCCTGCCGCAAAGCAGCCTACATTCCCAACGAGAGGCCCGGAGTGGATACAAACAACAAATAGTTTTGCTGCCCTGGATTCTGATCTTCCTGCACCTTCGTTGCTGTGGCTACTCCTACTCCTTCCCCTACGATTTCGAAGTTGACGTCGGCTACCTTCCGTCCCTGCTCTGGATTGAGCGGGGCTTCTCCATCTATCGGAGACCTGCACCATCCTGTGGAAGTGGGCGGATTCCATCATCCTTCTCTCCAGCCGTGATTTTGGGCAGCTCCATGGTAAGAAATGTGACTGTTCCTGGTGCAAAACAATGTCTTATCCCGGAGATTGAGTAAATTACATCACTAAGTTGCTCCCAAATGTATACTACACCAGGACATGGACATCGATTCTATCATGAAAGGCAGCTCTGAACAGTTGAAACTGCATTTAAAAGATGATTGACTCTCTGCGAGACACTAATAAAATACCCCTTATATCTGGCCCTACGCCGTCTCCGAATCGTGACATTGAACACTTTAGCAGTATTCTTTCACTTCACAATTGGCAATGGGATTATTGCAGCTCAATGGGTGTAACTTTAGTTGACAATTTCAATACCAAGAAAAAGCTTCACACTGTAACCAGTGCCTGCAATCTGGTTCAGGTTATCTGTCAACCTACCAAGGTAGTTACAAACAGCACAGGAATGAAATCATCAACATGTATTGATCACATCTTTACTAATACTGCAGAAATGTGCTTGAAAGCAGTATCTTGACCCATCAGATGTAGTGATCACAATATAGTAGCCATATCTAGGAAAACCAAAGTTCCAAAGGCTGTGCCTAATATAGTTTATAAGAGGTCATAACAGTACGTTTTGTAGTGATTCCTATGTTGTTGAAGTAAAGAATATTTGTTGGTCTGGGGTGTGTAATGAGGAGCAAAAAGACAATTAACTTGACACATTTATGAAATTGCTTATCCCAGTTACTAATAAGCATGCACCCATGTGGATTGATGAGGAATTGACAAATTGTATGGTTGAGGGATGAGGCAAAAGGAATGGCAAATACGTCTGGCTGGACAACCGATTGGCAAACATAATGCAAATTGAGAAATTATGTGAATAAACTGAATACAAAGAAGAAGAATCTACACTATGAAACAAAGATGAATTACATAAAGAATGATAAAATAAAGCTTTGGAGCACCAATGAAATTTTGGTTAAAAAGGCAAACTCAGCTCCATCATTCAATGAATCAGATGGCTCATTCATTACAAAACTGACTGATATTGCCAACTATTTAAATACATTTTTAATTGGCAAGATTAGCAAACTTAGGCATGACATGCCAGCAACAAATGCTGACACTACACATCCAAGTATATCTGACCAAATTATGAAAGACAAGAATTGTAATTTTGAATTCTGTAAAGTGAGTGTGGAAGAGGTGAAAAAATTATTGTTGTCTATCAACAATGACAAGCCACCAGGGTCTAACAACTTGGATGGAAATTTACTGAGGATAATAGCGGATGATATTGCCACTCCTATTTGCCATATCTTCAATTAAAGCCTACTAGAAAGTGTGTGCCCTCCGGCCTGGAAGAAAAAGTAATTCCGCTACCTAAGAATAGTAAAGCCCCCTTCAGTGGCTAAAATAGCCGACCAATCATCCTGTTACCAACCCTTAGTTGAAAAAATAGTGTTTGACCAGATACAATGCTATTTTACAGTAAACAAATTGATGACAGACTTTCAGCACGCTTATAGGGAAGGACATTCAACAAGCACAGCACATACACAAATGACTGATGATTGGCTGAGAGAAATTGATGATAAAAAGATTGTGGGGGCTGTTTTGTTAGACTTAAGTGCAGCTTTTGACATTATCGATAATAGTCTGCTGCTGGAAAAATGTATCTGTTTTGGCTTTACACCCCCTGCTATATTGTGGATAAAGAGTTACCTGTCTAACAGAACACATATGGTGTTCTTTAATCCAGGTAGAATCAGGAATTCCCTAATGCAGCTGTCTAGGCCCCTTACTTTTTCTATCTTTACTAACGACATGCCACTGGCTTTGGATAAAGCCAGTATGTATGCGAATGAATCAACACTATACACTTCAGCTACTACAGCAACTGAAATGACTGCAACACTTAACAAAGAGCTGCAGATAGTTTCAGAATAGGTGGCAAGGAAGAAGTTAGTCCTAAATATTTCAAAAAGCAAAACCCTAAACTTCAACTAAATCGTGTGATAAATAATGTGCAAATTTAGCAAGTTGTGGTGACTAAACTGCTTGGAGTAACCCTGGCTTGTAAACTGTCATGGTAAAAATATATTGGTACAACTCAGATGGGGAGAAGTATGTCCATAATAAAGTGCTGCTCTACCATCTTAACAGCACTAGCAACAAGGCAGCTCCTACAGGCTCTAGTTTTGTCGCACCTGGACTGTTCAGTCGTGTGGTCAGGTGCCACAAAGAGGAACTTAGGACAGGGCAGCACACCTTGAATGTACACAGGGAGCAAACATTACATGTTAATCTCTCCTTGCTCAAAGTAGAGGAGAGATTGACTTAATCACTATTTGTATTTGTGAGAGATATTAACATGTTGAAAGCACCGAGCTGTCTGTTTAAACGACTAGTACATAGCTCAGACACCCATGCATACAAGAGGTCTCTTCATAGTCCCCAAGTCCAGGACAGACTATGGGAGGCACACAATAGTACATAGAGCCATGACTACATGGAACTCTATTCCACATCAGGTAACTGATGCAAGCAGTAGAATCAGATTGAGATAAAAAACATAAAATACACCTTATGGAACAGCGGGGACTGTGAAGCAACACAAACGTAGGCACAGACACATGCATACAGACATGATAACATAGGCACACATACACATGGATGTTGTGTTGTACATACCGTATGTGGTAGTGGAGTATGGGCATGAAAGCACACCCTTAGTGTGTTGTGAATTCTGTAATGAATGTAATGTTTTGAAAATGGTTTAGCTGCCTTGGCAGCAGCGAATGGGGATCCATAATAAATACAAATACAAATACAACATTGTATTCAGCCGCATGTGACAAATAACATTTAATTTGATTTTGAGTTAGAATCTGATCAATGTGCTGCATTTGGAATGCCATAGTGATTAAGGTCTTATAGCAGCAACGTATATGATGAGTGTGTGTGTATGTGTGTGTATGTACAGTATGTAGTGTATTTTTGTTTGTTTGTGTGGGTTTGTGTGAGTGTGAGTGTCAGTGTAGTGAGTGTGTGGATAGAGTTGTGTGAGTATGCATAGGGTCAGTGCAAAATAGGGTCAATGCAGATAGTCTGTGTAACCATTCGATAACCAATTCCGAAGTCTTCTGGCTTGGAGATAGAAGCTGTCTTGGAGCCTGTTGGTCCGAAGACCCGATGCCCCGGTAACGCTTGCCGGACACTAGCAGGGAGAACAGTTTATGGCTTGGGTGGCTGAAGTCTTTGGCAATTTTTCGGGCCCTCCTCTTACACCGCCTGATGTAGAGGTCTTGGATGGCAGGGAGCTCGTCCTCAGTGATGTACTGGGCCGTCCGGACCACCCTCTGTAGCGCTTTGGGGTCGAAGGCAGTTGCCATACCAAGGCCAGTGCTCACTTTCAGTAATGAGATTTCCTGGCCAAAAATATATCTCACTAAAATTGAAGGTCAATATGTTTATTGCTTTCTCTAAAACTATTTGTATGACAAAAGATGCCAGAGCAATAATACTCTCAAACCAAGCTATTAAATTAAATATAACCAAATATAACCAAAAACACACAGTATGCCTTATAAAGTCTGGAAACTGTTACAGTATAATGTAAAATGTAGACCTACTATAATAGCCTCTGGATTGTAGACAACATGAGTCGTTTCTGTGTATGTTTGCACACAGTGTTATATCAGGTCAGTGTTGGAGAGACATACTTGGTAATGACCCCCTGTTGTGTTATTGCAGTGCTTTGATTAACAGAGAAAACAGATTAAGACAGCATCTGTTTTGGATGGTCTGTTTACAGTACAACTTAATGTAATTAACCGAAAGGTAATCCATATACAGGCGTCACACAGCCAGTATAACCTCTATAACCTCTACTAGCTAACTAACAGGAATATAAATTATATCATGTAAAACATGAGTATTACCTCTATCATTTTCCTCACTTACAATTTGAGCATTATCTCTGTGCTTATCTGGTTCGAGGGAGGAGGAAGATAAGGATGACTGATTCTGTATCCGTTCTCCCCCCCCATACTCAGCCCTAGGGGGAGTCACCCTGCATTAGCATCAGAGCCGTGGGAGGGGATGTCGCTGCGCCTTCCACACTGATCTGTGGCCATACCAGTCCATTTCTTGACTCCCCCTCGCTTCTCATTGCAAAGGCTCTTACTAAATGCACACATGTGGCCCATTTGTGTGTGTGTGTGTGTGTGTGTGTGTGTGTGTGTGTGTGTGTGTGTGTGTCATGTCTTCATACTGTATTCGCAGTTTCATCATATTGCTCACTCTGTTGCACTTAGATCACAGAGCCCACGTGAGACCAATGTGACAGATTGAAGGAGAGAGGAGAAAAACACACAGGGGGAAAAGGGAGTGACTTGACAAGTCAAAATAAAATACATTTGCTACAGATTAAAGGGTGTATGTGTGTGTATTGGCTTTAGGCAGCCTGACATGGGTAGTTTATTGGGGGAGTGTGACCTTTATAGACTAGTGTTGGTATGTGTATTCAAAGTGTATCTAAACATGTATGTGTCTATGGACTCCTTTAGTGGCCATCTAATCTACAATTCTCATCTTGGTCTCATCTGGACCAGAGAGCTAATTTAGCCTTTTCACAGCCACTGTGGAGACTGGCAGAAGCCCAGTAGCAGTCCTCTTATAGGGCTTAACACTTATCTTACTGATGACTGCCCCCCTGGGGTGAACACTGGACATGCAATGGTGTCACAGTCATCATGGGCCGCTGAAATCTCTGACTTCCGACTTCAGCGCGTTCAAGACAACTAGGAACTTTGGAAAAAAACTAGCTCCGACTGGCATTTTTTTTTGAATGGTTATCCAAATCGGGATTTCAAGCCGCAAACTCAAGCCTCTTTCTAGAGCTCCAACCTTCCGACCTTAATATCACAGATGTCATGATTTGACCCTGTTTTTTTCAGAGATCTCAGTTGTTTTGAAATTACCATTACAGTTTACCAACACAGATCATCTCACAGTTCATCTTTTACGCTGCTGCTACTCTCTGTTTATCATATATGCATAGTCACTTTAACTATACATTCATGTACATACTACCTCAATTGGGCCGACCAACCAGTGTTAAAAGTATGTTAAGTTTGCTGAAAATAAACGCAGTTGACAGTGAGAGGACATTTCTTTCTTTGCTGAGTTTATGTAAGTTGAAAACATTGTAAATTAAAAGCACTTTTGAATGTGTGTTGGTGTCCCTAATGTTTTTGCTAAATGTGGGCCAACTAAAAATGTCAAATTCAGTTCACACTTTGATCGAAAAGTTTAGTAAAACAAAGGCTATGGAACCAGTTACTATATAATGATTAGTTGAATCAACTCCATTTTTGTAAGCACATCGCATTGCATGTCTGAAATATGCTGTATAAATAAAGCTTGGTTTGATTTGAATAGACTTCCAGACACTTTGAAGCTGCTCTGGCAGCTCCTGGTGGCCTAACACCCTATTAAGACACTTTTGCAGTTACCTGTACATTGGGTACACAGCGCAATGAAATGATTACTTGCAGGATGTCATGTGGGAGTAAACTGAAATGAAAGTATTTCCGATTCACTTAGGCCCAAACATGACTCTAAATCACAAGGACGGTCTTGATTAAACTAAACTAAATGTAGACTAAATAACTGTGACCTTAGACACTGACAGTTTGACTTTGTGAGCCAGAGCTGATGAGGATAGAATCAAAGAAAGCACAGTTGCGTAACATACAGTGAATTCACAGTGTTCAGACCTCTGTGAAGCCAAGTGCGTTTGTAATGTTCTGACTAAACACTATCATGGCCAAATCTGATTATCTGCTCTAAGAATTTTGGGAATTATGTAAAAAAAAATTTTTTTAAATGATGTAACGATGTTTGCCTGTCAGGGTACTGGTCTGTTGTGGGTTCACTGCTGGAGGGGGGTCATTGAACGCATGGTTAGTTTGCAATTAAATACCCTTTAGTCTCCATGGTTCATTCTGTGACGCTATTGTAGTACTAGCAGTAGCAGCCTCTCGCTTTGGAACAGCACTTAAAATATACATTTTCACACAAATAAAGAACTTCTGCTGTTCCATTACATTATACTCTATGATTTAATTTTAGATATACAGTTGAAGTCGGAAGTTTACATATACTTAGGTTGGAGTCATTAAAACTCGTTTTTTAACCACTCAACAAATTTCTTGTTAACAAACTATAGTTTTGGCAAGTCGGTTAGGACATCTACTTTGTGCATGACACAAGTCATTTTTCCAACAATTATTTACAGACAGATTATTTCACTTAATCACAATTCCAGTGGGTCAGAAGTGTACATACACTGAGTTGACTGTGCCTTTAAACAGATTGGAAAATCCCAGAAAATGATGTCATGGCTTTAAAATCTGTTGATAGGCTAATTGACATAATTTGAGTCAATTGGAGGTGTACCTGTGGATGTATTTCAAGGCCTACCTTCAAATTCAGTGCCTCTTTGTTTGACATCATGGGAAAATAAAAAAAATCAGCCAAGACCAAGCCAAGAAAAAATATTGTAGACCTGCACAAGTCTGCTTCATCCTTGGGCGCAATTTCCAAACGCCTGAAGGTACCACGTTCATCTGTACAAACAATAATACGCAAGTATAAACACCATGGGACCACGCAGCCGTCATACCGCTCAGGAAGGAGACGCGTTCTGTCTCCTAGAGATGAATGTACTTTGGTGCGAAAAGTGCAAATCAATCCCAGAACAACAGCAAAGGACCTTGTGAAGATGCTGGAGGAAACAGGTACAAAAGTAACTATATCCACAGTAAAACAAGTCCTATATTGACATAACCTGAAAGGCCGCTCAGCATGGAAGAAGCCACTGCTCTAAAACTGCCATAAAAAAGCCAGACTACTTTTTGGAGAAATGTCCTCTGGTCTGATGAAACAAAAATAGAACTCTTTGACCAAATGTTTGGAGGAAAAAGGGGGAGGCTAGTAAGCCGATGAACACCATCCCAACCGTGAAGCACGGGGGTGGCAGCATCATGTTGTGAGGGTGCTTTGCTGCAGGAGGGACTGGTGCACTTCACAAAATAGATGGCTTCATGAGGAATGGAATTATGTGGATATATTGAAGCAACATCTCAAGACATCAGTCAGGAAGTTAAAGCTTGGTCGCAAATGGGTCTTCCAAATGGACAATGACCTCAAGCATACTTCCAAAGTCGTGGCAAAATGTCTTAAGGACAACAATGTCAAGGTATTGGAGTGGCCATCACAAAGCCCTGACCTCAATCCTATAGAACATTTGTGGGCAGAACTGAAAAAGCGTGTGCCAGCAAGGAGGCCTATAAACCTGACTCAGTTACACCAGCTCTGTCAGGAGGAATGGGCCTAAATTCACCCAACTTATTGTGGAAGCTTGTGGAAGGCTACCCAAAACATTTGACCCAAGTTAAACAATTTAAAGGTAATGCTACCAAATACTAATTGAGTGTATGTAAACTTCTGACCCAGTGGGAATGTGATGAAAGAAATAAAAGCTGAAATAAATCACTCTCTACTATTATTATTAGGACATTTCACATTCTTAAAATAAAGTGGTGATCCCAACTGACCTAAGACAGGGAATGTTTACTAGGATTAAATGTCAGGAATTGTGAAAAACTGAGTTTAAATGTACTAGGCTAAGGTGTATGTACATTTCTGACTTCAACTGTACATTTCATTCATGTGGCAGCTGCCCAAAAAAACAGGTATAAGTGTTCTAAAAATGAAACCTCTCAAAAGCAATATACTGTGGAGACCAGGGTCAGAGTCAAATCCATTTGATTTTCAATCAATGCATTATTTTTATTTGTTATTTTATTTAACCTTCAGGTAACTAGGCAAGTCAAGAAGTTGAATAGAAAGTACAGAGTATTTCTACAAAAGTCATACATTAAAACAGCGAAGCTACTAAGGTGACAAGAGGTCAGGTGATGACACTGTCTGGAAAGCCTTCCCTGTCCGGAACTATCCTCAGTGACATTTGCAGGGGAGGAGAAAATATTTTTGAATGCCATATTTTTAACTCATATTTTTTAGATATCACACCGTCTTCGTTGATGTCAAAAGGGCAGCACTGTTTACAGGACAGATGAAATATTTCTCTGTTGTTATTGAACTAACTTATTTCAAATAGAGTAACAATTCCAATAGGTATTTCTTCTTCCCACCACGTCCATTGGACATGAACTATAGATTCACATAAATGCAGTGTTATGTTGTGTAACATAAACACATTCAGCTTTCTCTCCCCAGCATGGCTCCTATTCAGATAATGATGCTCTGTGAGATAATAAGGGGAATTATAGTCTACACACGATGCTTTAGAAAACAGTTAAATGAAGTCACCTGTTTCTAGGGTGAAAGGAGAAGATCCATTTGCAATGGATGAAAGATTTCTACACAGAGACCATTAATCTGCTGTGGGAAAGAGGGCGGCAATGGGCCTCAAATTTTACAACCTCATATAAAATGAGCATAATTAAATCATTCTGTAAGCTAAATAAGACGTACCATAAATAGGCCTACATGAAACATAGTCCTACATACAATAATTCGAAATGTTAACACCAGTAAAACGATTAACAATTATTTCCTCTTCATTTCTGTAAAAGCCTAATAAATAATTTAAAGAGCATGTTCTGATATTAAGGCCAAGTGGAGTGTTTTTGTTACTGTAGTACCCCCTGGAGGAGATAAACACAACCATTCAGTCAGTCATGGATTGGATTTACATAGTGTTTTTTCCACCAGGTGCTGATAGGGCTTTACATCGCATGCAGCAGAAACTGCCCACATCCACCACCAATGTGTAGCACCCACCTGGGTAATGCCATGGATGCCATTTTACGCCAGAGAGAGAAATACAAAAGATTGTCAAAGTGAAAAAGGGAAAGGGTATAGCTGTGACCTGAGTGGAAGGATGATGCATTCAGCAGAACATGTTGCTACCCTCAGTGCACCGCTGACCCTTGTGTCACTATTACACAGGACTGGATTACATCTGCCAGCTGGTGCCTCTCTCACTCCCTCCTCTCTACAGGTCATCTGAGGAAAGAGAGGGAAATAGAGAGGAGGGACAGATACAGTGGAAAGATAACAGTACAGCATCCCTGTTCAGTACGGTGTCAATGCACGCAGGATGGTTGGTATGCGTTAGTGTTAGTGTGGTTCCTCTATGGGGTGGATGGTATGGGTTAGTGTGGTTCCTCTATGGAGTGGATGGTATGGGTTAGTGTGGTTCCTCTATGGAGTGGATGGTATGGGTTAGTGTGGTTCCTCTATGGAGTGGATGGTATGGGTTAGTGTGGTTCCTCTATGGAGTGGATGGTATGGGTCAGTGTGGTTTCTCTCAGGAGTGGATGGTATGGGTTAGTGTGGTTCCTCTATGGAGTGGATGGTATGGTTTAGTGTGATTCCTCTATGGAGTGGATGGTATGGGTTAGTGTGGTTCCTCTATGGAGTGGATGGTATGGGTTAGTGTGGTTTCTCTCAGGAGTGGATGGTATGGGTTAGTGTGGTTCCTCTATGGAGTGGATGGTATGGTTTAGTGTGATTCCTCTATGGAGTGGATGGTATGGGTTAGTGTGGTTCCTCTCAGGAGTGGATGCTATAGGTTAGTGTGGTTCCTCTATGGGGTGGATGGTATGGGTTAGTGTGGTTCCTCTATGGAGTGGATGGTATGGGTTAGTGTGGTTCCTCTCAGGAGTGGATGGTATGGGTAGTGTGGTTCCTCTATGGAGTGGATGGTATGGGTTAGTGTGGTTCCTCTTAGGAGTGGATGGTATGGGTTAGTGTGGTTCCTCTATGGAGTGGATGGTATGGGTTAGTGTGGTTCCTCTATGGAATGGATGGTATGGGTTAGTGTGGTTCCTCTTAGGAGTGGATGGTATGGGTTAGTGTGGTTCCTCTATGGAGTGGATGGTATGGGTTGGTGTGGTACCTCTATGGAGTGGGTCAATTCTCTGTGATTAGATCAAGTAGATCCTGCCTCTGGGGATTAGTGGAAAGCTCTGACACCAATCGGACATCAAGAACTGATTATCGGAGCTTGTGGGTCTCACACACAGGCTTACCTCAGCTATGGTTACCAGAGTGTTCTATCAATGTCATGCTTCACACTTTTGCACTGAATATTCTTCCTCACTGTAATAGTCAAATGTATGTGCTGTGAACAAAAACTAAAGGAAACATCTTACTGTATACATTTATTACCTTTGTAATAACACTTCAATGTTTTGAACAAACTTTTTTGCTTATTTGATAACTCCTCCAAAACACATCTGTACTATATTTACAGATATAACAACATATCTAAAACAATGTCCTTCTCAACAATCATATCAACAAGAGCTTTAGGCAAAGTTCCTCAATTCTTCTGTAGAACCTTTTTTGGAACAGTACCATTCTCTCACACAAAACTGGAGATAAATTGCTAACAAGCATGGCTGCACAGGATACAAAAGAGATGCAAAACATACATAAATTCCTTAGTGGTTTACATTCATTATAAATGTTGTACCATTTCATCCAACTCTGTATAAAGTAGACCCTTCAAATGTATCCCTTTGGGAATAACAGGAACTAAACACAAACATTTAAGACATAATAAGTGTAGGGACAGGAGGCTGGTGGTAAACTTTGATTGCAAATGACTCATTAAAAAAGCAATAATTCTCACTAACAACATTCACTTGACAGACATCTCTATTACCCTCCAAGCACACAAATGACTGCAGGCTTAACTTTACAGAAGCAAAAGAAGAACAAAAACATTGTCTGGTTTGCAGGGTAGCTACCATGGCTCAACATAACTGCACTGACATAATCAATGCTGAACAGCTTCAAAATAGTACCGTGATAAAGGGTTGAACACAGACCCATATTTTTGGTGGAACAAATCCCTTTTAATATCCTGTCTTTTCAAGATTTCAAAGAAAATGACACTATTGGTCAAAAATGACAACAAAGTCAGGATATCTTATTGATACGATAGTGACATTGGCACAAATCAGTTAGAAGAAGTGGTATGGCGTAAACACAGGATACAACAGATCTTCATGAGAAAAAGCATGCAACATGAGAAACAAGTGACTTCTCTCTGTGCGTGATTACAGAATGGTTGATGCTAAGACGTCTGCTGTCAGTGATGTTGCTGTTGTGTGGAAACAAAGCTTTGGCATGTAAGTTGCTTTGAAATGTTCTCTCTACATCTGCTTCAGCATTCTGTACCTACTGTCATTTAGCTTCAAGATTTAGTTTTTCACTTTGGGCTCTACATAGAGTTCACTGCACTGTCCGTCAAATACCGTACCATCTACCAACAAACATTCTGCAAATGAAGAGTACTTCAAACTAACAGTCTTATATGATAGAATGCACAAAGACTATCAACTTCCAGGCTTAATATGGGGGTTCAATCTAAAACAGTTACAGCAAAAACCTTCCAGAGTCAGACAGCGTTAACAAAAGGGTATGAGAATACTGTTTTACATGAACATAATACAGAGATCAGAGTGACTTCGTCCTTTGATGATAAGCAGCACCACTGCACACGTAATCCTGTTACTTCATCAAATATAGCTTTACAAGAATCCCAGATATCTGATTGCACAACTGATCCTGAAAATTGTATTTTTCCACTATTCTTAATTTAAGCTAGAATACATGTTGAGGACACAATCTTGGTAAATGTAGAAATGTGTCTAGGCTAGGGGCTGTCATATGAAATAGAGTTGAGTTTACACCTATGGTGTGAGTTCCCTCCTAGGTGAGAGGTAGTGTCAGTCCAAATAGCTATATTCTAATAGAAACAATTCCCTGCTGAGCAGCTTAGAGAGAGAAGTAAAGGAGGCATTCGACACTGTAGTAGTGTGGAGGCATTCGACACTGTAGTAGTGTGGAGGCATTCGACACTGTAGTAGTGTGGAGGCATTCGACACTGTAGTAGTGTGGAGGCATTCGACACTGTAGTAGTGTGGAGGCATTCGACACTGTAGTAGTGTGGAGGCATTCGACACTGTAGTAGTGTGGAGGCATTCGACACCGTAGTAGTGTGGAGGCATTCGACACTGTAGTAGTGTGGAGGCATTCAACACTGTAGTAGTGTGGAGGCATTCGACACTATAGTAGTGTGGAGGCATTCGACACTATAGTAGTGTGGAGGCATTCGACACTGTAGTAGTGTGGAGGCATTCGACACTATAGTAGTGTGGAGGCATTCAACACTGTAGTAGTGTGGAGGCATTCGACACCGTAGTAGTGTGGAGGCATTCGACACTATAGTAGTGTGGAGGCATTCAACACTGTAGTAGTGTGGAGGCATTCGACACCGTAGTAGTGTGGAGGCATTCGACACCATAGTAGTGTGGAGGCATTCGACACCGTAGTAGTGTGGAGGCATTCGACACTGTAGTAGTGTGGAGGCATTCAACACTGTAGTAGTGTGGAGGCATTCGACACTATAGTAGTGTGGAGGCATTTGACACCGTAGTAGTGTGGAGGCATTCGACACTGTAGTAGTGTGGAGACATTCGACACTATAGTAGTGTGGAGGCATTCGACACCGTAGTAGTGTGGAGGCATTCGACACTGTAGTAGTGTGGAGGCATTCATCACTGTAGAAGTGTGGAGGCATTCGACACCGTAGTAGTGTGGAGGCATTCGACACTATAGTAGTGTGGAGGCATTCAACACTGTAGTAGTGTGGAGGCATTCAACACTGTAGTAGTGTGGAGGCATTCAACACTGTAGTAGTGTGGAGGCATTCGACACCGTAGTAGTGTGGAGGCATTCGACACTGTAGTAGTGTGGAGGCATTCGACACTATAGTAGTGTGGAGGCATTCGACACTGTAGTAGTGTGGTGGCATTCAACACTATAGTAGTGTGGAGGCATTCGACACTATAGTAGTGTGGAGGCATTCAACACTGTAGTAGTGTGGAGGCATTCAACACTGTAGTAGTGTGGAGGCATTCGACACTGTAGTTGGTTGCTTCTCTGTCCGCAGCTCTAAAAGCGGATAAAGTGTAAGGAAAGATAAAAGCACACAGTCTGGGAATAATGGCATGTCGCCTGAATAGATAGAGGAACACATAGTAGGTTTCAACACAGAATATAGACCACAGAAAGACTAACTGACAAAGACCATTGACATGACTACAGGAGACATAATGACAATGACTAAGAAAACCACAGGAGGCCAACAAACAGAATCAAAGAGAGGGGCCTGCTGTTTTGACAGACTGCTCTCTTTTTCTGCTGCAGTCTCATGACACAGCCTGACAGCACCAAAGATTATGGGGTAAAGGTATTTATCAAAAGAGACTAATAATGAACTAATTAGAAACCACAGGAACTCATTTGTGAATGTATAAAGTAATGAAAACATTAAAAAAATACATGAAACTGATTATTACCTCAGAAAGATAAAAAATAATAATGTGAATACAAAATAATACTTTTCTAAATACATATGACATACAGACTGCAGCCCAACTACAGCAGCTGCTGGTGGATACAACACTGACCTTCGTGGAATGTCAATCAATCAAAACACTGAGGGGTCCAAGGTCAATCCACTAGGTTCTGCGTTTAGTTGTTGATGTCACTTTATTGACTTCATTTCCCCATCTCACTAAGTGCTTACATTTGGCTTGGTACAAATACATCTGTGCTTTGAGTTAATACAAAATGCATAGGTATTCCAATATGAGGAATCAGGCTTTCACAGGCAAAATTGTTAAAGTGCATGTCATTGATAAAACAGCGTACTACGAATGCAGTATCAATGTAATTATTTTGTACTAATCATTTGGCCTGTTCCCTTTAACAAAAATTGACAACTACTGGGCAGTACCTGTCCTTCATAATTAGTAAAATACCCTTCATGCATAGATACTCCACAGAAACATCTAACCACTATGTGGAGTGAACACTGGACTTTCTATACCACAGATGGCTCTTCTCTTTTTTTGGCACTTCTGGTTAAACTATGGCTTCTTGTTATGGCCTTTAAAAAAAGAAAAGAAAAAAAAAGAAAAAAAAGAGTTGAATAGTTATTGTTCAGCATAAGCTGGAGGGTGGACAACTGAGAACCAGCTAGGCTGGAGACTGGCCTACAGAAGCCCAAAGAGAGGCACTGAAGGCTGGTTCTCTGTCGTGTTAAGTCCTGGCGGAGTGGAGCTCTACCACCGACCACTGACACTAGCCATGTCAGCGTGGAACTGACGAGACAGACGACCGCTGGCTCCCCCTTCCAGGAAGGAGGATCTGATAGGAGCCTCAAAGAGCTTTCTTCGGTTCTTGTTCAGTTCTGGAAAAGACAAAAGTACACAATATTGCATATCAATTGCAATTCTTACAGATATAAATGTTAAATAACATACTATGTTTTTCCATTAAGAAATACAAGTCCGACAAGTCAATTCAAACTGTAATCCATATGAAGGGAAATTCCATTTTATTGGTCTTCCGATGCAGTCAAGAGTTAAAATCAACAGTGACAGGAAAATGTGGTTCAAATAGCCAATGAAAAATGAGAAAAGCTCACATCAACAAGACCCCTCTTTGTGGCCCATGAGTTTGCCGGGCAGATCACCAAACTATATTGGACACAATTCTTTCAAAATGCGTCAATAAAACAGTTCAGCATCCTTTGAATGATTCATTTTATGGCTGAATCATCACCATCTGTCAGCAAAAACCTGACATATGATAATTGAGACTGGTAGCTTCAAAATTGCTCTTTTTACTGGCAGAAATACAGGAAGTGGAACTTAATGAGTTGGGGTTGCCTTTAGGAAAGAAAGAAGGGGGAAAGGGAGTGTATTCCGGTTTTGGTGCCCTTAGAGTCCTTCAACAGAGATTAGAGCTGATCTGAGCTTTGCAACAGAGCGCATCAGTGGAACTAACTCACGCCTAGAGCCCTTCTCCTCACAACAGAACACGAATACCTCCCTCTCCCAACCTCAATGTGACCCCCTACTGCACCAATAACAGAAAACTGACTTAGATATGATCCCTTCTAGATATAATCCCTTTACTCTAACAATACTACAAACACATGAAATCATAATACATGAGATGAAGGACAAAACATGTTATAAATGTAACATCCCAGAAACTAAAGGAATACATATACACAGTGTACAAAACATTAAGAACACTTCCTAATATTGAGTTGCTGACCCTTTTGCTCTCGGAACAGTCTCAATTCGTCAGGGCATGGACTCTACAAGGTGTCGAAAGCGTTCCACCGGGATGCGGGTCCATGTTGACTCCAATGCTTCCCACAGTTATGTCAAGTTGGCTGGATGTCCTTTGGGTGGTGGACCATTCTTGATACACACAGGAAACTGTTGAGCGTGAAAAACCCATACAGCGTTGCAGTTCATGACACAAACCGGTGCACCTGGCACCTACTACCATTCCCTGTTCAAAGGTCCTACAATATTTTGTTTTGCCCAGTCACCCTCTGAATGTCACACATACTGTAATTGCAACAAAAGGTGGCTCTACAAAGTCCTGACTTTGGGGTGTGAGTAGTTATGCACGCTCAAGTTTTTTTGTCTTATTTCTTGTTCGTTTCACAATAAAAAATATTTTGCATCTTCAAAGTGGTAGGCATGTTGTGTAAATCAAATGATTTCCCCCCCCCCAATTTAATTCCAGGTTGTAAGGCAACAAAATAGGACACATTTCAAGGGGGTTAATACTTTCGCAAGCCACTGTATGTCATGGAAAGAGCAAGTGATCCTAATGTTTAGTACACTCAGTATATATTCAATCAAAATGCCACCCTTCTGAATCCTGTTCACTCCTGGCAGACAAAAGGTTTTACTCCTGTAGTCATGCATTTATAAACAAGGATTTGTTCATGGAACCACAAACATGTCGGGCATTCATTGCCTTGGAACCGTATGAGGATCCGAGCTCCTCTCTGTCAGCCAAAAAGAGGGACATGACTTGCACCACGGCCTACTGAAACCAATGGATGGCAGTGAAGATTATAATTAATGTTCAGCTATGGGTCAGTGGAAGTACGTGGCTATACTCAGGCATGTGGCAGAGCCAGAAATGAGAGATTTAATGAAAAGCATTGAAGTCCATTTCACACCGTCTCCATCAGGAGAGGTTCTGGGACGCCCAACACACCCCTCAACACTTCTGACAGACTTCTGACAGGAGCTATTATCAGCACATACAGCCCAGCAGGATCAGCCTGATCTCCCACATGTCATTGGAACTGGGTTCACACAAACACACAATGTTTGGACATTACCGTAGTCATTCACACCAGAGATGGCAAGCAGCATTTTCCTGCGTGCTCCAAATGTGGTGATGCCCAGCTCTTTCAGGTCCTGGTCTGTAAGAGTGAGGAAGGTCTGGAGATCGATCTGAAAAAGAGTGCATGTGTACAGTCAATATGTTTATTATGTCACTGCACACAATACCATTTTTGGGATTACAAAATAAAATCCCCCTTTGCAACATAAAATACCTGGGGCCTCATTTATAAACTGTGCATACGTACAGAATATAGCCCAAAATGTTTGTGCGCCAGTACACACAAAAGTTGTCATTTATAAAAATGTAACTTAATGTGAGAGTTTTCACCTCCCTGCAAACTTTAGACCATGTGTACACACATCTGTTAGTAGTTTAAATATTGTATTGCAAGCTGGGGTGATATGACAAGCTTATTCATTAAAAAAATGAAAAACAGGAAAACATTAACAAGAATGCAGCCATTTGCCATTAATGAGAAGAGCGAAAATTGACGTGTTTTGTTTTTAGGATCTAAAATAACTATTTTCTTTTCATAACCATTGCAGAATTAATTCCTCAACTTTTCATAGGACCTAGCAGCCAAGTAAATAGATAGGCTATATGCATTTCAAGTCTTGCAATCCCATAGGTAGCACAGTTTATAATGTGCAGTCGAATTTAAAAGGTGAACAGTTGATATTTTACATTGAAGTAGGCCTATTTATGCTACTGTTACTGTACTGTAATTGCATTTGGGGACATTCGTGTAATCTTTTTTTTTTCCCCCTTTAAGAAATCGCTGGCATTCCATCATATTTAGGTTGGGGGAAACGTTGATGCAAAACATTGTTGAATTCGGCCTCCCGGGTGGCGCAGTGGTTAAGGGCCGCGCAGCGCCAGCTGTGCCATCAGAGACTCTGGGTTCGCGCCTAGGCTCTGTCGTAACCGGCCGCGAGGTCCATGGGGCGACGCACAATTGGCCTAGCGTCGTCCGGGTTAGGGAGGGCTTGGTCGGTAGGGATGTCCTTGTCTCATTGCGCACCAGCGACTCCTGTGGCGGGCCGGGCGCAGTGCCATTGTTTTCTCTTTCAGAAACTGACAAAGTCCTTTACCAGATACAACATAAATTACTGCTAAAGATAACCTACATTTTGAGATTATTATGGATAAAAACAATATCATTTCTATTTGTCAAACAGCAGCCAAGCATCGATCATCATGTCACCAGAACAAGACCCTCATTATTTATTGGAAAGGAGCATCAAGCTCATCACCTTGCACTTTCACCACCATGTGAAGTTCATCATCATTTATTTCATCGGTGGCCTAATAAACGACCTGCTTTCCCGAGTTGTAGTGGGAGGACCACACAACATATCACGTGACTCCAAGTTTACATTGGTTATTCTATTAATATTTGCGCATAAAGGAGTTACCTCTGCCATTTCTCGCATAATTACATTTTACAGATACAAAAAAATCCCACCATGCCTAACGAACAAATTGTCTGTCGGCATTTATAAAATTATACCAGCATTTCATGTTTCCATCAGCTCGGTCGTGACGTTTTTTCATGCGTCAGTTAATTCATCTGCATGAAATGGTTGGATGGAAACGTGGTTATTGTCACCTTAAAAGGTGAATGGCGAGCATTTTCCAGGAAGAGTTTTAATGCTCGTTCACAATCACACAGTTTTACGACAGGTCTGATTTATAACAGGAAACATGCATATGAATGGCGTGCACCAAGTTGATATATTTCAATATTTTTGTAGGTGTGAAATTTACAATGGTTATAAATGAGACCCCTGAAGCCTATCCATTATTAAGTATTTGCAATATGTGTGCTCGCTCTGATTTCAATAAAAGTAGTTGGATATAAATAGTCTAGCCACTGGACCATGAGGACCACTCCAAAATATGTTGCAAAAAAAGCTAGGTCTAGGTCAAGCGATGGGCAGCTAAAATGGAACTCAAAGCTCCCAGCAAAATGTTTAAATCCATTTATTTATTGACAATTTCTACCGGAAAAGTTTAATATCAGCGTGAAAATCTTAGCCTAAGCACTGATCTATCCATCCGTAAATTCTAGCCTCTCTCTGATATAGTCAGCCAAGCAGGGATGGATGGAGGTGTCTGCTCCCATATTAATGTGGCTATCCCATGCTACGACAGCTATAGACCAGTACCTCCTGCTGTTGGAACACGTCTGTGTATTTCCCCAGGCCCAGCTTGCTGAACAGCTCCGGGAGGTCCGACCCTTTCAGAGAGGACTGGAGACTGCACCCGTTGCTCCCGGTGATCGAGGAGATACAGTCCATGTAGTTACTGCTGCTCAGATAGTGCTCTGCAGCTGTCAATCACAATGTGTCACGGGAAGACAAGACAAGTCAGACAGTCGTCATTAAAGACTTTCATAGAAAGTTATCATTGTAAAAAAGAATGTATGCAACGTAAAATAAACCCTGACATATCTCGCTGCCAAAACATTGTGACTAAATATTTGTATCCAATTAGAGCAAGAGAATGATTTTTGATTGTTTTTAATGTGTGCAATATAAGCCAACATACTGTGGATAAAATGTGCTTCTCTACAGCATTACCGGTAGTGATAGGCTTTGATAAATAATTGGAGACAAGGGCAAAAACAGGAGTCGGATATGAACGGAGTATCTGGTCTCTAGTGCAGGTGTGTTGGAGGAATGAACCCATCTACTCCCACACACCCTAACGTTTTAATTAATGAGACAATCTTTACACAGCATCTGCTGTTCAAGGTTAGATGTTTTGAATTATGCATCATCAAAACTTTTAAGAGAGTTTACTTTAATTACTTGGGAGTGTGATGATCTAGCCTTCTTGCCTTTCATTCAAAGTTCAGATGGGTATCTGCCGAGTAGCTCACCGGATTTGTTCTGCTTCCTCTTAGGACTGCAGACAGACACGGGGAATTCGGCATGGCTGGGAAGACAGTTCCCACCCCCATTCCTGTCTCTCCAGTTGTCAGAGTCACTGCCGTTGCCCACCCCCTCTCTGCTGCCGGAGCGGGAAAGAGACAGAGGGGAGCCCTGGGGGCACAGAAAGGGGACATCAGATCATACTGGGCTGTAGTTTTAACTTCTCATTATTTGGTTTAGTTCTGTGAATCAGAGTATCAATTTAGTTTAGTTTTCAATAATTTACTTTTTGCTTTACATATTTACATGTTGGCTTTAATTTTTAATGCAATCCATGATGATGCTTCATATTACAGTCTTTGCATAAGCTTCATATCAGGAATGTTACTATGAACACGTTCTCTTCAACAGCAGAAAAAAACCTGGTCCATTGGTGTTTACCTCATAGTCGGAGTTTACCTCGTAGGTGGTACTCATGGTGGGTTTGTAGGGCACGTGGTTGGCCCTGCGCAGCTCCTTGATGGTCTCTGCTGGCATAGACTTGGAGAAACCCAGGCCACTCCACGTGTTAGTGGGGGTCCGCACCTCAGTCACAACAGGCTTCTTCAACATGGCTGGACACAGACACAGATAAACACCTCTGTTACCAATTAGTGCGAAAGGTCAGAAAAAACAGACTCAGTATCCCTTTATTTATTTATCCCTCTTCCTCCCCAATTTCGTGATATCCAAATTGGTAGTTACAGTCTTGTCCCATCGCTGCAACTCCCGTATGGACTAGGGAGAGGAGAAGGTCGAGAGACGTGTGTCCTCTGAAACACAACCCTGCCAAGCCGCACTGCTTCTTGACACAATGCTCGCTTAGCCCGGAAGCCAGCCGCACCAATGTGTCGAAGGAAACGCCATACACCTGGCGACTGTGTCAGCATGCACTATGCCCGGCCCGCCACAGGAGTCACTAGAGCGCAAAGGGACAAGGACATCCCGGCCCGGCCCACCCTCCCCTAACATGGACGACACTGGGCCAATTGTGTGCTCCCTCATGGGTCTCCCGGTCATGCCCGGCTGCGACGCAGCCTGGGATCGAACCCGGATCTGTAGTGACGCCTCTAGTGCCTTAGACCGCTGCGCCACTTGTCAGGAATACAGAATCCCTTGAGACTAGACAGGAATCGCCTGAAAGATTGACACTTACCCTTGGTTGCTAACAGCTTTTTCTGTTCATATTCAAGCGCCTGAAATAGAAATGGAGAGGAAGGTCAATGTCAGTTTTAATACTTGTCAAGTTCCCATTAGTCATTTATTGATACGTGAGTGCGAGTATGTGAGAGAGAGAAGTGGAGTTGGAATACCTCTAGTTGGCCCTGCATGTTGGCAAAGGAAGAATGTGGTGCCAAGCGGATCCTGTCCCTCTCGTTCTGCTGTGCTGCCCTCTCTGCTGCCCGCTCACTGCCCGGTGCCCTCTTATCTGTCACTGGGCTGTCTGAAGCACTCGACTCTGGGTCTGACAGTAAGCAGTCTGAGCTGTGGGTGGGGCACAAAAGAGAGGAACAACTATATTAAAAGGACAAGTTACAAACGCCATCACAATAGAGTAGCCTATAGCACAGAAAAGACATACAGCACAGCTCAACAGGGTAATGGTATATTAAGATAAAGCATGACAGAATGCAGTACAACAGTGCAGTCCCCTGCTTTGTCTCCAAATAGCACCCACCTCAAGCCCTTTTCCCCACTGACGTTCCTCCTGGAAAACTTAAGTCCTTTTACAACAGCAGTTGTCACAAAGTGCTATTATTTTCTATTCTATGAATGCATGGGAGTCATACCAACTGAACTAGAATGAGTTCTAGTCCTATGTTCATATCCTTTAGGCATGGGAATGGAAGAGTGAGGACATCTGAGATGTAGGTAGTGTCTTACTGTAGCTCTGGACAGACATACTGGAGATGGGAGTTCTTGGTCCCCTGGAGGAGCTCCACCGCCTGCCGTTTCCCTGACGTCTTACAGGAAGCCAGCATCTGCTTCAGCTCGTTTCCATTTGCTGAGTGAGATGGGCTTCTGGGCATGCCCACTTCCACAAAGGTGTCAGAGCCTGGTGGAGAGAACGTAAAAAAGCATTTGTGAAGAAACGGTAACGTGGGATATTATATTTCTTCCTTCATGATTTAATAATGTCGATCAGTAGGCTAAATATACTATTATATCCTTTACATGTGACAAATAAGATACAAAGAATTGCTAGATTCTTATAGAATCCCTGTGTTTGACAACCAAGCTTTTGTACTTCCATAGAAACCTCTTCTTTAGAGTGTATTATTGCTTAGCTTTCCATTGCCTGTCATGCATATATTACAGTACGTTCTTTGCACCTGTAAGTCACTCTGCATGATGGCATGAGCATGACTAAATGTAGCTGCTAAACCTCACAGTTGGCACCTGTGTTATTAAAAAACAGAAGCGGTCAATAATGAAGGGGCTTTTTTCTTCCAGGCAGTAACCCAGCCTGCATAACATGATCTGTGTGTGTGTGTGTGTGTGTGTGTGTGTGTGTGTATCTAGGCCTTGACAGCGTAAAATAATAAGATGTCAGTCACCTTAATTAACATCTCCAAGCTATTATGTTTAGTTGATTCACCCTGGGCTCGATGGTAACGGGGAGCAGAGCCAGTTGGGACAGGTTGGAGAACACAGGAGGTGGTCAGGGAGAGGAAACAGTTACTACTGTCACCAGCCAAGCTGGGGCTGAGGAGACCACGGAGCTCCAGCTCCAACAACATGGGAACGTGAGGAGTGTGAGAGCAAGGCTACACTCAAACCACACATGTTAGAGATGCAGGAATCTCGGGACCTCAACCACTGGAATACCAGCCATTGAATGTCACCTTGTTGCAACCTAATAAAAGTGGTTTAAGAATGGGGACTAGACCGCATAAAACAAATATATTGTGGTATAAATTAATTTAGCAGTTTACAAGGCCAAATACCTAGGTTTCCTTGTGGGTTCTATAAACCTCTTTATAGTAAATCTACAAGAGCTATACATGTCTATGTTGTCTGTAGGTGCGGTGTGTGTGTGTGTGGTACCTTGGTCTTGGTTGGACTTGCTGGAGCGGGGTTCTGATGGGTTGTGTCCGCTGGCCTCCTGGACCGAGTCACACTGGTTGGGGTTCAGAACTGTGTCTGCCAGTGACGCACTGGACATCCTGCCATAGACTGAGCCAGGATGCTGCATATACAAACACAAATGTAGCTCTATATATTATACTCACTATAGGCAAGGTATATATTCAATGTAACAGCTAGTGAGTATATATCTATGAAAGTCATTCACCTTGACATGTCCATTGATGGTACAGGGGCCTTTGGAGCAGTCAGGGACCCCGTTGGTCTGCTTGTCGATTGGGGAAAGCCCGGGGGGAGGGGAGGGGGTGTTCTGGGTGTACCCCTGGACCCCAGAGAGCAGGATACTGCTCAGAGTGGCCTGGGCTACAGGGTGCATCATCAACTGAGACGAGAAGCCTGGATACACGAGGGAGAAAATACTACACCTTTAGCATAACATTTTCATCATATAATAATTTATTACATTATACAGAACAATCTCAAAGTGCATAACTATTTTTTTTAAATGGACACAACTGACAAAAGGGCAACTGACAAAAAAAGCACAGCTGATGCTACAAAGGACACAGCTATTAACAGAAAGCCTTCCTAAAGACAAAGGTATTTAGGGCCGTTTTAAAGAGCCCAGAGTCTGTGGTACCTTCAGGTAGTCCAGGAGGGAAATCCAGAGGCTGGGTATCAATCCCTTATAGCTATTTGTGAACAAGGTACGAAACCTGAAAGTGTGAGACAGAGAGAGTTTGTGCACTAGCCGTCAGTACTCACCTTGGGTGCTGGTGAGAGAGCTGGGCCACAGTGAGGAGGAGGGAGATGGGGTGCTGGGGCTGGGGTTCTGCATAGGGCTCATGGAAGAGTTCAGACTGTTGAGAACAGAGTTTGGAGCCGGGGAGCTACTGAGAGAATGGGGCACTGATGCACCTAGGAAGCCTGGAGGAGAGGAAAACACAGATAAGGCTGTATCTCAATACAGTATCACTCTTAAAAATATTTTCTTCCCACACCAGTGATTGATATTGTTGCACACTACCACATCACTCATCAAGTCCTTTCATATCAGTGGTCAGAAAATAAAGAGAGACACTGGGTCTTTGAAAAATATAACTCAACAGTCAATAACTCCATGTTAAACCGCTACTCTATGTTTCAACCAAATGTATCAAAGAAGACTGAAACAGGTTTGTGGGTTTTACAAACAGATAATTTAACTCCAGAAATAAGGCTCGGATTTCCTTGGCAGGCTGAGCTGTAATCTGATGGAGAGGGATGTAGTAATTAACTATAGGCTGAGATGTGGAGGCCCATATCTTACCCATGGGCCTTTGGGTTCATACTGTACACCCCAGGAAGGGACTGTCAATGTGGTCACTTTCCAGACATAAACCTCCTAACAGTTTATCCCATGATACATAACTCAAGATTTATTCCGTTGTAAAGGAGTTTGTCTCATGTTATTTTCAATTGTATTTCTTATTATTTATTTTCGCAAGATAACAATACAGTTGGATTACATACAGTATGACACAAGCCTCTTTCTCCAATCACTGGTCTATAAACGTGTGGGAAAGAGCCTAGGGATGACATTTGTATAAAGACACAATAGATTTCCTTTGAGCATTCTCATAATGGTTTAAGAGGTGGATGCAAAGAGAACTCCATTACTCAGGCTGCTCAGCCCCAGGCCAGCAGAGGCCAGGATGTCCAGGCCGACAGGACAGATGAGGGTGGGGCCGTTGGTGGAGGGGGACATGGCTGATGACACCCCGTTGCTCTCCAGACCCAACAGAAACTTCCGGGCCTCGTACATGTTCACTGCATTCCGCTCCACACTCTTTACTATCACAGACTGAGGAAGGGAGAGTGGGAGAAAGAGAGAGATGGGGAGACAGACAAGCGGAACAGAGAAAACAACAACATGACAGGTTGATGTGCCTAATATATTGTTTGGATTTGGATTATGATGTGCAGTGCTTTACAGTTAAGGTCAGGAGATTTTCCTGACCGTTTGACCTGACCAGAAAACATCTTGGGCCCTAGCTGTACCATTACTCTAGTAAAGTAGCTCTGGATTTGACCACTATGTCTACCATAAGCCACCTCCAAAGTCGTTTTCGAGAATTTGACAGTACGTCCAACTGGCCTCACAACGGCACACCATGTGCAACCACGCCAGCCCAGGACCTCCACATACAGCTTTCTTAACCTGAGGGATCACCTGGGACCAGCCACTAGGACAGCCGATGAAACTGAGGAGTATTTCTCTGTTTTAAAGCCCTGTTGTGGGGAAAAACGAATTCTGATTGGCTGGAACTGGCTCCCCACAGTGGGTGGGCCTACACCCTCCCAGGCCCACCCATGGCTGCGCCCCAGCCCAGTCATGTGAAATCCATAGATTAGGGCCTAATTCATTAATTTCAATTGACTGATTTCCTTATATGAAATGTAAATGTGAACTGTAACCTGTAAAATTGTTGAAATTGCCGCATGTTGCATTTATATTTTTGTTCAGTATATGCCAATTTATCTTACATTTTCTACCGATCTGCGTGCCAGTTATGGTTGAAATATCAAAATTTTTGTGTAACGGTTTCATTTAAATTTATAATAACGTCTTCGATTTCTCAAATTCATTGTTATGTGCTTAATCAAAATTCTATTTAAATCTAAATGATACAAACCTAAAAAGTAACTTTTATTGCCATCTCTTACAATGCTGTGTAGTACTCCCTTCACAGAACAGAGCAAACTGGCTCTAACCAGAATAGAAAGAGGAGTGGGAGGCCCCGGTGCACAACTGAGCAAGGGGACAAGTACATTAGAGTGTCTAGTTTGAGAAACAGATGCCTCACTAGTCATCAACTGGCAGCTTCATTAAATAGTACCCGCAAAACACCAGTCGCAACGTCAAGAGTTAAGAGGTGACTCCGGGATGCTGGCCTTCTAGACAGATTTCCACTGTCCAATCAATGTATGTGTTCTTTTGCACATTTTAATCTTTTCTTTTTATTGGCCAATCTGAGATATGGCTTTTTCTTTGCAACTCTGCCTAGAAGGCCAGCATCCTGGAGTCACCTCTCCACTGTTGGGGGGGGTATACAGAAGCCCTATTTGGTAAAAGACCAAGTCCATTTTATGGCAAGAACAGCTCAAAGAAGCAAAGAGAAATGCCAGTCCATCATTACTTTAAGACATGAAGGTCAGTCAATCTGGAAAAGGTCAAGAACTTTGAAAGATTCTTCAAGTGCAGTCGCAAAAACCATCAAGCGCTATGATGAAACTGACTGCCACAGGAAAGGAAGACCCAGAGTTCCTCTGCTGCAAAGGAGTTACCAGCCTTAGAAATTGCAGTGGAAATTGGTGGAAATCTGTCCTTTGGTCTTATGAGTCCAAATTTGAGATTTTTGGTTCCAACCGCCATGTCTTTGTGAGATGCAGAGTAGGTGAATGGATGATCTCAACATGTGTATTTCCCACCGTGAAGCATGGAGGAGGTGTTATGGTGTGGAGGTGCTTTGCTGGTGACACTGTCTGTGATTTATTTAGAATTGAAGGCACACTTAACCAGTACGGCTACCACAAAATCAAAATCTCATCAAACCACAGCATTATGCAGATACGCCATCCCATCTTGTTTGCGCTTAGTGGGACTATCATTTGTTTTTCAACATGACAAAGACACAACACACCTCCAGGCTGTGTAAGGGCTATTTGACCAAGAAGGAGAGTGATGGAGTGCTGCATCAGACGACCTGGCCTCCACATTCACCCGACCTCAACCCAATTGAGATGGTTTGGGATGAGTTGGACCGGAGAGTGAAGGAAAAGCAGCCAACAAGTGCTCAGCATATGTGGGAACTCCTTCAAGACTGTTGGAAAAGCCTTCCAGGAGAAGCTTAAATGCATTTCAGGTGACTACCACATGAAGCTGGTTGAGAGAATGCCAAGAGTGTGCAAAGCTGTCATCAAGGCAAAGGGTGGCTACTTTGAACAATCTCAAATATATTTTGATTTGTTAAATACCTTTTTGGTTACTACATGATTCCATATGTGTTATTTCATAGTTCTGATTATTCAACAATGTAGAAAATAGTAAAATAAATTAAGAAAAAACCTAATTGGGGTCAGCCCTAACTTGATGTTCATGTTTAGTGTGGTACCTTGCTTGGCTGCTTTGGTTTGGGCTTGATGCTGATGAAGACATCCAGCTGTTCCATCAGAGCTGTGATACACTGGGGCTCCACCTCGATGTCCTCTTTTATGTCAAACATCAGCACCAGGGGCAGGCAGCCCTGTGGAAAACACACATCATCACATCCTATGAAACAGACCCTTGTTAAAGAACTATCACCATGGGGCAGAGTTTTTCCTGACCAGACATTTAAATTACATGACATTTAAAAGTATCCCCACAACCCGAATAGGGGTTGAAAATAGCAGATTTGGTCACTGATAAGCACCTAAACTGGAACGCAGTGGCTGTACAGTTATTAACATGCTATATATGATGTCAGAGCTCAGGGTCTCCACTTTACAGCGCTGTATGGGATTCAACTGACTGACGCTCTAAGCGTGAGCACCAAGCACAACTAGACGATGCCCCCATAGCAACATTTTTTTGTTGTCTGAGAAGGAGGACTCTATATTTTCTGAAAGATGAGAAATGTAAGATTATAATAAATACCGCTTTGATGTTATACAAGCAAACCACACACCCTTGAGTCCAAATCAGCGCTTCACATTTCCAAATGATAAAACTCAAGTCATTTACATTATCGTCATTTGTGATCGCTATGTTCGATGTACAGCTGCAAGGATGACATGGAGTCATACCCTGGGTTGTTCTGAACAGAATGAGCTTATGTTTGTTGTATTGTGAAAGTTAGCTGCGGAACCTGCACCTGAATGCAATCCATAATATGCGCATCACAATTACCAACCGTTTCCCTAAAGTGCTTCTGAAAGCCTAACACTAAGATTGTATTGTATAACTTAGCTCGTCATGTTGGCAATAGAATAAGCTTTCAAATGATGCCCACCTGACCCCGACAGCGATTTATAATGGAATGTTCTTGGATTGCATAACCAACAACAGTAATTGTGTGATGGTGGGGATGCAGGGCTGTGCTGCAAACAAATTGTGCACACTTTGGAGAGGTTTGCGTCCTCTTGGAGATACCAGTTAGACCTCTCACTCAAACCCTTGACATTTGTTTGTCTTATGTTGCACCTATCACACAATTTCCACTAATATTTTTTATTTTGTTTCTAAATGTATCCAGAGTATTTTCTGATTTTGTTATCGAGAAATGCCCAAGAAAAGCACAGTAAATGTAAAATGCACAAAAAAAATCCAGTGTAATGTTTGGAATCAGTCTTGTGTCAGGTGAACTGTTGTATCCTCACATTTGGTCTATCATTTCCCCATAACCTCCAAAGTGTTCTCCTTTCAATTGCTACCATGGGTATGCATATGCTTCTCATATTTACTCTGTTTGAAACATTTTAATGTGGCCCTATCCATCCATATAGGACAATTGTCACAAGTGTAAAGGGTTGAGAGAAGCATCAGTTGAAAAACAACACTACTTGGGAAATTCCAAAACAATTGACCAAAACAGCCTGTTTTGCATGATCCCACCACGAACTCCTTCCTACTTTATATTCAGCTGAGCGATAGAGGACTTCCCATCGTGTGTAATTAAATCAGTTTGGGCCAAGCTGGTGGTGACAGGCAGGGTCCGGAGCTGTAATTTACAGTCTGAGAGATGGTCTAAAGATGGCTCTCTGTGGGGGAGGCTCATCTCCTTGTCAAATGCCCAAAGGGGCGTCTTCTTGTGTGTCCCACTTCCCGACAGAGAAAAGTTAAGTTTACAAAACAATTTCTACATTTTTCTACTTTGGTTAAGACTGATGCCACAGACAAAGAACGGCTACACTGGCTAGCATAGCTGCTCTATATTATGGTTAACGTTTAAGCAGGATGCCAATAAGTTTTTTTTACCCAAAAGACAATTAAATGACCAACATATTACACATTTGCAACCCACATAGCTGATAAAGTGCCTTGGTCAGAGACAAAACAAAATAAAACTGTGGTTTAAATCAACAAAAATCCACATGCAGGGTAATTTTCCAACAGAAACAAGGCAATTATTCTAATCTATACAAACCATGCATGGACACATACCATGAGGTACTGGCGCGCCAGGCAGACAGACTCGATGGTGCCCTGGATGTAGACAGTAGATTTCTTCTGGGGGCTGTTAGGGTCGGGGAAGTGGATCTGGGCTCCTGTTCTCTGGGTGATGTGTTTAATGTTGCTGCCATTACGGCCCATCATGAAGAGGTGGTGCTGAGGGGCGATGTCCAGGTGGGTACTGACTGAGATGGCACTGGCAAGGCTTCCCGCCAGGTGCTCCAGCAGCATGGCAGTGCCCCTCTGGGATGAGAAGAAAATCACAAATCTATCAATTCAATCAGTAAATCTGCAGCATCTAGTAATATTTTGACTAGGATAAAAAAAAGATCTTACAGTGTGTTGACAAATGCTCAAAGGTGAGTGAGTGACTGTGTGGATAGAACTTTCTACTAAAGTTACCTGGGGTAAGTCTGGGGCAAGGAAAAAACACAGCTAAAATTAGATTAATTTGCACATCCAAATGTGGCAGAAGAGCAGGAAGAAAAACCAATGAAAAGTGTCCACCCTCTGTTTGCTTCTCCTAAGAGCTAGTGAAACAACATTTCAACCATAGTTTTACACCAAAGTAAACCACTGTTTTTCCCTTTCACCAGGCAGCCGACAGAATTGTCGGATTCCCTGCCTCCTCTGCAAACAATCACTGGAGGAATTGGAAGGACTTCCAATGGAACTCCAGCCTTCAGCCACTGAGGCCAGCACAGCAATCCACAGTGGTTTTGGCAGACCCCTTTTACAGAGCAAGATCTCCAACCACATAGCATACATAGTCCCCCAAAACCCCAGGCCCGATCTGGCAAGCATCCCAAGACAAAATGAACCCTCTACCCATCCACTAACTCAACTCCCCCTAGGCTGGGTTGTACTGAAGGCCATAGTGAGGGTGGGTCAGCGGTAGGTGGGTGGAGGGGTCCAGGGATGTTGGATTGAAAGGCTCTAGGCACCAGCCATAGCTCTAAGGCCCAGGGTGGAGGGTGTGGGAAGGGGAGAGGGCGCTCCAGACGACTTATATTAGACATTTACTCAGGAGGGAGATTTACTTGCTGGGTTAGAGAACAGTGCTTGGCTTTAAAAGCAACAGTACTGTAATTCCCACTAGGGAGCTGACCAAGCAACCCTCTGGTCACAGCAGTCCACTTCTCTAACCACAAAGCCCCAACCCCTGCTATTCTGTAAGTAGTGTGGTTCGATGATGGGTAGATGTGTGGGGTGTGGCCAGGCCTCACCTTGACGGCACTAGAGTTGTTCTGGGAGCCGCGGACCACTCCGGTGGTCCCGTAGAGACGTGTGGGGGGCTTGAAGGATACGTTGAGGTTGTAGGTCTGGGAGATGTGCTGCACTGTGGGGGAGCCTGGGTCAGGCTGCACGATGGCCGGCAACTCAAATGACAGAACTAGAGGGAGCAGCTCCTGAGAGAGATCGACGAATAGACAAAGATTGTGTGTGTGTGTGTGTGTGAGTGAGTGAGTGAGTGAGTGAGTGAGTGAGTGAGTGAGTGAGTGAGTGAGTGAGTGAGTGAGAGAGAGAGAGAAAGATGCATACAGTTATTGCCATCTTGCTATTACCATCATCATACTATTCTTTTGCGAACTTTACACAAATGCCCTGTAGTAAGTAACAGAGTCCATTTGAATAGTGAAGGCATAAGAGAGAAAACACATGTTGAGAGAGATCTCTTAACATAGGGTAGAGGCATGTGCACATCTACAGAGACATAACATGTCCCACTTCAGCTGGGTTGTGGCCAAACACGGCATAGAAATGTTAAGAAAAAACCCTTGGTGTCTATCACAACGCATTGAACTGTGCCAATACTCAGTAGGGACCTAACGCGTTACGCCCTTCATCAGGCACATGCTACAGCACACTTCCATTAGGAGCCGATTAAACATACAGTACCAATGCTGTAGTAGCAGATCATGTCTGCTCCTAGACGGTCTGTTGATATTCAGACTGTAAAAGGTCAAGTCACTAAATTATACATCAAGTCACGCCATCAAAGAGAAGAGACCTGACTAAAAGTGGACCCCATCACTCAAATCACAGCAGTCATTCAAACAGCCTGGAGGCGGCAGATTTTGCTGTAAAGTTCATACATACACTTAGGTCTACTCATGTACGCGCACGCACACACTTATCCAAACACTCTGTCTTGGGCAGTGCGCCATAGCTTAGGCTGCCAGAGAAGGGCATACAGCATGAATTACACTGACCAAAGAAATGAGCCCATGATTAATCCCATATGTTTCTGGGCCTACTTTTATATCACATTTCAGGGGTTCCACTGTTAAGGCAGAGATATTTAGGTCAGTGAGAAGGGAAACACAGAGAGGACAAACAGTACGGCCCCGACCAGGCTATGAATGAAGAATGGCTCAGACAGAGCTGACATAAGCTTTTTAAAACAGGTCTTCCTGGCAACTTTAAGCTTCATATTTATTCAATCTGAAGGTGTGCATGAGTTCTGCAGACAAGGGCAGAAAGGCAAATATTGCAGAAAGGCAAATATTGTATAAAGACTGTATAACGACTACATAAATCATGGACAAAGCTACAGACTAAAACTTTCATCATACACCATCACGTCTTCAAGGGCTGCAGTACAACTCAACTTTAACCTTTCCTTCAAAACACCTCTAACAAAGACCTGGCACAAACAAACTATAGCGAAGGTAAAAACCCATCTAATCACTGTTTTGGTCACAGGCAGAGAGGGATGAGGCCACCCAGGACCATTTACTTTTAACCCAAACAGTACAGAGTCAGACCCGGAGCAAACAAACTATGAAAGGTTTATATCAAAGTGGCAACTGACAGTGATTTGTTCATTTTCATTCATTTCTTATGGCAGCCAACATGGATATCAGTGCGAAGCAAAGTAGGGCTTGTATTTGGGTGAAGGGGTGGAAGGTTGCTGGACGTTTGGGATGAGGGTCGCTGGGCAGATGTTAATACTGTATGTGGGGTGGCTGTACAGATGTCATATGGTTGGTGAGTAGTTGTACTAAGTGGTATGAGTAAGAACAGTGTACAGGTTTGGGTAGTGGGCAGTAGCTGGGCTGCTGTTTGAAAAGAGGGGTGCTGAGTGATTGGGTGAACTGGTGGAGTATGGCTGCTAGTGTTTGGCTTTGGGAGGAGAGGATTCATGTCGCTATTACAGCTTATTTTCTAAACCCCTTCCTACAACAATGGTACACTCAAACATTACTTCTAAATTCAATTGGTTAACTTTGTTAATCAAGGAAGTGCATGAACTCGGTTGCTCCCTGTTGCCTGTGAAAACACAATCACGTGTGCTCGCACTCTTGCGCTCTACTTTCTTCTCCCTCTTCCTTTCCTCTCTCATTGAGCTTATTTGTCTTGGTCCACTTGTAAAGAAAGCACATGCGTGTGAAGAATTGTGATGGCGGCGAAACACAAGGAAGGTCTGGAAGGCAGAGGCTCACACGAGCGGAATGGCCCACCGCCCTCTGAGCTGGAGCTGAATCTGAGGCGAGCCGAGCACACTCTACAAGGCCAGACGCACTGTGTGCTGGGTTTGAACTGTTTCCTATGTGCCCTGTGCCACATGGGCTACGGCCAGAGCAGTACCTCGGAGTTCACAGGCTCCACAGCTATCACATGCAGTTATACGACAACTAAAGGATGACTGTATTGACACAGGCTTACAATATAACAGCCTGTTCCGAGTGCTATAGTTCAGACCTCATAGACCTCCATAGAAATGACATCCAACTTACCCTGATTTTGGCTCGAGCTGCCTCTACCCCTCCTGGCTGACCTGCAATGGACACCTGTTCAGATGGAGCGACAGAAGTCATTGTTATAGTTGAGATATTACAGTTCAATCAAACCTGGAATCTAAAACTGGAATCAAAACTGGGAAAAAAGGAAAAAGCTTAGAGCCAAAGCTCTTCTCTCTTATTTCCATTTGGTCCGGTCATTCTAATTTCCATAGCTTATGTTATGTTTTTATCAAAACCCAATCAGAATAACATCATAAAGAGAAAAATGGTTTGTAGGCTTTTACCATATTTAAAAACCCCAACCCGTAATTTCAAAAATTGCCTTTCAACACTTCATATCCTGAATGCGTGCCTGCAATTAAAATAATTGCGACAGAAATCTAAAAAGGAGATAAATGCCTTCATTAGATATCCTGCCAGCGGAGCGGTAATCTCTCTCCTCCACTCTTCCTTTTCAATCCTTTCATCTGTAACTCACCATAATGGAGTAAGGCATGCGCTGACCTAAAGAACCATAAATTCTGCCAAATTTAATCAGCACTTCTGAACAAATTAAGCCTCAGTATTTGAGACCAAGCGGTACCATCTAGTTTGGGTCAGCACTGCCTCCTCACACAAATGCATGCACACACACTGGGTTTGAGGTACAAGGTGTTCAAGGTAAGGGATAGCTTGCAAAGTTTGGTGTGTGATTGCATGACACATGCGAAGAGTTTGGCAGCTTGCCTCCTCCAGAGGTGTATGTAAATGGAAATTACAGCCGCTTCCAACTGCTTGTCTATCCAATCCAGCCCAAACACACTGGCTTCCTATGGCACATCCAATCAAAACAGCCAATTACAGCAGCTCTCTGCAACATGGTCATTTAAAGCCACTCTAGCAACTAACAAATGGGACATACTCAAATGAGAACAAACCAGTTTAATATGTGGTTAAAATAGTAAATACAGGTGAATAAAGCCTGTGCAAACAGAGAACCTTTGACAGTCCCACACAAATGTGGTTAATGATGGCACAGAACATTCATTCGTATTCAGTCTATCAGATCCTGTGTACATTGTTAATTGTACATATACAGTGGTGTCTCTCTCCGTACCTGGTTGCTCTTCTCCGCCTGATTGTTGCGGTTGGAGTCGGGGAAGTGGATGTGGCAACCCGTGTCCTCCATCACCTTCTTGATGTTGTTGCCTCCCTTGCCGATGACGTGGGAGTGCTCTGTATGGGACACGTCCATCTTAAGGGTTACCCTGTTAGTCTGCTGGAGGAGAGGAAGGAGGGGGAGACACTCTTCTTAAGCATGGCCTGCCATACAATGTACTTAATAATACTTAGTGAATGATATGATAGAAATCTTACATGCATAAATATTAAATTCTATACCACATAACTGTAAATCATGGCAATATTGTGAATATTGACACAGCTTGAATAACCCTCGGCTATTAAGCCGAAGACAAATAGGATGCATCTCTAACACCAAGACCCTTGCTCTGGTCCGACACCACTGCCAGGCAGATGGGGACACCATGAGAAGCTCCACTTAGAGAGGCATAAGGACTATAACCAATCATATCAAACATAAACCCTTTCAGGTGGCTAATTACACAGAGAGCTAAAGCAGATGACTCTAAAAGTATGTTAAATATTTCAAAAAAGTTTCATTCGACAAATCCATTGCTATAAAATGGCGACTTTTTTTATTTGTATTTTTTATTATACCTTTATTTAACCAGGCAAGTCAGTTAAGAACCAATTCTTATTTTCAATGACGGCCTAGGAACAGTGGGTTAACTGCCTAATCATGGTTGTTTCATGTTGTTTCATGTTGAACTCATTGGGGTGAAATATGTGAATACATTCAGTTGGACAACTGACTAGGTATCCCCTTTATGGAGGCAATCATGTGTTGACTGTGTGCAGAGAAAATACTTGTTGAGAGTGTTAGGATAAAAACTGCCCACAGGGGGTGCTATGGTGTGCCCATTTTGGGATGTGGTTTTTTGTTGCCATAGAGACAGGACATGCACCATGCCGAGCCAATACACACTCAGGAAATTAAGTACTGGCCATCTTGGTGGCAATTCATATCACACGTCTGAGAAAGCCGCCTGTCATTTGAACTCTGTTGGAGATGGAGTGAGTGAGCCAAATAAGGTGTGAGAGAGAGGGAAAATGGGCTGGGAAAGATGTGGAAGGGAGTTATTTTCTAAAATGGTGGACCCCTGCCACCTCGGTGAGATCCACAGGGCCCCTTACTCTCCATCCATCTCACTTTGCCTCCATCAATCCATTTCTCAGTGTGTTACCAAGCCACTCAAATAGAAACAGAACCAATTAGGAAGTAAACCAAGGTTTCTTAGGGCATGAAATGACAGCCAGAGACACTCACTGGATACATCTGTGACTACCTTCCCATAGTTGATAAATTACCAATGTCAGTATTGGTGTTGTCATGAGAACAAAACAAACACCTTTCCATCATTCATACGCACCTTTGTGTCGAGGACTGACATGATTCGGTCTTTGGCTTCCCTCACATTGTCTCTCTTTCCACAAACCTTAATGTGCGGATCTGAAGGGAGAGACGTGATGGAGAGGTTGAGATTGAGGTACGGAGAGAACAAAAGGAGACAAAGAGGTTATGAAGAGATTATATCATCACCCTTTCCCAAGACTGTACACCAGGTGAATGCATTGATGGCATTCATGATTATGACATCATACAAAACACTTGAGGTAAATGCTAATTTCTTATGTGCCAACTCTCATTATGGGCTGTTACACAGAAATGTTGGATCAATTGTGTGATCCCCCCAACATTTAGAAAGTTTGCATAGAAAATAGACACAACAATTGCCTGCTAGGGTGCGTTTCCGTTTAACTATCTTGTGTCGATAAAAACAGCTGGACGTATGCTCAATGCTCATGACTGTAGAGTCCATTTGGCCGTGCGGCAAGCCAGGTCCTAGGAGCCCCCTGTGTTGACTGTATGGAGGGGCAGGAAGTCAGTTAAGCTCCTTCCAGGAATCCCCCTCCCCGCACACACCACAAATAGCTCAGATTTACTGTACTCCTACAGAAGAAAATATTTATATTTAGAGTTCACTTAGACACTTTGTAACCTATTGACATTTGTTGGGTTTAGAGTTTTTAGAGCTGTTGAGCAGGAAAATGCAGATAAAAGCCTATACTGTTAAACAGAATAGTACATGGAAATGTAGGTAATGATTGAAAGAAACAGTGTGTTATACTGCGCTGTATAGACCTAACACCACAACAAACTCATTACACAAACCAAACAGAAACTCTCCATAGAGTTTGGGGCGGCAGGTAGCCTAGTGGTTAGAGCGTTGGACTAGTAACCGAAAGGTTGCAAGATGGAATCCCGGCGCTGATAAGGTACAAATCTGTTGTTCTGTCCTTGAACAAGGCAGTTAACCCACTGTTCCTAGGCAGTCATTAAAAATAAGAATTTGTTCTTAACTGACTTGCCTAGTTAAATAAAGGTAAGATTTGTTTTAGTTTTAAAGAGAGTCACAAAACAAAAAGTGAGGAGAGAGCACATGAACTGGCCCTGATCCCCACTGAGGAGAGATCTGGGTTGGCTAGGCTCTGGAATGCTGCTGCAGGGAAGCGTTTAGGAGCCTCTGTGCTCTACGTTTTACGGGCCTATGGGGGGATTGTGGGAGCAGTGGAAGGCTGTGTGGATATCGTCAGTGTGACATGGGACTTTCGTGCTCTCAACGCTGAGGTGAGATCACAGAAGGGTGAAAAAACAGCTGTGAGACGATATTTTGTTCCCCACAAAAACAACCCAAAAGCCTCTCAAGTCCACAATGGGTTACATCACGATAGGAGTGGGTGCCGTCTGAGACAGAAAAACAAAGTAAAATCACAGCAGTATTAGAAGAGACCCTCACAGCTTTGGTTTCAGGAAACATTCCAAACACACAGCTGTGACTAGAGACCAGCAGAGGGTGTTGGCCTTCCGCTTTCCCTACCCATCTGGCACTCATTACATTAGGGGGCTAAATTAGTGTTGCTATGTGTGATGTTAAACACCCCCACATTTTTTAAGTGTGACGCGTGTACTCTTATGATTGATTGTGGAACAGAAAATGAACACCCAAAGTCTTAATTTGGCACACCAAACATTCAGAAATACATACAATATGACAGCTGAGAAGAAAGGTCTTAGAAGTTGACACTTGACACAAAAGAAACCATTTGACCCTCTCTGCTTACCGTCAACGCTAATGACTTTTTCCAGAATGGGTTTATATTATTTAAAGCCAGGCACCACAGGCTAAAATATCATTTTTGCATCTACTTATCCATGTAGATTTTTTTTGGGGGGGGGGTATTTTAGTCCATTCTTCTTATTTTCAAGAAGAAAAAACAAGTGTCAAAAAGTTAAATATAAATTTATATTTTCATTTGTTTATACTACCGTCAAACTTTCAGGAATTGTAACCACTTTCAAATGGACATGGATCCATAATTTCATAGAATGTAACAAACTGAACTACATACATTAGTAACTTACTTTGAAGAGACAGTGACTGATTGAGTCTAATAGGTGTTTCTCATTTGGCAGTGTAAATCCATTGTACTTGGTCTTTAAAGCAGCAATCACCGCAGCTGAAAGAATAACGTATTTTCCCTCACCCTGTTTCGGTAAAAAGCTTGATCTCTCTTTTGTTGCTGATCATTTTCCTGCACTGCAGGTAATGCAAACTTGTAGTGTATTAGAGGTTTAATAAGGCTTCTACAGTTTGTAATTTCCACTTAAAAATGTCAGACTTGCTTGATTTGCCCTGACGAAAAATGTATCAACCCCTATAAAAAATGCCCATTAATTATAGTCCACATAATAATCCATATTTCTTTACACTGCAGGATTATTTACCTGCTGTAGCAAACTGGCTCAAATTAAGATCCTACATCTGTAGACAGCGCTATGGATACAAGGACTGGATATATAAAATATCAAAATTATAGTTTTTACTATGTTTTAGGTCTATATAGTGTTTGTTTACATTTACTTTGTTTACAAACATTGAAGTAAAACAAGTATATACATTGGGCTGTTATGGGGTATGACAGTTGAACTAAGTTCATTAGCCATTTATAAGTTATATTCTTCAAGAATCAATGGGTACATATCATTCATTTATATGCCCAAAAATTGATGTATCAACTGCAGATTGCCCCTTTAACTGCCATTTCCCAAAAGTCAGACTCTTCCCACACGTCAAAACATTTCTCAGTCTCAGAAGCATCTGCATTCACCAAATTCTACGTGGTTATTCTTAAACATATTCTCCAGACTTGAACAAAGGGAATTGTTGATATGCTGTCAAAACACTTTTATCGATTACATTTTCTTTTTTAAAAGTGTACCTTTATTATTTTACAGATAGAAAAAAGAAAAAAGTATTCATCCACAATCTGCTATGTATAAATCCAGTCCTGGAGTGTCTTAACAAAATAAAAGCTAAATATTTCAGCTGAATTCATCTGGTGTCCAGAAAAATGTATTTGCATGATATGCAAATACATTTTATGTCTTGTTTGTTTTACAATAAAAAATATGTTGCATCTTCAGTGGTAGGCATGTTGTGTAAATCAAATGACACAACCCCCCCAAAATCCATTTTAATTCCAGGTTGTACGGCAACAAAATAAGAAAAATGCCAAGTGGGGGTGAATACTTTCGCAAGCCACTGTATTAGTATACCTTTTCAGAAAAAAAGATAATAAAAAAAACATTATATTTGTGTCTACATTCAACTGGTAAAAGTTGACTGTGAAAATGATCCGATTAGGGTGTGGTGCCTGGCCTTAAAAAGGGAGTGACCAGGGCCTCCCGAGTGGTGCAGTGGTCTAAAGCACTGCATCACAGTGCTTGAGGAATCACTACAGACCCGGATTCAATCCCGGGTTGCCTGAGCAATACAGCACAAGACAAATATTCAAGAAAAACAACTAAATTCTTTAATAACAAGGTCCCCAATCTATATTTTCAATTGCCTGAGCGGCACCAGAACATCCAATTGTATTGCATTTTGTAGTTGGTTCCTGCAATGAGCGCCTTTAAAATTAAAAGTGGATTTACCTATTTCGGTGAAGACCCGAGGAACCTCAAGAGAACCAAAACCATTCACAAGGATGGTTCTCTCATATTTTAATATTTTAACAGCAACGTTAGGGAAGTCGGAAGCTTGTGCAGTGGAGCTTTGTAAACAAAAAATGAAGTGATCTACAGGACTAATGAGGAGCAGCCAACCTTTTGATACAAGACATAGTGGTGAGTAATAAAACTGTCACCTGTGATAAATCAAAGGGCGCTATGGTAGACAGTATCCAAAGGTTTAAGAGTAGTGGCTGCTGCAATCTGGTAAATGGTGTCACCATAGTCAAGACCTGGCAGGAAAGTTGACTGTACAATCTGCTTCCTGCTATTTAGGGAGAGGCTAGATCTATTTAAAAAAATAAGCCCACTTTAAAATCATAGCTTTTTAACTAGTTCATTCATACACCTTTTAAAGCAAAGTATTTTTCAATCCAACTGCCCAGATATTTATAGGTGGGAATCCGATCGTTGGGAGAACAATGCAATGAATAAATATGTAGACTAGCATTTTTTGGGGGCGAGAATTAGAATACATATATTTTGTCTTGCCCGCATTAAGTACACATTTTAAACCAACCAGGGCTTTCTGTGAGGCAACAACAACAAAGTCAGATTGCAGCTCTAACATAGCATGGTCAATAGTTGGGGCAATGGCATACATAACAGTGTAGTCTGCATACAGAATGAATAGATAGACCAATAATATTTATGTAAATAGTCAAGCGAACAGGTCCCAATACCAATCCCTGCAGTACACCTTTAGCAATATACAGGAAACCAGACTTGGCACCATCAGAAATCACACATTGTGTCCTATCTGATAGATCATTCTCAAACCACTTGCAAGAAGCCTGATCCAGGCCTATTTGAGCACGCCTTTGAATTAGAACATAATGGTCAACAGTGTCATAAGCCTTGGAAAGGTCTATAAATAAGGCAGCAATGTTTTTTTATGATCTAGATGATGTGTTAACTTACATTTCTTAGAACACATATAGCAGACTTTTGAACAAATAAAACCTGACTGGTACACATTTAAAAGCAGAATAGTTTCAAAAGTTATTAGCTGAGAGTTGGCATGTGATTCAGTCAGAAGGATCTCCTCTGTGTAGGGGGAGGACTTGTGCTGCTTTCCTAAAGTGGAGCGAACCACTCGATTTTGTTATATCTCATTGAACATGTCACCCTCCCTAGGAGAGGCGGTGACCTTGACAATTTATTGTTAAAACGAGAGGCCGCCTGGATCTTTAATTTAAAAACCCTTGCTACCTTCGGTCTTAACATAGACTTTGACCTGAAACCATTCTTGTGATTCTGCTATTCATTGAAAATGTCTCTAGGCCTCTGTAGCCAAATTGTATCTATGATCATATGCGATCATTCACGCTTTTTGTATGTTATTTTTATATCTAATAATTAACCAATGATATCAGGTCACACCCGGCTATGATTAGATACACCTGTGTGTGTGTCCTTTGACACCATATAAAACTAGTGACCAGCAGTGTATGTCATCATACCCTGAAGAAGACAGCTTGTCTGTCGAAATGTTGGATATTAGGTTATTCAATTATTGCATCTGAGCTGCTAGAGTATGCGGCTCTCTTCTTTTCTACTCAGCTAGCCAGCACCTCGCCTAAACAGGTGGGCGTTTCTTTCGGCTCCCATTTTCCTAAAGTTCCATTCAAAAGCTCGGAATTAAGTCAATTTGGCTCAAGGTACACTTTTTTTATATCCGCAAAATGACAAAGACGAAGAAAGATTGGGGAAAGAATGGGGGCTGAACCAACGTGAAAAGTTGGTATCCATTTAATCGCTGTGCTGCTGTCCCGAAAAGCGAAACATTTTCAAAATGATTCCCGTGTGTAAAGAGTGTGCGCCATGACCGAATGCCATGAATCTAGACTACTCCCTCGAGTAGTGTTGATAAGTAGAGAATAAAGCCATATTTACACTTTTACCTTTGATTGGGCTATGTGTTGCCTTTGAGCACTCTGGCAGGACACATATTTTCCTAAACTTTAAGTGCGAGCATGGCCATAGTCCACTTCAGCAGGAGAGGAATGGCTCCAAGCGTTATACACGTGCATAGACATTGTAAACACTGCTTCGCGAACTTGGAAACGATTAATTTGTCATATCATTGCGAATAGAGAGATTGATAGTATTCGTTTGTCAATAAACTTAGTTTACCTGCGCAAACCCCACACTCACCCTCCCTAAGTGTGTGGAGGTTGACTAATCTGTATGTAACCATTTCAAATGTTGTTCTGATGTATGTCGTATGTATGTCGCGTGACATTTCGCTGCGCAACTTCATAATGAGTAGGCCAATTATTTTTTTTGCCTTGTCAAAAGGCTTGGTCTGACCTAGGCGCTGCGGATATGCTCTATCGTTTTTTATATTGACAACTTTTTACAGGTGTATACAGTGCCTTCATAAAGTATCCAAACCCCCTTTACCTTTTTAAAATGTTGATTGAATATTAAAACAACCAGGGTCAAGCACCCTGCCCAAGGCCACGTCGAAAAATCTCCCACCAAGTCAAATATTGTGTGTAGATGGGTGAGAATTTTTTTTTTAATCACTACTGAATTCAGGCTGTAACAACAAAATGTGGAATAAATCAAGGGGTATGAATACTTTCTGAAGGCGCTGTATGACAAGTCACCACTCTGTGGCTATGTGTGGAGTGTAGTGATAAAGGGCAAAAAGGTGTTTAAAAAGCTACACATGAATGAAGTCTTCCATTTTCATGACTGGATGTCATTAATGAACAATTGATAGCCTACTGTTGTAATACCACAGATAAGCTTACTATACCATATATTCTCTGCAGAAGGAAGTTGATCGTTCATTTGGGTAACACCAAGTATAAAACAATGTAGGAAAGAAGAGTTAAACACAATGCAATGCTGTCAATTCAAAATGGATAGTTAGAGCATTTCCCACTGGTCATACATAAATGTGTAAGGACAGTGACCATTTATTCTCATGGTGAAATGTTCTGGTAAAGTGTAATATTAGCCTAAGATACTGTTTCTCCTATGAATCACTGACAGAATATTTATGATTCCAGAAAGTGGTACAAATAGTTTGTTTTGACAACCCCCAATTTAAAAATGATTGACTTTCAGATAGCTGGTGATTCAAAATTTAAACATAATGGAGAAGCAGAATGGCATGGGTATCCATAATTTGTCTCCTGTAGATGTGTTGATGGCTAACTTCAGCTCAAACTCACAGGTGTATGACATCCATTCATTGTGGGTAGATGTCAGGGTTGATTACAGTACCTAGACGATAGAGTACTCTCTCCCCTCCAGCTGTTAAGCAGAAAGGGTCACAAATACATGTCTTTTTTTCCTACAAATGTGCAAAAATGCAGTGCATGCACCCATGAGATAACTGGAAGAGATTACCGGACATTGTTCATACCCCTCCGTTTGGAATATATAATACTAAAAGGCTGATAGCCAACAAATCATAGGGCTGAAAAATGGACAAACTGTTCTTCCAATGTTAGTTTTGTGAATGAGCTTAAGAGGTTGACTAGGAGTAGAAGAGCTGTTAAAAAGATTTAGGGCTGTCCGACTCAAAACAAATCTTAGTCGAGCGAGAATGGTCTGTTTTTTCGGTAAATCGATTGGTCAACATTTTCAAAACGTGTATTTTTTTTCAATATATAGTTGTAACAGGTTTGCTTCCGCCTCTACCTGGGCTTGAACCAGGGATCCTCTGCACACAAACAACTGTCTCCCACGAAGCATCGTTACCTATCGCTCCACAAAAGCCGCGGCCCTTGCAGAGCAAGGGAAACAACTACTTCAACAACTACTTTGAAAACGCTATTAGTGTGCACCCCGCTAACTTGCTAGCCATTTCACACTGGTTTCATAGACACAACCCGTGTTTCAATAAAATCAACTACTTGTAGGCTACTGAGGTTGTCTAATGCTTTAAGCACTGCGATTAAAAATGAAGACACACAAATTACTAAAGAGGGAGGGAGCCGAGATCAATATAGCCTAACCAGACCCTCCTCGTTCTACAATCTTTTCCATTTGGAGTGCCAAGTTATCGAACCATTTCTACATGCCAGTTATGATTTTCGTGGAACAGTTACATTTCATTTAATAGTCTTCATATCTCAAAATCAAATGTCATGTCATGTGGTTAATAAAAATTATATCTAAATGAAAACGATACAAATCTAAAATAAACTTCTGTTGCCATCGCCAACATGTAAAAATAGCCTACATAAAGCCAACAAATAAAAACATTGCAGCCAGCAGGTTGAAAATATCCTGATAAAAATAAATACCCATTAAATCACATTGGCTAAGCATGGCCTGTCTGCAAGGAACTTGAAACATTGTATCAACTATTGTATTAATTGGTGCAGCCCAAAGCTCATGCTAGCAAACTTGTAACATTGTATAAAATATGCTGGGCCCTCAGAGTTTCCCTGCCAGTGAGCTGGACAGACACAGCTGTAGGCTATTTGCGCAAAGGATAAGAAGTAATCAGGTAGGACGATTTTATGATCTTTCCACCAGATCAGAGCATGAAGACTTTTCAAATAGGCTACATTGTGGAACTATTGCCATTCTCAATGGATATAAAAACAGACTTTGTTGACTTGCTGTTTGAGGCAAAGAAAAAAATACTTTGAAAAGCTCCACAGTGATGGTGAGTTAAGACAATCAGAAATAGTATCAGATCCCCAAATGGGCACATGTATAGGCCTACATTTGTGAGCAGGCCAGGTATTCTAGGCCTAGTTCTATGTGCAATCAGGTGCGTGTCCTTACTCTAGATGGACAGGAGCGCTACAAACAAAAAGACAATGAACATATTGAAACTTGTAAATGGAATGAAATAAACCAAAACTTGAAGCCTAGGTTGTGCGCTCTGCAAACAACGTGTCCACTCCTACAGTACAATGACAACGGTAAGACAGTAATAATAAATTGAATGCATTAACAGAAACTACATTAACCAAACAAACATTGTAGATTAGAAATGTACTACTGGTGATACTGGTGTGCCATTCCTGCGGCCTTCACAATGGATTAGTCCACTCAGACAGGCGTGAATCAGACAGGTGTCTCATGTGCCATCATTTAAAACATACATATATATATATATATATATACATACACACACACACACACACACACACTCGACTAAAAAAACTCTTGGCTCGACCAACAGCCTATTGACCAAACAATCAGCCCTAAAACAAATCCAGTGTAAACTCATCAACTTCTGGGTCAAGTTCAGGAAGTTGTTTTGGGATTTCACATCTGGCATGAAGATGCACACTGGCATTCCATTGGGGTCAACAAAGGGGGCATGTCGAAACCACCCCCCCAAACAAGCTTTAAATAGCAGTGGTATTTCATTGGCAGTGCACTGGAATTTCAGACATTACATGCAGATAACTCCTAACTCAACATCCCTCATACAAACTCACAAATTGGTGCAAATTCTGACCAGAGAGAAAAGTAGAAGGTTTAATCTTTAAACATAAGTGTTTTTAAAGTAAGTGGTGAAACAATGAAGGCTGCTGCGACCTTGATATACTTGTCCCCTCTATAATTACTTCCAGTGGTGTAAAGTACTTAAAAGTAGTACTTTAAGTACTTAAGTATTTTAACTTAAATAGTATCTGTACTTTACTTTTGATATTTTTGACAACTTTTTCTCCACTACATTCCTAAAGAAAATATGTACTTTTTTACTCCCATACAGTACATTATGCCTGACACCTAAAAGTACATTTCAAATGCTCAGGCAGGGCAGCAATATGGTACAATTCATGCAGACTCACTAAAACACAAATACTGCATTTGTAAATGATGTCCAAGTGTTGGAGTGTGCCCGTTTGTCCATAAATAAAATAAAAAAAGACATTTGGTGTATAACTTTTACTCAAGTATGACAATTGAGTACTTTTTCTACCACTGTACATTTAAAACTAAATACTTTTACTCAAGTGGTATTTTACTGGGTGACTTTTACTTGAGTCATTTTCTATTAAGGCATCTTTACCTTTACTCAAGTATGACAAAGGAGTAATTTTTCCACCACTGATTACTTCACTAAGCACATTCTTTCAGTTAAAAATAAAACTGATTCTTCTCGATTATAAAAATGACTTATGGGGGGTCATTCAGGGCTAAAACTAACAAACCTATGTTGTCATTGCAAATTCACTGATTTATATAGTCTTCATGTACAGATATCAGCAAATATCTTCCAAAAACAAAACTTAAGACTTACATCCGGGAATGAAAAGGCAACATTGGAGTCAAATGTAGAGCAGTTAACAAGAAGGATGTTCTGTTACACTTTTGACATAACCACAGCTGAGCTGTTGTTGTAGAATCAAAACATACAACATTCACCTTTTTTGGACTTGGCTCCGATCTTCAATTTGGAAGGCCACGCTATCTGTGTTTTGGTTTCATCCATGACCTGAAACAGATATTGGTCATAATCAATAAAAAGGAAAAAGAAAGCATCATTACATATCTATGTTTAATATACTGAACAAAAATCAGAGAAAACAATAACACCCAGGAAAACAATAACACCCTAATGCTTCTTTTTGAGACTGCCTATACTGTAGTCCGTTTAAATGTCCAATTTTACATGACAGATAACTGCATGGTACACATTGATATATACAAATCTTAACACGTGTCATTTTAAACATAACAGAAATCCAGCCTCACTTCAAATAAACAGTATAAATGAGGACCACGTTCTAGGAACCACTAGCCAGAAAAATTCACATGTCTGCTGTGTTTATGGCTGATTGAATGTGGCTCAAGGCTTGTCTAAACTTTGGACAATGCCTCATTGCCTCTACTGCCCTACACCTCCTCCAACCTCTTGCCATGCTGACTTTGGAGAGCACCTATGAAGAGAGGTCTACGATCTACAAATTTTAGGGAGAAATCAACCAGAAATGGTATGATCCAGCGAAAACATGGCTTTTGATATAAGCTTACTGAAACAAATGTACTCTGTGACAAAAAAAAAGCCAACATCTCCATATTTTGTGAAAGTGGACTGGGTGTTGTTGGCTTAGGAATACGTGAAAAGTGTCAGCTGCAATCTATGTGAGAGCCCTTTTACAAAGCTACCCATCGTAACCAGGAGCATATGCATGAATGTGAAACAAAAAAAGAAAGAGCAAAAGTACAAGTCCGAGAGGAAAGAGTGTGTTATTCTGAGGTACTACAGGCATCGTCCACACGCTCACGAGGCCGCTCACCGTCACATAACTTCCTGAACATAGACTGGGGATCAAACAGTTCAGCCATGAGAAACATGAACCATCTGCATCGCCTAATGGAGACCTGCTGACTGGTGGTTTACATTAGAAATTAAAATCTCAGAAAACCATCCATCTCCAAAACACAGAGATCTGTCCTTGTCCTTCAATTTCCTTGTTTTCACAAAGGTCCTGTCGTGATTATTTGTTTTAACGCGTACCAGGGGCTCGTGTTTTTGGGTGGAAAAGGAATGAACTCAGACTGGCTTGGACACGTGAGCACCCTATGAATGTTCCCTCATACAGTATGAAGCTGCTCCATGTTCTTCATGGACTCCAGTGGTTATGCAAGGACCTCCAAACCTCACATGGGAACCCACGCAGAGAGAGACAATATGCTTAGAGCAGATGTCCATGTCGATAAAAAGTTTGGATGGAAACCTGGTTATGTGAATAAAGTCTAATAAAAAATGTCATGACAGACCTGATGGAAACTTAGATTCACGCAATGACATGTTGTGTGGTCCTCTCACTACGACTCAGGAAAGCATGCAGTTTATTAGGCTCAAGATGAAATAAGTTACGATGAACTTCACATGGTGGTAAAAGTATGTTTGGTTTTTGGCATAATGGAGCCCATGTCATTCAAAGTTTTCCAAAAAGCACCTGGATGATCATCAAGACTTTTGGAAGAATATTCTATGGACAGATGATTCAAAAGTATAACTTTTTGGATGACGTGGGTCCCACGCCTGGCGAAAACCAAACTGCATTCCACTGTAAGAACCTCATACCAACAGTCAAGCATGGTGGTTGTAATGTGATGGTTTGGGGACGCTTTGCTGCTTCAGAACCTGGACGACTTGCCTTAATAGAAGGAACCATGAATTCTCCAACGTATCAGAGAATTCTACAGGATAATGTCAGGTCATCTGTCTGTGAGCTGAAGCGCAGCTAGGTCACGCAGCAAGACAATGATCCAAAACACACAATCAAGTCTACATTAAAATGGCTAAAATGAACACATTTGAAGTTTTGGAATGGCCTAGTCAAAGTCCAGACATAATCCCAATTGAGACGTTGTGGCAGGACTTGAAACGAGAAGTTCATACTTAAAAACCCACAAATGTCGCTGAATTACAGCAGTTCTGCATGGAAGAGTGGGACAAAAATCCTCCACAGCGACGTGAGAGACTGATCAACAACTACAGGAGGCATTTGGTTTTAGTCATTGCAGCTAAAAGGTGGCAGAACCAGTTATTGAGTGTAAGGGGACAATTACCTTTTCACACAGGGACATTGGGTGTTGCATAACTTTGTTTATGAAATACATTGAAGATCTGATAACAGTCAGTATCAAAAATATAAGTGGGGAAAGGGAAAAGGGGACAAATGCTTTTTCACGTGACTATGTGATCGTACACAAATGTAAGCAAGGTTTGAAATGATTGTTTCAGTCAAATATTATATCAGTTTGGGCTTTTTGCAGTCTACAAATTATTCGTAATTATGTTCCGGCCCCCTGATCAACCGCCCAAGAAAAAGATTGTGGCTGAATCCTAGTTAATGAGCCCAGATTTATGTACTGCGATGCATTTCTATAAAAAATACAAAAGAAAAGCAACTCTTTCAATAAAGGACACAGCCTTCATTCTGCAATTTTCAATCTTAATCCAGTACATTATTCATAGAGGAAATGTCAAAATTCTTCCATATGTTTGGGAAGTATAGGCCTGCTTGGCATCCTCCAAACTGACTGACAGACCTTCCAGAGCCAGTCTGAAACACCTGTTGGGCAGTGCTAGTTGAACGTGTGCATTTTCACTCCAGTATGACACACTCTTAAAGACCACTGATGGTTGAGTGGATGGCCCTTCAAGCATCACTGAGTTTCTCAAACATACTATAATCAAAACACAAATATGGAAAGTGAAGTGGAGCATAAAAAGAATACTTCACAATCTTACTTTAGGCCAACAATATGAAGATTAGGATACATATTTTTGCAGTTATTAGAGGGCCCCATGTAAACATGAATAATGATTATATCTATTTATAATCCCATTTGACTGCTCTGGTCAATTCAAATTGCAAAGATAAGATTTATTGAACCTTTGAAAATGTAGCCTACATATAACATACCTCAAATATCTGGTCAGAGTTAGGCTAGATTATTCATCCCTGTTGTTTACACACCACAGATGGGCTGATGAACTGCCATGCAATAACATAATTATGCTATGTAGCATTACTGATTGTGGGGCCTATCCACAAACACAGATTTTGGAAAAAAAATAAGAGACTTACTATTTTTTCATAAAAAAAGTCTCAAATTTAATCCAGTTGCTATGTCTCTGCATTCTTCATTGAAACCAATAAAACAAATCCACTACAGTATTGGCAGCTAAAAAATGCTTCCACGATACAAAACCCATTCCTACAGTATAACAAATGTGTCTTGTTGAGTTGCATTTTTCATTCTCTCACTAAAGACCTTGGCTCATGTTACTGGTCTTGGGTATTATCTTTGTCTAATGGCAAGAAAAGCCCTGCCAAGCTGGAGTTCTCATGAAAGCCCTTGGCTGTGACATTTCTAACCATTTCACAAGATAATACAAATAAAATAGACAACCAAGAAGGTCGTCTTTTGGGTGAAGGTGGAAAAAAAAATCAACATATTTTTGGATGGACTTCCTATCTAACGAACAGAATAGAACAGTTTGTTTTCTGAATCGAACAGATACTGATGTATAGGATTCTAAACTGCAAGGAATTCATGTGGGGGGCGGCAGGTAGCCTAGTGTTTAGAGCGTTGGACTTGAAGTGAAAGGTTGCAAGATCGAATCCCCGAGCTGACAAGGTAAACATCTGTTGTTCTGCCCCTGAACAAGGCAGTTAACCCTCTGTTCCTAGGCTGTCATTGAAAATAAGAATTTGTCCTTACCTTAAAAAAAAAAAAAAAAAAAAAATGTGGAAACAGTTTTGCTTCCAACTATGAGGACAACATGGTATACAGTAGACCTCCAATAATCTAGGACTCTGTAAATAACATTTTACACTGGGAAATCTAGCCCCGAGGATTTCCAAATTCAACATATATGATAAGTCCCATCTTTACCAACATTCCACACCAGCACTGAATCAGAGACAGTCTTTAGCACATTCTCTCAATCATGATACACGTGAGCTTATTATCATACATTTTATACGAACCACCAACGTAGACTTTCACTCTATAAACAAAACTATGTGCTCCCACTCAACAGTATGACAAACACATCTCTGGAACATTTTGTTCATCATATCCATCAGGAATTTCGCTCTGTGCCCCTCCCCACTTTGGCTCTTTCCCTCCCCAATTTTATCAGTCTCATGGGCCAATAATGGGGTTTCTGCTTAATTCCACAAATTGATTTTGTCCCGGTGAAGAAACACAACTCGCCTTTTTATTCTCTATGGTGCTTTGAAATTCTTCAGGTACACCAGAGCAACTACAGTATGCAGATTTATGCATTTCTTTCAAAATATAGACATTTCCAAAACTAGACACATTCCAAGAAAGGCCAGGGAATGGACTATGATCAGATATGATATCACATGATACAATAGATATAGGGATTGTATACTGTAGCATAGCAACATGCAATGCAACAACAGTTATGAGATGATCACTGCCCTATGTTGCATCCAATCAGGAAATGTATGCCTCAGTAAAGGCCAGGCATGTTTGGAAAGCCAGTTAATACAAAATCAGATCAAAACCCTATTAAAGGGATGTCAGATAATTGTGATGAAACCGACAACCAAATGTTTATGGAGATATATGCAATCATATAGATTCCCTAAGTCCAAACTTTACAGCCAATTACATTTTTTGCCGCCCTCCATTTCTTCTCTATAGGGTCTTGTTCAGGAACTTGCTTCCTCTCCATAGTTGCGGTTCTTGGCAAGGCCATACAGATGGGAGTGATTTCTGACAGACCACACACCATTTCAAGGGTGGATAGCGTTTATTTTTATGAAGGGCCCAGCAAATACCTCTCAAATGGGTCAGCTATTTGCACAAATTAGGTTAACTATACATTTAACGTTCCACTCTTCAGTCTTTCTGCTACTGTGCCCTTTTCAAGTAATGCATACATTTAGCATTGTGATCAGTTTCATTACATATTACACTGATTGGATCTAGCAGGAAGGTCAGATACATACGTAGTGCTATAACCCAAATCAAACAGGATGTCATTTTGGGAATGTCATCAAAAACAGTCACATGTGCCATGTACACGTGAGAGTATACAATGCCTATAGAAAGTCTACACTCCCCTTGGATCTCTTCACATTTTATTGTGTTACAAAGCGGGATTCAAATTGATTTAGTAATTTTTTGTCAACCATCTACACAAAATACTTGAATGTCAAAGTGGATGAAAAATTCTCACATTTTTAAAAGATTAAAGAAAAATAAAACCCTAATACGCCTTGATTAGGTAAGTCTTCACCCCCCTGAGTCAATACATGTTAGAATCACCGTTGGCAGCAAATACAGCTGTGTTTCTTCTTGGGTAAGTCTCACAAGAGCTTTACTACACACCTGCATTGTGCAATATTTACCTTTTTTAAAATTGTATTTAATCTTCAAGCTGTTAAGATATTGGGGATCATGGCTAGATAGACATTTTCAAGTCTTGCCATAGATTTTCAAGCAGATTTAAGTCAAAACTGTAGCTTGGCCACTCAGGAACATTCACTGTCTTCTTGGTAAGCAACTCCAGTATAGATTTGGCTTTGTGTTGTAGGTTATTGTCCTGCTGATGGTGAATTCCCCTCCCAGTGTCTGGTGAAAAGCAGACTGAAACAGGTTCTTCCCTAGGATTTTGTCAGTGCTAAACCATCCTGTTTCTTTCATCTTAAACTCCAGTCTTTGAAGATGTCAAGAATACTCATACCTAGGGCTGTTGTGGTGACCATATTACCACCACACCGGCGGTCACGAGTCATGAAGGCAGTAAAATTCCATGTGAACCTTTAGTCACGGTAATTAGGCTTCTCCAAGCTCTGATGCTGCTGATGGTCATTAGTAGCCTGCCAAACTTGATAACTCACTGGTACTCAGCACTCTATCATCCCTCTAAATGAACTAGTGTAGCCCACAGCCATTTGGCATAGCCAAATCAGGACCAAACGTAAGGACAATTCAGAGTATGCTATTCTGTTCTTCTGAAATAGACTACATTTTCTTCATATCATGCTTCTTTAGACCTGTCGAAAATAAAGAATGGATTTATTGTGAAGGTGTAGGCTATATTACATGGATTTATTAGACTTTAAAAAAATGTGCATCTGCATCAGTGGCTTGTAGGCTGTGTGTGGAAGCCAGAAGATGCTAAATATGTTTATGTTAATTAACGGTCAATTCCCGTGAGATCGACAGCTATTTGCTTGACAATCACCGACTGATGAAATTTCATGACCGCCACAGCCCTACTCATACCCTGATGCAGCCACCACCATGCTTCAAAATAAGGAGGCAGTTACTCTGTGATGTGTTGTGTTTGACTCAAACATAAGACTTTGAATTTAGGCCAAAAAGTTGTGTTTTTTTGCAGTTTTATTTTAGTGCCTTGTTGCATACATATGCATGTTTTGGAATACTTGTATTCCTCGTTTCACTCTGTCATGTAGGTCATTAAGGTAAAGGTCACTACAATGTTGTTGATCCATCCTCAGTTTAGTCCCATCACAGCCATTGAACTCTGCCATAGCTGTTTAAAAAAATTGCCTCGGGTGACAGCCCTAAGCAGTTTTGTTCCTGTCCTGCAACTCAATTCAGAAGGACAACTGCATCTTTGATGTGCCTGGGTGGTTTAATAAGTCATCCACAGCATAATGATTAATTTGACCATGCTTGAAGAGATATTTAAATGTCTGATATGTTATTGTTACCCATCACTGCCCTTCTTTATGAGGCTTTTAAAAATCTAACTGGTCTTTGTAGTTGAATCTGTGCTTGAATTTCAATACTTGACTGAGGGACCTTACAGATGTTGTATGGGGCACAGAGGAAGGGGTAGTCATTCAAAATCATGTAAAACACTATTATTTCACACAGTGAGTCCATATAACTTATTTGTATTTATTGTGGATCCCCATTAGCTGCTGCAGCTACTCTTCCTTACTTTGGGATTTATTAAGCAAAATGTTACTTCTGAACTCATTTAGGCTTGCCTAAACGACTATATTTTAGTTATTTAATTTGTTATTCATTTGAAAAAGTTTGTCGAATTTTCTTCTCACTTTGACATCATGGAGTATTTTGTGTAGATCAATGAGAGAGAAGAAATGACAATGAAATCTATTTCAATCCCACTTCGTAATGCAACGAAAAGGTTCAAGGGGGTGTAGACTTTCTGTAGAGTTTTCTATGTGTGTGTGAGGCACGGTGGCAATCAACATGGATGGAGTGGACTGTCTTCCTGTATCACTGTTGATTCAGCTGTGTGTGTGTGTGTGTGTGTGTGTGTGTGTGTGTGTGTGTGTGTGTGTGTGTGTGTGTGTGTGTGTGTGTGTGTGTGTGTGAGATAGACAGAGGGTTTAGGAGTTAAAGGGATGGGGTGGGTGTTCTCCTGTTTCAGTTGAGAGTCTTAGTTAGTGATCCATCCACTGTTTTCTTCCCATGAGACTGATCGCATGAATTTAACATGTGCCAACAATCCATGCGCTAAGTCTCACGAGCTCCATTATGTTTGGGGAGAAGACCTTAACCTTAAGGTGTTCAACTAATATGTGCATAGTTCAAAAGATTATCCCAAATTAGGAGCAACTGCACAATATCTGCTACTTTTTAAAACATAAAAAGTTTTCAAGTACTTACAGAGGAACCAACCAATTTAGAGGGCTATTGGTTTGCTGTAATGGACACCTCGCAAAGTCAGCAACTTCACTTAAATAATCATACAATTAATTCCTTCATTGCGATGTGATGACTCATTTTCACCCTTTCACTTACTTCCTCTACCTTGCTATCCCTCTATTCTCTACCAAAATAATCAAGACTTTCCTTTCTCACCCACTAGACAGCATAAAACTACAGGGCGGTGTTGTACTTCTAAAATAATGAAGTAGAATCCTTCTGGCCTCCGATCGGAGTGCATCAGTGCTCGTATATCAAGCTGGCGTTGTTTACAGAACCACAGCCGAGGGATGAGGGAGGGAGAGAGGGACTGGCTCAGCACTCAAATAAATTTGCCTGAAGCCTCCACTAAAGCTCTGTGGTCCATAGTCTACCAGTCCAACTCTTCACAGTCTAATAGCCCACCAATCGAACACGCCAAAAGGTTTAATGGTCCACGATCTACCAGTCAAACTATTCACCGTCCAAACATCGTATGGTCCAACAGCCTGTCGAACTGTTCAATGGTCCATGGTCTTTGAGTTAAATTGTCAAGTAGTTTTCACAATACATAATAGCCTACACAAAGTATGTTGTCCAACAGTCAAATACACCAAAAGGTCCATGTCACAATACATTACAAATGGTTTAATACACTGATCTGAGTGGGAAACAATGCTTGGACCCAGCATTAGAGGGAGAGAGAAAATGGGGATGGATGTGGTTGGGTCTGAGAGCTGGCCTGAACGGAACACAAACAGACAATGAGTAAGAGAGTGATCTACCACAGGGAAATGCCTGCAAGAGTGTTTTGTTTTTCTCTTACTGACCTCACAAAAACTTGCAGTTTATTTCCAAGGAATTGCTGGGACGCCAACCCTCACTATAAAACTGTATGTGCAGGTGTGTGTGTGTGGAGGGGGAATCATTGTGTGCATTTTGTGTGATATATGAGGGACTGCATACGTGTGTGTGGTACATGGGTGTGTTTGAGGGAAGGAAATGGTGTACTTCCCATTTTCATCGACTTCAACATAGTCCAAACACCCCATACATTTTATTTAGAATAAATCGTTCCAGATGTCTACAATGTTTATTTTTCTGACATTAAATTGGGTCTGTGTGCTGGTCATGCTATCGCAGGGAAATTCCAGACCCATTTGAATGGAAATTCTTCAATAAAAACTTCACAGTCTGTTATTGTCCTTTTCCGATCGCCAAACATAACTACAGTTAATGTACAATTATTGACCTTTTAAACTTCTGACCAGCATAGTTTGGAATGGAACATTGGCATAGTAATGATTGCATGTGAAGACAGGGCAGTGGCTTTGGAAAAGCATAATTGGCAAGCCAAGGCACCACCTACAATTATGTCAGATAAGTTTAATTGAATAAGCTACATACAGTGCATTCGGAAAGTATTCAGACCCCTTGACTTTTCTCACATTTTGTTACCTTACAGCCTTAGTCTAAAATTGATTAAATAATTTCTCTCCTCAATCTACACACAATACCCCATAATGAAAAACAGGTTTGTAGAAATGTTTGCAAATGTATAATGAAAAACCCCAACTTAAATATCACATATACATAAGTATTCAGACCCAGTTTGGATGGGAAGCTTTGCTGCACAGCTATTTTCAGGTCTCTCCAGAGATGCTTGATAGGGTTCAAGTCGGGGCTCTGGCTGGGCCACTCAAGGAAATTCAGAGGCTTGTCACGAAGCCACTCCTGCATTGTCTTGGCTGTGTGCTTAGGGTCGTTGTCCTGCTGGAAGGTGAACCTTCACCCCAGTCTGAGGTCCTGAGAACTCTGGAGCAGGTTTTCATCAAGGATCCCTCTGTACTTTGCTCCGCTCATTTTTGCCTCGATCCTGACTCATCTCCCAGTCCATGGCTCTGAAAAACATCCCCACAGCCAGATTCTGCCAACCCCATGCATCACCGTAGGGATGGTGCCATGTTTCCTTCAGATGTGACGCTTGGCATTCAGGACAAAGAGTTCAATCTTGGTTTCATCAGACCAGAGTATCTTGTTTCTCATGGTCAGAGTCATTTAGGTGCCTTTTGGCAAACTCCAAGTGGGCTGTCATGTGCCTTTTACTGAAGAGTGGCTTCTGTCTGGCCACTCTACCATAAAGGCCTGATTGGTGGAGTGCTGCAGAGATGGTTGTCCTTCTCCCATCTCCACAGAGGCACTCTGGGGATCTGTCAGAAATAACCAATTTCTTGGTCACCTTACTGACCAAGGCCCTCCTCCCCTGATTGCTCAGTTGGCCAGCAATAGGAAGAGTACTGATGGTTCCAAATGTCTTCCATTTAATGATGGAGGCCACTGTGTTCTTTGGGACGTTCAATACTACAGAAATGTTTTGGTACCCTTCCCCAGATCTGTACCTTGACAAAATCCAGTCTCGGAGCTCTACACACAAATCCTCCAACCTCATGGCTCGGTTTTTGCTCTGACATGCACTGTCAACTGTGGGACCGGTGTGTGCCTTTCCAAATCATGTCCAATCAATTGAATTTATCACTGGTAGACTCCAATCAAGTTGTAGAAACATCAAGGATGATCAATGGAAACAGGATGCACCTAAGCTCAATTTATAGTTTCATAGCAAAGCGTCTGAATATTTGTAATTACACTTGCTAACATTTCAAAAAACCTGTTTTTTGCTTTGTCATTATGGTTTATTGTGTTTATATTGCTGAGGATTTGTACTTATTTAATCCATTTTAGAATAAGGCTGTAACATAACAAAATGTGGAAAAGGTCAAGGGGGCTGAACATTTCAGAAGGCACTGTTTTTAGAGACAAAACACATGTCTAGAATATATGGTAAAAAAATAATGGGACGGCGCCCGGTTTGCATTTCTTGGACATTAAATGGCTGTAGGGACAGTTAAATTAAATGACATAGCAGTAGGCAATTTAACTTTCCTCAAAACCAGAGATGGAAAATAAACAAATAAGAATGCTAAAATAAACCAATGTCCATAACTTTTTAATTAAAAAGTATATTAACATACTATGGAGGGAGTTCAAACACTTCAGGAAACAGCACTTTAAACAGGTGCAGTGTCTTCAAACACTTTTCCATTTTCTTTCAGGTAATTACTTGGATGCCTATGCAATAACGTAGAGCAGACTAGTACAAACTCAAATGAGTCTTAGAAAAAAAAAAGAAAATATTTGATGGTAACAAAATATGACAACAAAGCGGATGCATATGTGTATGAATGTGTTGTATCCATCTCTGTCTGTACATGCTCTGTGTGTGGAGAGTAGTCCAACATTGGCCTATCAAATGTGCAGCCTCAACCTGTCAAGCACACGCCTGACTTGTGCATGGCCCACAATAGTTTCAGGTGCATTTGTTTCAAGTCAAAATTATACTAACGTATCTACAATCAGGACCCTATTAAACGAACACCGGACACTTTCATCACCTGAAGGAAAGTGCTCTTCTCTGGTCTTGAACACAATCCAAACATGATCCAATAATACAGATTAGAGATTTACCTTCTGAAAGAAATCCTCTCCACCATTGACTCGTCCCCCAGCGGCCGCTGTAGAGGAGAGGAAAAAGAAACAATTCATGAAACCATTAACTGTTAAATATACAATACTGTATAACATTCACAGAGCCAAATCACACTTCGGTTATCCAAATGTGAGGATACCATGACTAAATCCAAAAATCTACTTTTCAGTGGATCTCCATTCCTTGGGTATTGTCATTGGCACATCAGTATATACAATTTTGGGATTTAGATAGACGTCAAACTCATTCTTGATAATCCTTATAATTAGATACAGCTTCCTTTTAACAAATTGCTGAACTTTGTATAAAAGGTCTCAGTGCTATATTACCATTATGGGTGATCCATCTTTTTTGGATATTCACACTTTTGGACAGACAATGTCTCCTCCTGTATTAGCATGGTGCCATAAGGGTGGCATGAGGAATGTTAGCTACCAGAGAACTGACTGACAGATACCTGGCAGAGCACACAATTATGTAAAGATATCCATGAGTATAAGAAATATTATTTGAAAGACTTGCCATGAAAATATACTAAAGACCTCGGCTTCTGGTACTATATAATATGGGCAAGGAACAGTCTCCCAGCCACAGTGAATATACAATCATTTGTTTCTGATACAGATCATTCTGCAAGTCCTTTTGTCTGGCCTGTGGCTTTTCTGTTGATGTAAAATACATAGTTGTTCTCCGCAGAGCATTTAACCGTCATTTGAGGTGGTTTCTGTATTCACTTGATGGATTTACCACGTTTTCAGCGGAACTGGGTCAGGGTCACCACAGAACTGGTGTACAGTGATAAATAATGGCCTTGATGTAATGACAAGAATTAATGTTATGATCAACTTAACCCAATGTTCTGATTAGTATCACCTCTGGATAGCAATGCATTTTCTTCAGAAAAATTACAGAAAATGTCAACATTCAAAATTATTAACTGGCTATAATTTGTCCATGGAAACACACAGTATGTACCTTGGCAAAATACTGTAGGACAATGTCATATGTATGGTTGCAAAAAATATACAGGTATATATAAAAAAAATCCATCCACTTTCCCAAAATGTACAGGGTTTACAAAAACCCAGTTGGAAGATTCACACAATAAGCAAAATAACCAGAATACGCCAACCAGGATTTCTTTAAAAACTGGATTTTTCTGAAAGTTTCCAGAATTGTGCAACCCTAGTCATACGTCACCATGGTTTTCTATTGGAATACAGCACTTTTGCTTTCTTGTAATCAACATGTAAATAATGTTGTGGAGGGTTTGACAACTTGAGTATCAATATATCTGGTCCTGAGATTTATCCAAGTTGCTTCCCCACTCTGAAACCTGTCCAGTTTCATTAGATTTAAAAAGGTACCTTCTTAATTATCCGTCACCATGTGATCCATAAGGAGTGGTGAAATGCAATACTAGTGGCTTGACATTTGAAAGAAAACAAATATTTCACTGTTCATTCTCAATATAACATTTCCTCAGTAAGAAAAAATGTAGGAATAAGATAAATGACCCCAACAGGTGTTTTATTTTGTGTCCTCACAAACTGGCCCTTGGTGATGGAGTAATACCTTCATAAAGTACATTGCACACATGCTTGTACTTACTCCCCCGCAAAAACACCTCTGCAGTTATTTCACACGAGGGCCTGCTTCATTCAGAACAATGTAGCCCATAAATTTCACATTAAATACTATTCACAGTCCCCGATTAGTCTGAAAGCGGCTGCTTTCTTACAGGGAACATTATTTTAAAAATGACCAATAGTTATACGAGTTTGATATTTTAACAGAAGCAACAAAACGGCCTATGTGGCATCGATTCCAGTCAGAAACAGTTATTCTAGTGTCAAAAATGACTACAAAGTGTAAATTGGATAATTTTGGTCATAAAGTCAGTCTCGTTTAAAACGGAGTTTGAAACATCCGTGCGCCTCAAGGGTAAATGAAGGTTGGGTTTTGATTTGACGATGTCCATTTGCCCACTAACATGGGTAAACATCTGCGGTGATTGCACACTATCCAATAGTATATACAGTGAGACAGACCTGCCCAGCAGCTCCAACTTTGTTTACACAAGACATGTCACATTTTATTTTACTTGAGAAATACTGCGCCAATCACAGATGTAAAATTGCGCAACTGAAACATCCTCGTCAAAATGAAATACAGATTTCTTGAGTCATATTAGATTCATTCTGGGGATTTTGAGGAAGTGAAATAGGCTTCCGCGTCTAGTGTCTCATCATTAAACAAAAACACGAAATCGGTCAGAAACACACCTCCAAGACTGGAATCTCGTTTTCCTAATGTCCAACAGACAAACATATGTTCAATGGCTTTAAGGAAATGCTGTGTTTAAAAAAAAGTGTCTAACTGCAGGGAGCCTGGCTAATATACCCGTAAGACATGTCGGCGCTGCCAGTATGCGGTGTTTGAATAATAGGTTAAAATCCTCAAATTGGAATTGAAAAAAGAAGTGCAGGTTGGGGTCAGCATGCCCTGTGGGAGTTGTTGGTCATTGTAGATGAGGAGTGTGGTGAATCACACAGTTGAGAGGAGGTGGGAGTATTAGAATTGGAGGTCAAATGGATGAGGTAGATGGTACAGCCTATTAGGGCCACACTTGGAGAAGGGATGATACTGGCCTAGCATGTCTGACTTTGGGAAAGATTAAGACTCTGGTAGGGGGTGGGCCGGCATTATTGGAAACATACAGTATCAAATGACAGAATTGCACCAACAGAAAGGAATACTGTTCAGTAAAAACAATACACACTCTGATTCATCAAAATACTAACATTGTCTTAGTTCTGTAGGTTATGAGACAATGGAGACATAGCAGCAGGTGTACTGTAGCTTAGCATTTTCAGGTTTAGCCAACAGTTCTTAAAAGACACACAGAAAACTAGACAGAAATAAACCACACAAAACTCTGCTCTGTAAGGCTCTCAAGCAGAAAATGTGTTGATCAAATCTCAATGTCCACAACATAACATTGTTATTCAAGTGGTAGAATGAGAATTTAAACAGGGGTCATATACCAAGCCCTGGAAGGAAAGCCACTAAATCTGTGACTGTAAATTATTTAAGGTAATTTCCATGTAAAAGGACCCATGAGCACCAACATGAAGTTCATAAGAGATTGGGTGTCAAATGAAAGCCTTTTTTTGTAGTGCTGAGCGATTAACTGAGAATCCTGTTATGTTTCGTTTTTTAAACAACTAAGTCGGTGCAATTATTTGATTTTTTTTCTTTTTCTGAGAGCTCAATGCACACATTGCACAGTTTCTCTAGAAATAAATCAGATCCAGCCTGAACTGTGCAATGTAGTAGGGAGTTTCTAACAGGCCAATTCTACATAGTTTAGCACATAAAACGTGGTAATTAACCAATGTGACGATAATCCATTGCGTATCTACTTGTCCGGTCTGTGTTCCTTTTAAGCCTGCTACAGAAAAGACAGAAGAATACCCAATAATTAGGTGATATAGAAAGCAGCTGTTGCTTCGGGAAGTATCTCTACCTGAAAATACATGACCTAAGTGATTGATAGTTGGTATTCAGCAGTCATAAAAGTATACCTTATTTACATTGAAGAACTACAAAAGTGATTGTCAGACAGCATAGGCAGCAGCTCTATAGATAGATGACTTGAAATTAAATAAAGTCAGAAAAATAAAACAAATGTAATGTACACAACTAAACTATTTTATAAGAGTTAAGTAATGTGAATCAATTATAGTTACTTGTAAGCAGTAATGGGCAGACACTACCATCAAGGAACTTTTATTAATTGTTTTATTCTGTGTTGTTACAGCGTTCAACCCACATAACTCATAGTACATTTAATGTTTAAAAAAAATTGAAACCAAAAAACATTTTTTTATTTTAAATAATCGAACTGAAACATCCTCAAAAAGCAGTAATCGCTCAGCACTATTTTCGATCAATTCAACCATTTTCCATCCTAAAAATGTGGAATAAGCAAAGGCTTTGATTACTTGTCATACAGATGGAAAAGGGGTCTTAGAAAACATCTACCAGAAAAAGTTAAGGTATTACAAATACACCAACAAATACACCAACGTTGAAGAACCCTGCCAACTAATATCTAATGTACTTATATTTAGTTTAGTCAAATTTGTTCTGCTTTCTGTAAGTTTAAGAAACATTGCCTTGTGCCTTGAAATTCCATTACCAAAACACACAGCTTTAAAATATTTTAAAATGTATGTACCTCATGAGGAGAATAATGAAAGTGCACAGAAGTAACAAGGTAGACCTATCAATTAGGTATAGTATTTTTTTACAGATACATTTTGTTAATGAATTAGTAAGTGATTAAAACTCAATTCTGTTACCAAATCGATAACACATTTTCAGACAAATTGGTAATGCAATTTCTGCAATCAAATTGGATACAAAGGGAATTCATAGTAGTCACAAACCAAACTCGGCTAGCCGAACAAGTGTGCTCACATACTCTCTCGAAAGACATTTGGTTGAAAAACGAGAATAAAATAGGCAATAGTACTGTTTGTCCATTATGAGATGCCATAGCCAGTATACTATTCCTCAAAATAGAATGAATCTAAGATAATGTCAAAATTTGACAGATTTCTTGAGTTTTTGCGGTGGAGACCTTAGTCGCGCAATTTTACAATCAAACTAAGATGTTTGGTGCAGTATTTCTCAAAGAGAAAATGTGCATGACAACAAGTAATCTCTCCTTGAATGACAAAGACTTTGAAGAATTCCTACTGTTGACCAATCACAGATGAAGGGGTGTAGACTACAGCTCTGAAACTTCAGCTTGCCTCAAGAAAACACTTAATGTGCCCATACAGTTGAAAAACCTCTTACCGAAGAGTGTGCAAAGCTGTCATCAAGGCAAAGGGTGGCTATTTGAAGAATCTCAAAAATATTTGATTTGTTTAACACTGTTTTGGTTACTACATGATTCCATATGTGTTATTTCATAGTTTTGATGTCTTCACTATTATTCTAAAAAATAGTACAAATAAAGAAAACCCCTTTAAATGAGGTGTTCTACTCATTCAAGGGTTTTGACCAGTAGTGTACATTTACTGTACTGAACTCTACTTACTGTGTCCTACTTTGATGTCCTTACTTGTAAAACATAGAAGTCTACGACTGGTTTTTGATTTTGTCGGGTCCACACCAACCATAATAGCCATTATGTAGAATAATACCCCCAAATGCAAACGAGGATATTGCATACTTTTAGCTTTGTGTACCTACTTAAGATATGTCACCATGAAGAGAATGGCATTCTTATCCATAATTATGCATTTCTGTACAGTACAGGTCAGGGACCCATGATCAAATCCCATTACCGGATGTAAATCCGCTTCACTTACTGTAGTTCAATAATCAAAAGTTAATTCATAGCTGACACCCCATTCTTTTGTATTTTAGCCTCTTTTCTCCCCACTTTCAATCGTCTCATCGCTGCAACTCCCCAACGGGCTGGGGAGGCAATGGTCGGGTCATGATTCCGTCGAAACATGACCCACCAAACCACGCTTCAACACCGGTCCGCTTAACCTGGAAGCCAGTAGCACCTATGTGTCGGAGGAAACACTGTTCACCTGACGACCAAGGTCAGCCTGCAGGCGCCCGGCCCGCCACAAAGAGTCGCTAGAGCGCCATGACCCCCCCCCGGCCAAACCAACCCCTAACACAGAGGACGCTGGGCCAATTGTGCACCGCCCTATGGGACTCCCGATCACGGCCGGTTATGATACAGCCCGGGATCGAACCCGGAACTTCAGTGACGCCTCTAGCGATGCAGTGCCTAAGACTGCTGCGCCACTCTGGAGGCTGATATATTTTAATGTTGTTAATTCGAAGCAGATATTTAAGAGTTTTTGGAAAACATGGTCACATAAAAAAAACTGAGGCAGATATTGCCAAAATTCTGTTACCAAACTTTGCATCTGAACAGTTCTTCCAGTGAAAACATGTTTGTAAAATGTCCAGTGTAAATAGTTAGTCCTTGTGCATAGTTGTTAGGTATGTTAAACTTTTAAGTAAATGGTTTCCGTTTCTGAAAAATCGGAGTCTCAGCACAATTCTGTTACCGTGGAATTGCCCTTAATAAACAAAAGCACATTCATCTAAGAATGTTCATCCTCCGGCGGACCCCAATTAAAAACAGTCTGAAATAAAACGTGAACTAGATCGAATGATTAAAGTACTAATGACAAACATCCGTAATGCACAAGAAGGACCATCAGACCAAAATACTAAGTCCAACTATAAATGTCTTTGATGCCTGTGCCTGTCACCATGTTTGAAGTTATTGGCCATTCAAATGTACTCCATCCTTCTATTATGAAAAAGTGGAGAAAAAAAAAAGAAAAAAAAAAATATCTGGCATATGATGCAAGACTGTCGTAAAACAGTGTGCAACAACAGTGTTTTTTAAAGATGCTGGCGGGCAAATATAAACAGATTATGATGATTTGAGATAAAAGGCTTAATAATCACACAAGTGGGTATGTGTTGCACTTCATCAACTCAGCCTCAGTGGAGGAATACAAATAATGTGTTTTCTAAAATTCCTTATTCTGTAGACTTTTACACTCATACCCGTATATACGGGTTGAAAATGGCAGATTTGGGTAGGCTTGGGCAGTGTACAATATATACCACAGACCGGGGTATTTGGAAATAGCCACAGGATGGTTTTTCAATACCATCAATATCATTTAAACTACTACATTTTCATATTTGTAGCAATTTAAAAATAGTAAATACCTGCAGTCAACATTTTCAATACATTAGGAGATAAAGCAGATCACGTTCTTTATGTCAGCTGTCACATGACTTTACATTATGAAGCTTACATCGTTCTCCAGAACAGTTGAGCCAGTCATGTATCTGTTTGTAAATAGCACAACGGGAGACAACGGGAGCAGGTGAGTCCAGCTGTGTGTTGACAGGGGTTGCGTTTTATATTGAAAGTCAGTATTGTTACACTTCAATAGAGTGATCAGGGACAAGCAGCTATAGTTTTCATTCACAGAAAATACATTAGTGCAAGACATTCGGTAGAAAATAGCTTAATTTTCATCAGACGACAACATAAGTGCTGCGCTATTTCGCTGGCAGCCACACAAGTATATGAGCTTACAATGAAAAAGCAAGGTGTTTTTTGCAAAAACGATGCATGGTCATCATATGTCTAACGTTTAGGCCTATCATAATGTTTCTTGTTCATTCACTTTTAAATGTCCAAACTCACCAAAAATGACATTCGGTTGCTCCTACCTCCTGTATGTATAACTTGATGAGCTGGATTGCCTGTCTTTGCAATCAGTTTATTTTCATTTCTGCTGGTTGGCATATTTCACATGTGCTAACTTTGTTAGCATTCTGCTAATAGACGCCCAAATGGATTTTTTTTGGGTGTTTTGTTTTGCGCCACCTTGTGTACAAAGCCGGTAATAATGTGAATCCCGGTGTGAGATCAAGTATGACAATATGAAAATCTGGATACCGCCCAACCCTACTAATAAGTGCCTAATTTGGAATGCACTGGCTACTGCAACATGCTACAAATGATGTCAGAGTGCAGGCTCTGCACTTCACAGTGCTGTATGGGGCTTGACTGACAGCCGTGCTGAACTTGAGCACCGCACTCAACAAGAAGCTGCACACCTCCCACCTGCAAAATTGGGCAACTTTTGCAATTTTTTTGTTGTCTGAGTGAGGAACTGCTGTAAATTAAGAGGACTCAATGTATGTTCAAAAAATACAGTAGAAGTCGAAAGTTTACACACATCTTAGCCAAATATATTTTAACTCAGTTTTTCACAATTCCTGACATTTAATCCTAGTAGAAATTCCATCTTAGGTCAGTTAGGATCACCACTTTATTTTAAGAATGTGAAATGTCAGAATAATAGTAGAGAATTATTTATTTCAGCTTTTATTTCTTTCATCACATTCGCAGTGGGACAAAAAAAGTTTACATACACTCAATAAGTATTTGGTAGCATTGTCTTTAAATTGTTTGACTTAGGTCAAACTTTTCCAAGTAGCCTTCCACAAGCTTCCCACAATAAGTTGGGTGAATTTTGGCCCATTCCTCCCGACAGAGCTGGTGTAACTGAGTCAGGTTTGTAGGCCTCCTTGCTCGCAAAACACGCTTTTTCAATTCTGCCCACAAATATTCTATGGGATTGAGGTGAGGGCTTTGTGATGGCCACTCCAATACCTTGACTTTGTTGTCCTTAAGCCATTTTGCCACAACTTTGGAAGTATGTGTGGGGTCATTGTCCATTTGGAAGACTCATTTGCGACCAAGCTTTACCTTCCTGACAGATGTCTTGTGATGTTGCTTCAATATATCCACACAATGTTCCACCGTCATGATGCCATCTATTTTGTGAAGTGCACCAGTCCCTCCTACAGCAAAGCACCCCCACAACTTGATGCTGCCACCCCCGTGATTCGCGGTTGGGATGGTGTTGTTCGGCTTGCAAGCTTCCACATTTTTCCTCCAAAGATAACGATGGTCATTATGGCAAAACAGTTCTATTTTTTTTCTTCATCAGACCAGAAGACATTTCTCCAAAAAGTACGATCATTGTCCCCATGTGCAGTTGCAAACCGTAGTCTGGCTTTTTTATGGCGGTATGGAGCAGTGGCTTCTTCCTTGCTAAGCAGCCTTTCAGGTTATGTCGATATAGGACTCGTTTTGGATATAGATACTTTTGTACCAGTTTCCTCCAGAATCTTCACAAGGTCCTTTGCTGTTGTTCTGGGATTGATTTGCACTTTTCACACCAAAGTACTTTCATCTCTAGGAGACAGAACGCGTCTCCTTCCTGAGCGGTATGACGGCTGCATGGTCCCATGGTGTTTACACTTGCGTACGATTGTTTGTACAGATGAACATGGTACCTTCAGGCATTTGGAAATTGCTCCAAAAGGATGAACCAGACTTGTAGAGGTCGACAATTTTCTTCTGCGGTCTTGGCTGATTTCTTTTGATTTTCCCATGATGTCAAGCAAATAGGCACTGAATTTGAAGGTAGGTGTGGAAATACATCCACAGGTACACCTCCAATTGACTCAAATGATGTCAATTAGCCTATCAGAAGCTGCTAAATCCATGAAATCTCCATTATTTTCCCAAGCTGTTTAAAAGGCAGTCAACTTAGTGTATGTAAACTTCTGACCCACTGGAATTGTGATATAGTGAATAATAAGTGAAATAATCTGTTTGTAAACAATTGTTGGAAAAATTACCTTTGTCATGCACAAAGTAGATGTCCTAACCGACTTGCCAAAACTATAGTTTGTTAACAAGAAATTTAAGGAGTGTTTGAAAAACGAGTTTTAATGACTCAAACCTAAGTGTATGTAAACTTCCAACTTCAACTGTAGATGTTGAGGACTATAATGAATATCACTTTGTCATACAAGCAAGCCAAACAAGTCCAAATGTGCGCTTCACATGTCCATATCATAAAACTCATGTCATAGTGTCAACATTTATGATCACTATGTTTGATCTACAATTACAAGATGACATGGTATCATACCCTGGGTTGTTGCGAACAGAATGAGATTGATTTGTCTATTGTGAAGAAAATTTGCTGCAATTATGATTGGTTCTCTCTGAATTTCCATGTGAAATCCAAAAACTGTAAAATCATGTTTTATAACTTAGCTTGACATGGCAATAGGACAAGCTTTCGTTTTTGGATTGTGTAAACAACAGTAATTGTGTGATGGCGGGGATGCAGGGTTGTGTTCCAAACAAAACTAAGTGTGCTTGCTTAGTTCCTCAACGACACAGCTAGGAGAGCTAAAAAAAAGCACCTTATAGTTGAAGTCTCTTCCGAGTCATAAAAGTGCATTGAAATTAATGAGGAATGGGCACACTTTGGAGGGGTGTTGGGCCACTTGAAGACACCAGTTAGTCATCGCACTCAAACCCCTTGCCATTTTTTGTTTTGTTATGTTGCCCCTACCCCACATTTTTCAGGAAGATTCTCATGTTACTGAGTGTCTCCAGAGTATCTTCTGATTTCGTTATCAGCAAATGCGGTGAAAAGTACTGTAAATGTCAAATGCACATAAAATCAACAGTTTGGATTCAGTCTTGTGTCAGGTGAGTTGTTGTGTACTCAACTTTGGTCAAATTTTTTAACATTTTAAATTTTTTTTAATTTCACCTTTATTTAACCAGGTAGGCTAGTTGAGAACAAGTTCTCATTTGCAACTGCGACCTGGCCAAGATAAAGCATAGCAGTGTGAACAGACAACACAGAGTTACACATGGAGTAAACAAGTCAATAACACAGTAGAAAAAAAGGAGAGTCTATATACATTGTGTACAAAAGGCATGAGGAGGTAGGCGAATAATTACAATTTTGCAGATTAACACTGGAGTGATAAATGATCAGATGGTCACGTACAGGTAGAGATATTGGTGTGCAAAAGAGCAGAAAAGTAAATAAATATAAACAGTATGGGAATGAGGTAGGTAAAATTGGATGGGCTATTTACCGATAGACTATGTACAGCTGCAGCGATCGGTTAGCTGCTCAGATAGCAGATGTTTGAAGTTGGTGAGGGAGATAAAAGTCTCCAACTTCAGCGATTTTTGCAATTCGTTCCAGTCACAGGCAGCAGAGAACTGGAACGAAAGGCGGCCAAATGAGGTGTTGGCTTTAGGGATGATCAGTGAGATACACCTGCTGGAGCGCGGGCTACGGGTGGGTGTTGCCATCGTGACCAGTGAACTGAGATAAGGCGGAGCTTTACCTAGCATGGACTTGTAGATGACCTGGAGCCAGTGGGTCTAGCGACGAATATGTAGCGAGGGCCAGCCGACTAGAGCATACAGGTCGCAGTGGTGGGTGGTATAAGGTAATCATTTTACCATAATCTCCAAACTGTTCCCTTTTGCTTGCTACTATGCATATGCATTCCATATTTCTTCCGTAAGAAACATTTCAATATAGCCCTATCCGTATAGGCAAATTCCCACGAGTGTAAAGGATTAATAACACATGTACTCTATAGGGAACGCAACACAGCATTTCCAGCCAGAGGAGCTGGTGGTATGACTGGAGACAGTAGTGTAGTACAGGACATAAGGCTATGCGAGGAGTGAAAAACATCCTGACAGCAGATGCATGGCGTGCAACTGCAGCAAGCAGGCACGTGTATCAGAGTGCCTTCTCTATAAAAACCCCAAAATGCGTGACTGGGTTAAATGAAGATTAGGTTAAACGAGGACAAGCCATGGACTCATGCTTCCAGCTTCTTAGAGGAATCTATGGGTTTCACCATTCAACATTGTAATGTCAGGGGTGTATGTGAAATATGAAGTAAATGTATGATTAGTAATTGCCTATGTCACCATTTAAAAAAAGCCATCAAAATGAATCATACCCACACAGCCATTAGTTTAACATGTGAATATTCCAGCAAAACATTCCAGCAAAACAAAAGCATAATTTCTGTCACTATAAAATAGCTCCAGGGAGCAGTATGGAGGATGCACCACGAGCCTGGGCAGATTAATTAAGTCTGGTATCCATTAGGAGTACAGAAAGTGATATTCTCCCTTGTTTAGTAGGGTTGAGGGGTAAGTGGAATGATCATTCCACATACATACATAATCATTCCACATACAAACTAGGCTTGGGTGGTATACCGTATAGCGGGGTATTTGGAAATAGCCAAGGGATGGTTTTTCAATAGCGTCAACACCGTTGAAACTATTTTCTTTAATACAGTTGAAGTTGGACATTTACATACACTTAGATTGGAGTCATTAACTCGTTTTCAACCACTCCACAAATTTCTTGTTAACAAACTATAGTTTTGGCAAGTTGGTTAGGACATCTACTGTGTGTATGACACGTAATTTTTCCAACAATTGATTACAGACAGACTATTTCACTTATAATTCACTGTATCACAATTCCAGTGGGTCAGAAGTTTACACACACTAAGTTGACTGTGCCTTTAAACAGCTTGGAAAATTCCAGAAAATTATGTCATGGCTTTAGAAGCTTCTGATAGGCTAATTGACATCATTTGAGTCAATTGGAGGTGTACCTGTGGATGTATTTCAAGGCCCACCTTCAAACTTAGTGCCTCTTTGCTTGACATCATGGGAAAAGCAAAAGACCTCAGATAAAATATTGTAGACCTCCACAAGTCTGGTTCATCCTTGGGAACCATTTCCAAATGCCTGAAGGTACAACGTTCATCTGTACAAACAATAGTATGCAAGTATAAACACCATGGGACCATGCAGCCGCGATACCGCTCAAGAAGGAGACACGTTCTGTCTCCTAGAGATGAACATACTTTGGTGCGAGAAGTGCAAATCAATCCCAAAACAAAAGCAAAGGACCTTGTGAAGATGCTGGAGGAAACAGGTACAAAACTATCTATATCCACAGTAAAACAGAGTCCTATATTGACGTAACCTGAAAGGCCGCTCAGCAAGGAAGAAGCCCCTGCTCCAAACCACCATAAAAAAGCCAGACTACGGTTTGCAACTGTACATGGGGACAAAGATCATACCTTTTGTAGAAATGTCCTTTGGTCTGATGAAACATCAAAACAAATCTATTTGTCACGTGCCGAATACAACTGGTGCAGACCTTACAGTGAAATGCTTACTTACAGGCTCTAACCAATAGTGCAAAAAAGGTGTTAGGTGAACAATAGGTAAGTCAAGACATAAAACAACAGTAAAAAGACAGGCTATATACAGTAGCGAGGCTACATACAGACACCGGTTAGTCAGGCTGATTGAGGTAGTATGTACATGTAGATATGGTTAAAGTGATTATGCATATATGATGAACAGAGAGTAGCAGTAGCATAAAAGAGGGGTTGGCGAGTGGTGGGACACAATGCAGATAGCACGGTTAGCCAATGTGCGGGAGCACTGGTTGGTCGGCACAATTGAGGTAGTATGTACGTGAATGTATAGTTAAAGTGACTATGCACATATGATAGACAGAGAGTAGCAGCAGCGTAAAAACAGGGGTTGGGGGGGAAGGCACACAATGCAAATAGTCAGAGTAGCCATTTGATTAGCTGTTCAGAAGTCTAATGGCTTGGGGGTAAAAACTGTTGAGAATACTTTTTGTCCAAGACTTGGCACTCCAGTACCACTTGCCATGCGGTAAAATACAGAACAGTGGCTGGGGTCTTTGACAATTTTTAGGGCCTTCCTCTGACACTGCCTGGTGAAGAGGTCCTGGATGGCAGGCAGCTTAGCCCCAGTGATGTACTGGGCCTTACGCACTACCCTCTGTAGTGCCTTGCGGTCAGAGACTGAGCAATTTCCGTACCCGGAAGTGATGCAACCAGTCAGAATGATCTCGATATTGCAACTGTAGAACCTTTCGAGGATCTCAGAAACCATGCCAAATCATTTTAGTTTCCTGGGTGGGGGGGATAGGCTTTGTCGTGCCCTCTTCACGACTGTCTTGGTGTGTTTGGACCATTCTAGTTTGTTGTTGATGTGGACACCAAGGAACTTGAAGCTCTCAACCTGCTCCACTACAGCTCCGTCGATGAGAATGGGGGTGTGCTCGGTCCTCCTTTTCCTGTTGTCCACAATCATCTCCTTAGTCTTGGTTACGTTGAGGGATAGGTTGTTATTCTGGCATCACACGGCCAAGTCTCTGACCTCCTCCCTATAGGCTGTCTTGTCGTTGATCAGGCCTACCACTGTTGTGTCGTCTGCAAACTTGATGGAGTTGGAGTCGTGTCTGAACAGGGAGTACAGGAGGGGACTGAGCACGCACCCCTGTGGAGCTCCAGTGTTGAGGATCAGCGTGGCAGATGTGTTGCTACCTACCTTCACCACCTGGGCGAGGCCGGTCAGGAAGTCCAGGATCAAGTTGCAGAGGGAGGTGTTTAGTCCCAGGATCCATAGCTTAGTGATGAGCTTTGAGGGTACTATGGTGTTGAACGTTGAGTTGTAGTCAATGAATAGCATTCTCACATAACTGTTCATTTTATCCATGTGGGAAATGGCAGTGTGGAGTGCAATAGAGATTGCATCATCTGTGGATCTGTTTGGGCGGTATGCAAATTGGAGTGGGTCTAGGGTTTCTGGGATAATGGTGTTGATGTGAGCCATTACCAACCTTTCAAAGCACTTCATGGCCATGGACGTGAGTGCTACGGGTCTGTAGTCATTTAAGCAGGTTGCCTTTGTGTTCTTGGGCACAGTGACTATGGTGAACTGTTTGGCCATAATGACCATTGATATGTTTGGAGGAAAAAGGGGGAGGATTGCAAGCCGAAGAACACCATCCCAACCATGAAGCACGGAGGTGGCAGCATCATGTTGTGGGGGTACTTTGCTGCAGGAGGGACTGGTGCACTTCACAAAATAGATGGCATCATGACGGAGGAAAATGATGTGGATATATTGAAGCAACATCTCAAGACATCTGTCAGGAAGTTAAATCTTGGTCGCAAATGGGTCTTCCAAATAGACAATGACCCCAAACATACTTCCAAAGTTGTAGCAAAATGGCTTAAGGACAACAAAGTCAAGGTATTGGAGTGGCCATCACAAACCCCTCACCTCAATCCTAGAGAAATGTTGTGCAGAACTGAAAAAGCATGTGCAAGTAAGGAGGCCTACAACCTGACTCAGTTACACCAGCTCTGTCAGGAGGAATGGGTCAAAATTCATCCAACTTATTGTGGGAAGCTGGTGGAAGGCTACCCGAAATGTTTGATCAAGTTAAACAATTTAAAGGCAATACACTCAATTAGTATTTGGTAGCATGTAAACTTCTGACCCACTGGGAATGTGATGAAAGAAATGAAAGCTGAAGTAAATAATTCTCTCTACTATTATGCTGACATTTCACATTCTTAAAATAAAGTGGTGATCCTAACTGACCTGAAACCGGGAATTTTTACTAGGATTAAATATCAGGAATTGTGACAAACTGAGGTTAAATGTATTTGGCTAAGGTGTATGTAAACTTCCGACTTAAACTGTACATTTCAATATTTGTACTTACTTTTTAAGTAAATATCTGCTGTCAACTTGTGCAATACGTATAGGTGAAATGAAGAACAGGATCTTTATCTCCAGTCACAATTTTTCGTTAGGAAGTTTACCGGCAGTCCCCATTCACGTGGTTTATGAGCTGGGATCTTATCAATAAATAAAAGGCACAAAATTGCTGAGGGTTCACAAGGAGGGCATGTGTTAAGTTGTATTGTTACATCATCTTCTGGTATAAAAAACATAGAAAATAAAACACTAAGTGAGAATAGGCATTGGCTTGACATGTCAAAGTGGACAGGGATGAAATCTAAGTGTCATACTCTCACAAGGCTTTAGCAGTGGAATTATTAAGTTTGGAGCTTTTTGGGGCATGAAAAGTAAGGAAAACCCAAAGGCACCAGCTAAAACTCAAAATCATTAGGCCTGGTGAGACAAATCCTGATGGGACAGCAGTAACAGAGTGACTTAAGCACAGATGATATTGGGGTATAGACTAGAAGAGCAAGGTTTCGGTAGCCTACTTAGTGTGTTTATGTTTTAGAACTAAAACGAAACACATAAAACTATCTTTGCTCTGACACAAATAGTAAAAAAAGAAATACTAAATGACCAGTAATCATCTCTTTAAAAAGAGAAGGACCATTAATACAAGGTAAATTAATACTTATGGTGGCTTAATTACCAACAGCTAATATATCACAGATACAAGGCAATGTCAGCATATTAAGACTGAGATGGATCTGCCACATGCTGGAGCAAACAAATTCTAGGTTCTGAACCTCTGAAATTTCAGGTTTCCAAAATTTCTGTCCAAACTCTCGTGTGTACTTGTTAGCGGATTGTACAGTGCCTTGCGAAAGTATTCGGCCCCCTTGAACTTTGCGACCTTTTGCCACATTTCAGGCTTCAAACATAAAGATATAAAACTGTATTTTTTTGTGAAGAATCAACAACAAGTGGGACACAATCATGAAGTGGAACAACATTTATTGGATATTTCAAACTTTTTTAACAAATCAAAAACTGAAAAATTGGGCGTGCAAAATTATTCAGACCCCTTAAGTTAATACTTTGTAGCGCCACCTTTTGCTGCGATTACAGCTGTAAGTCGCTTGGGGTATGTCTCTATCTGTTTTGCACATCGAGAGACTGAAATATTTTCCCATTCCTCCTTGCAAAACAACTCGAGCTCAGTGAGGATGGATGGAGAGCATTTGTGAACAGCAGTTTTCAGTTCTTTCCACAGATTCTCGATTGGATTCAGGTCTGGACTTTGACTTGGCCATTCTAACACCTGGATATGTTTATTTTTGAACCATTCCATTGTAGATTTTGCTTTATGTTTTGGATCATTGTCTTGTTGGAAGACAAATCTCCGTCCCAGTCTCAGGTCTTTTGCAGACTCCATCAGGTTTTCTTCCAGAATGGTCCTGTATTTGGCTCCATCCATCTTCCCATCAATTTTTACCATCTTCCCTGTCCCTGCTGAAGAAAAGCAGGCCCAAACCATGATGCTGCCACCACCATGTTTGATGGTGGGGATGGTGTGTTCAGGGTGATGAGCTGTGTTGCTTTTACGCCAAACATAACGTTTTGCAATTGTTGCCAAAAAGTTACATTTTGGTTTCATCTGACCAGAGCACCTTCTTCCACATGTTTGGTGTGTCTCCCAGGTGGCTTGTGGCAAACTTTAAACGACACTTTTTATGGATATCTTTAAGAAATGGCTTTCTTCTTGCCACTCTTCCATAAAGTCCAGATTTGTGCAATACACGACTGATTGTTGTCCTATGGACAGAGTCTCCCACCTCAGCTGTAGATCTCTGCAGTTCATCCAGAGTGATCATGGGCCTCTTGGCTGCATCTCTGATCAGTCTTCTCCTTGTATGAGCTGAAAGTTTAGAGGGATGGCCAGGTCTTGGTAGATTTGCAGTGGTCTGATACTCCTTCCATTTCAATATTATCGCTTGCACAGTGCTCCTTGGGATGTTTAAAGCTTGGGAAATCTTTTTGTATCCAAATCCGGCTTTAAACTTCTTCACAACAGTATCTCGGACCTGCCTGGTGTGTTCCTTGTTCTTCATGATGCTCTCTGCGCTTTTAACGGACCTCTGAGACTATCACAGTGCAGGTGCATTTATACAGAGACTTGATTACACATAGGTGGATTGTATTTATCATCATTAGTCATTTAGGTCAACATTGGATCATTCAGAGATCCTCACTGAACTTCTGGAGAGAGTTTGCTGCACTGAAAGTAAAGGGGCTGAATAATTTTGCACGCACAATTTTTCAGTTTTTGATTTGTTAAAAAAGTTTGAAATATCCAATAAATGTTGTTCCACTTCATGATTGTGTCCCACTTGTTGTTGATTCTTCACAAAAAAATACAGTTTTATATCTTTATGTTTGAAGCCTGAAATGTCGCAAAGTTCAAGGGGGCCGAATACTTTCGCAAGGCACTGTATGTCCTTAGGCCAAGTCTGAACGAACTACTACCACTCACAGAATGGAATGGAATATAGAAAGAGCAGGATGTTGTTTTCTCACCAAGATGCTCCACCAACCAGAGGCTCTCAAGCTGAACACTATGAACTTCAGTACCTATCAGCTGATTCAACATGGACCCGACAAAGTGCGCATATAGGGGAGTATTTTTAAAACACACCTGCATACATGCCTAACTGCACACTCCCCCACATGCACATACACACTTTAGTTATTGCTTAAAACAAAAATAATTCACCAGTCATTAATGTGCTGCATGCAATACTACACCGTTTCAATCTTGCCATCCCCATCCTTCTCTCTGAGAAATGATATGACAGTGGGTTAAGATGGATCTACATGTAAAGCTATAATAAAGGACCACTGGAATGTTTAGGCAGGACGATAAACAGAAGGATGTGTCACTGACAAGCATGTTCAAATAAATCTACTCTAAATGAGCAGGATCAAAGACCTGATATTTTCATCCAGTATACAGTATCACCTTATAACAGACAGGTTGCTGGCAGCATTTGAGTGGGAAATCAAAATGAAAACAGATACAGAGTATTATTTTGTCTCTTCTTCTGTGGTCCATAGACAAACCATCACACAGGTTTGCATCCATTCACTAAACTTCAGTTGCCAAGTAGCTCTCAACTCCCACACTATAAACACAAGTAAGGACAGTAAAGACAGAAGAACCAGGGAAGTAGTAGCAGTGTTTCGCCTATATTTATTTAGCAGCGGCGCAACGCTGAAAGATGCACTGTGTGACAAGTTACAACATTGAATTGCCCGAGAAACCTCCTGTAATCCTGGAAGTGTAGCCAACCCTTTAAATATATGTACAGTGCACTCAAAAAAGTATTCAGACCCCTTGACTTTTTCCACATTTTGTTACATTACAGCCTTATTCTAAAATTGATTAAATCGTTTTTTCCCCTCATCAATCTACAAACAATACACCATAATGAAAAAACAGGTTTTTGGATTTTCTCTCTCAATTTATTACAAATTTTTGAAATTAAAATATCACATGTACATAAGTATTCATACCCTTTACTCAGTACTTTGTTGAAGCACTTTTGGCAGCGATTACAGCCTCGAGTCTTCTTGGGTATGACGCTACAAGCTGGGCACACCTGAATTTGGGGAGTTTCTCCCATTCTTCTCTGCAGATCCTCTCAAGCTCTGTCAGGTTCTACACAGCTATTTTCAGGTCTTTCTAGAAATGTTCCATCAGGTTCAAGTCCGGGCTCTGGCTGGGCCACTCAGGGACATCCTTCCATTTAATAATTATGGAGGCCATTGTGTTCTTGGGGACCTTTGATGCTGCAGACATTTTTTTCGTACCCTTCCCCAGATCTGTGCCTCGACACAATCCTGTCTCAGAGCTCTAGGGACAATTCCTTCGACCTCATGGCTTGGTTTTTGCTCTCTAAATCATGTCCAATCAATTTAATTTACCACAGGTGGACTACAATCAAGTTATAGAGAGATCAAGGATGAGCTCAATTTTGAGTCTCATATCAAAGGGTCTGAATAGTTATGTAAATAAGGTATCTGATTTTTATTTTAAAGAAATTAGCATACATTTCTAAAAACCTGTTTTCTCTTTGTCATTATGGGATATTGTGTGTAGATTGAGCAACATTTTTTATTTAATCCATTTTAGAAATAAGGTTGTAACGTAACAACTTTTGGAAAAAGTAAAGGGATCAGAATTCTTTCCGAATGCACTGTATGCCCCAGGAAGACCCAAGCCCTTATTGTGTTCCTGTCCAGAACGCAGACTGCTGTCATCTCCAAATGGCTCCTTTCACAGGGAAAAAAAGTATGTGCAGTTGCCAGGCAACTGTGAAATAATAAATACATAAATAAACAAACTCCCAGATGTGTAATGTTGCAGTGGAGTTGACATAGTGCCAGTACTGGACTCAGTTACCAAGGTCATCAGGTTGAGAAAATATGATACAGAGCTTACACAACTCACAACTCAACATCCATAAACACTAGACAGTTTAAGACATCCGACATAAACAGTTAAAAATAAAACGCACTGCTAACGAAATTGTTCCTTTTTCCAACTATAAATACAAGACAAATGGACAATTCCACAGTGACGGAATTACTCTGACACTCCGACTTTACACTTTAGAAAAAGGTAAACCAAACAAAAAACATTGATTTCAAAAAGTTCAACAAACTATATACAAACTCTATGCACAATGACAACTTCGAACAATTTACAAAGTAAAAAAAATTTTTTACTGGAAAAAATTTGCAGATACATTTTTCAAACAGAATTACAGTAAAATCTCCCTCAGTTTTATTCTGTTATCAAAGTTTGTATCATCTGCACAGTTTTTCCTGTAAATGTGTTTTTGTAAAATATTCTGTGGAATTTGTTGAAAGTACTCCTTGTCCATGGAGTATGGTTTGTTAAACTTTGAAAATCAATGGTTTTTGTTTGGTATACATTTTAAAGTGAAAATCTGAGTTTCAGCGTAAATCCATTACCATGGAATTGCCCATAACAAAAAAATAGGAGACAAACAATAAAACATATCTACAACCACTGATTCAGTCTGTTGGTTTAATTGCTAAGTAAAAGGCAAGATAATCAGGTGAAGGAATGATGCGTTATCACATCCTGGGCATCTGGGTATTTTCCCATTTCACCCCCATGTGTGAATTGTGAGTGAGTTGTTGCAAACTTTCCAGAAGCATTTCACAACCTGAGCATTCTCCTAGTACCTGGTATGTAGCGTGAGATCTAGCTCCAGAGGGGCTGGAGGAGTGTGTCTCACCCCAAACTTCTTGTTTTGCATTTTATAGCAGTAAACCAGACAAAATGTAAATCTGCACTTTGAAGGTGCAGAAGAAAAAGGGCTTTGAGTGAAGTAAAAAAAAAAAAAACAGGTATTCATTTCACCTCATTCACAGTTCCAGAAGCAGAGAAATGGGTCAGAGAGCTCAAGTCAAGTCAGACCATTGAAATACAATTCCAGGTTTTATTTTCATGAGTAAAGAAACAGGTTTTTCCACAAGACCCAAGCTAAATTATATTAGGGGATCTTGAAAGCTTCATTATGCTTTGGAGAAAGGACTTCACTGCATAAGAAAAGTTGAACATAATTGTATCACCATTTTTCCAGAAAAGGTTGGAAGAGAGGTGAACTATAGTATACAAAAGGCACAGATCCAGATAAAATAACAGTATGATTAGAAAATCAATTAAATCATTTTTAATCACATACCGTTTTGGCATAATGTATGCTTCCCACAATGTTGAGAAGTACTGCGTGCTGTTAAAGCTCCAATTATTTTATTCTACTATGGTATATTTAGGTTTACACAACTTTGAGCTCCCTCAAGATCCGTTACAGTAACGTCCACAGTAAACACCACTTAAAATAGCCCATTAGTTTAATAGTATATGACTTTGGACCCTTTCAATGTCTGACAGCATGTGGTTCTGGAGGTTAAAACAACAGGCCTGTGTTCTCCTGCAGTAGAGAGAGAGCCTACAGCACATTCCACACACGACACTCACTTCCTGTCAAAAGCTCTTACTCAGCACCAAGGAGGAAGACAAGAATGGGGGCCTGTATACACACGCACACTCCAGACTGTTTCAAGACAGAATGTGGACATGTGCAGCAGAGAGGAGACATACCCTTTTTTGGCATTTTGACCCAGTTTGTGAGTCTCCCTTTTTCCATACAGAATCAGTTTTACATACGAGCTCAGCATCAACGTACTCGGTTCTATTCCTATTGGGCGAGAGTGGGTAATGTTGCAGGGCATGGACTACTTGGTGTCACTGTACAGTTAGTTATTGTTACAGGCTTTGTTTTTTCCATTTATGTTTTGTGGTTGGACTTTAGCACGTATAGCTCATTGGCCCGTGGGGCGCACCAACTGGTGTCACCTTGTTGGTCAGTGTGTGTTACACCTGTGCTGGTTGCCATCATTGGTGGGAGGGTATTTCACCTGTGCTGGCCTAGGTACTGTTTAAGAGTGGCTGGCCCAGTGCTCCAGTTGTCTTGAGAGATGTGGAAGGTCACACCTTTATTTGGCTCTCCCTATTTTGATTTCTAGACAAACAATCCTTTATCCAAATCCCCTGGTTTCGTTTTGCACCACTTTTTTGTTTTGCTTCCTGTCTTTCACTTTAGTGTTTTTCTTTTGTTTGCCTCTTCTTGGGCAAATTTAGTGGGCACTCAGTGGACACCCCCAAGAGTGTCTTTCAGAACCCCTCCTGTTTCGTTTTGGTTGTTGGTCAGGTGACTCTGTTCCCCTTTCTGTTTCAGCAACATTTTTGGTTCTTGCTGAGGAACATGACACTAATGACATTTGGTTAGCATGAAATGAACAATAAAATGTAGGTCTCCAAATACACATCTGTTTACCTTGCTTGTAACTATGGAAACTACTCATACATGGACATATTCACATTTGTTTTTAGAAATTGAGGCAATGCTTTCCCACACTTGAGTGAATAAAAATCCTCTTATTATACTGAACAAAAAGTTACAGTTCATATAAGGAAAATCGGTCAATTAGGCCCTAATCTAGGGATTTCACATGACCGGGAAGACAGATATGCATCTGTTGGTCAAAGATGCCTTGAAAAAGGGTAGGGGTGTGGATCAGAAAACCAGTCAGTATCTGGTGTGACCACCATTTGCCTCATGCAGTAAGACATCCCTTTCACATTGAGTTGATCAGGCTGTTGATTGTGGCCTGTGGAATGTTGTCCCACTCCTCTTCAATGGCTGTGCGATGTTGCTGGATATTGGCAGGAAATGGAACACGCCATCATACACTCGATCCAGAGCATCTCAAACATGCTCAATCTGTGACATGTCTGGTGAGTTTGCAGGACATGGAAGAACTGGGACATTTTCAGCTTGCAGAAATTGTGTACAGATCCTTGCGACATCATCATGCTGAAACATGAGGTGATGGCGGCGGGTGAATGGCACAACAATGGGCCTCAGGATCTCATCACGGTATCTCTGTGCATTCAAATTGCCATCGATAAAATGCAGTTGTGTTCATAGTCTGTAGGTTATGCCTGCCCATACCATAACCCCACCGGCATGGGGGTACTCTTTTCACAAGGTTGACATCAGCAAACCGTTCGCTCACACAATGCCTTAAATGTGGTCTGCGGTTGTGAGGCCGGTTAGAAGTACTGCCAAATTCTCTAAAACAATGTTGGGAGGGACAGCTTATGGTAGAGAAATTAATATTAAATTCTCTGGCGACAGCTCCGGTAAACTCTCTCGTGACATCTGTGGCATTGTGTTGTGTAACAAAACTGCACATTTTAGAGTGGCCTTTTATTGTCCCCAGCACAATGTGCACCTGTGTAATGACCATGCTGTTTAATCAGCTTCTTGATATGCCACCCCTTTCAGGTGGATGGATTATCTTGGCAAAAATGCTCACTAACAGGGATGTAAACACATTTGTGCACAACATTTGAGAGAAAGAAGCTTTTTGTGCATACGGAACATTTCTGGGATCTTTTATTTCAGCTCATGAAACATGGGACCAACACTTTACATGTAGCTTTTATATTTTTATAAAACTCTACACCACATTCAAGTTTTCTTCCTGCACCAAAGTACTTGAGGTAAGGTGACCAGATTTTGGAAATTAAATGCACAAGAAAAAAAAGGAGGAAAAGGGATTATTGTTTTTGTTAATTATAGCACAGATATGTACTAACCCATCCACAGTTCTCGTTATCTTATCCTTTCTAGTAATTATAGAATCACCCATGTTTTGTAGCCAATGCTGGGCATGTTGTTCATGTGGTGGTTAAAATGTAGCCCATCACTGATCAAACATTCTCAGAAGGTCTCATAAGGTCTGAACAAACGAGTTTTACATGCAAATCTGATCGGACACAGGGTTTATTTAAATATCAGCCTCAATTTAACTTCCAGAGTTGCTTTTTTCATTCTGAGAGCTAATCAGTGACATTTCCGGGATGCTCTAACTCGGGACAGGCCACCAAAATCGGGGACTTACCCCGGAAATCAAGGATGTCTGGTCATCCTAACTTGAGGGCTGCAGACAGTTTGACACCTTACAATCATTAATGGATTTAAAACAGGTAATGCATTGACAGGAAATTTGAGGCATTTCAATATGACCATATCATTTTATTTAGAAGTAGGGCACCAAAACAAATTGTAATAATCTGTAACGGAGGTTCTCCATGGTCAGGGGACTTTTATTACTATTCAGCTCATTATTTCCCATAATTCTTCGGAAAAAGGATCTGATCCAAACTGGTAGGGAAAATATGCCACATAGGCCTAAACAGTGTTAGTGGGTATTTCCTACTAATGTGGTGATGTACAGTGTAGTCATCGTGATGTTTCTGGGTAACTGTTTCTCTCCGACAACAACCCCTACTCTCCTCAAACTTAAAAACTTACACACTCCCTTCAGCTCAACAACTCTGATACAGATAGCAGGGGAAACAGACAAAACAGAGGACACTATAAATACGTGTATATCCTCAGCCCCACTTAGTATACACGTATCAATTCAGTTAGAAGTGATATAATGCCTCTCAAAGTAAAAACAGTCTTGACATACAGTAGATCCGTGTGTGTGAACGTGTTGGAGAAAATATGTATTTCAACACCTCATGACCATCTGGAACAACAGATACTGGCTTAATGGATTTTATAGGGAGGATTGGAAAGAAGGTCACGCTGCAATGCAAGCCAAGAGAGACCTATGTATGGCTATTCAGATAAGATGTCTTATTACTTCACTAAATAAAAACACACACATTCCTAACAGTTTTTTTTTTTTACTACTCTAAATGAAGACTTCCAAAACTTCTCAAGGCTGGAGGTTGAGATGGGAGGAAATGTTGTTAAGCACCTGTAAAACATTAGCAAGGCTTTATACAGATCCTTGTCCTTTTGCATAGTGCAGGTTACACAAGTTTCAAAGCAAGGGAGTCCAGAGATACGGTCACAGACAATAAAACCTGGAGTAAACATATACTGGAAGTTCCCACACAATGATTTCATTATGGGTCAAACTCTGGGCTGTGTCCACTTCAGGACAGAGTCCCACATCAACAAAGCCCTCTCCTCTAATGAAAACAGAGCCAGATGTTCCAACGCTGACGATAACATGTAAGGACCAATCAGAGCATCCTAAACAGGCTTGGAGGTACATATACAGTGCATTCGAAAAGTATTCAGAACCCTTCCCTTTTCCACATTTTGTTACATTATAGCCTTATTCTAAAATTGATTAAATTGTTTCCCCCCCTCAATCTAAACACAATACCCCATAATAACAAAGTGAAAACAAATTTTTAGAATCTTTGCAAAATTACAAATTAAAAAGGGGGGGGGGTGACCAAGAATCCGATGGTCACTCTGACAGAACTCCAGTTCCTCTGTGGAGATGGGGGAACCTTCCAGAAGGACAACCATCTCTGCAGCACTCCACCAATCAGGCCTCTATGGTAGAGTGACCAGCGGAAGCCACTCCTCAGTGAAAAGACACATGACAGCCCGCTTGGAGTTTGCCAAAAGGCACCTAAAGGACTCTCAGATTCTCTGTTCTGATGAAACTGAGATTGAACTCTTTGGCCTGAATTCCAAGCCTCACATCTGGAGGAAACCTGCCACCATCCCTACCATGAAGCATGGGGGTGACAGCATCATGCTGTGGGGATGTTTTTCAGCAGCAGGGATTGTGAGACTAGTCAGGATTGAGGGAAAGCTGAATGGCGCAAAGTACGTAGAGATCCTTGACGAAAACCTGCTCCAGAGCTCTCAAGACCTCAGACCGTGGTGAAGGTTCAACTTCCAACATGACAATGACCCTAAGCACACAGCCAAGACAACGCAGGAGTGGCTTTGGGACAAGTCTCTAGATGTCCTTGAGTGGCCCAGCCAGAGTCCGGATTTGAACCCAATATTACTTCTCTGGAAAGACCTGACAATAGCTGTGCAGCAACGCTCCCCATCCAACCTGACAGAGCTTGAGAGAATCTTCCGAGAAGAATAGGAGAAACTCCCCAAATACAGCTTGTAGCATCATATCTAAGAAGACTCGAGGCTGTAATCTGCCAAAGGTGCTTCAACAAAGTACTGAGTAAAAGGGTCTGATTACTTATGTAAATGTAATATATTTCAGTTTTTTTATAAAAAAATAGAACGTTTTTTTCTTTGTCATTATGGGGTATTGTCTGTTGATGAGGGGGGTGAAACGATTTAAGCAATTTTAGAATAAGGCAGAGGCATAACAACACGTGGAAAAAGTCACGGGGTCTGAATATTGCTTAATGCACTGGTTAATTGTGCATATATAACATTTTAAAAACACAAGGATACTCTTACTAATGTTGAAGAAAGCATGTCTTTTAAAAAAATTGACAAGCCCCATGGGATAGAGTACATCCTGGAACTCCACCAGATAAGAGGTAGTAGATAAAGGCTATTGCTGTTTCACGGTTGAGATTGTATGACCACTCACCCTGAACCACTTAGAGATTCTCAATTGGATTGCCTTAATTCCTTACATCCTTTCCTCCCCTCCTTTTTGAAAAAGGTGAAAGGTAATCGAGGAGGAAACAAATACACTTGTATAAAATTAAAACTATCCTTTTCCACTAGGGCAATTTATGGTTAGAGGTGGAATCCTCAAATACATGTGTAACGTGGTTAAAAAAAGAAATGTAGCTAGTTATGCTAGACATTTTATTGATAAAACAAGTAGTAAATGTAAATGTATGCGTGCTTTTCTCCTGAGAGTACAACAGCTGTTTCAAAGGGGGTGTGGCAGATTTCAAAATGATTCCACCAGAGGCACTCGAGGAGAGGAGCAAACTCCTCTGTTTACCTATTAACGAATTGACACGCTCATACATATGGCAACCACTTATCGGTTTTCGGGTCCAGGAGGAAAAGAAGGGATGAGTTGAGGAGGATTGACTTCTCCCAATTGAGAAAAGGCCAATGACTGACCAGAGATGGAAACAAAGAGTAATATTCACTTCATGCCATGGGCTGAATGTTAACGTGGAGAATTCCTGCCATGGTCATAGAAGGCACTAGAAAAAAACATGTTAAAGAGATTGCCTCTGTGCACGCACACACACGCACAACGTTGCATACAGTATGTCCGGCAGACTTGGGTTTAGGGACGCCCTCTTGTTAAGTTGTTTTCCTGGAAAAGGCAGGGATGACATGGAGCTTTAAGGAATGCAGAGCAGCGTAGCAGCAACGGGGCCACAACCAGGTGGAGCTGAGCTGGAAGTGAGTTTGAGTGTGTGAGAGAGACAGAAAAATGGGTGTTACTTTAAAACCAGCTGCCATAATTCCTGTATACAAAAGACAAACTGCATATTTTCTTTTAACCAAAAAAAATAAAACAAGGCCATTAAATTAACAAAGAGTGCATCCTCAAAATCCTCAGGCTCGCCTAATTAACCTAAAACTGTTTTTATTTCAACTTCAAAACAGAATTTAAGAGCAGGTTTGATAACTGTTCTCCAATAAACAATGATTTTTATTATAACATCCACCCAAACAGACCTGGATTATATTGGGCACACTCATACACTGAGGAGAGGCTTAGATCACGAAACATTCATCAGATATTAACTCGTCATAATCAAAAGAGTACTGTAATGAAAAAGAAAATAATCAAGGGAGAGTAGAGCAAACAGAATCCCACTGACTAGACATCTTCATATCCAACAGGATAAGAAAGAACAGTCAAGACAGACTAAGGCATGGGTTGTCTTGTGTCAAGCTGAATATGAAACCCCTTGTTTTGTATGATATTATTTGAGCTTTCATGGGTTGTTTTCATTGGGTTGATTATCTCATATCTTGTTAATGTTCCCCGTATGGTCTCCTTTGGCTGTTTCTCCAGCTGATGGCGACTCACTATCTTCATGTGGGATTGATAGAGAATCTTCTTCAGTTACATAACGCTGGAATCTTCCTCTACAAGATTGTGTGTTGCAATAACAGATGATGGTCTCATCCTTTACACACTCCTAGGGACGTCTCATTAGAGACTGACCACACACAAACCTGACATCAGTCATTTAACTGTTCACTGACATGACAGTGACAGAGATTGATGATTAGATAGGAGAGTGAAAAAAAAAGATCACCACCTGGAAAACTATAACATTGGATGCAGGTCCGCTTTGTATCTCAGCCAGATCTATGATTATAGGTTTGTACAGTACAGCAAATATAGACTATATGATCTATTAACTAAAATGGTCTTCATAGACACTTTTAATGAGGTTTAATAAGCATTTTTAAAAATGTAGGATTTTACAATGGTGATGCTACCAATGACCAGGACATATTTTTAGGATAGTTTGGTCTCATTAAGGGGTCTTACTGAGAGAAGTGTTTTCGCCAGCTATTGAGGAAGGTAAAACTTGAGTCATGACCATAACACACACTTGTTCATAGCGACTCCCATTGGTTGAGTCGTGTGCATGCTCCTCAACTGCTGACCACAGCACAAACATTATTGATGCATGCGTGCTGACCATAGCCGTGGGAAGTAGTTTGGGTGCGGCGTTGCTGCGATCGTTTTGCTAGGGGGGTGGGGTAGAGCTGTAGAAACATTACTGAAGACATCTATATCGGTCTGCTAATACAGGACTAGTAAAGGCCAAGTGCACTACTTTTTTGAAAAAAATTAAACTAAATGTATTCTGAACAAAAATATAAATGCACCATGTAAAGTGTTGGTCCCATGTTTCATGAGCTGAAGCAAAAGTTCCCAGAAATGTTCCATACACACGAAAAGCTTATTTATCTAAAATGTAATGCACTCACAAGTAACCCGGATGACGCTGGGAGAATTGTACGCTGCCCAATGAGTCTCCCGGTCGCAGCCGGCCTGGACTCAAACCCAGAATCTCTAGTGGCACAGCTAGCACTGCCTTAGAATACTGCTCCACTCGGGAGGCCCCAGCATTTGTAACTTGGGTCTGATAATTATCTGTACAAAACCGTTAATCTGATAGTACTTGTGGAATATACAAATACTTGCTTGATGTTTTCCAGGTTCTTGAAATACTTTGCAAATGCAACTTACTTCTATGTGAAAACTGAAATGGTCTACTCTATTTTAGTAGATGCTCTTATCCAATGCATACATTTTCATACTTTTCTGTACTGATCCCCCATGGCAATCAAACCCACAATCCTAGCATTTCAAGCGCCATGCTCTACCAAATGAGCCACATCATCATCACAAACCACTTGATGTCTCAATGTACTCAAATATTGTATTGTGCATTGTTATTCTTCATGGTGATGGAAAGTCTCAGGGTACAAACCTACATGACCATACAGTAGTGTACATTTGCATTACGTGGTTTGTAAGGATGGTAAATTAATACTGCACGAAAAGTGTTTGTTTGATCAAGAAAACATTTTAATTTAATGTGGATGTTGTCTTTTCCCATAACTTTGCACCTTTTGATGTAAATGTTTGAGGAATTATTTTTATTTTGTCTGCGATTGTCATTCTAATGGTTTTCAGAGAAAAGTACAGGGCAACAACTCTTACAATTCCACCTATTGAATCCTGCAAGATACTGTGGATATTTATTTTTTTGCTCCTGCTACAGACTTCTATATCAGTCTGCTAATATTAGTAAAGGCCCAGTGCACTAGTTTTGTGAAGAAAAATATATTATTTATTTATTTTTAACAGGGGTGTTGCAGCACCCCTACTTCCCGCGGCTATAGTGGTGACCGTGACCACACGTAACAATGCTAAACTTAAGTCAGAATTAAATAACTAGTGTTGCATAAACTATTGTACCGTGTCTATAAAGATTGTTTTGATTGAGGCAACGTTCTATATTAGACTATATGCCCATCCTAGGGGGGAATAAAATACGATATGACATTGATTATATCTCAATTGCATCCCAGCAGAAGCCACAATATCTAGTTGCTTTCTGTGGTCAAAAGAAAGTACAAAGAAATGTTTCAAATGATGACCCAAAAAAATCTGCTGGACAGTCTAACGGCAAAGTAGACAAAGTAATACATAGGCCTACAAATGACTGGACACGAAAATAAGCAACTGAATGTAGATGAGAAAACTACAAATACCATATGAAGAGTAAAACATCGTTTTTGGAAGCATACCGTTGGCATCGTTCCCATTCTCAAAACAAAGGAACGTTTTAAACTTTTGCAAAACATGGCAAAAATATCTGTATTTCTTTCTTTACCTAATAACATGATTTCCAGTTTCTTGCGGTCCACTCGAAATCTCTCCTCCGTCCACTCCGGGTCTGGTAAGGCATGGGGTCCGCTCAAGTCATCCTCGGACCCGGGGACCGGGGAGTCAGTACTACGCTCGCTATTTGAGCCCTGATCCGACTGTTGCAAGTATCCGCTCAGAGAGTCGCACTGGGTAGCCATTGCGCTGCACAGCAACGTTTCCAATGGCCACTGCGTTTCTAAAAAAAAAATGGAAACTACCACGTTGTGGATTGTAAAACCTACTTTCCCTTATTTATCTATCACTTTGAGATTTTGTCCAGACACATTGTTGCGCATTGACTTCTTCCTCGACCGTTTCCTCGAGCCCCTCTGTTTTCCCCATTGAGTGGCGGTTTGCTGAGTCTAGAACACAAGTAAAGTTTCAGGTGTCAGACACAACTCCAATATGTGGGACTCCTCCCAAATGTAGTTTCTTTAGCATGTACTATTAATTTCTCTCATTTGTCCCAATCAACAGGTTTATTTTCCATTGACCCAGGTTTATCCGACAAAAACGTCGCAAAAAAAACCAAACACTCGCAAATGTGTAATGAAGATAAGTATAGGAGGAATGTTCTATAGATCGACAACATTTGTATTCGTTCGAGAGGTGTTCCTCTTCTTTTGACTAACTTTTTCCATTGCGACAAATTATAATGTAAACGGTGTTTTCGAATAAATTAGGATTGCCGAATAATTTTGACGGTACGCAGTTCACATGATGTCAACAAGTATCCTACCCTAACTATAAAGCTCCACTCCACATTTAATTCTAAGGGATGGATTGAAATTTACAGAATGGTTACCTGGAGGAAAATGGGGGCGGGTCATGCTTTTTCAATTTCAATCAAGGGGAGGATTTAGTATTTTTGTTCAATCTAGTTCAGGGGAAGGTCGTGTAATTTATTCTCAGTGTTTTAGAATCAGTTACTAATTAGGCTATAAATTGATGTGTGCTCGATGTTGCCCCTCATCTCTGATTCTCAGCTGGTACTGCAATGTCAAGTGCGCCTATAGGCTATTTCGTGTGTTCTCAATCAAGTGATTCATTATATTTCTATTATAGCTGCTGGGATGGTGTAAATGACATAATGAGGAGGACCGAAGGTCAGCATTGATAGCTTGTTACTACTATAATTTATTTGATTAAAATCAATAGGTTTCTTGCCCATGATGTATTTATCAGCGTTATTCGCCTCACAATAAGCCAGATTCGAGTAACTTACATTTTAGTGCTGAAACATGAAGCAGCAGCAGCTATGCCACAATCAATCTGCCTGTTTGACAGATTCAATTAGGCTGCTATATCCATAGATTTGTCGGTCAATTCCGCCTCTGTGTCAGTGAAGGGCTGTAAGTTTAAAACCAAGACTCAAATTGATGGGGTAAGAGAGGGTATGTCATAGGCCTACCTTTTATTAAAGAAAATGGCAAAAAGCACATGCCTATCCCTTGTTAGCTTAAGATTTTGAAGAAAATAAAACGGATCCGAATATACAAAGTGATCTATAAGTTATTTAGGGTGGCAGGTAGCCTAGTGGTTAGAGTGTTGAGCCAGTAACTGAAAGGTTGCTGGATTAAATCCCTGAGCTGACTAGGTAAAACTCTGTCATTCTACCCTGAGCAAGGCAGTTAACAACCCACTGTTCCCCAGTCACTGTGGATGTTAATTAAGGCAGCCCCTTGCACTTCTCTGATTCAGAGGGGTTGGGATAAATGTGGAAGGCACATTTCAGTTGAAGGCATTCAGTTGTACAACTGATTAGGTATCCCTTTATTTGGTCCGCGATGCTTTATGCTAGAAACATGTCTATCCATGCTGGCTTTTGCGGGCAACCTGAGACATGAAACAGATAGGTGGAAGGGCATACAGGCTGTAGCCAATTTATTATTGAGCAATTTACCTAAATGGGTAAAGGAAACCTTTAAAAACGACTTCATTTTTATTCAACAGTAAACATGTTTCCATCCACAGCTTGTATGTGAGGAGAATCATACTGTATAAAAAAAATCATGACAGCTGTGATGAAAACAGGAAGTTTCAATACAATTTTATAAATGCCGACAGATCATTTGTTAATTAGACATGGTAGGAACTTTTTGTATCGGTACAATTAACTATACGAGAAATGGTGGTGGAAACACCTTTATGCGCAAATATTGATATAACAACCATCATAAAGTAAATTTGGATTCATGCGATGATATGGTGGTTTGTGGTCCTCCCACTATGACTCGGGAAACCATACAGTTTATTAGGCTACAGATTAAATAAATGAGGATGAACTTCATAGGGTGGTGAAAGTGCACAGTGATTGATGCTTCTTATGTTAATATTGCTGTCATTTGGATTAAGGTATTTTGGACCATTCCTCCTTACAAAACATCTCCAGTTCAGTTTAGGTTTGATGGTTGCCGAGCATGGACAGCCCGCTTCAAATCATCCCACAGATTCTCAATGATATTCAGGTCTGGGATGGCCATTCCAGAACATTGTACTTGTTCCTCTGCATAAATGCCCGGGTAGATTTTGAGCAGTGTTTTGGGTCATTGTCTTGTTGAAATATCCAGCCCCAGCGTAACTTAAACTTTGTGACTGATTCTTCAACATTATTCCCAAGAATCTGCTGATATTGAGTGGAATCCATGCGACCCTCAACTTTAACAAGATTCCCAGTACCAGCACTGGCCACACAGCCCCACAGCATGATGGAACCCCCACCAAATGTTACTGTGGGTAGCAAGCGTTTTTCTTGGAACGCTGTGTTATTTTGCCGCCATGCGTAACGTCCCTTGTTATGACCAAATAACTCAAACTTTCATCAGTCCACAGCATCTTATTCCAAAATTAAGCTGGCTTGTCCAAATGTGCGTTTGCATACCTCAAGCGACTCTGTGGCGTGCGTGTAGAAAAGGCTTCTTCCGCATCACTCTCCCATACAGCTTCTCCTTGTGCAAAGTGCGCTGAATTGTTGAACGATGCACAGTGACACCATCTGCAGCGAGATGATGTTGTAGGTCTTTGGAGGTGGTCTGTGGGCTGTTTTTGACCGTTCTCACCATCCTTCGCCTTTGCCTCCCCGATATCTTTACTTGGCCTGCCACTTCTGGCCTTAACAAGAACTGTGCCAGTGGTCTTCCATTTCCTCACTATGTTCCTCACAGTGGACACTGCCAGCTTAAATCTCTGCGATAGCTTTTTGTAGCCTTCCTCTAAACCATAATGTTGAACAATCTTTGTTTTCAGGTCATTTGAGCGTTGTTTTGAGGCCCCCATGTTGCCACTCTTCAGAGGAGAGTCAAAGAGAACAACAACTTGCAATTGGCCACCTTAAATACTGTTTCTCATGATTGGATGCACTTGTCTATGAAGTTCAAGGCTTAATGAGCTCTCCAAACCAATTGTGTGTTCCAATTAATCAGTGCTAAGTAGTTACAGGTATTCAAATCAACAGAATGACAAGGGTGCCCAAATCTATGGCAAGTCTTGAAAATGGCTGTCTAGCAATGATCAAAAAACAACTTGACATAGCTTGAAGAATTGTAAAAAGAATAATGGGCAAATATTGTACAATCCAGTTGTGCAAAGCTCTTACAGACTTACCCAAAAATACTCACAGCTGTAATCTCCGCCAAAGGTTATTCTAGAAAGTATTTACTTAGTGGTGTGAATTGATTAAATTGAGATGTAAATTAGATATTTCTGTATTTTATTTTCAATAAATTAGCAAATATTTCTAAAACATGTAATTATGGAGTATTCTATGTAGATGGGTGAGGAAAAATATGTAATCCATTTTGAATTAAGTCTGTAACACAACAACATGTGGAATAAGGGGTATGAATACATTTGAAGGTACATAAACAGCCTAGGATGACATTGGAAGGAATTAGAGGGAAATAAGAGTAGGAAAGGAAAGAAAGGACAATTGGAGAATCTCAATTTCATGGTTCTCGCGTAGTCTCTCACCTTCTCAGAACCATTGGAGAAGAAGCTCAGAGTGGTGGGACCTCTAGCTATCTGATCCAATGGGTTTTGAGGAGGCAAGAAAAGAGAACTCAAGGAGTAGGCCTATGCAATTGGGATTCTTGGAATCGAGCTTGGAATGTCCCCAAATCAATTTTACAAGGACATGGAGAGGGTCTAGTGAAAGGTTGTCATTTTCAAACAGTGTTATCTAAGCCTCTACAAAGTCTTGACGAGGTAGAGTGGGACACAAATGTATTTCTAATGAGAAAAGTGTCCGCTTCATGTACATAAGTGTGCCACTAACACTGAAAGACACGCTTCAGCAAAAGTAGGGTTATGATGTTTTAGGGGTTGTAGCGTCCACCGAATAATAAATTCTTGTTTCATATTTTTTTTTTTAGACATTACCTTAATTGAACATCACAGGATTTGTGGTAGAGTGATTTATCTACCAAAAAGTGTCCCACCAATGCAGACTTCAGCTTATGTCTTCTATTCATTAAACATTTAAGAAGCAATTCACATTCTAAAGCATCCTGAGGCAGTGTGCCCAAATTACATTCAGCCAAGGCACATTTTTTTCTTGAGTGGTATGTCGAGAGGTTAGAACATAAATAATATATACACTGCAAAATAACCACAAGAAGCTCAAACAGATATAGTACTTGAATACAATCATTTCAAACCTTGATTACATTGGGGTATGAGCACATATGCCTCTATTTATCCATGGGAATACTTAGGAACAGATTTCCTAAATAAATAAAAATCACTGAGCTGATTTCCTGGTGATTTTAGTCCTTTGGCCAACAATGAAAATATATTTTTGGGGGGAAAACTTTGGGGGCCAAATAAAATCACCCGCGGCCACCTATTGCAACCCTCCAATACAGAAACAAGAGCCTTAATCTTTCAACTGCTTCTGTACAAGTTGATACCGTGAGATAACATTGTCGATCCCAGTAAAGATAGTTGAATTACCTCTGAAATTGAAACATTCATGAATTGACTTTAGGCCTACATTTTACAGCTCTATTCCACAGCAATTCAGGTAGTGCATAGGCTACATCAAGGGGACTGAACAAACAGTATGTATATTTTATTATAATTCAATGTTTAAGTTCACAATGTCAACTTCTATCCTCACCTAGAGCCTCTGTGAAGTCAGAATTCCCTGTCAAATAATTAAACCTGAGAGTCACAGAAGTAAGCAACCGTACCATGCCATTAACTGTGGAGGTATTGATTAGGAAAAACAAGGTAACTGTAATTGATTGGTGGTGTAATTTGCCATTGAACTGAGCATAGCAGGTGAGAACAGGTAAATGCTGTCATCTAGTGGTGAAGTAAAAAAAATGTCATGGGGACAATTTCTGAAATCTGCTGCCCTGACCAGAAAAAGCCTTAGATCTGAAAGAAATGGACAGGTATAAAAACCAATGTGCTAGAAGCCCCAATTTCCCCTCTGATATGATAAGAGGGTGCTTTTTGATGTTGCCATAATGTAGCTTCCTTTCAATCACTTCAGTTAAAGGGTTGATGCACAATGGGAAAGAAATACTGTACTTCTCTAAACACTAAGGTCCAGAACTGGAAATCACAATACAACACATCTCCAGTATCACAATAAAGACAAGATCCATTTGTTTTACTTTTTAATGCAAAATAATAAAAATAGATTAAGTATAGCTTGATACTATACAATAAAAATATCTAAAAGAAAGAAAAAATTACCTATAAGATGAGGGATGGGACTGGATTCATATATATATTTTTAAATCTTTATGGCCATCTCAGCAATAACTGAATAATAATTTATATAACATTGGGAATGTCAAAGAAAATAATGAGTTCAAAGCATAAAAACAGTTAATTTGGGCATAGAAAGTGCTTCCCATATAAAACACTTTCTTGAACCAGTGTGGATGAGGGGTGGCAACAGTACTTTGTTTTCAGAGGTGTCCAGGAAATACATTTGCTTAAGCTTTTTCCGTTGTCTAAAACGTCAGTCCTTTACATTGCATACTTTTGAGTCCAATCTCTTGCTAATCTGTTGTACCTGTAAAAACAAAAGAAAATGAAAACCAGGTTTAACAAAGACCGATTGCGCAATCTACAGCTAAAACGTACATTCAGCAAGTCTTGTTGTTTCAGCAGCCATATCACTATACAGTACATACCCTGGTAGGAGTGTCTATTTTCAGAATGTATGTTTATTCTATAATTGACTAGAAGCTGTAAACATGAAAGAAATTCAGTTAACCCACTGTTCCTAGGCCATCATTGAAAATAAGAATTTGTTCTTAACTGACTTGCCTAGTTAAATTTTAAAAAATATATATTAAAAAAATCCAAATTTTCCTGCTAAAAGAGGGATCGGGTGTGTGTGTGGGAGAGTTAACTTACTTTTCTTTGTCCTGCTTGTAGATGTGTGCTATGTCTGGGACTAGGGGGTCATCTGGGTTTGGGTCACATAGCAAAGAACATATGGACAATAAAACTGGAAGAACAAAAGGTGAGGATAACCAGGATGAGTTTATTTTGCAATTACACCATCACAATAGTCAAGGGCAACAGTTGAACAAATGAGGAAAACATTTGAGATGCATTTTGCTTTACTTATTTCATATTGTGCAATTAGGGTAGAAATGAGACAAAACAAAGTTGGTTTACAAACTGTGAATGTGAGCCAGTTTGTCTTACCTTTCGAAACTGTAAGTGCTGGGGACCACTGTGACCTCAGAATGTCCAGACAAATGCTACCATTACTGTTTATGTTTGGGTGATAGATTTTCGTTGTGAAGGCTACCTATGGAAAGACAATACATGCAGAGAAAAAATGTCAGGCCTAAATATGTGGTTGAGGGTACTCTACACCCAGGGGAATATTGAGCTGTGAGGTGTTTCTAACCTTTGGTGGTTTGAAGGGATAGTCTGTGGGGAAGTGGATGGTGAGGAAGAATACTCCTCCCTGATACGGGCTGTCAGTCTAAGAGAGAGATAAAGGTGAATTGTTAAACCAGTGATGTGAACCATAAAGTAACATCCAATACTCCAAATAATGTTAAAGCCCACAGTCAACCTCACTTTACGTGTCATTGTTTATAGCAACAAGAATGTGATGGGGGTTTACTGGAGACGATACACATCCAAGCATATCATGTAAGTAACTCAGTTACAGAAGGCTATACAGTAAGACAAGGAGACCATTAACACTTGTTTCTTTGGTGGTGCAAAAAGGTTGAGCTTATAACAAATGGGATCAATGCAGAATAAAGAGCTTCTACCAGCAATCAACAATGTTGACAATTATACTAGAAAAAAATGTGAATTTAGAAAAGGGCTTACAGGTCCCATGATGGTGGCTTGCCAATGAAACACTAAAATAAAGATGAGACAGAATAAATCATAATTATTGACAATAATACAACACAAATAGTAATCTAAAAGGAATGAGTTGACCAGGTAAACTCCCCTTCATGTCCTATCAACTGAGTCACATACAAAGTCCGTATTCATCCAATTTTATTTCTGCATTAATTTTTGTTTATTTGGGGTGGCCACAACAACTGTACTGGAACTTACAGTCCTCTCCAACTGGTCCAGCTGAGCATTGAGCAGGAGGGTCCCTTTGCAAGTCATGCAACTCCTGTTTAAAAAAAAACAAAAAAGCATGGTAGCACAATGAAATTTGTATAGGGGGGAAAATTCCATACATGTGCATTGACTACTTTAACAATGTTTTTACTTTGACAAGCCAGCCTTGTGGTCTATGACTTTATACAGATTCAAGTAGGCCTTGCTATAGCTAGCTTAGATCTGTAGATTGGAATTGATCGCCATATCAATAACTTACTGCAACATTTAATGAAGGATATCATTTAAGGCACATTGCTGATATGTTATGTTGAAATATACAGTGTAAACCAAGCAGATATAAAATAGCCCACTCGTGATGATCGCGGTTCCAGAAGCGTTTTTATTCAGGCCCACATTTCTGTCTATGAGCAATAACCAGAACAGCGACACAACTACCGAAAGGTAGCTAATTTATCTAGTTAACTAAAGTTACACCGAAAGCTAGTTAATTTGGCCATTTACTGATTGATAATGAATTAGTTAATGATTGACTGATGCTGGTAGTTAACGTAACTAGGCTAGCTAGTTGTAGCACAGAGCATCCAGATCAATAGCTACTAGCTAACGTTATGCTATCGTTGGATTTTGTGTCAGGACATTGACCAACCGTTTATTAGCATGACGACGTAAAAACATTTATTAGACACACTTACCTTCTGTATTCTTTTCAAAGCCATGTCAGCCCCCTGCTTTTTATGTATGATGTAACGACTGGACACTGTCAGTTGTATACCCGTTTCTCGGCTCAGCTCACAAAAATTAGTTTTGAGATATGTATGATTTCTTTTGTTTCCGCTTTTTGTTCGAGGAAGCAAACCGCGGTGAATTCTGGGGATTATAGTTTTTACTTCTAACATCAGCCTGTTAAAGTGACAGTACACTCTGGACAGCTGCAAGTAATATATTGGGCGCGTCCTCAGCCGAGGCGTTGCTGACGTATGCCAGATATGACAAGGCCTGGATAGGTATTTAAAGAATCAGCAAACCATGTAATAGTGTACCCAAGAATGCAAAGGTAACTGAACTAAATGACTATCGCCCTGTAGCACTCACTTCTCTTATCATGAAGTGCTTTGAAAGACTAGTCAAGGATCATATCAGCTCCACCTTACCTGTCACCCTAGAGACCCGCTTCAATTTGCTTTACCGCCCGAATAGGTCCACAGACGATGCAATTGCCATCACACTGCACACTGCCCTATCCCATCTGGACAAGAGGAATACCTATGTAAGAATGTGGCCCTGGGTCGGAACCCCTCCCTGTGAAACTGTATTCTATTATACTGTGTTTTAGTCAATTCCTCTCTGATATTGCTTGTCCTAATATTTATAGTTCTTCATTCCATTATTTTACTTTTCGATTTGTGTGTATTGTTGTGATATGTTAGATATTAACCTCGCTGTTGGAGCTTGGAACACAAGCATTTCACTGCACCCGCAATAACATCTGCTAAATATGTGTATTTGAAAATTTGATGGAGCGAGACACGTACAAGGCAAACAGGGTTGAGCTCCGCAAATCCATTAAGGACGCAAAAAGACAATACAAACTCAAACATGAATCGATGTTCGCGACGCATGTTTATCACAGACTACAAAGACAAAACCAGCTGTGTGGTGCCCACCTAAGCCTCCATCCCAGAGGAGCTTAACACATTCTATGCTCGCTTTGAGGCAGACGATAATGAGTCATCCAGGAAAGCGCTCACTGCTCTGGATTACCAGGTGCTTTCTCTCTCCAAGGCTGACACGAAGAAAACTCTCAAAAGAGTGAATATTTACAAAGCCGCAATGCTTCTTTACACTCTGCAAGCTTAAGCCGGAAGCCAGCCGGACCAATGTGTTGGAGGAAACGTCATACAGCTGGTGACCAAAATCATGCATGCGCCTGGCCCAACACAAGGAGTCACTAGAGCATGATGGGACAAGGACATCCTATCCAAACCCTCCCCTAACCCGGTTGACACAGGGCCAATTGTGTGCCACCTCATGGGTCTCCCGGTCGCAGCCGGCTGCAACACAGCCTAGGATGGAACCCTAGTCTGTTGTGACGCCACTAGCACTGCGATACAGTGCCTTAGACCGCTGCACCACTTGGGAGGCCCAGATCACGCTTTTCTAAACAGAAACACGCTTCTCTCATTGATCTTTCCCGACTGAGAGGACCTACTACATACACCTTAGCCTAATACATTTAAACTCAGTTCTTCACAATTCCTGACATTTAATCCTAATAAAAATTCCCTGTTTTAGGTCAGTTACGATCACCACTTTATTTTAATAATGTGAAATGTCAGAATAATAGTAGAGAGAATTATTTATTTAAGCTTTTATTTCTTTCATCACATTCCCAGTGGGTCAGAAGTTTACATACACTCAATTAGTATTTGGTAGCATTGCCTTTAAATTGTTTAACTTGGGTCAAACATTTCGGGTAGCCTTGCACAAGCTTCCCACAATAAGTTGGGTGAATTTTGGATCCTTTCCTCCTGACAGAGCTGTTGTAACTGAGTCAGGTTGGTAGGCCTCCTTGCTCGCACATGATTTTTTCAGTTCTGCCCGTAAATGTTCTATAAGATTGAGGTAAGGGCTTTGTGATGGCCACTCCAATACCTTGACTTTGTTGTCCTCAAGCCATTTTGCCACAACTTTGGAGGTATGTTTGGGGTCATTGTCCATTTGCGACCAAGCTTTAACTTCCTGACTGAGGTCTTGATGTTGCTTCAATATATCCACATAATTTTCCTCCGTCATGATACTATTTATTTTGTGAAGTGCACCAGTCCCTCCTGCAGCCAAGCACCCCCACAATATGATGTTGCCACCCTGTGCTTCATGGTTGGGATGGTGTTCTTCGGCTTGCAAGCCTACCCCTTTTTCCTCTAAACATAACGATGGTCATTATGGCCAAACAGTTCTATTTTTGTTTCATCAGACCAGAGGACATTTCTCCAAAAAGTAAAATCTTTGTCCCCATGTGCAGTTGCAAACCATAGTCTGGCTTTTTTTTATGGCAGTTTTGGATCAGTGGCGTCTTCCTTGCTGAGCGGCCTTTCAGGTAATGTCCATATAGGACTCGTTTTACTGTGGATATAGATACTTTTGTACCTGTTTCCTCCAGAATCTTCACAAGGTCCTTTGCTTTTGTTCTGGGATTGATTTGCACTTTTCACACCAAAGTACTTTCATCTCTAGGAGACAGAACGCGTCTCCTTCCTGAGCGGTATGACGGCTGCATGGTCCCATGGTGTTTATACTTGCATACTACTGTTTGTATAGATGAACGTGGTACCGTCAGGCATTTGGAAATTGCTCCCAAGGATGAACCAGACTTGTGGAGGTCTACTATTTGTTTCTGAGGTCTTGGCTGATGCCTTTTGATTTTCCCATGATGTCAAGCAAAGAGGCACTGAGTTTGAAGGTAGGCCTTGAAATACATCCACAGGTATACCTCCAATTGACTCAAATGATGTCAATTAGCCTATCAGAAGCTTCTAAAACCATGACATCATTTTCAGCTTGGAATTTGCCAAGCTGTTTAGAGGCATAGTCAACTTAGTGTTTTTTATTTTATTTTTTAGTTCACCTTTATTTAACCAGGTAGGCTAGTTGAGAACAAGTTCTCATTTGCAACTGCGACCTGGCCAAGATAAAGAAAAGCAGTTCGACATATACAACAACACAGAGTTACACATGGAATAAACAAACATACAATCAAAATACTGTACAAAATTCTAGATACAGCATGTGAAAATGAGGTAGGATAAGAGAGGTGAGGCAATAAATAGGCCATGGTGGCGAATTAATTACAATATAACAATTAAACACTGGAATGGTAGGATGTACAGAAGATGAATGTGCAAGTAGAGATACTGGGGTGCAAAGGAGCAAGATGAATAAATACAGTGTGGGGATGAGGTAGTTCATCATTAGGTGAGCTATGTACAGGTGCAGTGATCTATGAGCTGCTCTGACAGCTGGTGCTTAAAGCTAGTGAGGGAGGTAAGAGTCTCCAGCTTCAGAGTGTTTTTGCAGTTCGTTCCAGTTATTGGCAGCAGAGAACTGGAAGGACTGGAAGTGTATGTAAACTTCTGACCCACTGGAATTGTGACACAGTGAATTATAAATTAAATAATCTGTCTGTAATCAATTGTTGGAAAAAGGACTTGTGTCATGCACAAAGTAGATGTCCTAACTGACTTGCCAAAACTATAGTTTGTTAACAAGAAATTTGTGGAGTGGTTGAAAAACCTAAGTGTATGTCAACCTCCGACTTCAACTGTAGATCTAAATGTGTAAAGATAAGTCAAATAAGGCACATCTGGCATATTCTAAAACTATGTCTGGTTGTTGGCTAGCAGTAGTCACTATTCTATTATCATTGCACCAGTTTGAGAAGTGTTCTGTCTTGAACCACCAGATGGCTCTAATGTTCTTTACTGTGTGAATTCCCTGAACTGTGTATGATCCTGTGAAAAAAATGCAGACATCTGAAATAAAATAACATAAGCTTAAAGTATAACCTCCACTGTTTGATCAAATATAGAGGAAAAATGTATTGCATTTGTTTTTCTATTGAAAATTGAATGAAAAATAAAGCAAAACAGGGCTTTTTTATAATGAGCAAAGATTTGGCTTTCATCTTGGTCATACGATAAATACTTGCATACATTTTGCGGCGAACAGTAATAGCATCTTCCTCCAGAGCTCCATATGGTCTCCCTAGGACTGCTGCACTCAGTTGTAGCTGACTTTTGTGGATAGATCAGTCTTGGCAAGTGGGCAAGAAGGATGCAGGGAATGTGACATATGTTAAACCCACAGGGTTCTCTCACAGGATGGGCTGCAGTTCTCAGAAGGTACCCAGGTGGCTGTAGTTAATTATACGGAGGTGTTCAATATAGGGAGATCCCCAGTAACATGTAGTCAATGCTGCATAGAGGCAGTGCTTGACTTGGGTAGGAGCTCACCGGAACTGAGTAAGGCACCTCGAATAGATATGGAATGATGGGAGAGGGAGAAAGTGTTTTAAAAGACAGTTCTGCTTGATGAAGTGAGAGGCCCCTAGATATGATTGTAGACAAACTGTTGGTGATAGATTGCCAGTTTTAGGCATCCTGGGTTAACAACATAATGTCTATGGAAATACAAAGTATCCGCGGATTTATATATGCCAACAAATGTATGACACTGTGCAAGGTGTACTGACAGTCTTCAAGGACCATCTTATTGATTAATTCTGACCCTTTGAAAACATTTTTTCATTATATGAAGTTTGGGGGAAAATGAAAGGGAGATGGAGGAACAGGGTGTGGGGTTGGGATGAGACACATGAGTCTTGAAGCTAATTTCTGTGCAAATCCTTTGTGCTCCGACAGTGGTGTGACTTCCAGTCAAAGATGCTTCAGTGAAAGAGGTTGTTCATTATTTCTGGATATTCAGGACTGAGTACAATGCATCTATTTGACCATAGCAGCAAACAGGACGGAAGACAAAAAAAAGTTAGGACACAGTGGCAGCTAAACCCGAAAGCTATACATACTGTGCATGCATAATGAAGTAAATCGAGATGTATTGTAGGCAACCAAGTTCTGGGACATTGTGAAGTCCATGGAGAATATGAGCACCTCTTCCCAGCTGCCCACTGCACTGAGGCTAGGAAACAATGTCACCACCGATAAATCCACGATCATCGAGAATTTCAATAAGCATTTTTCTATGGCTGGCCATGCTTTCCACCTGGCTACCCCTACCCCAGTCAACAGCTCTGGACCCTCACAGCAACTTGCCCAAGCCTCCCTCATTTCTCCTTCACCCAAATCCAGATAGTTGATGTTCTGAAAGAGCTGCAAAATATGGACCCCTACAAATCAGCTGGGCTAGACAATCTGGACCGTCTCTTCCTAAAATTATCTGCCGCAATTGTTGCAACCCCTATTACTAGCTTGTTCAACCTCTCTTTCGTATCGTCTGAGATCCCTAAAGATTGGAAAGCTGCCGCGGTCATCCCCCTCTTCAAAGGGGGAGACGTTCTTGAGCCAAACTGTTACAGACCTATATCTATCCTACACTGCCTTTCAAAGGTTTCGAAAGACAAGTTAACAAACAGATCACCGACCATTTTGAATCGCACCGTACCTTCTCTGCTATGCAATCTAGTTTCCGAGCTGGTCATGGGTGCACCTCGGCCACGCTCAAGGTTCTAAACAATATCATAACCGCCATCGATAAAAGACAATACTGTGTAGCTGTCTTCATTGACCTGGCCAAGGCTTTCGACTCTGTCAATCACTGCATTCTTATCGGCAGACTCATCAGGCTTGGTTTCTCAAATGACTGCTTTGCCTGATTTACCAACTACTTCTCAGATAGAGTTCAGTGTGTCAAATTGGAGGGCCTGTTGTCCGGACCTCTGGCAGTCTCTTTGGGGGTGCCACAGGGTTAAATTCTCAGGCCGACTCTTTTCTCCCGATACATTAATGATGTTGCTCTTGCTGCTAGTGATTCTCTTATCCACCTCTACGCAGACGACACCATTTTGTATACATCTGGCCCTTCTTTGGACATTATGTTAACAAACCTCCAGATGAGCTTCAATGCCATACAACACTCCTTCCGTGGCCTCCAACTGTTCTTAAATGCTAGTAATACGAAATGCATGCTCTTCAACCGATCACTGCCTACACCCGCCCGCCTAGCATCACTACTCTGGACAGTTCTAACTTAGAATAAGTGGACAACTACAAATACCTAGGTGTCTGGCTAGGCTGTAAACTCCCCTTCCAGACTCACAGTAAGTATCTCCAATCCAAAATTAAATCTAGAATCGGCTTCCTATTTTGCAACAAAGCCTCCTTCACTCTTGCTGCCAAACATACCCTCGTAAAACTCACTATCCTACCGATCTTTAGCCTCCAACACTCTACTCAGCAAATTGGATGCAGTCTATCACAGTGCCATCCGTTTTGTCACCAAAGTCCCATATACAGCTTACCGATCATTGCACCTGTACACTGCCCGTCTGAAAATAGCCCATCCAACTACCTCATCCCCATATTGTTATTTTTTTGTTTGTTCCTTTGCACCCCAGTATCTCTACTTGCACATTCATCTTCTGCACATCTATCACTCCAGTGTTTAATTGCTAAATTGTAATTATTTCACCACTATGGCCTATTTATTGCCTTACCTCCCTAATATTACTACATTTGCACACACTGTATACCGATTTTTCTATAGTGTTATTGACTGTATGTTTGTTTATCCCATGTGTAACTCTGTGTTGTTTGTGTCCCACTGCTTTGCTTTATCTTGGCCAGGTCGCAGTTGTAAATGAGAATTTGTTCTCAACTGGCCTACCTGGTTAAATAAAGGTGAAAAAAAGAGATTTAATGACCTAAATGCTAATCAGATTTCTCTAGGCTTTGTCAATATGATTAACATTCTAGCAATGTATGCTTAGAAAAGACTAATTGAAATGACTCTTGACTATGCAAAATGTAACAGTGTGTACAGAAATATAATCAATTCATAAAGTCTACAGGGATACATTTATTTATTGGTTTGGTCGGTACTCATTACACTATTAAATGCAGTTTACTAAATGTGTATTCCCAATTATCATCATCGTCATCGTCATCATCATCATCATTACTGTTTTATAACAACAACATAGCGCTATCCTACTTCAAGCTGATGGTCTCCTGTAAATTTGCCAGAAAGGGGTTTAGATTTCTTGCACATGATTGGTCATGGATCGATGCTCGTTCACGTTATTCTGCGCGTCCATTCTTCAGCGTCATTGTGGAGAGGAGGGAAGCGGTAAAAGTAACAACCAAGTCTGCATCGTATGCCTGCCTTTTCCCATTGCCAATGAATTGTCCTCGCATTCCTATGTCTTCCAGTTGACATACTGCACGCACGGCACACCAGTTCTGCAAAGAAACAGGATATTCGCAGGCTGTGTGATTTTCAGGTAAATCATCCAAGAACGATTTCTTATGTATTTATTTGTATTTTATTCGCAATAGATTAACGGTCGATAAAGGGAGCGGGCATTTTTGCTGTATCTGTCCATGTTCCTGATATCATAGGGTTCTTGTCTTGAAGGAGATATTTCATTGACTATTAGCTATGTGATGATGAGAGCTTTGTCTTTATCGGAAGCATCCTTGAAAGGATGTTGTGGGTGTCTTTGGGGGTGGCGATAAAGATGCTGAATCTCGGATGCACACAGAATACCCTCGAACATTTCTCACAGTCTGTAATTAAACGGTCTTTTCTAACCTTTATATATACGTTTTATCTTAAAATGACACTAAATGAAATATTTGTGTAACAACTCGGGCCTATTTTCGATTTAGAGCTTGGGTGCACGTTATCTTGCCACGGTGTGTGCTGCCTTCTCGGATCCCAGGCTATTGAATTCTCCAATGTCAATAAGCACTATCCTATAGCAGTCATCTTAGGCTACATATGATAATGAATACAGAAATCAATAATGTCTTTGTATCAGCTTTCATTTAAGCTAGACATTATGCATTTGTTTAAAAGGTGGAATACTGAAGGAATTAATGACAGAAGACAATAATAATAATGATGAGGATCACATCACTGTAATTACTACAATTTGTACTAAAATGAACCAGCCATAACATGTCGTTAATACATCAATTAGTTGATCACCATTAACATTTCTACCATGTTAGCCTATGATTAAAAACAGACTCACAACTGATAGGTTATTTAAATGTGCATAGCCATGCAAAGGAGAGAGTTGCATTGGGCATTTGTTTTGTTTTGTGTGGATTCTTCTATAATGTATCCATGTTATAATGTTCTCCACTGTCCAATCTCTCTGCTTCAGCACCTGATCATTGCTGACTCTGTTCACCCTTCTGGATCATGGCACAGACCAACAGCGTGGGGCAGGGGAGCAATGGAGTAGCCGATGAATCGCCGAACATGATTGTATACAGAAAGGTAAGATGTGCAGAACAGTGCTTAACCCTTTACACCTGTGGGAATTGGCCTATATGTATAGGGCAAAACTGAAATGTTTCTTACAGAAGAAGTATGAAATGCATAAACATGGTAGCAAATGAAAGGGAACAGTGTGTATATTATGGGGAAATTATTAGACCAAAGGGAGAACACAACAGTTGACCTGACTGACCAAGACTGAATCCAAACATTGCACTGTTGATTTTGTGTGCATTTTACATTTATTGTACTTTTTTGTTGAATTTGTTGATATCTGAAAATAGTCTGGATACATCCAGTAACAAGATAAGAATATTCCTGGAAAATATGGGGTAGGTGCAACAAGACAAAACAATTAAAAGGGTTTGCGTGAGAGGACTAACTGGTGTCTCCAAGTGAACACAGTTCCTAAGTAATTTCAATGCACTTTTATGCCTCAAAGAAGAGTCTTCAACTATAAGGTGCTTTTTTGAGCTCTCCTAGCTGTGCTGTTGAGGAACTAGAGGAAGCACACTTGAAGTTGTTTTGTTTGGAACACAACACTGGATCAAAACCATCAAACAATTACTGCTGTTGTTTACGAAGTCCAAAAACCGTCCATTATAAATTGTAATCTGGATCAGGTGGGCATCATTTGAAAGCTTGTTCTATTGCCAACATGACTCGCTAAATTATACAATTCAATATTGCAGTGTTAGGCTTTCACAATGCAATTCAGGGAAACAAATCATAATTTCTGTGTGCATAGAAAGGAGTTATTCGTCCAAATTGCTTTACAAATGACTGTCACCGGGTGCACAGTTGCAAACATGCATAGACAGACACTTGTGCTTGCATGCCGACACACTCAGGTCACATGCTCTGGTTTGTTCTAGTTGCTCTGGTTCTATATGTATGACATTCAGCCATTTTGAACCAATTGAGTTACATATTTTGGAGCAAAAGAAAGGAAATTGCATTAGAATGTCTAGTATGTTGTCAATGCAGTATTTCTTTAGATTCAGCTGTGGAATCTAGTCCATCAATGCAACTCCCCCCCGAGAAAGATAAATGTATTGATGTTTTGTCAAGATATCTTCTTACTGGAATATATTCTTACTTCAAGCTTCAAAATAGCTTGAAAAACGTAATGTAAAGTAACAAGCCCTTTCCCAACAATGCAAAGTAAAACATTTAGAAAAATTGGCACAAAAAAAATACAAAAACAAACAGTAACACAACAAAAGAACAATAACGAGACTATATACATGGAGTATGTGCAGGGGTATGAGGTAGTTGAGGTAATTGAGGTACTATGTACATGTAGGTAGTGGTAAAAGTGACTAGGCAATCAGGATAGATAATAAACAGAGTAGCTGCAGCGTATGTGAAGAGTGTGAAAGAGTGTCTATTTGTGAGTGTGTGTTTTGTGTGTGTGAGCATATGTAGTGTGTGGGAGTGTCAGTGTTGTATGTGTGAGTAAAGTCCAGTGAGTGTGCATAGAGCCGGTGCAAAGTGTCAGTGCAAATAGTCAGGGTAGCCATTTGAGTAACTGTTGAGCCGTCTTATGGCTTGGGGTTAGAAGCTGTTCAAGAGTCTTTTGGTCCCAGACTTGGCACTCTGGTACCGCATGCTGTGGGTAGCAGAGGGAACAGTCTATGACTTGTGCGTAGGGCTGACCCCAATTAGTCAACTGGTCGATTGTTTGGTCGTTCGGCTGTTGGTCGACCGAGATTGTTTTAGTCGAGGAATAACAAATATACAGTTGAAGTCGGAAGTTTACATACACCTTTGCCAAATACATTTAAACTCAGTTTTTCACAATTCCTGACATTTAATCCTAATAAAAAATCCCTGTTTTAGGTCAGTTGGGATCGCCACTTTATTTTAAGAATGTGAAATGTCAGAATAATAGTAGAGAGAATTATTTATTTCAGCTTTTATTTCTTCCATCACATTCCCAGTGGGACAAAAGTTTACATACACTCAATAAGTATTTGGTAGCATTGCCTTTAAATTGTTTGACTTGGGTCAAACGTTTTGGGTAGCCTTTCACAAGCTTCCCACAATACGTTGGGTGAATTTTGGCCCTTTCCTCCTTTCCTCCTTGCTCGCACACGCTTTTTCAGTTCTGCCCACAAATGTTCTATGGGATTGAGGTCAGGGCTTTGTGATGGCTACTCCAATAGCTTGACTTTGTTGTCCCTAAGCCATTTTGCCACAACTTTGGAAGAATGCTTGGGGTCATTGTCCATTTGGAAGACCCATTTGTGACCAAGCTTTAACTTCCTGACTAATGTCTTGAGATGTTGATTCAATATATCCACATAATTTTCCTACCTTATGATGCCATCTATTTTGTGAAGTGCACCAGTCCCTCCTGCAGCAAAGCACCCCCACAACATGATGCTGCCACCCCCATACTTCACAGTTCGGATGGTGTTCTTTGGCTTGCAAGCTTCCCCCTTTTTCCTCCAAACATAACGATGGTCATTATGGCCACATTTCTGTTTGACCACATTTCTCCAAAAAGTACGATCTTTGTCCCTATGTGCAGTTGCAAACCATAGTCTGGCTTTTTTTATGTCGGTTTGGAGCAGTGGCTTCTTCCTTGCTGAGTGGCCTTTCAGTTTATGTCGATAAAGGACTCGTTTTTACTGTGGATATACTTTTGTACCTGTTTCTTCCAGCATCTTCACAAGGTACTTTGCTATTGTTCTGGGATCGATTTGCACTTCTCCTACCTAAGTACGTTCATCGCTAGGAGACAGAACGCGTCTACTTCCTGAGCGGTATGACGGCTGAGTGATCCCATTGTGTTTATACTTGCATACTATTGTTTGTACAGATGAACATGGTACCTTCAGGCGTTTGGAAATTGCTCCCAAGGATGAACCAGACTTGTGGAGGTCTACAATTTTTTTTCTGAGGTCTTGGCTGATATCTTTGATTTACCCATGATGTCAAGCAAAGAGTTACTGAGTTTGAAGGTAGGCCTTGAAATACATCCACAGGTACACCTCCAATTGACTCAAATTATGTCAATTATGTCAGAAGCTTCTAAAGTCATGACATCATTTTCTGGAATTTTCCAAGCTGGTTAAAGGGGCAGTCAGTGTGTAAACTTCTGACCCACTGGAATTGTGATACAGTGAATGATAAGTTAAATAATCTGTCTGTATTTGCGGCCTTCTCAGTGAACTAATCCATTGCGGAGACTAATAGCCAAAATGTGGTCAGGCTCAATATGGAGGGTGTGATGCAATTGCATAGCCTCCAGGGGCATGCAGAGGCCAAATCAAGCTCCATACTGCATCACCATGTGCCTCACAAATGTTTAACAATGCAGAGGGCTCTGTATATCTCCGCATTGACATGATTGATTGACGGTAGGTGGGGACGGTACATCCTGTAGAAAACACAAACTCACTTCCTTGACAACAGCTCTGTACTGCTCCGCGAAGTGCAAGAAGTATGAATGCCCTGATTTCTGCTGTGGCTGTATCATCGTAAATGCTAGATGGCCAATGCAGATCGGATTGACCATGTGCCCAGATGCACAATGCACTTCTCTCCAGAATGCGCTCTCTCTCTCACAAATTTGTGCACGTTCATTGTTTCATAACTTCATTGTGTGAATTGTTTGTGTTTGATTGTTGGTGTATGTCAACTCCCCATTACAGTATCAGTAGTAAATTTACCGTTAATTCCTATAATTTATAATCTACAATGTTTGTTACTTTTGTTATGGTCATTTCAGTTAATGCATTCAATATTATTATTATTGTAGTCTTCCCATTATCATTGCTGGAGTGGACATTGTTTGCAGAGTTCACAACCTATGCTGAGCTTGTGAGAAACAAGTTTTTAGTTTAAGTCCATTCCATTTTGGAGTTTTGTCAATTTAGTTACTGTCTTTTGTTTGGAGCGCTGTCAATGTTTAGTAAGGACATGGACACATAGAAGTAGGCCTATAGGCTCCCTGGCCTGCTCGCAAATATAGGCATATCAATGTGCCCATTTGGGGACCTGATAGTATTTCTGATTGGCTTAACGCACCACCACTAAATACCTGTGGAGCTTCTCAAAGTAAAATGTTTTCTTAACCTCAAACAGCAAGCAAACAGAGTCTGTTTTTACTTCCATTAAGAATTAGAATAGTTCCTCAATGTATTTGAAAAAGGTTTCCAGCTCTCTCCCTTTCGATAACCACTCAGCGTGAAAGGGAGAAATGTCATGCTCTGATCCAGTGGAAACGTCATAAAATAGGCCTACCTGATTACTTCTTATCTGTGTTTGACTTGGACTGAAATATAGTGTATTCGGAAAGTATTCAGACCCCTTGACATTTTCCACATTTTGTTACGTTAGTCTTTTTCTAAAATTGATAAAATAAATTTTTTCCCTCATCAATCTACACACAATACCCCATAATGACAAAGCAAAAATAGGTTTTTAGAAATGTTTGAATAATGTCTATATAAGGTCCACAGTTGACAGTGCATGTCAGAGCAAAAACCAAGCCATGAGGTCGAAGGAATTGTCTGCAGAGCCCCGAGACAGGATTGTGTTGAGGCACAGATCTGGGGTAGGGAACCAAAAAATCTCTACAGCATTGAAGGTCCCCAAGAAAACGGTTGCTTCCATCCTTCTTAAATGGAAGAAGTTTGGAACCACCAAGACTCTTCCTAGAGTTGAGCCATATGGGGAGAATAGCCTTGGTCAGGGAACCTGATGGTCACTCACACAGAGCTCCAGAGTTCCTCTGTGGAGATGGGAGAACCTTCCAGAAGGACAACCATCTCTGCATCACTCCACCAATCAGGCCTTTATGGTACAGTGGCAAGACGGAAGTCACTCCTCAGTAAAAGGCATATGACAGCTCCCTTGGAGTTTGCCAAAAGGCACCCAAAGGACTTTCAGAACATGAGAAACAAGATTTTCTGATTAAATCAATATTGAACTCTTTGGCCTGAATGTCAAGCGTCACATCTGGAAGACACATGGCACCATCCCTACGGTGAAGCATGGTGGTGGCAGCATCATGCTGTGGGGATGTTTTTCAATGACAGGGACTGGGAGACTAGTCAGGATTGAGGGAAAGATGAATGGAGCAAAGTACAGAGAGGTCCTTGATGAAAACCTGCTCCAGAGCAGTCAGGACCTCAGACTGGGGCGAAGGTTCACCTTCCAACAGGACAATGACCCTAAGCACACAGCCAAGACAATGCAGGAGTGCCTTCGGGACAAGTCTCTAAATGTCCTTGAGTGGCCCAGCCAGTGCTCGGATTTGAACCCTAACGAACATCTCTGGAGAGACCTGAAAATAGCTGAGCAGCAACTCTCCCCATCCAACCTGACAGAGCTTGAGAGGATCTGCAGAGAAGAATGGGAGAAACCCCCAAATACTTGTGTGTTAAGCTTGTCGCGTCATACCCAAGAAGACTTCAGGCTGTCAAAGGTGCTTCAACAAAGTATTGAGTAAAGGGTCTGAATACTTACATGTAAATGTGATATTTCAGTTTTTAATTTTTATGACATTTGTAAAAATGTCTAAACACCTGTTTTTGCTTTGTCATTATGAGGTATTGTGTTTAGATTGATGAGGTGATAAAAACGATTTAATACATTTTAGAATAAGGCTGTAACATAACAAAATGTGGAAAAAGTCAAGGGGTCGTAATACTTTCCGAATGCACTGTACATACATATAAATACACTGCTCAAAAAAATAAAGGGGACAATTAAACAACACAATGTAACTCCAAGTCAATCACACTTCTGTGAAATCAAACTGTCCACTTAGGAAGCAACACTGATTGACAATAAATTTCACATGCTGTTGTGCAAATGGAATAGACAACAGGTGGAAATTATAGGCAATTAGCAAGACACCCCCAATAAAGGAGTGGTTCTGCAGGTGGTGACCACAGACCACTTCTCAGTTCCTATGCTTCCTGGCTGATGTTTTGGTCACTTTTGAATGCTGGTGGTGCTTTCACTCTAGTGGTAACATGAGACGGAGTCTACAACCCACACAAGTGGCTCAGGTAGTGCAGCTCATCCAGGATGGTACATCAATGCGAGCTGTGGCAAGAAGGTTTGCTGTGTCTGTCAGCGTAGTGTCCAGATGGAGGAGCTACCAGGAGACAGGCCAGTACATCAGGAGACGTGGAGGAGGCCATAGGAGGGCAACAACCCAGCAGCAAGACCGCTACCTCCGCCTTTGTGCAAGGAGGAGCAGGAGGAGCACTGCCAGAGCCCTGCAAAATGACCTCCAGCAGGTCACAAATGTGCATGTGTCTACTCAAACGGTCAGAAACAGACTCCATGAGGGTGGTATGAGGGCCCAACATCCACAGGTGGGGGTTGTGCTTACAGCCCAACACCGTGCAGGACGTTTGGAATTTGCCAGAGAACACCAAGATTGGCAAATTCACCACTGGCGCCCTGTGCTCTTCACAGATGAAAGCAGGTTCACACTGAGCACATGTGACAGACGTGACAGAGTCTGGAGACGCCGTGGAGAATGTTCTGCTGCCTGCAACATCCTCCAGCATGACCGGTTTGGCGGTGGGTCAGGTGTGGGGTGGCATTTCTTTGGGGGGCCGCACAGCCCTCCATGTGCTCGCCAGAGGTAGCCTGACTGCCATTAGGTACCGAGATGAGATCCTCAGACCCCTTATGAGACCATATGCTGTTGCGGTTGGCCCTGGGTTCCTCCTAATGCAAGACAATTCTAGACCTCATGTGGCTGGAGTGTGTCAGCAGTTCCTGCAAGAGGAAGGCGTTGATGCTATGGACTGGGCCGCCCGTTCCCCAGACCTGAACAGACTGTCCAGGAGTTGGCGGATGCTTTAGTCCAGGTCTGGGAGGAGATCCCTCAGGAGACCATCCGCCACCTCATCAGGAGCATGCCCAGGCGTTATACGGAGGTCATACAGGCACGTATAGGCCACACACACTACTGAGCCTCATTTAGACTTGTTTTAAGGACATTACATCAAAGTTGGATCAGCCTGTAGTGTGGTTTTCCACTTTAATTTTGAGTGTGACTCCAAATCCAGACCTCCATGGGTTGATAAATTTGATTTCCATTGATCATTTTTGTGTAATTTTGTTGTCAGCACATTCAACTATGTAAAGAAAAAAGTATTTAATAAAAATATTTAATTAATTATTTTTAAAATATATTTTCCTTCATTATTTTCCACTAACCTCCCCACTCCTCCCCTAATTGGAGTAAACGAATGAACAACAACACTTAGCCTTCTTCTTCCAGCTTATACACACTATATAAATTTTACGGAGACAATCTATTTTACAATAGTTATATATTTTTTGTTTTTAGTCTTGTCCTTCCTCTACCCTCAACCTCTACTTCTGGGTATTATTTATTCCATCTTTCCATAGAAACACTTCACTTTTGAAAACTGTCACTTCTGTGAGCTGTCAGTACAGAGGGCTCAGTCTGGTGTGTGGGTAAACCTTTATCATTAATAAACCAGTTCTGAAGACATCTAAATTGTGGTGGCTGAACCTTATCCGTCGGCACCTATAGCTCTCTAGTGCCCGTTCTGCATGGTCCTCCTGGATCAGCTGTTTAGTATTTTTCAAAGTGTCTCCTTTCATGCTGTAGCTAGTGAAAAACAATGGTACAGTACTTTATATCCTCCTCCTACAGCTGCCTCCTACTCCACTGGAAGAGAATGGCATTCAACGTTGGACTGTTTGAAAAGTAGGGAAAACATTAAGGGTTAGAGGGTTGGTTTGGTATATTTCAACAGATTTGTTATTCTACATTTGTTTCAGCCGGAGTGTGGGAGGGACATTTTGTTACTTATTTGATTAAACAAAGGAAGCAGTTTGGAGAAACAGTATCAAAGACTCCCAGGCAGAAAATCATAGCATCCTCTAAGAGCATTCGTATTGATTTGTGGTCTTTTTGGCTACTCAATTACACATATGATGTATCTTCATTCCTCCCACTATTGATCTCAAACCCTTTTTAATCACTTAATGATTGGTCATGGGATATAATAATGTAAAAATGCAATTCTACAAAATATTTCATCCTGTGCAGTTCTGGCCAATTGTTTAAGTACAAATCTCTGATCTCCTTTTTGTCTTTTTATATCAACATTTAGCCCACACACCTCAGGCTTCCACACATCTCATCCTCACGACTATGAAATTGAACCTTCATTTTCATCAGGGTAGAAAATTGGTAATGTGAATAAATGAGTAGCGTCTGTAAAATAAATGTCCAAGCAACCTCCTTACACTTGGCTTCGATATCAATGTATTATCAGATCTATTTCTGTTCTATGACTGTGATCTTTCCTGATCTCATATACATTTCCATTCGGTCACTTCTTGACCACATGTGGCCACTGCACAGCCACGGAATACTGGATGACCCACATCTGAAGACATTTCTAAGAGAGCTAACTCAAATTAGAAAAGTACTGTGGAGTGTGTTTGGGTGAACTGATGACCCAAGTGCTTTCACATGGACATGTATTGGTAGTCTGGCCCTCAATAGGAAGGAATATTTTCAAGTGGCTAAGATGCACTTACTTTCATGTGAAATGACTTTTATGAGTAAGCTTGGTAAGGTCTACAATGTTGTCAGAGATCCTCAAAGTTCAGAAAACCCAACTAGTCACTATTCTCATAATTCCTTACGTAATCCATTCCTTGCACAATATTTGCACAATCATGCCATTTCTCAGTTGTTTGAATTCCCTTTTTCAAAATGTATTGTAGGCCATCGTCAAATTCCTTTCCTGCAAGGAGCTTCATGAGATATTGGTCTCTGCTCACTAGGCATCAAATAAAGATACACTTTCTGATAGTGAATGGTGGTTTTACAGGGACTCCATTGGGAGTAACACTCCATATCCTCTCTCAGCTCTAGTTGTTTACCTCTAATGAAAATGGATGGAAAGGGGGTAGAGGTGCTGACCTGATTACTGGGGAGCTGTGGGCAGCTTTTCCTTCACACACATATGAATAGCATGCACTGTGATTACCTGATTTATTGACAGTACTATTGGGTGACACTGATGTTAATTTGTCTAGAATATCCCACATGAAAAAAATACTACAGTTTACTATAGAATTCTGTAGCAAAATGCAGTATACTTATGGAAAAGGCCCATGGAGTTGGTGGAATCGCCCTTTAATTCATGGCAACTTACGTAGCTGGGCCAGAGCACTTTAATTAGGTCAGGTGGGAATGTCCGACAGATCTCAACTCATTAAAAGGAGGAAATTGCCACCGCCCAACCTTACGGCTTTCTCTCCCTTAACTCCCTATAATCCAGACATTGTGTGCATCCATGAATCAAGTAAATATACCACTTTGTGGTTAAATTAATTTCTGCCTCAGTCTCCTCCATTCCTCTCAGTCACCTGACCCGTGACCATCTGTTCACCTTCACTATTGTCAGTCATCTTACCTGTCTGGCTACACACACAGAGATCCCACTAATCTTTCAATACTGTCGAATACTATACTAAACACTGTAGTATCCCTTGATCATGTCTACTACTTGCTATAGAATTGTGTAGTATATTGTAGAATACACAAAATACTACATTATAAACTGGGTGGTTCGAGCCCTGAATGCTGATTGGGTGACAGCCGTGGTATATCAGAACATGGGTATTACAAAACATGTATTTTTACTGCTCTAAATACGTTGGTAACCAGTTTATAATAGCAATAAGGCACCTCTGGTTTTGTGGTAGATGGCCAATATCCTACGGCTAAGGGCTGTATCCAAGCACTCTGCGTTGCGTCATGCATAAGAACAGCCCTTAACCATGGTATATTGGCCCCATATTGCCACATCCCCTCGAGCCTGATTGCTTAAGTATACTACAGACCGCTAAAACACCACAGTAAATACTACAGTAATGTCCGCAAACACACTACAGTAATTTATACAGTATATTATACTACAGTGTTTCATTTGCATATACCCTGCCCATTATCCTCCCCCATATCTCAATTTGTGCCACCCATAAGTGAGAAACCTACAGTCGTGGCCAAAAGTGCATCTGCTAATATGGCCTGCACGCACAGTGAGGTGAAGACTTTTGGAGGATGGCCTGGTGTCAAGAAGGTCAGCAAAGAAGCCACTTCAGGGACAGACTGATATTCTGCCAAAGGTACAGGGATTGGACTGCTGAGTACTGGGGTAAAGTCATTTTCTCTGATGAATCCCCTTTCCGATTGTTTGGGGCATCCGGAAAAAGCTTGTCCGGAGAAGACAAGGTGAGCGCTACCATCAGTCCTGTGTCAAGTAAAATATTCTAACTCAATAATTGTTTAACCCAAATAATGTTGTTGTCAAACCAGTTCTGGAAAAATTAAGACTTGTTTTTGTATTTTATGTCTTTATTATTCCAGATTGTATACCTATGAGGGGAAACATAGTGTTTGTACATGAGGTTCCAAGTTAGAAGTACTTGTTTATGAAAGTTTGCACGCTTAGTAGGGATTTTACCCATATCAAAGTTGCATTTGAGTAAGAATTCTAGACCACCAATCTGTTGGAATATTAAATTAGGGATGATATTCCAAATGCAATCCTTATTTCTTAAATAGTTTTGTATCCATTTAACCTTACATATTATATTAGAGGTTTTACAATCCAGAGCATTCAACCCTCCCTCACTTTGGGTGCTACATATTACCGCTTTTCTTAAATAATGAGCTTTATTCCTCCATATGAAGTTAAATAATTTAGTATCAACCAGTTTAGTTACTGACAGAGGAACACCCAAGGCAAGAGAGGTATAAACTAATCTGGACAAACCTTCAGATTGTGATAAAAGTACACGTCCAGATAAAGGAAGATCTCTTAATAACCAGGAGTTAAATCTCTTTCCAATTTTCTCTCAATAGGAGATAAATTTAAGTTGGTCCTTTCTTTCTGATCTTTGCTAACTGTAGTACCACAATATATGTGATCACGTCTTTTACAGAGATATTACATGATGAGTTTAAGTCACATCTTTTCACATTTCCTAATATTCAGACATTAACCTGATACGTGTGAGAAGGCATTAATACACTCAATAGCTTTCCTGACTTCATTATGATCTTTAAAAAAATGCTGGTGTCGTCAGCCAATTGTGAACATTTTATCTCTTTGTTTTGTATCTGAATACCCCAAAAACGATCCTTATTTATATGAAGTGCCATAACTTGTGTGACCAATAAAAATAAGAAAGGAAATATTGGGCATTCTTGTTTAATTCCACGTCTAAAGTCGAATCTTTGAAGTTCCATGCGATAATTTAACAGCGCTGTTACTATTATTGTAAAATGTCTTAATTACACTTTGAAAATATTGACCAAAACCACAAAAGTCTCAAAAAGAAAATAATGTTCAACTGTATCAAATGCCTTGTAAAAGTCTACAAATAAAATAAAGCTATCTTCCATAACATTATATGTCTACCCTTCATAAAACCAGACTGGGTATCATCAATGATTTGGTCAAGACCTTTTTTAAGTCTTTCTGCAAAGATGGATGCAAGTAGCTTTACATCATTGTTCATTAATGTGATTGGTCTCCAATTTTCTAACATCATAGAATCTTTGTTTGGTTTGGGTTTTACAGAAATTAGGCCTTGTGTCATAGAAACAGGCAGGACCCCCAAATCAATTGCCTCCTTATAAACAAATATAAATTCAATAATATCCTCCTGAAAATATTTATAGAATTCACTGATAATGCCATCATTCCCTGGAGATTTGTTCTCTTTTAACTTGCTGATACATTTTTTTATTTCATTGATAGAAATAATTTAATCACAAGACTTTTGGAAGTCTTTGACAGAGTCTAGAAAGGCAGATATGTCACTAGTAGGACAGGCATTACTGGTATAAAGGTTACCATAGAATTCTGAAACATATTTTGAAATATCTTTGGGTTTTTCATTTTCTTTGCCATCTATATTAAGCTTATGAATAGATGTAAATTCAGATTTTTTTTTTTCAGAATTTCTTTCTAAATTGTAAGAGCATTTTGTATTTTTTTCACCTTCCTCCAACCATCTCCTACTTGATCTTACAAATGCCCCTTTTGCTCTCTCTTCATACATTCGGTCCATTTCTAGTTGTAAAGAGAATAACTGACCCTTTCCTTCTTCATCAAGGTCCTCCATAGAGATTAGAGAAAGTATTTAACTACCAACGTGGGTGTTTCAGGGGACGGGGGTGTATCTGATCTCAATCACCTCGGACTTGACAATGGTTAATCAAATCTCCCATTTTTGCCAGTTTTTGCTAAATTTTACATGCCTTTTCATACAGCTGCAACTGTATATGAATTCGTAAATCAGGGCCTTTCTTGAGTTGGGCTCTGGGATGGAACAACTGTTGAGCATCTGAGTTCATGGTTGTTTGTGGGGGACGGGGTTGAGTGTGTGTGTGTGTCCCACAACTGTTGCTAGGGAGTAAAGAAGTTAGAGACCATATTGGATGAATCACAATAATTGTTTGCTAAAATAATAAATGCTTGCCAAAATGTAATTTTTGTAACGGCAATCCTGGAAAGAGGTAACAATCATTTGCATGAACTACCTACATTTTTACAAATATGAATTGTTAATTATCAAAATTAAGAAAAGCAGGATTTTTTTATTTATACATATTTTTTAATAGCTATATATAATACAAATTGAGGTGAGGGCGATGGAAATGCTTTTGCCGGCTGATCTGCTTCTGTTCTGTGGGTGGCACTGTGTGCTCTTTTCAAAGGATGTGTCTTGGGGGCCCTGGTATCCAGGGGGGGGGGGCGAGGGTGGTCTGCCGGTCACTGGGAGGACAACCCAACTCAGGATGGGGAGGGGTTTTAGCATGTGGAATAGTGGGGATAAATTTGAGGTTTACTTTGTAGCAATGCAAATATCATGGTATAGATATATGGACACTCAATAACTATAGTACTTTTAATGGTGAGTTTACAAACTGTTACGGTTTTCTAGGTGTGAAGGAGAGTCGGACCAAACTGCAGCATGTAGATTGCGATCCATGTTTAATGAACAACGTAAACACGAATTAACACAAAACACTACAAAACAATAAACGTAACGAAAACCGAAACAGCCTATACTTGTGTCAACTAACACAGCGACAGGAACAAAGACACTAAGGACAATCACCCACGACAAACTCAAAGAATATGGCTGCCTAAATATGGTTCCCAATCAGAGACAACGATAAACACCTGCCTCTGATTGAGAACCACTCCAGACAGCCATAGACCTTGCTAGATAACCCCACTAGCTACAATCCCAATACACACACACCAAAACCCCAAGACAAAACACACCACAATACAAAAACCCCATGCCACACCCTGGCCTGACCCAATACATGAAGAAAAACACAAAATACTTAGACCAGGGCGTGACACAAACATATATTATGATATATAGATTTGAAACTTTTCATAATAATTTCATAATGGTGAAATAACTATAGCCAGTTATAATTGTAATGGCTTAGCAGATAATAAGAAAAGACGGTCAGTATTTACCTGGCTAAAAGAGAAGGAATATAATATATATTGTTTACAGGAAATTCATTCAACAATTTTAGATAAAGTGGGATATTATAATATGGTTTAAATACCTCTACTGACCATAAAGGAAATCACACCACAAACTATCACCATCATGCACTTAAAGAAATCATGAATGTCATGGATATATTGGAATTAGCGGATATATGGAGGCTTAAATACCCTGACTTAGTGAGATATACAATCTTGATTACTTTCTTAAGTCATTCTCTCTGGCACCAAAAGTTTAAAAAATTGTTGATAGGGGACAGAATGTGGTCGGACCATCACATAACGGCGTCGGAGAAGAAGGCAGACATTTTACGGGCCCCCAACAGATTGTGTTTTTTGTTTGTTTATTTGCGTTGCTTGTAACTTATTTTTGTACTTATTTTGTACATAAAGTTGCTGCTACCGTCTCTTATGAACGAAAATAACTTTTGGACATCAGGACTGTGATTACTCACCACGGACTGGCAGAATCCTATTTTTCCTTTAACAAGTCTGACGAGCCCGACGTGAACGATATACTGCTTTCTCAGGAACAGGCTCAGATCCCTGTGATTTGTGTGAAGAGGAGGTGGAGAAAAAGGGTCCGGAGGGCGGGCTGCCTTCTGAGAATGGAAGGAAACTTCCTTCCATTCTGCCGGCAAACATAAAATCTTTAGACCAAAAAATATGACCTACGCGGAAAATTAAACTACCAACAGGACATTCAAAACTGTAATGTCTTATGCTTCACGGAGTCGTAGCTGAACGACGACACAATCAACATACAGCTGGCTGGTTATACGCTGCACCAGCTGGATAGAACAGCAGCGTCTGGTAAGACCAGGGGCGGCAGACTATGTATTTTTGGAAGTAACAGCTGGTGCATGATATCTAAGGAAGTCTCGAGCTATTGCTCGCTATTATCTATAGCTATTGCAGCTATTATCTCATGAAAAGCTGTAGACCCCACTATCTACCGAGAGAGTTTTCATCTGTATTTTTCATAGCTGTTTACATACCACCACAGTCAGTGGCTGTTACTAAAACAGCATTGAATGAGCTGTATTCTGCAATAAGCAAACAAGAAAACGCTCACCCAGAGGCGGCGCTCCTAGTAGCCTGGGACTTTAATGCAGGGAAACTTAACCCTTTCACAACTACCATCACATGTGTGTGATCGTTCTACAGTGGTCCCTGAAGCCTACGATCACACCCGTGTGATTAGAATGCTTATTTAGAACGGCCAGTTTCAAATGACGCAACAATCAGCATTTGTGCTGGCCACACTTTTTTCAGAAACTATTTACACAAACACAGTCCTTACAAAGTTATGTCCAGAATGTGAGCAGTTTATTTTTGGATGCAATGTTCAGATATTCACATAAGTATCTATAGCATAACGCAATCATCCAAACCGGAAAAATGTAGGCTAACTGAGGAAACGGTCATATTTTATAACTCCCGGCTGACATAAATTACAACATGAATTAGCTAATAGAAATGACTATTTATAATTAATCACATCATGGGTGAGCTCACCATTGTCAAAATAATTGAGTAAAACACTTTCTAGAAATCGAAAGTAATCCGACGCTGATTAGTTTCAGCGTGCCGCCATGCTTTTTTTCCTCACAGAAACCAAAGATAAGAGAAGACTAGATGCGTTTGGTCTGTTTATAGTACGCATGTTGAAGGGGTGTGTCGTCTACCATCGTTCACATTCCACCATTCACTTCCTGAAGTTCTCAAAAAATGAGTGAGCCCTTACTCACCTCATTTTATTATAGCATATTTGGGCTGACAGACGATTACGTGAAACCCAGAATTCATTGTATGTCAACAAACATGGCTCCACACATAGCTGGAATTAGCTTAGCTCATCATAATCAGTACAACCTTCAAAAAAGTATTTTACACACATATTATATTCCATTACAATCTATGCAAGAATCAGACTTGAAAAACATGTGAATAAAACAGTAAATATATCAATAATTACCACACTAAATATTCTCTGATAGTGATTTATTGATACAAATGGTGCGGGCAGGCAGTCAATCACGTCACGTCTCACTCCCTCTCACTGAGCCATTTAGTGTTGTTGTTTATGTATGTAGCTAGTGAGCTACGATGTAGCATTAGCAATGTCTTATAAAAGGAGACAACTCGGAAATTCTGAAGATTTAAAAAAATCTGACAATGAGTCTGAAAGTCAGGAATCAGATTCTGCCAGTGACAGTGAGGAGCTGCCCCAATGCCATTGAGAACCCTGAATCTGAAGACCCCTTGTCCACTGACAAAGTCCAAGTTCCCTTTGAAGATACTGGTGGTGATGGAGGCAGACCGACAGTGGATGAAGTACAGGAGTTCTGTGGTAGCTGGAAGGCTGCCAGCCATTTCACCCCTCCTGACCCTGCTGTTTGCTTTGATGAGTCCCAGTCTGGAGTGCTATGTCCCTTGCCATTTCCATCTGAGGCTGAGTGCTTCACGTTGTTTCTGACAGAGGAGCTGGTGGGAGACATATCAGAGACCAATCGTTATGCCTTGGAGCTACAGGAGAAGAGAGAGCCAGGAGTTGGGGGGGGAAACTCGCTAAATGGGTGACAACCACAATTAGTGAAATGTATACCTTCCTGGTGACAGTCCTTCTCATGGGAATAGTAAAGAAGAACTCACTAAGATAATACTAGAGCACAGATCCTGTTTGCAACTCCCTTTTTTTCCACCATCGTTTCCCAAGACTGCTTCCTAGTTCTGCTGCGATGACTGCATTTCATCAACAATGCTACTGCCATCCTAAATGATCCGTTATTCAAAATAAGAAATGTTAACAGCTGGCAGGAAAGTGGCATGACAAACGAGACATCCATGTCCTCTCCACTGTCCATACAGCAACCATGTCGGCCATAGGGAAGGTGGACCACCTGACGGGAGAGAGAAAAATTAAACCAGACTGCGTGCTTGACTATAACCTCAAAATGGGGACAGTGGATAAGGCGGACATGATAAACAGCTTTGTGGAATGCACTCAGAAAACGACCAAGTGGTATAAGAAGATATTTTTCCATTTTCCCAGGGTAGCTTCAAAATACAACAAGCCAATACTTCTCTGACACAATTAGCATTGTTTTACAGAGCTAAAAGAAGAATGTAGCTAGCTATATAAGCACAATTAAATATAACACCATAAAGGTTATGAAAAGAGTAATGTTACCTCGCGTGTCCGCGGTTATGAGGAATATACACTAATAAATTATGCTCCATACACACAGTGAGCTACAGTAAAAATGGCATAACACGACATACAGAAACTATTATAATGTAATAAGGTAGTTACTTTGATAGAAACGCAGTCTGGATTTGAGCTTGGGTGTCTGTAGTGATGCCTCTAGCACTGAGACGCTGTGCCTTAGACAGCTGCGCCACTTGCGAGTCATAAGGCCAGGGTAGCTTTAAAATACAACACATGATAATACTTCTCTGACGCAATTAGCATTGTTTCCCAGAGCTATTAGAGGAATGTAGCTAGCTACCTAAGCATTGAGTATAACACCATAAAGGTTATAAAATGAGTAACGTTACCTCGCGTTTCCGCGGTGATAAGGAATATACACAGAATATTATGCTACAGTAGAAACAACAACACGATATGCAGAAACTATTATAACGTAATAAGGCACTTACTTTGATAGAAACTCACACATTTCCAAAGTTAGTATTGGTAATGAAAACAACTATGACTGCGACGTAGGCAACAGACGGAAGATGTGAACATGTGTGTGCAGGACGAGAGATTAGCACATTTCTGCAGACTTGAAATGCACAAACAATTGGGAAGTGTTTGGGGAATTTTGACAGGGTCAGAAATGTCCAAAAAAGTAATTGTTCTGCAAAAGTAAAAACAACTACTTTTATGTGAATGCATGAGGTGGAACACACCTCAATTCAAATTGTTCTTAGAAAAAAACATTTGTTCGAAAATAATTTGAAATTAACAAGTTGAAAATTTCCTATAAATAAAAACAGGCTGCGTGCCTTGGTTTGAGGGCAGTGCGGATTAAATGTACTGTTGCATAACAATCACATTCTGGAATGGAGAGAGCGTTCTAACATCACCTGCATAAAAAAACTCATGCTGGGACGACCGTTAGAGATATTTGGAACTCACGCATGTAAGGGTTACATCCGTTTTACCAAATTTCTATCCGCATGTTAAATGTGCAACCAGAGGGAAAACAATTCTGGATACCACCTTTACTCCACACACAGAGACACATACAAAGCTCTCCCTCACCCTCCATTTGTCAAATCTGGCCATAATTATATCCTCCTGATTCCTGCTTACAAGGAAAAATTAAAGCAGCAAGCACCAGTGACTAGATCAATGAAAAAGTGGTCAGATGAAACAGATGCTAAACTACAGGACTGTTTTGCAAGCACAGACTGGATTATGTGCCGAGACAAAGGAGATGATTGTGGACTACAGGAAAAAGAGGCCCAAGCATTCCCCCATTCTCATCGACGGGGCCGTAGTGGAGCAAGTTGAGAGCTTCAAGTTCCTTGGTGTCCACATCATCAACAAACTAACATGGTCCAAGCACACCAAGACATTCGGAAAGAGGCACGACAAAACCTATTCCCCCTACGGAGACTGAAAAGATTTAGCAAGGGTCCTCAGATCCTCAAAAGGTTTTACAGCTGCACCATCGATGGCATCCTGACTGGTTACATCACAGCCTGGTTTGGCAACTGCTCGGCCTCCGACCGCAAGGCACTACAGAGGGTAGTGCGTAAGGCACAGTACATCACTGGGGCCAAGATTTCTACAATCCAGGACCTCTAAACCAGGCTGTATCAGAGGAAGGCCCTAAAAATTGTCAACGACTCCAGCCGCTCTAGTCATAGACTGTTCTCTCTGCTACCGCACGGCAAGTGGTACTGGAGCGCCAAGACTAGGTCCAAGAGGCTTGTAAACAGGTTCTTCCCCCAAGCCATAAGACCCCTGAACACCTAATCAAATGTCTATCCAGACTATTTGCATTGCCCCCCCTCTCTCCCCCTCGTTTACACCGCTGCTACTCTCTGTTGTAATCATCTATGCATAGTCACTTTAATAACTCTACCTTCATGTACATATTACCTCAACTAATCGGTGCCCCCCTGTATATAGTCTTGCTATTGTTATATTATTGCTGCTCTTTAATGTTACTTTTATTTCTTATTCTTATCTGTATTTTTTTAAACTGCATTGTTGGTTAAGGGCTCGTAAGTAAGCATTTCACTGTAAGGTTGTATTCGGCGAATGTGACTAATACCATGTGATTTGATTTTGATCATTGGCATATATATATATATATATATATTACTTTTCAGAATTTCCACTTGGGCGAGTATATTGGAAATTTAATCAAAGTCTATTGGATGATAACTTGTTTTTAACGAGGAATGTATAAGAATGTACAACTGTTATTTTCCAACTTAACATAGGTACAGCAGATCCCCTTATTGTATGGGATGCTTTTAAATGTGCCTTTAGAGGCCATCCAATTCAGTACTCATCTATAAAACAAAAGCAATTTAGGTCAAAAATAGTCCATATTAACAAAGGAAATGGAAGGACTAACAGTACAGATATATAGCAGTAAAACCTGTACCATAGAGGCTCAGAATAAGTTAGCAGAAAAAGAAAAGGGGGGAACTTCTTCAAGAAAGATCCAGTATAATATATCAGAAAAATAAAGCGAACTGGATAGAATATGGGTAAAAATGCACCAAAAATATTTTTTAATATTCAACATAGAAATGCTACCAAAAATAATTTACTGAATCTTGTTACAAATGATGGAGTCACTCATGATTCACCAAACAATATTTTGAAAGAGGAAGCAAATATTTTAGTTTCAGTCTCCTCCATCTCCACTAACTGAAGCTAATTGTATGGATTTTTCCCGATTAATAATGTAAAATTAACATCTGTACAGAACGACTCATGTAAAGGCCAAAATACAGAGGAGAAACTTCTTGATGCATTTAAAGCCTTTAAGGCTGGGAAAACTCCAGGGCTGGATGGTATACCAGTGGATGTATACCAATCTTTTTTTTATATTCTCAGAAGACCGTCATTAGCATGTTTTAACCACTCCTATATAAATGGTAGATTATCGGACAATAAACAACGTCTGATTTCATTATTACTGAAACAGGATCCAAGTGGTAAATATAAAAGATCCAGTCCATTAAAAAAAATACCTCTTACTCTTCAGTGTTGTGATGCAAAAATTCTAGCTAAATGCTTAGTGCTTTGAATTAAAAAGGTATTGTCGGATATTTTGCATCCTAATCAGACAGTGTTTTTTACATGGACGATACATTGGAGAAAATATAAGACAAGTACTGGAAACAATGGAACACTATGAAATATTTGGGAAACCAGGCCTGGTATTCATAGCGGACTTTGAAAAGGCCTTTGATAAAGTACGACTGGAGTTTATTTATAAATGCCTGGAATATTTCAATTTTGGAGAATCTCTTATAAAATAGGTTAACGTTATGTATAGTAACCCTAGGTGTAAAATAGTAAATAATAGCTACATCTCAGAAAGTTTTAAACAATCAAGAGGAGTAAAACAAGGTTGTCCACTATCGGCATATCTATTTATTATTGTCATCGAAATGTTAGCTTTTAAAATCAAATCCAACAATAATATTAAGTGATTAGAAATCCAGGGCTTAAAAACTAAGGTGTTAATGTATGCTGATGATTCATATTTTCACAATTAGAATCCCTCCACAGCCTCATAGAGGATCTATATACTTGATCTCACCTCTCTTGTCATGTTCTGAACTTAGTTCCTTTGTTATGTCTTTGTTTTAGTTTTGTCAGGGCATGAGTTGGGGTAGGTTGTCTATGTTCTTTTTTCTATGTTGTGGTTATGTGTTTGGCCTGGTATGGTTCTCAATCAGAGGCAGGTGTCGTTCGTTGTCTCTGATTGAGAATCATACTTAGGTAGCATTTTCCCACCTGTGTTTTGTGGGTGATTATTTTCTGTTTAGTGTTTTTCGTCACCTTACAGAACTGTTTCGGTTTCGTTTCATTCTCTTTGTTATCTTGTTTAGTGTTCTGAGTTTAAATAAATACATTATGAACACATACCACGCTGCGCTTTGGTCCTCACCTTCTCCCACCTACGAATATCGTTACAGAACTACCCACCAAAAAAGGACCAAGCAGCATGGTAACCAGGAGCAGCGTGGAATGGACTCATGGACATGGGAGGACATTCTGGACGGAAAGGGTTCCTACACATGGGAGGAGATCCTGGCTGGAAGGGTTCGCCTGCCATGGGAACAGGTGGAGGCAGCCAGGAGAGCGGAGGCAGC